>NC_091985.1:225342650-226000150 GCF_044704955.1 Pristiophorus japonicus
GGGGAGACGGGGAGAGGGGAGACGGGGGAGAGGGAGACGGGGGAGAGGGGAGACGGGGGAGAGGGGAGACGGGGGAGAGGGGAGACGGGGGAGAGGGGAGACGGGGGAGAGGGGAGACGGGGGAGAGGGGAGACGGGGGAAAGGGGAGACGGGGGGAGACGGGAGACGGGGGAGACGGGAGACGGGGACGGGGGCGGGGGAGAGGGGAGACGGGGGCGGGGGGAGAGGGGAGGCGGGGCGGGGGGAGAGGGGAGACGGGGGCGGGGGGAGAGGGGAGCGGGGGCGGGGGAGAGGGGAGACGGGGGCGGGGGGAGAGGGGAGACGGGGGCGGGGGAGAGGGAGACGGGGGCGGGGGGAGAGGGGAGACGGGGGCGGGGGAGAGGGGAGACGGGGGCGGGGGGAGAGGGGAGACGGGGGGAGAGGGGAGACGGGGGCGGGGGGAGAGGGGAGACGGGGGCGGGGAGACGGGGGCGGGGAGAGGGAGAGACGGGGGGGGCGGGGGGAGAGGGGAGAGGGGCGGGGGGAGAGGGGAGACGGGGGCGGGGGGAGAGGGGAGACGGGGGCGGGGGGAGAGGGGAGACGGGGGCGGGGGGAGAGGGGAGACGGGGGCGGGGGGAGAGGGGAGACGGGGGCGGGGGGAGAGGGGAGACGGGGGCGGGGGAGAGGGGAGACGGGGGCGGGGGGAGAGGGGAGACGGGGGCGGGGGGAGAGGGGAGACGGGGGCGGGGGGAGAGGGGAGACGGGGGCGGGGGGAGAGGGGAGACGGGGGCGGGGGGAGAGGGGAGACGGGGGCGGGGGGAGAGGGGAGACGGGGGCGGGGGGAGAGGGGAGACGGGGGCGGGGGGAGAGGGGAGACGGGGGCGGGGGGAGAGGGGAGACGGGGCTGGGGGGAGAGGGGAGACAGAGGAAGTGAGCCAGAGGGCAGACCGAGGAACCCACCCCCATTTCACAGATTCCCTGATTCCCGGCACTCCAGTACAAGAGCCACAGTCCCTGTCACAGGTGGGACAGATAGTCGTTGAGGGAAAGGGAGGGTGGGACTGGTTTGCTGTACACAGTGCCCGGGGACCCGCTGCTGACACTAACCCGCCCGGTTTGGTTGCTCAGTTACAGCCCATTGCTGTGACACTTTAAAGTCCCTCCCTGTCTGGTCTCACTCAGTGCACCCGACACTGCGCTGCAGCGGGAAGCCGCCATTGTCCCCGCGGTTATAACCCGCCACTGTTACACTTACCCTCCCCTCCCCTCCCTGTGGCAATAAACCCTGGGGCCTAGTCACAGAGCGCGGCCCCTGTAACCCGGGCAACCGGCCCGTCTCTTACCGTCACTCGCCGCCCGGCCCCACAAAACAAAGCCCGCGACACTGCGCCTGCGCGGGGAAACAACTGCAGCACTCCATCACCGCCGGTGGTGGGAGGTCGTCATTGCAACATCGCAACGGGAGGTGGCCCTTCAGCCTGGTGTCCCACTCAACTCGATCATGGCTGATCTGTATCTTAACTCCATGCACCTGCCTTGGTTCCATCACCCTTCATGTGTCCTTGGAGATGGAGCACGCGGTGTCCACCGGTACGCTCGCGGCCTTCCGCGAGAGGTGGGCACCGGAGGGACTGGAGTGCATCATCACGCCCGGCAACCAAATTTTAATTTGATTTTACGTTTTAAAGTTAATTTGTTTTAATTGCCGGTGCTTTTAGTGTCCCCTTCCCTTTTATAGGGGGCACTGGGGAAAAATTGTGATTTTAGTGCCCAAAAAAAAACCAAAAAAAGAAAAACACAAAAAAAAAAAAAAAAAGGGGGGAAAAAAAGGGCCTTGAAAATGTCTGGAGTGTCACCCAGGTCGGGTGGCACCGTTTATTGTTTTTATGTTTTCACAGGTGAACTCAAAAGAGTTTCATGTGTCCTTGGAGATGGAGCACGCGGTGTCCACCGGTACGCTCGCGGCCTTCCGCGAGAGGTGGGCACCGGAGGGACTGGAGTGCATCATCACGCCCGGCAACCAAATTTTAATTTGATTTCACGTTTTAAAGTTTAATTTGTTTTAATTGCCGGTGCTTTTAGTGTCCCCCTCCCTTTTATAGGGGGCACTGGGAAAATTGTGATTTTCGTGCCCAAAAAAAAAGAAAAATACAAAAAAAAAGGAAAAAAGGGCCTTGTAAATGTCTGGTGTGTCACCCAGGTCGGGTGGCACGATTTAATGTTTTATGTTTTTGCAGGTAGACTCTAAAAGAGTTTCATGCCCAAACAACATCCGGTCCAGGGTGTCCTTGGAGATGGAGCACGCGGTGTCCACCGGTACGCTCGCGGCCTTCCGCGAGAGGTGGGCACCGGAGGGACTGGAGTGCATCATCACGCCCGGCAACCAAATTTTAATTTGATTTTACGTTTTAAAGTTTAATTTGTTTTAATTGCCGGTGCTTTTAGTGTCCCCCTCCCCTTTTATAGGGGGCACTGGAAAAATGAAAATTTGATTTTAGTGCCCAAAAAAAACCCAAAAAAAGGAAAAAAAAAGAGGGCCTTGTAAATGTCTGGTGTGTCATCCAGGGCGGGTGGCACCGATTAATGTTTTTGTCTTGCAGGTAAACTCCAAAAAGAGTTTCATGCCCAAACAAAAAAAAATGGCATTGTAAATGTTGGTGTTTCCCCCAGATCGGGGGGCACGGTTTAATGTTTTTCTGTTAACTCCTAAAAGAGTTTCATGCCCAAACAAACATTTGTTTATCTCTGTTTTGACATTTTCAAATGACGCCCCCCCAGGCTCAACCGGTTTTTGGGGGGAGAATGTTCCAGCTTTCCAATGATACAAATGCAAAATACTGTGAATATTAGCAGAAAATGCTGGAAATACACAGCAAGCCGGGCAGGATCCGTGAAGAGAGAAACAGAGTTAATATTTCAGGTCGATGACCTTTCGCCAGAGCTGGAAAAAGTTGAGAAGCGGTTAGACGCGGGAAGAATGATCCCAATGTTGGGGAAGTTCAGAACCAGGGGACATAGTCTCAGGATAAGGGGTAAGCCATTTAGGACTGAGCTGACGAGAAACTTCTTCACTCAGAGAGTTGTTAACCTGTGGAATTCCCTGCCGCAGAGAGTTGTTGATGCCAGTTCATTGGATATATTCAAGAAGGAGTTAGATATGGCCCTTACGGTTAAGGGGATCAAGGGGTATGGACAGAAAGCAGGAAAGGGGTACTGAGGGAATGATCAGCCATGATCTTATTGAATGGCGGTGCAGGCTCAAAGGGCCGAATGGCCTACTCCTGCACCTATTTTCTATGTTTCTATGTTAATAGATGTAACATCATCATCATCATTATCATTATCAAAGATAGTCCCTCGATCGATTACTTGCTTCCACGTCAAAAGGTTCACAGGTGTTTCAATGAAGGACCTAAAATTGCAGGTCCGAACTAAATCTTAAAGGGTGGAAGATGCCTGTGCTTGGATTTTTTTAACGTGTGGTGACTGTTGCACACCAGCCACCACACAGGCTTGACAGAGCTAGTTCTTGGTCCAGTGGCAAGGATTAACCAAGACGACTAGAGACCAGCTCTGCTGCATGGACCTAATGCGCACACACATATCGCAGTGTGGGCCGGCTCGTGCTGCCCCTGGGCCCTCGCCTCTTCTGGGCCCCGAACTCGCGCCTCTCCTGGGCCCCGATCACATCCCTCTACAATCTCTCGCCGCTCCTTCGCCCCGACCTCGCCGTTCCTGCAGTACCTGCCCACGCTCCAATCACCGACCTGGACCTTGATGACGTCCCTTTTCACTGCTGTTGCTCTCCTGCTCCTGCTCTAGCTCCGATGGTGCTCGCAGGCCGGGGGGCTGCACAGACTGCTGAGCTAGGCTGCCTCAGGCCGGGGGGGTGCACAGACTGCTGAGATAGGCTGCCTCAGGCCGGGGGGGTGCACAGACTGCTGAGATAGGCTGCCTCAGGCCGGGGGGGTGCACAGACTGCTGAGCTAGGCTGCCTCAGGCCGGGGGGGGTGCACAGACTGCTGAGCTAGGCTGCCTCAGGCCGGGGGGGGTGCACAGACTGCTGAGCTAGGCTGCCTCAGGCCGGGGGGGGTGCACAGACTGCTGAGCTAGGCTGCCTCAGGCCGGGGGGGTGCACAGACTGCTGAGATAGGCTGCCTCAGGCCGGGGGGGTGCACAGACTGCTGAGCTAGGCTGCCTCAGGCCGGGGGGGTGCACAGACTGCTGAGCTAGGCTGCCTCAGGCCGGGGGGGTGCACAGACTGCTGAAATAGGCTGCCTCAGGCCGGGGTCTGCACAGACTGCTGGGCTAGGCTGCCTCAGGCCGGGGGGGCCTCACAGACTGTTGAGCTAGGCTGCCTCAGGCCGGGGGGGTGCACAGACTGCTGAGCTAGGCTGCCTCAGGCCGGGGGGGTGCACAGACTGCTGAGCTAGGCTGCCTCAGGCCGGGGGGGTGCACAGACTGCTGAGCTAGGCTGCCTCAGGCCGGGGGGGTGCACAGACTGCTGAGCTAGGCTGCCTCAGGCCGGGGGGGTGCACAGACTGCTGAGCTAGGCTGCCTCAGGCCGGGGGGGTGCACAGACTGCTGAGCTAGGCTGCCTCAGGCCGGGGGGGTGCACAGACTGCTGAGCTAGGCTGCCTCAGGCCGGGGGGGTGCACAGACTGCTGAGCTAGGCTGCCTCAGGCCGGGGGGGTGCACAGACTGCTGAGATAGGCTGCCTCAGGCCGGGGGCTGCACAGACTGCTGAGCTAGGCTGCCACAATGCCAACAGCAAGTGCAGAGGTCAGGAAAGAGACGAGGGGACGAAAGAACAAAAGGGAAGGTCTGTGATAGGGTGGAAGACAGAAATGACAAACAGTATGATTGTACAAATCAAAAGGAGATGGCAATGGGAACATAAGAAATAGTAGCAGGATTGGGCGATATGGCCCCTCGAGCTTGCTCCGCCACTCAATAAGATCATGGCCGATCATTGACATCGACTCCACTTTGCCAGCCGATCTCCATTTCCCTTGATTCCCCTCGAGTCCAAATCTATCTATCGCAAAATAAACAAAAGATGAGTCAAGAAGAGGTGTAAATGTGAACAGCAGAATCATCGACAGCTGCTGTCCTGAAAAAAATATGGGGGCAGAGGTTGTGGTGTGAAATTGAGTCGATGTTGAGTTCAGAAGGCTGTAAAGTGTCTAATGGAAATAGGAGGTGCTGTTCCTCGAGTTTACGTTGAGCTTTGTTGGAACAGTGGAGGAGCTCAAAGACTGGGAGGTCAGTGTGGGAGTGGAGCAGAGAATTAAAGTGACAGAGACCGGAAGCTCGGGGTTATGCTTACGGACTAAACGGAGGTGTTCCGCAAAGCGGTCACCCAATCGGCGTTTGGTCTCCCCAATGTAGAGGGGACCACATCGTAAGCAGTGAATACAGTATACTAAATTGCAAGAAATGCAAGTAAATCACTGTTTCACCTGGAAGGACATTTTGGGGCCCTGGACAGTAGGAAGGGAAGAGGTAAAAGGACAGGTGATGTATCTCCTGCGCTTGCATGGGAACGTGCCATGGGAAGGGAAGGGGGTGTTGGGGCAATGGAGGAGTGGACCCGGGTGTCGCGGAGGGAGAGATCCCTTCACTATACTGAAAGGGGAGGGGACAGGAAGAGGTGTTTGATGGTGTGGCACGCTGGAGGTGGTGGAAATGGCAGAGGATGATCAGTTTAATGGAGGTTTGTAGGGTGAAAGGACAAGGGGAATCTTATTGTGCTTCAGGGAGGGAGATGAAGGGGTGAGAGTCAAAATGCAGGAAATGGAGTGGACACGGTCAAGGTCCCCGTCAACCGTGGGAGAGGAGAATCTTCAGTTCAGCAAAAAGGAAGACATATCGGAAGTACTGGTATGGAAGGTGGCATCGTCAGACATGTAGTCCAGGTAGCTGTGGGAGTCGGTGGGCTTATAGTGGCTGTTTGCCGATAGCCTATCCCCAGGAATGGTGATCGAAAAATCAAAGATTGTGCAAGGAGAAAGGGTTAATTAATAACCTTGTAATAAAGGGGCTTTTGGGAAGAGTGAGCATAATAATGATTGAGTTTGAAGGCGATTAGTTATTCTGAAATTTGGGTCTTAAAACTAAACAAAGCAAACTATTTAGGTATGAGGACAAGTTGGCTAAGGTAGATTGGGAAACGACCTTAAAAAGGTAGAACGGTAGACAAGTAATGGCAAGCATTGAAAGAAACATTGAAACATAGAAAATAGGTGCAGGAGTAGGCCATTCGGCCCTTCGAGCCTGCACCACCATTCAATAAGATCATGGCTGATCATTCAACTTCAGTACCCCTTTCTTGCTTTCTCTCCATGCTCCTTGATCCCTTTAGCCGTAAGGGCCATATCTAACTCCCTCTTGAACATATCCAACGAACTGGCATCAACAACTCTCTGCGGTAGATAAGAGTACATAATTTACAACAAATATACATTCCTGTAAGACACAAAAATCCCACGGGAAAAGCAGTCCAACCGTGGCAATAAGAGAAATTAAAGATAGTATTAGATCAAAGGAAGAGACTTATAATGTTGCCAAAAAGAGTAGCAAGCCTGAGGATTGGGAGGATTTTCAAATTCAGCAAAGGAGGGTCAATAAATTGACCAGGAAAGAGAAAAAAGACTGAGAGTAAATTAGCAAAGAGACATAAGAATAGATTGTAAACGTTGCTATAGATATGTAAATAGGAAGAGATTAGTGAAAGTCAGTGTGGGCCCATTAGAGGCAGAGACAGGAGATATTATAACGGGCAGTAAGGAAATGGCAGAGACATCAAACAAATAATTTGTATCTGTCTTTATGCTATAAAACACAAAAAATAATGGGACACCAAGGGTCTAGAGATAATGAGGAACTTAAGAAATTAATTTAAGTAAAGACATAGTACTGGAGAAAATCATGGGACTAAGTGGCAACAAATCCCCTGGACCCGACGACCTGCATCCTCGGGATTTAAAAGAGGTAGCTGCAGAGATAGTGGATGCACTGGTATTAATCTTCCAGAATTCACTCGATTCTAGAGCAGTCCCCAAGGATTGGAAGGTAGTAAACATAACCCTGCTATTTGAGAAAGGAAGAACAGAAAAAAATAATGGGGAACGATGGGCCAGTTAGCCTGGCATCAGTCATATGCAAAATGCTAGAATCTATTATTAGTGATGTAACGGTGTCAACATCGTTTTAGAAAAGGGAAATAGTGTTTGCCAAATCTGTTGCAGCTTTTTGAAGATGTAACTAGTAGGATGGATACCAGGGAACAAGTGGATGTAGTGTATTTGGATTTTCAAAAAGCATTCGATAAGGTGCCACACAAGAGGCTATTACACACAATTAGGACTCATGGTGTTGTGTAGGCATGCCTGTTTACTGTGTGATGTTATGCAACACTGAATGTACCCTTACACTGTACACACCTTGCCTGTACACCAGAGGGTGCTGCTGCTGGAGACCTAAGGGTTACCTGCACACTGTAGGTAACCCAGTATAAAAAGGAACGCACAGCTTGTTGTCCTCACTCAGGAGCTGCAAATAAAGGACTACCAGGTCTGCACAGTTTAAGTATCATACCCTGCCTCGTGGAGTCATTACTAAAGGTGCCTACATACGCTACAACTGGCGACGGGAATACGAGGTCACGAACCAGAAGCTCAGCATATCGAATCTCAGCAACTTTCAGCAATTTACTGATGGGGAAGATTGGGACGCTTTTGTAGAAAGATTTGGAACACTTAAGGAGACTGGCTGCACCGTGCGACTTTGGCGACCACCTAAATGAAGCACTAAGCGACTCTAAACCGACGAGAGCAGTGCACCGCATGGATACTTCTAAGGGCAGAAACACTGCCCCGAGAACTGCAACCCTGAGTCCGCCACATGGGGCAAACCGGCTAGCCCCGTGCTGGCGCTGTGGAGGAAACCACAGGGCCCACCAGTGCCGCTACAAAGACTATGCATGCAAAGAGAAAAGGCACCTTCAAAGGATGTGCAGAAAAGGCTGTACTCCCCACGTCTCTGATGAGTTGGCTGATCAACGGGGCTCCGATACAGAGGAAGGTGAAGTTGCTCAACCCCGGGAAGAAGAGTATGGAACTCATACCTGCTCCACCGAAAGTTCTCCGTGGGTGATGAAAGTAGACACCGATGGGCTCCCAGTTTCTATGGAGAGCGACACGGGGGCGAGCCAGTCTGCGATGAGCCAAGCGACCTTTGAAGAACTTTGGATGAATCCCGACAATCGACCACAACGGCAGTCTGTCCAAGCGAAGCTGCTCCCAGGCCTCCGGGCTCCGGCAATCGACCTCGAACATGGATCCATCGCTGCATCCGGAGATTCCACTGTCCAGCTCGACTGTGAGGCGACGACTCCACGGCGAAATCTCCGGGACCGAGGATCCAAACTCCACTTTCCGGGCCGGGGCAGCAGTCCAAGAGGTGAACATCGACGAAAGAAATGGATTCCCAATATCCAGGATCGAACCCGTGAAAGAAAAGAGCACCACAGCCGACCTGCAGCAAGACCAGAAAATGGCTGCAGCACCACAAGCCGCAGAACCTGTAATCAAAACGGCCTCCACCATGCCACGAGTGAGCATGGAGGAGCATTACATGACACCGAGCGGCCAATTGGATTTGAAGGCTCCCTTAAAGGAGACCGGTAACCAAAAAAATTTAAAGGGGAAGTTTCAACTATTTGAGTACACAGACTTTAAAGCTAAAGATGCAATTAAAGGGTGCAAGTATGAAAATGTATGCAATGTAACCATGAATTGTGATGCTGGTTTAACTAATGTGACTGATGAGATGAATGCAGGTGTCAGTAAGGTTAAGAACAAGTTTATTATGCTTAACAATAATGATAAAGAATGTGAAGTGCCTAATGTAGCCATGTCTGTTGAAACCAGGACACCCAAAAGTGATGCAAATGCTAGAATGTACAATGCAGGCTCGACTATGTGTGATCAGAGTCAAGGTTTCATGTATACCGGTAGGACACTGCCAAAGGACATTGGGTCCTACAGGGACCACGCTGATGCCAATGGAATCCCCCTGTGGGAGATCCCCCAGGTCCAGCAGCCTACCTGACCATGTAGCCTGGACCTTTGGAATGAATGTGATGCCCCTTGCAGGACATACACACAGGCAGTGGGAGCAGACCCACTACAGGGACAGTGGTCAATGGGCAGCCCAGCCACCACCAATGGCAACCTGCACCAGATCAGCCCTACAATCCCTGGCCACCAGGGCCAACACCAGGAGCATGAGGCCAATACCCTCCAGCTTCCCTGGCAGACCCTGGGATGACCTGACCCTCATTCCAATTAGTGGACAATGAGCCCACCCAGTCTTGTGGCCCTGACCACAACTACCCACATCACAGTGTCTACACACCACCCACTGCTGCCGAGGCTACCCCCCGCTCCCCCGAGGGATCCCACAACAGTAACATCCACATGGTCTGTGTGTGAGGGAGGGGACACGTATGGGGTCACACCTGGCAACCACACAACCCTCACCACAACCTCCCATAGCCCACCCCTGATCACCTCCCCTGGGCATGACAATAAGGATATGAAACATGCTTGGGGGGGGGGAAGTGTTGTTGTGTATGCAAGCCTGTTTACTGTGTGATGTCTGTAACACTGTTATGCAACACTGAATGCACCCTTACACTGTACACACCTTGCCTGTACACCAGTGGGTGCTGCTGCTGGAGACCTAAGGGTTACCTGCACACGGCAGGTAACCCAGTATAAAAAGGAACACACAGCTTGTTGTCCTCACTCAGGAGCTGCAAATAAAGGACTATAGGTCTACTCAGTTTAAGTATCATACCCTGCCTCGTGGAGTCATTACTAAAGGTGCCTACATACGCTATGCATGGGATTCAAGGTATGGATTGAGTATTGGTTAATGGACAGAAAACAGAGAGTAGGAATAAACAGAGCTTTTTCGGGTTGGCAGGCTGTAACTAGCGGCTACCTCAAGGATCAGTGTTTGGGCTTCAGCTATTTACAATCTATATCAATTACTTCGATGAGTATAATGTATCCAAGTTTGCTCATGATACCAAGTTAGGTGGGAACATAAGCTGTGAGGAGGACGCAAAGAGGCTGCAGAGAGATATAGACGGGTTGTCTGAATAGACAAGAACATGACAAATGGAATACAATGTGGGGAAGTGTGAAGTTTGGGTAGGAAAAAACAAAAAACAGTTTTTTTTGAATGGCGGGCTGGATAAAGTAGATGTGGTGTATTTGGATTTCGAGAAGGTATTCAATAAGGTCCACATAAAAGGTTACTGCACAAGATTAGAGCTCACGGGGTTGGGGTAATATTTTAGCAGAGAGGATTAGCTAACCAACAGAAAACAGAGAGTCGGGATAAATGGATCATTTTCAGGTTGGAAAAATGTAACTAATGGGGCCTCAACTATTTACAATCTATGTTAATGATTTGGATGAAGGGACCGAGTGTAATGTAGCCAAACTTGCTGATGATACAAAGATAGGTGGGAAAGCAAGTTGTGAGGACACAAAGAATTTGCAAAGGGAAACAGATAGGTTATAGCAGCAAACCTGAGGACTGGGAGAAATTTAGAATTCAGCAGAGGAGGACAAAGGGTTTAATTAGGAGGGGGATAATAGAGTATGAGAGGAAGCTTGCAGGGAACATAAAAACTGACTGCAAAAGCTTCTATAGATATGTGAAGAGAAAAAGATTAGTGAAGACAAATGTAGGTCCCTTGCAGTCAGAATCAGGTGAATTTATAATGGGGAACAAAGAAATGGCAGACCTATTGAACAAATACTTTGGTTCTGTCTTCATTAAGGAAGACACAAATAACCTTCCGGAAATACTAGGGGACCGAGGGTCGAGCAAGAAGAGGGAAGTGAAGGAAATCCTTATTAGTCAGGAAATGGTGTTAGGGAAATTGATAGGATTCAAGGCCGATAAATCCCCAGGGCCTGATGGTCTGCATCCCAGAGTACTTAAGGAAGTGGCCCTAGAAATAGTGGATGCATGTTGGTGATCATTTTCCAACGTTCTTTAGACTCTGGATCAGTTCCTATGGATTGGAGGGTAGCTAATGTAACACCACTTTTTAAAAAAAGGAGGGAGAGAGAAAACGGGGAGTTATAGATCAGTTAGGCTGACATTGGTAGTGGGAAATGTTGGAATCAATTATTAAAGATGTAATAGCAGCACACTTGGAAAGCAGTGACAGGATCGGTCCAAGTCAGCATGGATTTATGAAAGGGAAATCATGTTTGACAAATCTTCTAGAATTTTTTGAGGATGTAACTAGTAGAGTGGACAAGGGATAACTAGTGGATGTGGTGTATTTGGACTTTCAAAAGGCTTTTGACAAGATCCCACACAAGAGAATAGTGTGCAAAATTAAAGCACGTGGTATTGGGGGTAATGTCGTGATGTGGATAGAGAACTGGTTGGCAGACAGGAAGCAAAGAGTAGGAATAAACAGGTTCTTTTCAGAATGGCAGGCAGTGACTAGTGGGGGACCGCAAGGTTCAGTGCTGGGACCCCAGTTATTTACAATATACATTAATGAGTTAGATGAAGGAATTGAGTGTACTATCTCCAAGTTTGCAGATGACACTAAGCTGGGTGGCAGTGTGAGCTGTGAGGAGGATGCTAAGAGGCTGCAGAATGACTTGGACAGGTTAGGTGAGTGGGCAAATGCATGGCAGATACAGTATAATGTGGATAAATGTGAGGTTATCCACTTTGGTGGCAAAAACAGGAAGGCAGAATATTATCTGAATGGTGGCAGATTAGGAAAAGGGGAGGTGCAACGAGACCTGGGTGTCATGGTACATCAGTCATTGAAAGTTGGCATGCAGGTACAGCAGGCGGTGAAGAAGGCAAATAGCATGTTGATTTTCATAGCGAGAGGATTTGAGTATAGGAGCAGAGAGGTCTTACTGCAGTCATACATAGCCTTGGTGAGGCCACACCTTGAATAGTGTGTACAGTTTTGGTCTTCTAATCTGAGGAAAGGCATTCTTGCTCTATATAGGAAGTGCAGCGAAGGTTCACCAGACTGATTCCCGGGATGGCAGGACTGACATATGAAGAAAGACTGGATCGACTAGGCTTATATTCACTGGAATTTAGAAGAATGAGAGGGAATCTCATAGAAACATATCAAATTCTGACGGGATTGGACAGGTTAGATGCAGGAAGAATGTGCCCGATGTTGGGGAAGTCCAGAACCAGGGGTCACAGTCGAAGGATAAGGGGTAAGCCATTTAGGACCGAGATGAGGAGAAACTTCTTCACTCAGAGAATTGTGAACCTGTGGAATTCTCTACCACAGAAAGTTGTTGATGCCAGTTCGTTAGATATATTCAGAAAGGGAGTTAGATATGGCCCTTACAGCTAAAGGGATCAAGGGGTATGGAGAGAAAGCAGGAAAGGGTACTGAGGGAATGATCAGCCATGATCATATTGAATGGTGGTGCAACTATTTTCTATGTGACCCTGTTGCCCAGGTTGCTCCGTCTCGCGGGCACTGGGACCTCGAAGCCCCGCCCACTCATTGTTCCTGCCCAAGGTGGCCGCGCATGCGCTGTGACCCCGCCCTGTGCAAGATGGCGGCCAGTGACCCCGCTGAACCGGGACTGTCACCGCGGGGCAAACGGGGGGCCTGCGGGCTCTTGTTCTTCGCCTGAGGCCTACACCGGATGTTTATGAAGATTCCCGGGCCCACCCGCGGGTCCACATCTCCCCGCAGCGCCCACAATCTCCGACCGCCTTCCCGAAGCGTCTGTCCGACCCAGCTCCGTCTTCACCGCCCGCGCATGCTCAGTGAGCGAGATCCGGGCTCGGCCCCGCCCACTGGGGGGGGGGGGGGGCGCAAGCCCCGCCCCTCACACACACACACACACTGATTGGTTGGAGGACCCACCGCCCGCTGGGTCCTCCAGCCCCGCCCCCGCTCTTACTATTGGTCGGGTGCTGCCGTCAATCACCCGGGCAGTGTGAGCTGAGCATGCGCGGGCGGTGCGGGCCCCAGACCCCGAAGAAGAACCTGCGGCTCCGGCCTTTCCCCGAGCGGGGGGGGCAGCAGGGCGCATGCGCGGCCTTTCCCCGGGCCAGGAATCAGGAGGAGAGAATGTTGTGAATTTCTATCCTGGACTCACAGTCAGGGCTTTTGTAAACTGCTGTTCCAGGCTGTGAGAGAAGGGGGGCAGCATTTACAGGCCGCAAACTCACACCCAACATCACATCCAGGTCTGACACACTCACTCCATTCATCAGGAACCCAATATCATCGGCCTTTCAATGTGGAAGGAGAAATGTTTGTCTGTTCTGTCTATGGGAAAAGATTTCAAACATCAGTGTGACTGGAAAAGCACCGAGACACACTGCCGAGTGAGAGTGTTCCAGTGCAGTGCCTGTGGAAAGAGCTTTAACCAGTTACACAGCCTGAAAAAACATCGCACCATTCACAGCGAGGAGAAACCGTACACGTGTTCTGTGTGTGTGGACCAGGCTTCAACTGATCGTCCAACCTGGAGAGATACAAGGACACCCGCACCACGGAGAAACCGTGGGAATGTGGGGACTGTGGGAAGGAATTTCAATTAATTGTCCCGGCTGGAAACTGGGGAGAGGCTGTTCACCATGCTCCTTCTGTTGGAAGGGATTCACTCAATTGTCCAGCCTGCTGACACGCCAACGAGCTCGCAATAGGGAGAGACCGTTCACCTGCTCCGTGTGTGGGAAGGGATTCACTTGTTGTTCTCACCTCACTGCATACCGACTTGCTTGCACTGATGAGAGACCTTTTCAATGCCCTGACTGTGGGAGCAGTATTAAAACCACTGATGAACTGATTAAACACCAGCGAGTTCACACCAAGGCGAGACCATTCAACTGGGGTCCGTGTGTGGGCAGGGATTCACTCGTCCAGTTCATCTTTTGACACACCAGCGAATTCACAGGGGAAAGGCCGTTACTTTGTTTTGTGTGAGGAAATGCATTCACTCATTGAGCTCTTCTTTTGGAACACACTGGGGAGAGGCCGTTCATCTGCTCTATGTGTAGGAGGTGGGTGGGGATGCTGACCCATCCACCTCCATGGCACGAACCTGGTATTGCAGTACTTCCAAGAACGGTGCTTGGGCTCTAGGCCTTTTGGCTAAGAACATTAGCGCAGGGTGATCCTTGATGTGTGCAAGGTGACCTCTGGCGTTTGTGATCTGACAAAGAATTGGAAAGATTGGCTACGAAAAAAAAAAAATGTGCAGGAAGAGTTTCGCTCGGTCAGCTCACTTGCTGATACACCGACAAGTTCACACCGGTGAGGGGCTGTTCCCTGCTCTGTATGTGAGAAAGGCTTTGTTACATCATCCCACCTGCTGAGACACAAGCGAGTTCACACTGGGGAGAGGCCGTTCAGCTGCTCAGAGTGTGGAAAGGGATTCCACACATTACGACTGAAGTTGGATTTTGCTGATAATCATATCCAGGGATGAACCATGTTTATTCTGATAGTTGGGTTTTATTCTGGTGACGTTAATGACTCTGATAACTGGCTGATGATTAATATTCTGGATCAATGCAAAATAAATCAAATACTGAAGTCAATGGGAATCGGGGAAAACTCTCCACTGGCTGGAGTCATACCCAGCACAAAGAAAGATTGTCGTGGTGGTTGGAGGTCAAACCTCACAGCCTCACCGGGCCCCCGGGTTACACACTGTCTGAGCTCACCGGGCCCCCGGGTTACACACTGTCTGATCTCACTGGGCCCCCGGGTTACACACTGTCTGGTCTCACTGGACCCCCGGGTTACACGCTGTCTGATCTCACTGGGCCCCCGGGTTACACGCTGTCTGATCTCACTGGGCCCCCCGGGTTACACAATGTCTGATTCACTGGGCCCCTGGGTTACACACTGTCCGATCTCACCGGGTCCCCGGGTTACACACTGTCTGATCTCACCGGGTCCCCGGGTTACAGACTGTCCGATCTCACCGGGCCCCCGGGTTACACACTGTCCGATCTGACCGGGCCCCTGGGTTACACACTGTCTGTTCTCACTGGGTCCCCGGATAACACACTGTCTGTTCTCACTGGGCCCCTGGGTTACACGCTGTCTGATCTCACTGGGCCCCCGTGTTACACGCTGTCTGATCTCACTGGGCCCCCGTGTTACACGCTGTCTGATCTCACTGGACCCCCGGGTTACACGCTGTCTGATCTCACTGGGCCCCCGGGTTACTCGCTGTCTGATCTCACCGAGCCCCCGGGTTACACACTGTCTGATCTCACTGGGCCCTCGGGTTACACACTGTCTGATCTCACTGGGCCTCGGGTTACACACTGTCTGACCTCACTGGGCCCCCGAGTTACGCACTCTCTGATCTCACTGGGCCCCCGGGTTACACGTTGTCTGATCTCACTGGGCCCCCGGGTTACACACCGTCTGATCTCACTGGGCCTCCGGGTTACACACCGTCTGATCTCACTGGACCCCCGGGTAACACGCTGTCTGATCTCTCTGGGCCCCCGGGTTACACACTGTCTGATCTCTCTGGGCCCCCGGGTTACACACTGTCTGATCTCTCTGGGCCCCTGGGTTACACACTGTCTGATCTCACTGGGCCCCCGGGTTACACACCGTCTGATCTCACTGGGCCTCCGGGTTACACACCGTCTGATCTCACTGGACCCCCGGGTTACACACCGTCTGATCTCACTGGGCCCCCGGGTTTCACACCGTCTGATCTCACAGGGCCCCCGGATTACACACTGTCTGATCTCACTGGGCCCCCGGGTTACACACCGTCTTATCTCACTGGGCCCATGGGTTACAAACTGGCTGATGTCACTGGGCCCCCTGGTTACACACTGCCTGATCTCACTGGGCCCCCGGGTTACACACTGTCCGATCTCGCTGGGCCCCCGGTTACACGCTGCCTGATCTCACTGGGCATCCAGGTTACCCACTATCTGATCTCACTGGGCCCCCGGGTTACACGCTGTCTGATCTCACTGGGCCCCCGGGTTACACGCTGTCTGATCTCACTGGGCCCCCCGGGTTACACACTGTCTGGTCTCACTGGGCCACTGGGTTACACACTGTCTGATCTCACTGGGCCCCCGGGTTACACACTGTCTGATCTGACTGGGACCCCGGGTTACACACTGTCTGATCTCACTGGGCCCCCGGGTTACACACTGTCTGATCTCACTGGGCCCCGGGTTACACACTGTCTGATCTCACTGGGCTTTGGGTTACACACTGATCTCACTGGGCCCCCGTGTTACACACTGTCTGATCTCACTGGGCCCCCGGGTTACACACTGCCTGTTGTCACTGGGCCCCTGAGTTACACACTGTCTGAACTCACTGGGCCCCCGGGTTACACGTTGTCTGATCTCACTGGGGCCCCGGGTTACACACTGCCTGTTCTCAATGAGCCCCCGAGTTACACACTGTCTGAACTCACTGGGCCTCCGGCTTACACACTGTCTGATCTGAATGGGCCCCCGGGTTACACACTGTCCGAACTCACTGGGCCCCCGAGTTACATACTGTCTGATCTCACTAGGCCCCCGGGTTACACGTTGTCTGATCTCACTGGGGCCCCGGGTAACACACTGTCTGATCTCACTGGGCCCCCGGGTTACACACTGTCTGATCTCACTGGGCCTCGGGTTACACACTGTCTGACCTCACTGGGCTCCCGGGTTACGCACTCTCTTATCTCACTGGGGCCCGGGTTACACGTTGTCTGATCTCACTGGGCCCCCGGGTTACACACCGTCTGATCTCACTGGGCCCCCGGGTTACACACTGTCTGATCTCACTGGGCCCGCGGGTTAAACTCTGTCTGATATCATTGGGCCCCCGGGTTACCCACTGTCTGATCTCACTGGGCCCCCGGGTTACACACCGTCTGATCTCACTGGGCCCCCGGGTTACACACCGTCTGATCTCACTGGGCCCCCGGGTTACGCACTGTCTGATCTCACTGGGCCCCCGGTTGCACGCTGTCTGATCTCACTGGGCCCCCGGGTTACACACTGTCTGATCTCACTGGGCCCCTGGGTTACCCACTATCTTATCTCAACGGGCCCCCGGGTTACACACTGTCCGATCTCACTGGGCCCCCGGTTACACGCTGCCTGATCTCACTGGGCCCCCAGGTTACCCACTATCTTATCTCACTGGGCCCCCGGGTTACACACTGTCTTATCTCACTGGGCCCCCGGGTTACACGCTGTCTGACCTCACTGGGCCCCCGGGTAACACGCTGTCTGATCTCTCTGGGCCCCCGGGTTACACACTGTCTGATCTCTCTGGGCACCCGGGTTACACACTGTCTGATCTCACTGGGCCCTCCGGGTTACACACTGTCTGATCTCACTGGGCCCTCCGGGTTACACACTGTCTGATCTCACTGGGCCCCCGGGTTAAACACTGTCTGATCTCACTGGGCCCCCGGGTTACACACCGTCTGATCTCACTGGGCCCCCGGGTTACACACCGTCTGATCTCACTGGGCCCCCGGGTTACACACCGTCTGATCTCACTGGGCCGACGGGTTACCCACTGTCTGATCTCACTGGGCCCCCGGGTTACACACTGTCTGATCTCACTGAGCCCCCGGGTTACACACTGTCTGAACTCACTGGGCCCCCGGGTTACACACTATCTGATCTCACTGGGCCCCCGGGTTACATGCTGTCTGATCTCACTGGGCCCCCGGCTTACACGCTGTCTGATCTCACTGGGGCCCCCGGGTTACACGCTGTCTGATCTCACTGGGCCCCCCGGGTTACACACTGTCTGATCTCACTGGGCCCCCGGGTTACACACTGTCTGATCTCACTGGGCCCCCGGGTTACACACTGTCTGATCTCACTGGGCCCCCGGGTTACACGCTGTCTGATCTTAGCGGGCCCCCGGGTTACACCCTGTCTGATCTCACTGGGCCCCCGGGTTACACACTGCCCGAACTCACTGGGCCCCCGGGTTACACACTGTCTGATCTCACTGGGCCCCCGGGTTACACACTGCCTGTTGTCACTGGGCCCCTGAGTTACACACTGTCTGAACTCACTGGGCCTCCGGCTTACACACTGTCTGATCTGAATGGGCCCCCGGGTTGCACACTGTCTGATCTCACTGGGCCCCCGGGTTACACGTTGTCTGATCTCACTGGGGCCCCGGGTTACACACTGCCTGTTCTCAATGGGCCCCCGAGTTACACACTGTCTGAACTCACTGGGCCTCCGGCTTACACACTGTCTGATCTCACTGGGCCCCCGGGTTACACACTGTCCGAACTCATTGGGCCATCGGGTTACACACTGTCTGATCTCACTGGGCCCCCGGGTTACACGTTGTCTGATCTCACTGGGGCCCCGGGTTACACGCTGTCTGATCTTAGCGGGCCCCCGGGTTACACGCTGTCTGATCTCACTGGGCCCCCAGGTTACATACTGTTTGATCTCACTGGGCCCCCGGGTTACACACTGTCTGAGTTCACTGGGCCCGCGGGTTAAACTCTGTCTGATCTCACTGGGCCCCCGGGTTACACACCGTCTGATCTCACTGGGCCCCCGGGTTACACACTGTCTGATCTCACTGGGCCCACGGGTTAAACTCTGTCTGATCTCACTGGGCCCCCGGGTTACACACCGTCTGATCTCACTGGGCCCCCGGGTTACACGCTGTCTGATCTCACTGGGCCCCCGGGTTACACACCGTCTGATCTCACTGGGCCCCCGGGTTACACACCGTCTGATCTCACTGGGCCCACGGTTTACCCACTGTTTGATCTCACTGGGGCCCCGGGTTACACACCGTCTGATCTCACTGGGCCCCCGGGTTACACACCGTCTGATCTCACTGGGCCCCCGGATTACACACCGTCTTATCTCACTGGGCCCCTGGGTTACAAACTGGCTGATGTCACTGGGCCCCGTGGTTACCCACTATCTGTTCTCACTGGGCCCCCGGGTTAAACGCTGTCTGATCTCACTGGGCCCCCGGATTACACACCGTCTTATCTCACTGGGCCCCTTGGTTACAAACTGGCTGATATCACTGGGCCCCCGGGTTACACACTGCCCGAACTCAATGGGCCCCCGGGTTACACACTGTCTGATCTCACTGGGCCCCCGGGTTACACGTTGTCTGATCTCACTGGAGCCCCGGGTTACACACTGTCTGGTCTCACTGGGCCCCCGGGTTACACACTGTCTGATCTCACTGGGCCCCCGGGTTACACACTGTCTGATCTCACTGGGCTTTGGGTTACACACTGATCTCACTGGGCCCCCGTGTTACACACTGTCTGATCTCACTGGGCCCCCGGGTTACACACTGCCTGTTGTCACTGGGCCCCTGAGTTACACACTGTCTGAACTCACTGGGCCTCCGGCTTACACACTGTCTGATCTGAATGGGCCCCCGGGTTGCACACTGTCTGATCTCACTGGGCCCCCGGGTTACACGTTGTCTGATCTCACTGGGGCCCCGGGTTACACACTGCCTGTTCTCAATGGGCCCCCGAGTTACACACTGTCTGAACTCACTGGGCCTCCGGCTTACACACTGTCTGATCTGAATGGGCCCCCGGGTTACACACTGTCCGAACTCATTGGGCCCCCGGGTTACACACTGTCTGATCTCACTGGGCCCCCGGGTTACACGTTGTCTGATCTCACTGGGGCCCCGGGTTACACGCTGTCTGACCTTAGCGGGCCCCCGGGTTACACGCTGTCTGATCTCACTGGGCCCCCAGGTTACACACTGTTTGATCTCACTGGGCCCCCGGGTTACACACTGTCTGAGCTCACTGGGCCCGCGGGTTACACACCGTCTGATCTCACTGGGCCCCCGGGTTACACACCGTCTGATCTCACTGGGCCCCCGGGTTACCCACTGTCTGATCTCACTGGGCCCCCGGGTTACACACTGTCTGATCTCACTGGGCCCCCGGGTTACACACTGTCTGATCTCACTGGGCCCCCGGGTTACACACCGTCTGATCTCACTGGGCCCCCGAATTACACACCGTCTTATCTCACTGGGCCCCTGGGTTACAAACTGGCTGATGTCACTGCGCCCCCTGGTTACCCACTATCTGATCTCACTGGGCCCCCGGGTTACACGCTGTCTGATCTCACTGGGCCCCCGGGTTACACACTGTCTGATCTCACTGGGCCCCCCGGGTTACACGCTGTCTGATCTCACTGGGCCCCCCGGGTTACACACTGTCTGATCTCACTGGGCCCCCGGGTTACACACTGTCTGATCTCACTGGGCCCCCGGGTTACACACTGTCTGATCTCACTGGGCCCCCGGGTTACACGCTGTCTGATCTTAGCGGGCCCCCGGGTTACACCCTGTCTGATATCACTGGGCCCCCGGGTTACACACTGCCCGAACTCACTGGGCCCCCGGGTTACACACTGTCTGATCTCACTGGGCCCCCGGGTTACACGTTGTCTGATCTCACTGGGGCCCCGGGTTACACACTGTCTGGTCTCACTGGGCCCCCGGGTTACACATTGTCTGATCTCACTGGGCCCCCGGGTTACACACTGTCTGATCTCACTGGGCTTTGGGTTACACACTGATCTCACTGGGCCCCCGTGTTACACACTGTCTGATCTCACTGGGCCCCCGGGTTACACACTGCCTGTTGTCACTGGGCCCCTGAGTTACACACTGTCTGAACTCACTGGGCCTCCGGCTTACACACTGTCTGATCTGAATGGGCCCCCGGGTTGCACACTGTCTGATCTCACTGGGCCCCCGGGTTACACGTTGTCTGATCTCACTGGGGCCCCGGGTTACACACTGCCTGTTCTCAATGGGCCCCCGAGTTACACACTGTCTGAACTCACTGGGCCTCCGGCTTACACACTGTCTGATCTGAATGGGCCCCCGGGTTACACACTGTCCGAACTCATTGGGCTCCCGGGTTACACACTGTCAGATCTCACTGGGCCCCCGGGTTACACGTTGTCTGATCTCACTGGGGCCCCGGGTTACACGCTGTCTGATCTTAGCGGGCCCCCGGGTCACACGCTGTCTGATCTCACTGGGTCCCCAGGTTACACACTGTTTGATCTCACTGGGCCACCGGGTTACACACTGTCTGATCTCACTGGGTCTCGGGTTACACACTGTCTGACCTCACTGGGCCCCCAGATTACCCACTATCTTATCTCACTGGGCCCCCGGGTTACACACTGTCTGATCTCACTGGGCCCCCGGGTTACACACCGTCTGATCTCACTGGGCCCCCGGGTTACACACCGTCTGATCTCACTGGGCCCCCGGGTTACACACTGTCTGATCTCACTGGGCCCCTGGGTTACCCACTATCTTATCTCAACGGGCCCCCGGGTTACACACTGTCCGATCTCACTGGGCCCCCGGTTACACGCTGCCTGATCTCACTGGGCCCCCAGGTTACCCACTATCTTATCTCACTGGGCCCCCGGGTTACACACTGTCTTATCTCACTGGGCCCCCGGGTTACACGCTGTCTGACCTCACTGGGCCCCCGGGTAACACGCTGTCTGATCTCTCTGGGCCCCCGGGTTACACACTGTCTGATCTCACTGGGCACCCGGGTTACACACTGTCTGATCTCACTGGGCCCCCGGGTTAAACACTGTCTGATCACACTGGGCCCCCGGGTTACACACTGTCTGAGCTCACTGGGCCCGCGGGTTAAACTCTGTCTGATATCACTGGGCCCCCGGGTTACCCACTGTCTGATCTCACTGGGCCCCCGGGTTACACACCGTCTGATCTCACTGGGCCCCCGGGTTACACACCGTCTGATCTCACTGGGCCCCCGGGTTACACACTGTCTGATCTCACTGGGCCCCCGGGTTACACACCGTCTGATCTCACTGGGCCCCCAGGTTACACACCGTCTGATCTCACTGGGCCGACGGGTTACCCACTGTCTGATCTCACTGGGCCCCCGGGTTACACACTGTCTGATCTCACTGAGCCCCCGGGTTACACACTGTCTGATCACACTGGGCCCCCGGGTTACACACTGTCTGAGCTCACTGGGCCCCCGGGTTACACACCATCTGATCTCACTGGGCCCCCGGGTTACACACCGTCTGATCTCACTGGGCCCCCGGATTACACACCGTCTGATCTCACTGGGCCCCCTGGTTACCCACTATCTGATCTCACTGGGCCCCCGGGTTACATGCTGTCTGATCTCACTGGGCCCCCGGCTTACACGCTGTCTGATCTCACTGGGGCCCCCGGGTTACACGCTGTCTGATCTCACTGGGCCCCCCGGGTTACACACTGTCTGATCTCACTGGGCCCCCGGGTTACACACTGTCTGATCTCATTGGGCCCCCGGGTTACACACTGTCTGATCTCACTGGGCCCCCGGGTTACACGCTGTCTGATCTTAGCGGGCCCCCGGGTTACACCCTGTCTGATCTCACTGGGCCCCCGGGTTACACACTGCCCGAACTCACTGGGCCCCCGTGTTACACACTGTCTGATCTCACTGGGCCCCCGGGTTACACGTTGTCTGATCTCACTGGGGCCCCGGGTTACACACTGTCTGATCTCACTGGGCTTTGGGTTACACACTGATCTCACTGGGCCCCCGTGTTACACACTGTCTGATCTCACTGGGCCCCCGGGTTACACACTGCCTGTTGTCACTGGGCCCCTGAGTTACACACTGTCTGAACTCACTGGGCCTCCGGCTTACACACTGTCTGATCTGAATGGGCCCCCGGGTTGCACACTGTCTGATCTCACTGGGCCCCCGGGTTACACGTTGTCTGATCTCACTGGGGCCCCGGGTTACACACTGCCTGTTCTCAATGGGCCCCCGAGTTACACACTGTCTGAACTCACTGGGCCCCCGGGTTACACACTGTCTGATCTGAATGGGCCCCCGGGTTACACACTGTCCGAACTCATTGGGCCATCGGGTTACACACTGTCTGATCTCACTGGGCCCCCGGGTTACACGTTGTCCGATCTCACTGGGGCCCCGGGTTACACGCTGTCTGATCTTAGCGGGCCCCCGGGTTACACGCTGTCTGATCTCACTGGGCCCCCAGGTTACACACTGTTTGATCTCACTGGGCCCCCGGGTTACACGCTGTCTGATCTCACTGGGCCCCCAGGTTACACACTGTTTGATCTCACTGGGGCCCCGGGTTACACACTGTCTGATCTCACTGGGCCACCGGGTTACACACCGTCTGATCTCACTGGGCCCCCGGATTACACACCGTCTTATCTCACTGGGCCCCTGGGTTACAAACTGGCTGATGTCACTGGGCCCCGTGGTTACCCACTATCTGATCTCACTGGGCCCCCGGGTTAAACGCTGTCTGATCTCACTGGGCCCCCGGATTACACACCGTCTTATCTCACTGGGCCCCTTGGTTACAAACTGGCTGATATCACTGGGCCCCCGGGTTGCACACTGCCCGAACTCAATGGGCCCCCGGGTTACACACTGTCTGATCTCACTGGGCCCCCGGGTTACACGTTGTCTGATCTCACTGGAGCCCCGGGTTCCACACTGTCTGGTCTCACTGGGCCCCCGGGTTACACACTGTCTGATCTCACTGGGCCCCCGGGTTACACACTGTCTGATCTCACTGGGCTTTGGGTTACACACTGATCTCACTGGGCCCCCGTGTTACACACTGTCTGATCTCACTGGGCCCCCGGGTTACACACTGCCTGTTGTCACTGGGCCCCTGAGTTACACACTGTCTGAACTCACTGGGCCTCCGGCTTACACACTGTCTGATCTGAATGGGCCCCCGGGTTGCACACTGTCTGATTTCACTGGGCCCCCGGGTTACACGTTGTCTGATCTCACTGGGGCCCCGGGTTACACACTGCCTGTTCTCAATGGGCCCCCGAGTTACACACTGTCTGAACTCACTGGGCCTCCGGCTTACACACTGTCTGATCTGAATGGGCCCCCGGGTTACACACTGTCCGAACTCATTGGGCCCCCGGGTTACACACTGTCTGATCTCACTGGGCCCCCGGGTTACACGTTGTCTGATCTCACTGGGGCCCCGGGTTACACGCTGTCTGACCTTAGCGGGCCCCCGGGTTACACGCTGTCTGATCTCACTGGGCCCCCAGGTTACACACTGTTTGATCTCACTGGGCTCCCGGGTTACACACTGTCTGAGCTCACTGGGCCCGCGGGTTAAACTCTGTCTGATATCACTGGGCCCCCGGGTTACACACCGTCTCATCTCACTGGGCCCCCGGGTTACACACTGTCTGATCTCACTGGGCCCCCGGGTTACACACCGTCTGATCTCACTGGGCCCCCGGGTTACACACCGTCTGATCTCACTGGGCCCCCGGGTTACCCACTGTCTGATCTCACTGGGCCCCCGGGTTACACACCGTCTGATCTCACTGGGCCCCCGGGTTACACACCGTCTGATCTCACTGGGCCCCCGAATTACACACCGTCTTATCTCACTGGGCCCCTGGGTTACAAACTGGCTGATGTCACTGCGCCCCCTGGTTACCCACTATCTGATCTCACTGGGCCCCCGGGTTACACGCTGTCTGATCTCACTGGGCCCCCGGGTTACACACTGTCCGAACTCATTGGGCTCCCGGGTTACACACTGTCAGATCTCACTGGGCCCCCGGGTTACACGTTGTCTGATCTCACTGGGGCCCCGGGTTACACGCTGTCTGATCTTAGCGGGCCCCCGGGTCACACGCTGTCTGATCTCACTGGGTCCCCAGGTTACACACTGTTTGATCTCACTGGGCCACCGGGTTACACACTGTCTGATCTCACTGGGTCTCGGGTTACACACTGTCTGACCTCACTGGGCCCCCAGATTACCCACTATCTTATCTCACTGGGCCCCCGGGTTACACACTGTCTGATCTCACTGGGCCCCCCGGGTTACACACTGTCTGATCTCACTGGGCCATCGGGTTACACACTGCCTGATCTCACTGGGCCCCCAGATTACCCACTATCTTATCTCACTGGGCCCCCGGATTACACACTGTCTGATCTCACCGGGCCCCCGGGTTACACACTGTCTGATTTCACTGGGCCCCCGGGTTACACGCTGCCTGATCGCACTGGGCCCCCGGGTTACACACTGTCTGAACTCACTGGGCCCCCGGCTGACACACTGTCTGATCTGAATTGGCCCCCGGGTTACACGTTGACTGATCTCACTGGGGCACCGGGTTACACACTGTCTGATCTCACTGGGCCCCCGGGTTATACACTGTCTGATCTCACTGGGCCCCCGGATTATACACTGTCTGATCTCACTGGGCCCTCGGGTAGCACTGTCTGATCTCACTGGGCCCCCGGATTACACGCTATCTGATCTCACTGGGCTTCGGGTTACACACTGATCTCACTGGGCCCCCGTGTTACACACTGTCTGATCTCACTGGGCCCCCGGGTTACACACTGTCTGATCTCACTGGGCCCCCGGGTTACACGCTGTCTGATCTTAGCGGGCCCCCGGGTTACACCCTGTCTGATCTCACTGGGCCCCCGGGTTACACACTGCCCGAACTCACTGGGTCCCCGGGTTACACACTGTCTGATCTCACTGGGCCCCCGGGTTACACGTTGTCTGATCTCACTGGGGCCCCGGGTTACACACTGTCTGGTCTCACTGGGCCCCCGGGTTACACACTGTCTGATCTCACTGGGCCCCCGGGTTGCACACTGTCTGATCTCACTGGGCTTTGGGTTACACACTGATCTCACTGGGCCCCCGTGTTACACACTGTCTGATCTCACTGGGCCCCCGGGTTACACACTGCCTGTTGTCACTCGGCCCCTGAGTTACACACTGTCTGAACTCACTGGGCCTCCGGCTTACACACTGTCTGATCTGAATGGGCCCCCGGGTTGCACACTGTCTGATCTCACTGGGCCCCCGGGTTACACGTTGTCTGATCTCATTGGGGCCCCGGGTTACACACTGCCTGTTCTCAATGGGCCCCCGAGTTACACACTGTCTGAACTCACTGGGCCTCCGGCTTACACACTGTCTGATCTGAATGGGCCCCCGGGTTACACACTGTCCGAACTCATTGGGCTCCCGGGTTACACACTGTCAGATCTCACTGGGCCCCCGGGTTACACGTTGTCTGATATCACTGGGGCCCCGGGTTACACGCTGTCTGATCTCACTGGGCCCCCGGGTTACACACTGTCTGATCTTAGCGGGCCCCCGGGTCACACGCTGTCTGATCTCACTGGGCCCCCAGGTTACACACTGTTTGATCTCACTGGGCCCCCGGGTTACACGCTGTCTGATCTCACTGGGCCCCCAGGTTACACACTGTTTGATCTCACTGGGGCCCCGGGTTACACACTGTCTGATCTCACTGGGCCCCCGGGTTACACACCGTCTGATCTCACTGGGCCCCCGGATTACACACCGTCTTATCTCACTGGGCCCCTGGGTTACAAACTGGCTGATGTCACTGGGCCCCGTGGTTACCCACTATCTGATCTCACTGGGCCCCCGGGTTAAACGCTGTCTGATCTCACTGGGCCCCCGGATTACACACCGTCTTATCTCACTGGGCCCCTTGGTTACAAACTGGCTGATATCACTGGGCCCCCGGGTTACACACTGCCCGAACTCAATGGGCCCCCGGGTTACACACTGTCTGATCTCACTGGGCCCCCGGGTTACACGTTGTCTGATCTCACTGGAGCCCCGGGTTCCACACTGTCTGGTCTCACTGGGCCCCCGGGTTACACACTGTCTGATCTCACTGGGCCCCCGGGTTACACACTGTCTGATCTCACTGGGCTTTGGGTTACACACTGATCTCACTGGGCCCCCGTGTTACACACTGTCTGATCTCACTGGGCCCCCGGGTTACACACTGCCTGTTGTCACTGGGCCCCTGAGTTACACACTGTCTGAACTCACTGGGCCTCCGGCTTACACACTGTCTGATCTGAATGGGCCCCCGGGTTGCACACTGTCTGATTTCACTGGGCCCCCGGGTTACACGTTGTCTGATCTCACTGGGGCCCCGGGTTACACACTGCCTGTTCTCAATGGGCCCCCGAGTTACACACTGTCTGAACTCACTGGGCCTCCGGCTTACACACTGTCTGATCTGAATGGGCCCCCGGGTTACACACTGTCCGAACTCATTGGGCCCCCGGGTTACACACTGTCTGATCTCACTGGGCCCCCGGGTTACACGTTGTCTGATCTCACTGGGGCCCCGGGTTACACGCTGTCTGACCTTAGCGGGCCCCCGGGTTACACGCTGTCTGATCTCACTGGGCCCCCAGGTTACACACTGTTTGATCTCACTGGGCCCCCGGGTTACACACTGTCTGAGCTCACTGGGCCCGCGGGTTAAACTCTGTCTGATATCACTGGGCCCCCGGGTTACACACCGTCTCATCTCACTGGGCCCCCGGGTTACACACTGTCTGATCTCACTGGGCCCCCGGGTTACACACCGTCTCATCTCACTGGGCCCCCGGGTTACACACTGTCCGATCTCACTGGGCCCCCGGTTACACGCTGCCTGATCTCACTGGGCCCCCAGGTTACCCACTATCTTATCTCACTGGGCCCCCGGGTTACACACTGTCTTATCTCACTGGGCCCCCGGGTTACACGCTGTCTGACCTCACTGGGCCCCCGGGTAACACGCTGTCTGATCTCTCTGGGCCCCCGGGTTACACACTGTCTGATCTCACTGGGCACCCGGGTTACACACTGTCTGATCTCACTGGGCCCCCGGGTTAAACACTGTCTGATCACACTGGGCCCCCGGGTTACACACTGTCTGAGCTCACTGGGCCCGCGGGTTAAACTCTGTCTGATATCACTGGGCCCCCGGGTTACCCACTGTCTGATCTCACTGGGCCCCCGGGTTACACACCGTCTGATCTCACTGGGCCCCCGGGTTACACACCGTCTGATCTCACTGGGCCCCCGGGTTACACACTGTCTGATCTCACTGGGCCCCCGGGTTACACACCGTCTGATCTCACTGGGCCCCCAGGTTACACACCGTCTGATCTCACTGGGCCGACGGGTTACCCACTGTCTGATCTCACTGGGCCCCCGGGTTACACACTGTCTGATCTCACTGAGCCCCCGGGTTACACACTGTCTGATCTCACTGGGCCCCCGGGTTACACACTGTCTGAGCTCACTGGGCCCCCGGGTTACACACCATCTGATCTCACTGGGCCCCCGGGTTACACACCGTCTGATCTCACTGGGCCCCCGGATTACACACCGTCTGATCTCACTGGGCCCCCTGGTTACCCACTATCTGATCTCACTGGGCCCCCGGGTTACATGCTGTCTGATCTCACTGGGCCCCCGGCTTACACGCTGTCTGATCTCACTGGGGCCCCCGGGTTACACGCTGTCTGATCTCACTGGGCCCCCCGGGTTACACACTGTCTGATCTCACTGGGCCCCCGGGTTACACACTGTCTGATCTCATTGGGCCCCCGGGTTACACACTGTCTGATCTCACTGGGCCCCCGGGTTACACGCTGTCTGATCTTAGCGGGCCCCCGGGTTACACCCTGTCTGATCTCACTGGGCCCCCGGGTTACACACTGCCCGAACTCACTGGGCCCCCGTGTTACACACTGTCTGATCTCACTGGGCCCCCGGGTTACACGTTGTCTGATCTCACTGGGGCCCCGGGTTACACACTGTCTGATCTCACTGGGCTTTGGGTTACACACTGATCTCACTGGGCCCCCGTGTTACACACTGTCTGATCTCACTGGGCCCCCGGGTTACACACTGCCTGTTGTCACTGGGCCCCTGAGTTACACACTGTCTGAACTCACTGGGCCTCCGGCTTACACACTGTCTGATCTGAATGGGCCCCCGGGTTGCACACTGTCTGATCTCACTGGGCCCCCGGGTTACACGTTGTCTGATCTCACTGGGGCCCCGGGTTACACACTGCCTGTTCTCAATGGGCCCCCGAGTTACACACTGTCTGAACTCACTGGGCCCCCGGGTTACACACTGTCTGATCTGAATGGGCCCCCGGGTTACACACTGTCCGAACTCATTGGGCCATCGGGTTACACACTGTCTGATCTCACTGGGCCCCCGGGTTACACGTTGTCTGATCTCACTGGGGCCCCGGGTTACACGCTGTCTGATCTTAGCGGGCCCCCGGGTTACACGCTGTCTGATCTCACTGGGCCCCCAGGTTACACACTGTTTGATCTCACTGGGCCCCCGGGTTACACGCTGTCTGATCTCACTGGGCCCCCAGGTTACACACTGTTTGATCTCACTGGGGCCCCGGGTTACACACTGTCTGATCTCACTGGGCCACCGGGTTACACACCGTCTGATCTCACTGGGCCCCCGGATTACACACCGTCTTATCTCACTGGGCCCCTGGGTTACAAACTGGCTGATGTCACTGGGCCCCGTGGTTACCCACTATCTGATCTCACTGGGCCCCCGGGTTAAACGCTGTCTGATCTCACTGGGCCCCCGGATTACACACCGTCTTATCTCACTGGGCCCCTTGGTTACAAACTGGCTGATATCACTGGGCCCCCGGGTTGCACACTGCCCGAACTCAATGGGCCCCCGGGTTACACACTGTCTGATCTCACTGGGCCCCCGGGTTACACGTTGTCTGATCTCACTGGAGCCCCGGGTTCCACACTGTCTGGTCTCACTGGGCCCCCGGGTTACACGCTGTCTGATCTCACTGGGCCCCCGGGTTACACACTGTCTGATCTCACTGGGCTTTGGGTTACACACTGATCTCACTGGGCCCCCGTGTTACACACTGTCTGATCTCACTGGGCCCCCGGGTTACACACTGCCTGTTGTCACTGGGCCCCTGAGTTACACACTGTCTGAACTCACTGGGCCTCCGGCTTACACACTGTCTGATCTGAATGGGCCCCCGGGTTGCACACTGTCTGATTTCACTGGGCCCCCGGGTTACACGTTGTCTGATCTCACTGGGGCCCCGGGTTACACACTGCCTGTTCTCAATGGGCCCCCGAGTTACACACTGTCTGAACTCACTGGGCCTCCGGCTTACACACTGTCTGATCTGAATGGGCCCCCGGGTTACACACTGTCCGAACTCATTGGGCCGCCGGGTTACACACTGTCTGATCTCACTGGGCCCCCGGGTTACACGTTGTCTGATCTCACTGGGGCCCCGGGTTACACGCTGTCTGACCTTAGCGGGCCCCCGGGTTACACGCTGTCTGATCTCACTGGGCCCCCAGGTTACACACTGTTTGATCTCACTGGGCTCCCGGGTTACACACTGTCTGAGCTCACTGGGCCCGCGGGTTAAACTCTGTCTGATATCACTGGGCCCCCGGGTTACACACCGTCTCATCTCACTGGGCCCCCGGGTTACACACTGTCTGATCTCACTGGGCCCCCGGGTTACACACCGTCTGATCTCACTGGGCCCCCGGGTTACACACCGTCTGATCTCACTGGGCCCCCGGGTTACCCACTGTCTGATCTCACTGGGCCCCCGGGTTACACACCGTCTGATCTCACTGGGCCCCCGGGTTACACACCGTCTGATCTCACTGGGCCCCCGAATTACACACCGTCTTATCTCACTGGGCCCCTGGGTTACAAACTGGCTGATGTCACTGCGCCCCCTGGTTACCCACTATCTGATCTCACTGGGCCCCCGGGTTACACGCTGTCTGATCTCACTGGGCCCCCGGGTTACACACTGTCCGAACTCATTGGGCTCCCGGGTTACACACTGTCAGATCTCACTGGGCCCCCGGGTTACACACTGTCTGATCTCACTGGGCTTTGGGTTACACACTGATCTCACTGGGCCCCCGTGTTACACACTGTCTGATCTCACTGGGCCCCCGGGTTACACACTGCCTGTTGTCACTGGGCCCCTGAGTTACACACTGTCTGAACTCACTGGGCCTCCGGCTTACACACTGTCTGATCTGAATGGGCCCCCGGGTTGCACACTGTCTGATTTCACTGGGCCCCCGGGTTACACGTTGTCTGATCTCACTGGGGCCCCGGGTTACACACTGCCTGTTCTCAATGGGCCCCCGAGTTACACACTGTCTGAACTCACTGGGCCTCCGGCTTACACACTGTCTGATCTGAATGGGCCCCCGGGTTACACACTGTCCGAACTCATTGGGCCGCCGGGTTACACACTGTCTGATCTCACTGGGCCCCCGGGTTACACGTTGTCTGATCTCACTGGGGCCCCGGGTTACACGCTGTCTGACCTTAGCGGGCCCCCGGGTTACACGCTGTCTGATCTCACTGGGCCCCCAGGTTACACACTGTTTGATCTCACTGGGCTCCCGGGTTACACACTGTCTGAGCTCACTGGGCCCGCGGGTTAAACTCTGTCTGATATCACTGGGCCCCCGGGTTACACACCGTCTCATCTCACTGGGCCCCCGGGTTACACACTGTCTGATCTCACTGGGCCCCCGGGTTACACACCGTCTGATCTCACTGGGCCCCCGGGTTACACACCGTCTGATCTCACTGGGCCCCCGGGTTACCCACTGTCTGATCTCACTGGGCCCCCGGGTTACACACCGTCTGATCTCACTGGGCCCCCGGGTTACACACCGTCTGATCTCACTGGGCCCCCGAATTACACACCGTCTTATCTCACTGGGCCCCTGGGTTACAAACTGGCTGATGTCACTGCGCCCCCTGGTTACCCACTATCTGATCTCACTGGGCCCCCGGGTTACACGCTGTCTGATCTCACTGGGCCCCCGGGTTACACACTGTCCGAACTCATTGGGCTCCCGGGTTACACACTGTCAGATCTCACTGGGCCCCCGGGTTACACGTTGTCTGATCTCACTGGGGCCCCGGGTTACACGCTGTCTGATCTTAGCGGGCCCCCGGGTCACACGCTGTCTGATCTCACTGGGTCCCCAGGTTACACACTGTTTGATCTCACTGGGCCACCGGGTTACACACTGTCTGATCTCACTGGGTCTCGGGTTACACACTGTCTGACCTCACTGGGCCCCCAGATTACCCACTATCTTATCTCACTGGGCCCCCGGGTTACACACTGTCTGATCTCACTGGGCCCCCCGGGTTACACACTGTCTGATCTCACTGGGCCATCGGGTTACACACTGCCTGATCTCACTGGGCCCCCAGATTACCCACTATCTTATCTCACTGGGCCCCCGGATTACACACTGTCTGATCTCACCGGGCCCCCGGGTTACACACTGTCTGATTTCACTGGGCCCCCGGGTTACACGCTGCCTGATCGCACTGGGCCCCCGGGTTACACACTGTCTGAACTCACTGGGCCCCCGGCTGACACACTGTCTGATCTGAATTGGCCCCCGGGTTACACGTTGACTGATCTCACTGGGGCACCGGGTTACACACTGTCTGATCTCACTGGGCCCCCGGGTTATACACTGTCTGATCTCACTGGGCCCCCGGATTATACACTGTCTGATCTCACTGGGCCCTCGGGTAGCACTGTCTGATCTCACTGGGCCCCCGGATTACACGCTATCTGATCTCACTGGGCTTCGGGTTACACACTGATCTCACTGGGCCCCCGTGTTACACACTGTCTGATCTCACTGGGCCCCCGGGTTACACACTGTCTGATCTCACTGGGCCCCCGGGTTACACGCTGTCTGATCTTAGCGGGCCCCCGGGTTACACCCTGTCTGATCTCACTGGGCCCCCGGGTTACACACTGCCCGAACTCACTGGGTCCCCGGGTTACACACTGTCTGATCTCACTGGGCCCCCGGGTTACACGTTGTCTGATCTCACTGGGGCCCCGGGTTACACACTGTCTGGTCTCACTGGGCCCCCGGGTTACACACTGTCTGATCTCACTGGGCCCCCGGGTTGCACACTGTCTGATCTCACTGGGCTTTGGGTTACACACTGATCTCACTGGGCCCCCGTGTTACACACTGTCTGATCTCACTGGGCCCCCGGGTTACACACTGCCTGTTGTCACTCGGCCCCTGAGTTACACACTGTCTGAACTCACTGGGCCTCCGGCTTACACACTGTCTGATCTGAATGGGCCCCCGGGTTGCACACTGTCTGATCTCACTGGGCCCCCGGGTTACACGTTGTCTGATCTCATTGGGGCCCCGGGTTACACACTGCCTGTTCTCAATGGGCCCCCGAGTTACACACTGTCTGAACTCACTGGGCCTCCGGCTTACACACTGTCTGATCTGAATGGGCCCCCGGGTTACACACTGTCCGAACTCATTGGGCTCCCGGGTTACACACTGTCAGATCTCACTGGGCCCCCGGGTTACACGTTGTCTGATCTCACTGGGGCCCCGGGTTACACGCTGTCTGATCTTAGCGGGCCCCCGGGTCACACGCTGTCTGATCTCACTGGGCCCCCAGGTTACACACTGTTTGATCTCACTGGGCCCCCGGGTTACACGCTGTCTGATCTCACTGGGCCCCCAGGTTACACACTGTTTGATCTCACTGGGGCCCCGGGTTACACACTGTCTGATCTCACTGGGCCCCCGGGTTACACACCGTCTGATCTCACTGGGCCCCCGGATTACACACCGTCTTATCTCACTGGGCCCCTGGGTTACAAACTGGCTGATGTCACTGGGCCCCGTGGTTACCCACTATCTGATCTCACTGGGCCCCCGGGTTAAACGCTGTCTGATCTCACTGGGCCCCCGGATTACACACCGTCTTATCTCACTGGGCCCCTTGGTTACAAACTGGCTGATATCACTGGGCCCCCGGGTTACACACTGCCCGAACTCAATGGGCCCCCGGGTTACACACTGTCTGATCTCACTGGGCCCCCGGGTTACACGTTGTCTGATCTCACTGGAGCCCCGGGTTCCACACTGTCTGGTCTCACTGGGCCCCCGGGTTACACACTGTCTGATCTCACTGGGCCCCCGGGTTACACACTGTCTGATCTCACTGGGCTTTGGGTTACACACTGATCTCACTGGGCCCCCGTGTTACACACTGTCTGATCTCACTGGGCCCCCGGGTTACACACTGCCTGTTGTCACTGGGCCCCTGAGTTACACACTGTCTGAACTCACTGGGCCTCCGGCTTACACACTGTCTGATCTGAATGGGCCCCCGGGTTGCACACTGTCTGATTTCACTGGGCCCCCGGGTTACACGTTGTCTGATCTCACTGGGGCCCCGGGTTACACACTGCCTGTTCTCAATGGGCCCCCGAGTTACACACTGTCTGAACTCACTGGGCCTCCGGCTTACACACTGTCTGATCTGAATGGGCCCCCGGGTTACACACTGTCCGAACTCATTGGGCCCCCGGGTTACACACTGTCTGATCTCACTGGGCCCCCGGGTTACACGTTGTCTGATCTCACTGGGGCCCCGGGTTACACGCTGTCTGACCTTAGCGGGCCCCCGGGTTACACGCTGTCTGATCTCACTGGGCCCCCAGGTTACACACTGTTTGATCTCACTGGGCCCCCGGGTTACACACTGTCTGAGCTCACTGGGCCCGCGGGTTAAACTCTGTCTGATATCACTGGGCCCCCGGGTTACACACCGTCTCATCTCACTGGGCCCCCGGGTTACACACTGTCTGATCTCACTGGGCCCCCGGGTTACACACCGTCTGATCTCACTGGGCCCCCGGGTTACACACCGTCTGATCTCACTGGGCCCCCGGGTTACCCACTGTCTGATCTCACTGGGCCCCCGGGTTACACACCGTCTGATCTCACTGGGCCCCCGGGTTACACACCGTCTGATCTCACTGGGCCCCCGAATTACACACCGTCTTATCTCACTGGGCCCCTGGGTTACAAACTGGCTGATGTCACTGCGCCCCCTGGTTACCCACTATCTGATCTCACTGGGCCCCCGGGTTACACGCTGTCTGATCTCACTGGGCCCCCGGGTTACACGCTGTCTGATCTTAGCGGGCCCCCGGGTCACACGCTGTCTGATCTCACTGGGTCCCCAGGTTACACACTGTTTGATCTCACTGGGCCACCGGGTTACACACTGTCTGATCTCACTGGGTCTCGGGTTACACACTGTCTGACCTCACTGGGCCCCCAGATTACCCACTATCTTATCTCACTGGGCCCCCGGGTTACACACTGTCTGATCTCACTGGGCCCCCCGGGTTACACACTGTCTGATCTCACTGGGCCATCGGGTTACACACTGCCTGATCTCACTGGGCCCCCAGATTACCCACTATCTTATCTCACTGGGCCCCCGGATTACACACTGTCTGATCTCACCGGGCCCCCGGGTTACACACTGTCTGATCTCACTGGGCCCCCGGGTTACACGCTGCCTGATCGCACTGGGCCCCCGGGTTACACACTGTCTGAACTCACTGGGCCCCCGGCTGACACACTGTCTGATCTGAATTGGCCCCCGGGTTACACGTTGACTGATCTCACTGGGGCACCGGGTTACACACTGTCTGATCTCACTGGGCCCCCGGGTTATACACTGTCTGATCTCACTGGGCCCCCGGATTATACACTGTCTGATCTCACTGGGCCCTCGGGTAGCACTGTCTGATCTCACTGGGCCCCCGGATTACACGCTATCTGATCTCACTGGGCTTCGGGTTACACACTGATCTCACTGGGCCCCCGTGTTACACACTGTCTGATCTCACTGGGCCCCCGGGTTACACACTGTCTGATCTCACTGGGCCCCCGGGTTACACGCTGTCTGATCTTAGCGGGCCCCCGGGTTACACCCTGTCTGATCTCACTGGGCCCCCGGGTTACACACTGCCCGAACTCACTGGGTCCCCGGGTTACACACTGTCTGATCTCACTGGGCCCCCGGGTTACACGTTGTCTGATCTCACTGGGGCCCCGGGTTACACACTGTCTGGTCTCACTGGGCCCCCGGGTTACACACTGTCTGATCTCACTGGGCCCCCGGGTTACACACTGTCTGATCTCACTGGGCTTTGGGTTACACACTGATCTCACTGGGCCCCCGTGTTACACACTGTCTGATCTCACTGGGCCCCCGGGTTACACACTGCCTGTTGTCACTCGGCCCCTGAGTTACACACTGTCTGAACTCACTGGGCCTCCGGCTTACACACTGTCTGATCTGAATGGGCCCCCGGGTTGCACACTGTCTGATCTCACTGGGCCCCCGGGTTACACGTTGTCTGATCTCATTGGGGCCCCGGGTTACACACTGCCTGTTCTCAATGGGCCCCCGAGTTACACACTGTCTGAACTCACTGGGCCTCCGGCTTACACACTGTCTGATCTGAATGGGCCCCCGGGTTACACACTGTCCGAACTCATTGGGCTCCCGGGTTACACACTGTCAGATCTCACTGGGCCCCCGGGTTACACGTTGTCTGATCTCACTGGGGCCCCGGGTTACACGCTGTCTGATCTTAGCGGGCCCCCGGGTCACACGCTGTCTGATCTCACTGGGTCCCCAGGTTACACACTGTTTGATCTCACTGGGCCACCGGGTTACACACTGTCTGATCTCACTGGGTCTCGGGTTACACACTGTCTGACCTCACTGGGCCCCCAGATTACCCACTATCTTAACTCACTGGGCCCCCGGGTTACACACTGTCTGATCTCACTGGGCCCCCCGGGTTACACACTGTCTGATCTCACTGGGCCACCGGGTTACACACTGCCTGATCTCACTGGGCCCCCAGATTACCCACTATCTTATCTCACTGGGCCCCCGGATTACACACTGTCTGATCTCACCGGGCCCCCGGGTTACACACTGTCTGATCTCACTGGGCCCCCGGGTTACACGCTGCCTGATCGCACTGGGCCCCCGGGTTACACACTGTCTGAACTCACTGGGCCCCCGGCTGACACACTGTCTGATCTGAATTGGCCCCCGGGTTACACGTTGACTGATCTCACTGGGGCACCGGGTTACACGCTGCCTGATCTCACTGGGCCCCCAGGTTACCCACTATCTTATCTCACTGGGCCCCCGGGTTACACACTGTCTTATCTCACTGGGCCCCCGGGTTACAAGCTGTCTGACCTCACTGGGCCCCCGGGTAACACGCTGTCTGATCTCTCTGGGCCCCCGGGTTACACACTGTCTGATCTCTCTGGGCCCCCGGGTTACACACTGTCTGATCTCACTGGGCCCTCCGGGTTACACACTGTCTGATCTCACTGGGCCCTCCGGGTTACACACTGTCTGATCTCACTGGGCCCCCGGGTTAAACAATGTCTGATCTCACTGGGCCCCCGGGTTACACACTGCCCGAACTCACTGGGCCCCCGGGTTACACACTGTCTGATCTCACTGGGCCCCCGGGTTACACGTTGTCTGATCTCACTGGGGCCCCGGGTTACACACTGTCTGGTCTCACTGGGCCCCCGGGTTACACACTGTCTGATCTCACTGGGCCCCCGGGTTACACACTGTCTGATCTCACTGGGCTTTGGGTTACACACTGATCTCACTGGGCCCCCGTGTTACACACTGTCTGATCTCACTGGGCCCCCGGGTTACACACTGCCTGTTGTCACTGGGCCCCTGAGTTACACACTGTCTGAACTCACTGGGCCTCCGGCTTACACACTGTCTGATCTCACTGGGCCCCCGGGTTACACGTTGTCTGATCTCACTGGGCCCCCGGGTTACCCACTGTCTGATCTCACTGCGCCCCCGGGTTACACACCGTCTGATCTCACTGGGCCCCCGGGTTACACACCGTCTGATCTCACTGGGCCCCCGGATTACACACCGTCTTATCTCACTGGGCCCCTGGGTTACAAACTGGCTGATGTCACTGGGCCCCCTGGTTACCCACTATCTGATCTCACTGGGCCCCCGGGTTACACGCTGTCTGATCTCACTGGGCCCCCGGGTTACACACTGTCTGATCTCACTGGGCTTTGGGTTACACACTGATCTCACTGGGCCCCCGTGTTACACACTGTCTGATCTCACTGGGCCCCCGGGTTACACACTGCCTGTTGTCACTGGGCCCCTGAGTTACACACTGGCTGAACTCACTGGGCCTCCGGCTTACACACTGTCTGATCTGAATGGGCCCCCGGGTTGCACACTGTCTGATCTCACTGGGCCCCCGGGTTACACGTTGTCTGATCTCACTGGGGCCCCAGGTTACACACTGCCTGTTCTCAATGGGCCCCCGAGTTACACACTGTCTGAACTCACTGGGCCCCCGGGTTACACACTGTCTGATCTCACTGGGCCCCCGGGTTACACGTTGTCTGATCTCACTGGGGCCCCGGGTTACACGCTGTCTGCTCTTAGCGGGCCCCCGGGTTACACGCTGTCTGATCTCACTGGGCCCCCAGGTTACACACTGTTTGATCTCACTGGGCCCCCGGGTTACACACTGTCTGATCTCACTGGGCCCCCGGGTTACACACTGTCTGAGCTCACTGGGCCCGCGGGTTAAACTCTGTCTGATATCACTGGGCCCCCGGGTTACCCACTGTCTGATCTCACTGGGCCCCCGGGTTACACACCGTCTGATCTCACTGGGCCCCCGGGTTACACACTGTCTGATCTCACTGGGCCCCCGGGTTACACACCGTCTGATCTCACTGGGCCCCCGGGTTACACACCGTCTGATCTCACTGGGCCCCCGGGTTACCCACTGTTTGATCTCACTGGGCCCCCGGGTTGCACTGTCTGATCTCACTGGGCCCCCGGATTACACGCTATCTGATCTCACTGGGCTTCGGGTTACACACTGATCTCACTGGGCCCCCGTGTTACACACTGTCTGATCTCACTGGGCACCCGGGTTACACACTGTCTGATCTCACTGTGACCCCGGGTTACACACTGTCTGCTCTCACTGTGCCCCCGGGTTACACACTGTCTGATCTCACTCGGCCCCTGGGTTACACACTGTCTGATCTCACTGGGCCCCCGGATTACACACTGTCAGATCTCACTGGGCCCCTGGGTTACACGCTGTCTGATCTCACCAGGCCCCCGGGTTACACACTGTCAGATCTCACTGGGCCCCCGGGTTACACGCTGTCTGATCTCACCAGGCCCCCGGTTACACACTGTCTGATCTCACTGAGCCCCCGGGTTACACACTGTCTGATCTCACTGGGCCCCCGGGTTACACACCGTCTGATCTCACTGGGCCCCCGGGTTACACACCGTCTGATCTCACTGGGCCCCCGGGTTACACACTGTCTGATCTCACTGGGCCCCCGGTTGCATGCTGTCTGATCTCACTGGGCCCCCGGGTTACACACTGTCTGATCTCACTGGGCCCCCAGGTTACCCACTATCTTATCTCAACGGGCCCCCGGGTTACACACTGTCCGATCTCACTGGGCCCCCGGTTACACGCTGCCTGATCTCACTGGGCCCCCAGGTTACCCACTATCTTATCTCACTGGGCCCCCGGGTTACACACTGTCTTATCTCACTGGGCCCCCGGGTTACAAGCTGTCTGACCTCACTGGGCCCCCGGGTAACACGCTGTCTGATCTCTCTGGGCCCCCGGGTTACACACTGTCTGATCTCTCTGGGCCCCCGGGTTACACACTGTCTGATCTCACTGGGCCCTCCGGGTTACACACTGTCTGATCTCACTGGGCCCTCCGGGTTACACACTGTCTGATCTCACTGGGCCCCCGGGTTAAACAATGTCTGATCTCACTGGGCCCCCGGGTTACACACTGCCCGAACTCACTGGGCCCCCGGGTTACACACTGTCTGATCTCACTGGGCCCCCGGGTTACACGTTGTCTGATCTCACTGGGGCCCCGGGTTACACACTGTCTGGTCTCACTGGGCCCCCGGGTTACACACTGTCTGATCTCACTGGGCCCCCGGGTTACACACTGTCTGATCTCACTGGGCTTTGGGTTACACACTGATCTCACTGGGCCCCCGTGTTACACACTGTCTGATCTCACTGGGCCCCCGGGTTACACACTGCCTGTTGTCACTGGGCCCCTGAGTTACACACTGTCTGAACTCACTGGGCCTCCGGCTTACACACTGTCTGATCTGAATGGGCCCCCGGGTTGCACACTGTCTGATCTCACTGGGCCCCCGGGTTACACGTTGTCTGATCTCACTGGGCCCCCGGGTTACCCACTGTCTGATCTCACTGCGCCCCCGGGTTACACACCGTCTGATCTCACTGGGCCCCCGGGTTACACACCGTCTGATCTCACTGGGCCCCCGGATTACACACCGTCTTATCTCACTGGGCCCCTGGGTTACAAACTGGCTGATGTCACTGGGCCCCCTGGTTACCCACTATCTGATCTCACTGGGCCCCCGGGTTACACGCTGTCTGATCTCACTGGGCCCCCGGGTTACACACTGTCTGATCTCACTGGGCTTTGGGTTACACACTGATCTCACTGGGCCCCCGTGTTACACACTGTCTGATCTCACTGGGCCCCCGGGTTACACACTGCCTGTTGTCACTGGGCCCCTGAGTTACACACTGTCTGAACTCACTGGGCCTCCGGCTTACACACTGTCTGATCTGAATGGGCCCCCGGGTTGCACACTGTCTGATCTCACTGGGCCCCCGGGTTACACGTTGTCTGATCTCACTGGGGCCCCAGGTTACACTCTGCCTGTTCTCAATGGGCCCCCGAGTTACACACTGTCTGAACTCACTGGGCCTCCGGCTTACACACTGTCTGAACTCATTGGGCCCCCGGGTTACACACTGTCTGATCTCACTGGGCCCCCGGGTTACACGTTGTCTGATCTCACTGGGGCCCCGGGTTACACGCTGTCTGCTCTTAGCGGGCCCCCGGGTTACACGCTGTCTGATCTCACTGGGCCCCCAGGTTACACACTGTTTGATCTCACTGGGCCCCCGGGTTACACACTGTCTGATCTCACTGGGCCCCCGGGTTACACACTGTCTGAGCTCACTGGGCCCGCGGGTTAAACTCTGTCTGATATCACTGGGCCCCCGGGTTACCCACTGTCTGATCTCACTGGGCCCCCGGGTTACACACCGTCTGATCTCACTGGGCCCCCGGGTTACACACTGTCTGATCTCACTGGGCCCCCGGGTTACACACCGTCTGATCTCACTGGGCCCCCGGGTTACACACCGTCTGATCTCACTGGGCCCCCGGGTTACCCACTGTTTGATCTCACTGGGCCCCAGGGTTACACACCGTCTTATCTCACTGGGCCCCTGGGTTACAAACTGGCTGATGTCACTGGGCCCCCTGGTTACCCACTATCTGATCTCACTGGGCCCCCGGGTTACACGCTGTCTGATCTCACTGGGCCCCCGGGTTACACGCTGTCTGATCTCACTGGGCCCCCCGGGTTACACGCTGTCTGATCTCACTGGGCCCCCCGGGTTACACACTGTCTGATCTCACTGGGCCCCCGGGTTACACACTGTCTGAGCTCACTGGGCCCCCGGGTTACACACTGTCTGATCTCACTGGGCCCCCGGGTTACACGCTGTCTGATCTTAGCGGGCCCCCGGGTTACACCCTGTCTGATCTCACTGGGCCCCCGGGTTACACACTGCCCGAACTCACTGGGCCCCCGGGTTACACACTGTCTGATCTCACTGGGGCCCCGGGTTACACGTTGTCTGATCTCACTGGGGCCCCGGGTTACACACTGTCTGGTCTCACTGGGCCCCCGGGTTACACACTGTCTGATCTCACTGGGCCCCCGGGTTACACACTGTCTGATCTCACTGGGCTTTGGGTTACACACTGATCTCACTGGGCCCCCGTGTTACACACTGTCTGATCTCACTGGGCCCCCGGGTTACACACTGCCTGTTGTCACTGGGCCCCTGAGTTACACGCTGTCTGAACTCACTGGGCCTCAGGCTTACACACTGTCTGATCTGAATGGGCCCCCGGGTTGCACACTGTCTGATCTCACTGGGCTTTGGGTTACACACTGATCTCACTGGGCCCCCGTGTTACACACTGTCTGATCTCACTGGGCCCCCGGGTTACACACTGCCTGTTGTCACTGGGCCCCTGAGTTACACACTGTCTGAACTCACTGGGCCTCCGGCTTACACACTGTCTGATCTGAATGGGCCCCCGGGTTGCACACTGTCTGATCTCACTGGGCCCCCGGGTTACACGTTGTCTGATCTCACTGGGGCCCCGGGTTACACACTGCCTGTTCTCAATGGGCCCCCGGGTTACACACTGTCTGAACTCACTGGGCCTCCGGCTTACACACTGTCTGATCTGAATGGGCCCCCGGGTTACACACTGTCCGAACTCATTGGGCTCCCGGGTTGCACACTGTCTGATCTCACTGGGCCCCCGGGTTACACGTTGTCTGATCTCACTGGGGCCCTGGGTTACACACTGCCTGTTCTCAATGGGCCCCCGAGTTACACACTGTCCGAACTCATTGGGCTCCCGGGTTACACACTGTCAGATCTCACTGGGCCCCCGGGTTACACACTGTCTGATCTCACTGGGTCTCGGGTTACACACTGTCTGACCTCACTGGGCCCCCGGGTTACGCACTATCTTATCTCACTGGGCCCCCGGGTTACACGTTGTCTGATCTCACTGGGCCCGCGGGTTAAACTCTGTCTGATATCACTGGGCCCCCGGGTTACCCACTGTCTGATCTCACTGGGCCCCCGGGTTACACACCATCTGATCTCACTGGGCCCCCAGATTACCCACTATCTTATCTCACTGGGCCCCCGGGTTACACACTGTCTGATCTCACTGGGCCCCCCGGGTTACACACTGTCTGATCTCACTGGGCCCCCGGGTTACACACTGCCTGATCTCACTGGGCCCCCAGATTACCCACTATCTTATCTCACTGGGCCCCCGGGTGACACGCTGCCTGATCGCACTGGGCCCCCGGGTTACACACTGTCTGAACTCACTGGGCCCCCGGCTGACACACTGTCTGATCTGAATTGGCCCCCGGGTTACACGTTGACTGATCTCACTGGGGCACCGGGTTACCCACTGTTTGATCTCACTGGGCCCCCGGGTTACACACCGTCTGATCTCACTGGGCCCCCGGGTTACACACCGTCTTATCTCACTGGGCCCCTCGGTTACAAACTGGCTGATGTCACTGGGCCCCCTGGTTACCCACTATCTGATCTCACTGGGCCCCCGGGTTACACGCTGTCTGATCTCACTGGGCCCCCGGGTTACACGCTGTCTGATCTCACTGGGCCCCCCGGGTTACACGCTGTCTGATCTCACTGGGCTACCCGGGTTACACACTGTCTGATCTCACTGGGCCCCCGGGTTACACACTGTCTGATCTCACTGGGCCCCCGGGTTACACACTGTCTGATCTCACTGGGCCCCCGGGTTACACGCTGTCTGATCTTAGCGGGCCCCCGGGTTACACCCTGTCTGATCTCACTGGGCCCCCGGGTTACACACTGCCCGAACTCACTGGGCCCCCGGGTTACACACTGTCTGATCTCACTGGGCCCCCGGGTTACACGTTGTCTGATCTCACTGGGGCCCCGGGTTACACACTGTCTGGTCTCACTGGGCCCTCAGGTTACACACTGTCTGATCTCACTGGGGCCCCGGGTTACACACTGTCTGATCTCACATGGGCTTTGGGTTACACACTGATCTCACTGGGCCCCCGTGTTACACACTGTCTGATCTCACTGGGCCCCCGGGTTACACACTGCCTGTTGTCACTGGGCCCCTGAGTTACACACTGTCTGAACTCACTGGGCCTCCGGCTTACACACTGTCTGATCTGAATGGGCCGCCGGGTTGCACACTGTCTGATCTCACTGGGCCCCCGGGTTACACGTTGTCTGATCTCACTGGGGCCCCGGGTTACACACTGCCTGTTCTCAATGGGCCCCCGAGTTACACACTGTCTGAACTCACTGGGCCTCCGGCTTACACACTGTCTGAACTCACTGGGCCTCCGGCTTACACACTGTCTGATCTGAATGGGCCCCCGGGTTACACACTGTCCGAACTCATTGGGCTCCCGGGTTACACACTGTCAGATCTCACTGGGCCCCCGGGTTACACGTTGTCTGATCTCACTGGGGCCCCGGGTTACACGCTGTCTGATCTTAGCGGGCCCCCGGGTCACACGCTGTCTGATCTCACTGGGTCCCCAGGTTACACACTGTTTGATCTCACTGGGCCACCGGGTTACACACTGTCTGATCTCACTGGGCCCCCGGGTTACACGTTGTCTGATCTCACTGGGCCCGCGGGTTAAACTCTGTCTGATATCACTGGGCCCCCGGGTTACCCACTGTCTGATCTCACTGGGCCCCCGGGTTACACACCATCTGATCTCACTGGGCCCCCAGATTACCCACTATCTTATCTCACTGGGCCCCCGGGTTACACACTGTCTGATCTCACTGGGCCCCCCGGGTTACACACTGTCTGATCTCACTGGGCCCCCGGGTTACACACTGCCTGATCTCACTGGGCCCCCAGATTACCCACTATCTTATCTCACTGGGCCCCCGGATTACACACTGTCTGATCTCACCGGGCCCCCGGGTTACACACTGTCTGATCTCACTGGGCCCCCGGGTTACACGCTGCCTGATCGCACTGGGCCCCCGGGTTACACACTGTCTGAACTCACTGGGCCCCCGGCTGACACACTGTCTGATCTGAATTGGCCCCCGGGTTACACGTTGACTGATCTCACTGGGGCACCGGGTTACACACTGTCTGATCTCACTGGGCCCCCGGGTTATACACTGTCTGATCTCACTGGGCCCCCGGGTTATATACTGTCTGATCTCACTGGGCCCCCGGATTACACGCTATCTGATCTCACTGGGCTTCGGGTTACACACTGATCTCACTGGGCCCCCGTGTTACACACTGTCTGATCTCACTGGGCACCCGGGTTACACACTGTCTGATCTCACTGTGACCCCGGGTTACACACTGTCTGATCTCACTCGGCCCCTGGGTTACACACTGTCTGATCTCACTGGGCCCCCGGATTACACACTGTCAGATCTCACTGTGCCCCTGGGTTACACGCTGTCTGATCTCACCAGGCCCCCGGGTTACACACTGTCAGATCTCACTGGGCCCCCGGGTTACACGCTGTCTGATCTCACCAGGCCCCCGGTTACACACTGTCTGATCTCACTGAGCCCCCGGGTTACACACTGTCTGATCTCACTGGGCCCCCGGGTTACACACCGTCTGATCTCACTGGGCCCCCGGGTTACACACCGTCTGATCTCACTGGGCCCCCGGGTTACACACTGTCTGATCTCACTGGGCCCCCGGTTGCACGCTGTCTGATCTCACTGGGCCCCCGGGTTACACACTGTCTGATCTCACTGGGCCCCCAGGTTACCCACTATCTTATTTCAACGGGCCCCCGGGTTACACACTGTCCGATCTCACTGGGCCCCCGGTTACACGCTGCCTGATCTCACTGGGCCCCCAGGTTACCCACTATCTTATCTCACTGGGCCCCCGGGTTACACACTGTCTTATCTCACTGGGCCCCCGGGTTACAAGCTGTCTGACCTCACTGGGCCACCGGGTAACACGCTGTCTGATCTCTCTGGGCCCCCGGGTTACACACTGTCTGATCTCTCTGGGCCCCCGGGTTACACACTGTCTGATCTCACTGGGCCCTCCGGGTTACACACTGTCTGATCTCACTGGGCCCTCCGGGTTACACACTGTCTGATCTCACTGGGCCCCCGGGTTAAACACGGTCTGATCTCACTGGGCCCCCGGGTTACACACTGTCTGAGCTCACTGGGCCCGCGGGTTAAACTCTGTCTGATATCACTGGGCCCCCGGGTTACCCACTGTCTGATCTCACTGGGCCCCCGGGTTACACACCGTCTGATCTCACTGGGCCCCCGGGTCACACACCGTCTGATCTCACTGGCCCCCCGGGTTACACACCGTCTGATCTCACTGGGCCCCCGGGTTACACACCGTCTGATCTCACTGGGCCCCCGGGTTACCCACTGTCTGATCTCACTGGGCCCCCGGGTTACACACCGTCTGATCTCACTGGGCCCCCGGATTACACACCGTCTGATCTCACTGGGCCCCCGGGTTACCCACTGTCTGATCTCACTGGGCCCCCGGGTTACACACTGTCTGATCTCACTGGGCCCCCGGGTTACACACTGTCTGATCTCACTGGGCCCCCGGGTTACACACTGACTGAGCTCACTGGGCCCCCGGGTTACACACCGTCTGATCTCACTGGGCCCCCGGGTTACACACCGTCTGATCTCACTGGGCCCCCGGATTACACACCGTCTGATCTCACTGGGCCCCCTGGTTACCCACTATCTGATCTCACTGGGCCCCCGGGTTACACGCTGTCTGATCTCACTGGGCCCCCGGCTTACACGCTGTCTGATCTCACTGAGCCCCCCGGGTTACACGCTGTCTGATCTCACTGGGCCCCCCGGGTTACACACTGTCTGATCTCACTGGGCCCCCGGGTTACACACTGTCTGATCTCACTGGGCCCCCGGGTTACACACTGTCTGATCTCACTGGGCCCCCGGGTTACACGCAGTCTGATCTTAGCGGGCCCCCGGGTTACACCCTGTCTGATCTCACTGGGCCCCCGGGTTACACACTGCCCGAACTCACTGGGCCCCCGGGTTACACACTGTCTGATCTCACTGGGCCCCCGGGTTACACATTGTCTGATCTCACTGGGGCCCCGGGTTACACACTGTCTGATCTCACTGGGCTTTGGGTTACACACTGATCTCACTGGGCCCCTGTGTTGCACACTGTCTGATCTCACTGGGCCCCCGGGTTACACACTGCCTGTTGTCACTGGGCCCCTGAGTTACACACTGTCTGATCTCACTGGGCCCCCGGGTTACACACTGTCTGAACTCACTGGGCCTCCGGCTTAGACACTGTCTGATCTGAATGGGCCCTCGGGTTACACACTGTCCGAACTCATTGGGCCCCCGGGTTACACACTGTCTGATCTCACTGGGCCCCCGGGTTACACGTTGTCTGATCTCACTGGGGCCCCGGGTTACACGCTGTCTGATCTTAGCGGGCCCCCGGGTTACACGCTGTCTGATCTCACTGGGCCCCCAGGTTACACACTGTTTGATCTCACTGGGACCCCGGTTTACACACTGTCTGAGCTCACTGGGCCCGCGGGTTAAACTCTGTCTGATCTCACTGGGCCCCCGGGTTACACACCGTCTGATCTCACTGGGCCCCCGGGTTACCCACTGTCTGATCTCACTGGGCCCCCGGGTTACACATCGTCTGATCTCACTGGGCCCCCGGGTTACACACCGTCTGATCTCACTGGGCCCCCGGATTACACACCGTCTTATCTCACTGGGCCCCTGGGTTACAAACTGGCTGATGTCACTGGGCCCCCTGGTTACCCACTATTTGATCTCACTGGGCCCCCGGGTTACACGCTGTCTGATCTCACTGGGCCCCCGGATTACACACCGTCTTATCTCACTGGGCCCCTGGGTTACAAACTGGCTGATATCACTGGGCCCCCGGGTTACACACTGCCCGAACTCACTGGGCCCCCGGGTTACACACTGTCTGATCTCACTGGGCCCCCGGGTTACACGTTGTCTGATCTCACTGGGGCCCCGGGTTACACACTGTCTGGTCTCACTGGGCCCCCGGGTTACACACTGTCTGATCTCACTGGGCCCCCGGGTTACACACTGTCTGATCTCACTGGGCTTTGGGTTACACACTGATCTCACTGGGCCCCCGTGTTACACACTGTCTGATCTCACTGGGCCCCCGGGTTACACACTGCCTGTTGTCACTAGGCCCCTGAGTTACACGCTGTCTGAACTCACTGGGCCTCCGGCTTACACACTGTCTGATCTGAATGGGCCCCCGGGTTGCACACTGTCTGATCTCACTGGGCCCCCGGGTTACACGTTGTCTGATCTCACTGGGGCCCCGGGTTACACACTGCCTGTTCTCAATGGGCCCCCGAGTTACACACTGTCTGAACTCACTGGGCCTCCGGCTTACACACTGTCTGATCTGAATGGGCCCCCGGGTTACACACTGTCCGAACTCATTGGGCCCCCGGGTTACGCACTGTCTGATCTCACTGGGCCCCCGGGTTACACGTTGTCTGATCTCACTGGGGCCCCGGGTTACACGCTATCTGATCTTAGCGGGCCCCCGGGTTACACGCTGTCTGATCTCACTGGGCCCCCAGGTTACACACTGTTTGATCTCACTGGGCCCCCGGGTTACACACTGTCTGATCTCACTGGGCCCGCGGGTTAAACTCTGTCTGATATCACTGGGCCCCCGGGTTAAACACTGTCTGAGCTCACTGGGCCCGCGGGTTAAACTCTGTCTGATATCACTGGGCCCCCGGGTTACACACCGTCTGATCTCACTGGGCCCCCGGGTTACACACTGTCTGATCTCACTGGGCCCCCGGGTTACACGCTATCTGATCTTAGCGGGCCCGCGGGTTACCCACTGTCTGATCTCACTGGGCCCCCGGGTTACACACCGTCTGATCTCACTGGGGCCCCGGGTTACACGCTATCTGATCTTAGCGGGCCCCCGGGTTACACACTGCCCGAACTCATTGGGCCCCCGGGTTACGCACTGTCTGATCTCACTGGGCCCCCGGGTTACACGTTGTCTGATCTCACTGGGGCCCCGGGTTACACGCTATCTGATCTTAGCGGGCCCCCGGGTTACCCACTGTCTGATCTCACTGGGCCCCCGGGTTACACACCGTCTGATCTCACTGGGCCCCCGGGTTACACACCGTCTGATCTCACTGGCCCCCGGGGTTACACACCGTCTGATCTCACTGGGCCCCCGGGTTACACACCGTCTGATCTCACTGGGCCCCCGGGTTACCCACTGTCTGATCTCACTGGGCCCCCGGGTTACACACCGTCTGATCTCACTGGGCCCCCGGGTTACACACTGTCTGATCTCACTGGGCCCCCGGGTTACACACCGTCTGAGCTCACTGGGCCCCCGGGTTACCCACTATCTGATCTCACTGGGCCCCCGGGTTACACGCTGTCTGATCTCACTGGGCCCCCGGCTTACACGCTGTCTGATCTCACTGAGCCCCCCGGGTTACACGCTGTCTGATCTCACTGGGCCCCCGGGTTACACGCTGTCTGATCTCACTGGGCCCCCCGGGTTACACGCTGTCTGATCTCACTGGGCCTCCCGGGTTACACACTGTCTGATCTCACTGGGCCCCCGGGTTACACGCTGTCTGATCTTAGCGGGCCCCCGGGTTACACACTGTCTGATCTCACTGGGCCCCCGGGTTACACACTGCCCGAACTCACTGGGCCCCCGGGTTACACACTGTCTGATCTCACTGGGCCCCCGGGTTACACGTTGTCTGATCTCACTGGGGCCCTGGGTTACACACTGTCTGGTCTCACTGGGCCCCCGGGTTACACACTGTCTGATCTCACTGGGCCCCCGGGTTACACACTGTCTGATCTCACTGGGCTTTGGGTTACACACTGATCTCACTGGGCCCCCGTGTTACACACTGTCTGATCTCACTGGGCCCCCGGGTTACACACTGCCTGTTGTCACTGGGCCCCTGAGTTGCACACTGTCTGAACTCACTGGGCCCCCGGGTTGCACACTGTCTGATCTGAATGGGCCCCCGGGTTGCACACTGTCTGATCTCACTGGGCCCCCGGGTTACACACTGTCTGATCTCACTGGGCCCCGGGTTACACACTGCCCGAACTCACTGGGCCCCCGGGTTACACACTGTCTGATCTCACTGGGCCCCCGGGTTACACATTGTCTGATCTCACTGGGGCCCCGGGTTACACACTGTCTGATCTCACTGGGCTTTGGGTTACACACTGATCTCACTGGGCCCCCGTGTTACACACTGTCTGATCTCACTGGGCCCCCGGGTTACACACTGCCTGTTGTCACTGGGCCCCTGAGTTACACACTGTCTGAACTCACTGGGCCTCCGGCTTACACACTGTCTGATCTGAATGGGCCACCGGGTTGCACACTGTCTGATCTCACTGGGCCCCCGGGTTACACGTTATCTGATCTCACTGGGGCCCCGGGTTACACACTGCCTGTTCTCAATGGGCCCCCGAGTTACACACTGTCTGAACTCACTGGGCCTCCGGCTTAGACACTGTCTGATCTGAATGGGCCCTCGGGTTACACACTGTCCGAACTCATTGGGCCCCCGGGTTAAAATCTGTCTGATCTCACTGGGCCCCCGGGTTACACACCGTCTGATCTCACTGGGCCCCCGGGTTACCCACCGTCTGATCTCACTGGGCCCCCGGGTTACACACCGTCTGATCTCACTGGGCCCCCGGGTTACACACCGTCTGATCTCACTGGGCCCCCGGATTACACACCGTCTTATCTCACTGGGCCCCTGGGTTACAAACTGGCTGATGTCACTGGGCCCCCTGGTTACCCACTATCTGATCTCACTGGGCCCCCGGGTTACACGCTGTCTGATCTCACTGGGCCCCCGGATTACACGTTGTCTGATCTCACTGGGGCCCCGGGTTACACACTGTCTGGTCTCACTGGGCCCCCGGGTTACACACTGTCTGATCTCACTGGGCCCCCGGGTTACACACTGTCTGATCTCACTGGGCTTTGGGTTACACACTGATCTCACTGGGCCCCCGTGTTACACACTGTCTGATCTCACTGGCCCCGCGGGTTACACACTGCCTGTTGTCACTGGGCCCCTGAGTTACACGCTGTCTGAACTCACTGGGCCTCCGGCTTACACACTGTCTGATCTGAATGGGCCCCCGGGTTGCACACTGTCTGATCTCACTGGGCCCCCGGGTGACACGTTGTCTGATCTCACTGGGGCCCCGGGTTACACACTGCCTGTTCTCAATGGGCCCCCGAGTTACACACTGTCTGAACTCACTGGGCCTCCGGCTTACACACTGTCTGATCTGAATGGGCCCCCGGGTTACACACTGTCCGAACTCATTGGGCCCCCGGGTTACACACTGTCTGATCTCACTGGGCCCCCGGGTTAAACGTTGTCTGATCTCACTGGGGCCCCGGGTTACACGCTATCTGATCTTAGCGGGCCCCCTGGTTACCCACTATCTGATCTCACTGGGCCCCCGGGTTACACGCTGTCTGATCTCACTGGGCCCCCGGGTTACACGCTGTCTGATCTCACTGGGCAACCCGGGTTACACGCTGTCTGATCTCACTGGGCCCCCCGGGTTACACACTGTCTGATCTCACTGGGCCCCCGGGTTACACACTGTCTGATCTCACTGGGCCCCCGGGTTACACACTGTCTGATCTCACTGGGCCCTCGGGTTACACGCTGTCTGATCTTAGCGGGCCCCCGGGTTACACCCTGTCTGATCTCACTGGGCCCCCGGGTTACACACTGCCCGAACTCACTGGGCCCCCGGGTTACACACTGTCTGATCTCACTGGGCCCCCGGGTTACACGTTGTCTGATCTCACTGGGGCCCCGGGTTACACACTGTCTGGTCTCACTGGGCCCCCGGGTTACACACTGTCTGATCTCACTGGGCCCCCGGGTTACACACTGTCTGATCTCACTGGGCTTTGGGTTACACACTGATCTCACTGGGCCCCCGTGTTACACACTGTCTGATCTCACTGGGCCCCCGGGTTACACACCGTCTGATCTCACTGGGCCCCCGGGTTACACACCGTCTGATCTCACTTGGCCCCCGGGTTACACACCGTCTGATCTCACTGGGCCCCCGGGTTACACACCGTCTGATCTCACTGGGCCCCCGGGTTACCCACAGTCTGATCTCACTGGGCCCCCGGGGTACACACTGTCTGATCTCACTGGGCCCCCGGGTTACACACTGTCTGATCTCACTGGGCCCCCGGGTTACACACTGTCTGAGCTTACTGGGCCCCCGGGTTACACACCGTCTGATCTCACTGGGCCCCCGGGTTACTCACCGTCTGATCTCACTGGGCCCCCGGATTGCACACCGTCTGATCTCACTGGACCCCCTGGTTACCCACTATCTGATCTCACTGGGCCCCCGGGTTACACGCTGTCTGATCTCACTGGGCCCCCGGCTTACACGCTGTCTGATCTCACTGGGCCCCCCGGGTTACACGCTGTCTGATCTCACTGGGCCCCCCGGGTTACACACTGTCTGATCTCACTGGGCCCCCGGGTTACACACTGTCTGATCTCACTGGGCCCCCGGGTTACACACTGTCTGATCTCACTGGGCCCCCGGGTTACACGCTGTCTGATCTTAGCGGGCCCCCGGGTTACACCCTGTCTGATCTCACTGGGCCCCCGGGTTACACACCGTCTGATCTCACTGGGCCCCCGGATTACACACCGTCTTATCTCACTGGGCCCCTGGGTTACAAACTGGCTGATGTCACTGGGCCCCCTGGTTACCCACTATCTGATCTCACTGGGCCCCCGGGTTACACGCTGTCTGATCTCACTGGGCCCCCGGATTACACGTTGTCTGATCTCACTGGGGCCCCGGGTTACACACTGTCTGGTCTCACTGGGCCCCCGGGTTACACACTGTCTGATCTCACTGGGCCCCCGGGTTACACACTGTCTGATCTCACTGGGCTTTGGGTTACACACTGATCTCACTGGGCCCCCGTGTTACACACTGTCTGATCTCACTGGCCCCGCGGGTTACACACTGCCTGTTGTCACTGGGCCCCTGAGTTACACGCTGTCTGAACTCACTGGGCCTCCGGCTTACACACTGTCTGATCTGAATGGGCCCCCGGGTTGCACACTGTCTGATCTCACTGGGCCCCCGGGTGACACGTTGTCTGATCTCACTGGGGCCCCGGGTTACACACTGCCTGTTCTCAATGGGCCCCCGAGTTACACACTGTCTGAACTCACTGGGCCTCCGGCTTACACACTGTCTGATCTGAATGGGCCCCCGGGTTACACACTGTCCGAACTCATTGGGCCCCCGGGTTACACACTGTCTGATCTCACTGGGCCCCCGGGTTACACGTTGTCTGATCTCACTGGGGCCCCGGGTTACACGCTATCTGATCTTAGCGGGCCCCCTGGTTACCCACTATCTGATCTCACTGGGCCCCCGGGTTACACGCTGTCTGATCTCACTGGGCCCCCGGGTTACACGCTGTCTGATCTCACTGGGCAACCTGGGTTACACGCTGTCTGATCTCACTGGGCCCCCCGGGTTACACACTGTCTGATCTCACTGGGCCCCCGGGTTACACACTGTCTGATCTCACTGGGCCCCCGGGTTACACACTGTCTGATCTCACTGGGCCCTCGGGTTACACGCTGTCTGATCTTAGCGGGCCCCCGGGTTACACCCTGTCTGATCTCACTGGGCCCCCGGGTTACACACTGCCCGAACTCACTGGGCCCCCGGGTTACACACTGTCTGATCTCACTGGGCCCCCGGGTTACACGTTGTCTGATCTCACTGGGGCCCCGGGTTACACACTGTCTGGTCTCACTGGGCCCCCGGGTTACACACTGTCTGATCTCACTGGGCCCCCGGGTTACACACTGTCTGATCTCACTGGGCTTTGGGTTACACACTGATCTCACTGGGCCCCCGTGTTACACACTGTCTGATCTCACTGGGCCCCCGGGTTACACACCGTCTGATCTCACTGGGCCCCCGGGTTACACACCGTCTGATCTCACTTGGCCCCCGGGTTACACACCGTCTGATCTCACTGGGCCCCCGGGTTACACACCGTCTGATCTCACTGGGCCCCCGGGTTACCCACAGTCTGATCTCACTGGGCCCCCGGGGTACACACTGTCTGATCTCACTGGGCCCCCGGGTTACACACTGTCTGATCTCACTGGGCCCCCGGGTTACACACTGTCTGAGCTTACTGGGCCCCCGGGTTACACACCGTCTGATCTCACTGGGCCCCCGGGTTACACACCGTCTGATCTCACTGGGCCCCCGGATTGCACACCGTCTGATCTCACTGGACCCCCTGGTTACCCACTATCTGATCTCACTGGGCCCCCGGGTTACACGCTGTCTGATCTCACTGGGCCCCCGGCTTACACGCTGTCTGATCTCACTGGGCCCCCCGGGTTACACGCTGTCTGATCTCACTGGGCCCCCCGGGTTACACACTGTCTGATCTCACTGGGCCCCCGGGTTACACACTGTCTGATCTCACTGGGCCCCCGGGTTACACACTGTCTGATCTCACTGGGCCCCCGGGTTACACACTGTCTGATCTCACTGGGCCCCCCGGGTTACACACTGTCTGATCTCACTGGGCCCCCGGGTTACACGCTGTCTGATCTTAGCGGGCCCCCGGGTTACACCCTGTCTGATCTCACTGGGCCCCCGGGTTACACACTGCCCGAACTCACTGGGCCCCCGGGTTACACACTGTCTGATCTCACTGGGCCCCCGGGTTACACGTTGTCTGATCTCACTGGGGCCCCGGGTTACACACTGTCTGAATTCACTGGGCTTTGGGTTACACACTGATCTCACTGGGCCCCCGGGTTACACACCGTCTGATCTCACTGGGCCCCCGGGTTACCCACTGTCTGATCTCACTGGGCCCCCGGGTTACACACCGTCTGATCTCACTGGGCCCCCGGGTTACAGACCGTCTGATCTCACTGGGTCCCCGGATTACACACCGTCTTATCTCACTGGGCCCCCGGGTTACACGCTGTCTGATCTCACTGGGCCCCCGGATTACACACCGTCTTATCTCACTGGGCCCCTGGGTTACAAACTGGCTGATATCACTGGGCCCCCGGGTTACACACCGTCTGATCTCACTGGGCCCCCGGGTTACACGTTGTCTGATCTCACTGGGGCCCCGGGTTACACACTGTCTGGTCTCACTGGGCCCCCGGGTTACACACTGTCTGATCTCACTGGGCCCCCGGGTTACACACTGCCTGTTGTCACTGGGCCCCTGAGTTACACACTGACTGAACTCACTGGGCCTCCGGCTTACACACTGTCTGATCTGAATGGGCCCCCGGGTTGCACACTGTCCGAACTCATTGGGCCCCCGGGTTACACACTGTCTAATCTCACTGGGCCCCCGGGTTACACGTTGTCTGATCTCACTGGGGCCCCGGGTTACACGCTATCTGATCTTAGCGGGCCCCCGGGTTACACGCTGTCTGATCTCACTGGGCCCCCAGGTTACACGCTGTCTGATCTCACTGGGCCCCCAGGTTACACACTGTTTGATCTCACTGGGCCCGCGGGTTACCCACTGTCTGATCTCACTGGGCCCCCGGGTTACCCACTGTCTGATCTCACTGGGCCCCCGGGTTACACACCGTCTGATCTCACTGGGCCCCCGGGTTACACACCGTCTGATCTCACTGGGCCCCCGGGTTACACACCGTCTGATCTCACTGGGCCCCCGGGTTACACACCGTCTGATCTCACTGGGCCCCCGGGTTACCCACTGTCTGATCTCACTGGGCCCCCGGGTTACACACCGTCTGATCTCACTGGGCCCCCGGGTTACACACCGTCTGATCTCACTGGGCCCCCGGATTACACACCGTCTTATCTCACTGGGCCCCTGGGTTACAAACTGGCTGATGTCACTGGGCCCCCTGGTTACACGCTGTCTGATCTCACTGGGCCCCCCGGGTTACACGCTGTCTGATCTCACTGGGCCCCCCGGGTTACACGCTGTCTGATCTCACTGGGCCCCCGGGATACACGCTGTCTGATCTCACTGGGCCCCCGGGTTACACGCTGTCTGATCTCACTGGGCCCCCCGGGTTACACGCTGTCTGATCTCACTGGGCCCCCCGGGTTACACGCTGTCTGATCTCACTGGGCCCCCGGGTTACACACTGTCTGATCTCACTGGGCCCCCGGGTTACACACTGTCTGATCTCACTGGGCCCCCGGGTTACACGCTGTCTGATCTTAGCGGGCCCCCGGGTTACACCCTGTCTGATCTCACTGGGCCCCCGGGTTACACACTGCCCGAACTCACTGGGCCCCCGGGTTACACACTGTCTGATCTCACTGGGCCCCCGGGTTACACGTTGTCTGATCTCACTGGGGCCCCGGGTTACACACTGTCTGGTCTCACTGGGCCCCCGGGTTACACACTGTCTGATCTCACTGGGCCCCCGGGTTACACACTGTCTGATCTCACTGGGCTTTGGGTTACACACTGATCTCACTGGGCCCCCGTGTTACACACTGTCTGATCTCACTGGGCCCCCGGGTTACACACTGCCTGTTGTCACTGGGCCCCTGAGTTGCACACTGTCTGAACTCACTGGGCCTCCGGCTTACACACTGTCTGATCTGAATGGGCCCCCGGGTTGCACACTGTCTGATCTCACTGGGCACCCGGGTTACACGTTGTCTGATCTCACTGGGGCCCCGGGTTACACACTGCCTGTTCTCAATGGGCCCCCGAGTTACACACTGTCTGAACTCACTGGGCCTCCGGCTTACACACTGTCTGATCTGAATGGGCCCCCGGGTTACACACTGTCCGAATTCATTGGGCCCCCGGGTTACACACTGTCTGATCTCACTGGGCCCCCGGGTTACACGTTGTCTGATCTCACTGGGGCCCCGGGTTACACGCTGTCTGATCTTAGCGGGCCCCCGGGTTACACGCTGTCTGATCTCACTGGGTCCCCAGGTTACACACTGTTTGATCTCACTGGGCCCCCGGGTTACACACTGTCTGATCTCACTGGGTCTCGGGTTACACATTGTCTGATCTCACTGGGCCCCCGGGTTACGCACTGTCTGATCTCACTGGGCCCCCGGGTTACACACTGTCTGATCTCACTGGGTCCCGGGTCACACACTCTCTTATCTCACTGGGCCCCCGGGTTACACGTTGTCTGATCTCACTGGGCCCGCGGGTTAAACTCTGTCTGATATCACTGGGCCCCCGGGTTACCCACTGTCTGATATCACTGGGCCCCCGGGTTACACACCATCTGATCTCACTGGGCCCCCAGATTACCCACTATCTTATCTCACTGGGCCCCCAGGTTACACACTGTCTGATCTCACTGGGCCCCCCCGGGTTACACACTGTCTGATCTCACTGGGCCCCCGGGTTACACACTGCCTGATCTCACTGGGCCCCCAGATTACCCACTATCTTATCTCACTGGGCCCCCGGGTTACACGCTGCCAGATCGCACTGGGCCCCCGGGTTACACACTGTCTGAACTCACTGGGCCCCCGGCTGACACACTGTCTGATCTGAATTGGCCCCCGGGTTACACGTTGACTGATCTCACTGGGGCACCGGGTTACACACTGTGTGATCTCACTGGGCCCCCGGGTTATACACTGTCTGATCTCACTGGGCCCCCGGGTTATACACTGTCTGATCTCACTGGGCCCCCGGGTTGCACTGTCTGATCTCACTGGGCCCCCGGATTACACGCTATCTGATCTCACTGGGCTTCGGGTTACACACTGATCTCACTGGGCCCCCGTGTTATACACTGTCTGATCTCACTGTGACCCCGGGTTACACACTGTCTGCTCTCACTGTGCCCCCGGGTTACAGACTGGCTGATCTCACTCGGCCCCTGGGTTACACACTGTCTGATCTCACTGGGCCCCCGGGTTACACACTGTCAGATCTCACTGGGCCCCTGGGTTACACGCTGTCTGATCTCACTGGGCCCCCGGGTTACACACCGTCTAATCTCACTGGGCCCCCGGATTACACACCGTCTTATCTCACTGGGCCCCTGGGTTACAAACTGGCTGATGTCACTGGGCCCCCGGGTTACACACTGTCTGATCTCACTGGGCCCCCGGGTTACACACTGTCTGATCTCACTGGGCCCCCGGGTTACACGCTGTCTGATCTTAGCGGGCCCCCGGGTTACACCCTGTCTGATCTCACTGAGCCCTCGGGTTACACACTGCCCGAACTCACTGGGCCCCCGGGTTACACACTGTCTGATCTCACTGGGCCCCCGGGTTACACGTTGTCTGATCTCACTGGGGCCCCGGGTTACACACTGTCTGGTCTCACTGGGCCCCCGGGTTACACACTGTCTGATCTCACTGGGCCCCCGGGTTACACACTGTCTGATCTCACTGGGCTTTGGGTTACACACTGATCTCACTGGGCCCCCGTGTTACACACTGTCTGATCTCACTGGGCCCCCGGGTTACACACTGCCTGTTGTCACTGGGCCCCTGAGTTGCACACTGTCTGAACTCACTGGGCCTCCGGCTTACACACTGTCTGATCTGAATGGGCTCCCGGGTTGCACACTGTCTGATCTCACTGGGCACCCGGGTTACACGTTGTCTGATCTCACTGGGGCCCCGGGTTACACACTGCCTGTTCTCAATGGGCCCCCGAGTTACACACTGTCTGAACTCACTGGGCCTCCGGCTTACACACTGTCTGATCTGAATGGGCCCCGGGTTACACACTGTCCGAACTCATTGGGCCCCCGGGTTACACACTGTCTGATCTCACTGGGCCCCCGGGTTACACGTTGTCTGATCTCACTGGGGCCCCGGGTTACACGCTGTCTGATCTTAGCGGGCCCCCGGGTTACACGCTGTCTGATCTCACTGGGTCCCCAGGTTACACACTGTTTGATCTCACTGGGCCACCGGGTTACACACTGTCTGATCTCACTGGGTCTCGGGTTACACATTGTCTGACCTCACTGGGCCCCCGGGTTACGCACTCTCTTATCTCACTGGGCCACCGGGTTACACGTTGTCTGATCTCACTGGGCCCGCGGGTTAAACTCTGTCTGATATCACTGGGCCCCCGGGTTACACACTGTCTGATCTCACTGGGCCCCCGGGTTACACACCGTCTGATCTCACTGGGCCTCCAGATTACCCACTATCTTATCTCACTGGGCCCCCGGGTTACACACTGTCTGATCTCACTGGGCCCCCCCGGGTTACACACTGTCTGATATCACTGGGCCCCCGGGTTACCCACTGTCTGATATCACTGGGCCCCCGGGTTACACACCATCTGATCTCACTGGGCCCCCAGATTACCCACTATCTTATCTCACTGGGCCCCCGGGTTACACACTGTCTGATCTCACTGGGCCCCCCCGGGTTACACACTGTCTGATCTCAATGGGCCCCCGAGTTACACACTGTCTGAACTCACTGGGCCTCCGGCTTACACACTGTCTGATCTGAATGGGCCCCCGGGTTACACACTGTCCGAATTCATTGGGCCCCCGGGTTACACACTGTCTGATCTCACTGGGCCCCCGGGTTACACGTTGTCTGATCTCACTGGGGCCCCGGGTTACACGCTGTCTGATCTTAGCGGGCCCCCGGGTTACACGCTGTCTGATCTCACTGGGTCCCCAGGTTACACACTGTTTGATCTCACTGGGCCCCCGGGTTACACACTGTCTGATCTCACTGGGTCTCGGGTTACACATTGTCTGATCTCACTGGGCCCCCGGGTTACGCACTGTCTGATCTCACTGGGCCCCCGGGTTACACACTGTCTGATCTCACTGGGTCCCGGGTCACACACTCTCTTATCTCACTGGGCCCCCGGGTTACACGTTGTCTGATCTCACTGGGCCCGCGGGTTAAACTCTGTCTGATATCACTGGGCCCCCGGGTTACCCACTGTCTGATATCACTGGGCCCCCGGGTTACACACCATCTGATCTCACTGGGCCCCCAGATTACCCACTATCTTATCTCACTGGGCCCCCGGGTTACACACTGTCTGATCTCACTGGGCCCCCCCGGGTTACACACTGTCTGATCTCACTGGGCCCCCGGGTTACACACTGCCTGATCTCACTGGGCCCCCAGATTACCCACTATCTTATCTCACTGGGCCCCCGGGTTACACGCTGCCAGATCGCACTGGGCCCCCGGGTTACACACTGTCTGAACTCACTGGGCCCCCGGCTGACACACTGTCTGATCTGAATTGGCCCCCGGGTTACACGTTGACTGATCTCACTGGGGCACCGGGTTACACACTGTCTGATCTCACTGGGCCCCCGGGTTATACACTGTCTGATCTCACTGGGCCCCCGGGTTATACACTGTCTGATCTCACTGGGCCCCCGGGTTGCACTGTCTGATCTCACTGGGCCCCCGGATTACACGCTATCTGATCTCACTGGGCTTCGGGTTACACACTGATCTCACTGGGCCCCCGTGTTACACACTGTCTGATCTCACTGTGACCCCGGGTTACACACTGTCTGCTCTCACTGTGCCCCCGGGTTACAGACTGGCTGATCTCACTCGGCCCCTGGGTTACACACTGTCTGATCTCACTGGGCCCCCGGGTTACACACTGTCAGATCTCACTGGGCCCCTGGGTTACACGCTGTCTGATCTCACTGGGCCCCCGGGTTACACACCGTCTAATCTCACTGGGCCCCCGGATTACACACCGTCTTATCTCACTGGGCCCCTGGGTTACAAACTGGCTGATGTCACTGGGCCCCCGGGTTACACACTGTCTGATCTCACTGGGCCCCCGGGTTACACACTGTCTGATCTCACTGGGCCCCCGGGTTACACGCTGTCTGATCTTAGCGGGCCCCCGGGTTACACCCTGTCTGATCTCACTGAGCCCTCGGGTTACACACTGCCCGAACTCACTGGGCCCCCGGGTTACACACTGTCTGATCTCACTGGGCCCCCGGGTTACACGTTGTCTGATCTCACTGGGGCCCCGGGTTACACACTGTCTGGTCTCACTGGGCCCCCGGGTTACACACTGTCTGATCTCACTGGGCCCCCGGGTTACACACTGTCTGATCTCACTGGGCTTTGGGTTACACACTGATCTCACTGGGCCCCCGTGTTACACACTGTCTGATCTCACTGGGCCCCCGGGTTACACACTGCCTGTTGTCACTGGGCCCCTGAGTTGCACACTGTCTGAACTCACTGGGCCTCCGGCTTACACACTGTCTGATCTGAATGGGCTCCCGGGTTGCACACTGTCTGATCTCACTGGGCACCCGGGTTACACGTTGTCTGATCTCACTGGGGCCCCGGGTTACACACTGCCTGTTCTCAATGGGCCCCCGAGTTACACACTGTCTGAACTCACTGGGCCTCCGGCTTACACACTGTCTGATCTGAATGGGCCCCGGGTTACACACTGTCCGAACTCATTGGGCCCCCGGGTTACACACTGTCTGATCTCACTGGGCCCCCGGGTTACACGTTGTCTGATCTCACTGGGGCCCCGGGTTACACGCTGTCTGATCTTAGCGGGCCCCCGGGTTACACGCTGTCTGATCTCACTGGGTCCCCAGGTTACACACTGTTTGATCTCACTGGGCCACCGGGTTACACACTGTCTGATCTCACTGGGTCTCGGGTTACACATTGTCTGACCTCACTGGGCCCCCGGGTTACGCACTCTCTTATCTCACTGGGCCACCGGGTTACACGTTGTCTGATCTCACTGGGCCCGCGGGTTAAACTCTGTCTGATATCACTGGGGCCCCGGGTTACACACTGTCTGATCTCACTGGGCCCCCGGGTTACACACCGTCTGATCTCACTGGGCCTCCAGATTACCCACTATCTTATCTCACTGGGCCCCCGGGTTACACACTGTCTGATCTCACTGGGCCCCCCCGGGTTACACACTGTCTGATATCACTGGGCCCCCGGGTTACCCACTGTCTGATATCACTGGGCCCCCGGGTTACACACCATCTGATCTCACTGGGCCCCCAGATTACCCACTATCTTATCTCACTGGGCCCCCGGGTTACACACTGTCTGATCTCACTGGGCCCCCCCGGGTTACACACTGTCTGATCTCACTGGGCCCCCGGGTTACACACTGCCTGATCTCACTGGGCCCCCAGATTACCCACTATCTTATCTCACTGGGCCCCCGGATTACACACTGTCTGATCTCACCGGGCCCCCGGGTTACACACTGTCTGATCTCACTGGGCCCCCGGGTTACACGCTGCCAGATCGCACTGGGCCCCCGGGTTACACACTGTCTGAACTCACTGGGCCCCCGGCTGACACACTGTCTGATCTGAATTGGCCCCCGGGTTACACGTTGACTGATCTCACTGGGGCACCGGGTTACACACTGTCTGATCTCACTGGGCCCCCGGGTTATACACTGTCTGATCTCACTGGGCCCCCGGGTTATACACTGTCTGATCTCACTGGGCCCCCGGGTTGCACTGTCTGATCTCACTGGGCCCCCGGATTACACGCTATCTGATCTCACTGGGCTTCGGGTTACACACTGATCTCACTGGGCCCCCGTGTTACACACTGTCTGATCTCACTGTGACCCCGGGTTACACACTGTCTGCTCTCACTGTGCCCCCGGGTTACACACTGTCTGATCTCACTCGGCCCCTGGGTTACACACTGTCTGATCTCACTGGGCCCCCGGGTTACACACTGTCAGATCTCACTGGGCCCCTGGGTTACACGCTGTCTGATCTCACCAGGCCCCCGGGTTACACACCGTCTGATCTCACTCGGCCCCTGGGTTACACACTGTCTGATCTCACTGGGCCCCCGGGTTACACACTGTCAGATCTCACTGGGCCCCCGTGTTACACACTGTCTGATCTCACTGTGACCCCGGGTTACACACTGTCTGCTCTCACTGTGCCCCCGGGTTACACACTGTCTGATCTCACTCGGCCCCTGGGTTACACACTGTCTGAGCTCACTGGGCCCCCGGGTTACACACTGTCTGATCTCACTGGGCCCCCGGGTTACACACTGTCAGATCTCACTGGGCCCCCGGGTTACACGCTGTCTGATCTCACCAGGCCCCCGGTTACACACTGTCTGACCTCACTGGGCCCCCGGGTTACACACTGTCTGATCTCACCGGGCCCGTGGTTTGCACACCGTCTGATCTCACTGGGCACCTGGGTTACACGCTGTCTGATCTCACTGGGCCCCCGGGTTACCCACTGTCTGATCTCACTGGGCCCCCGGGTTACACACCGTCTGATCTCACTGGGCCCCCGTGTTACACACTGTCTGATCTCACTGGGCCCCCAGTTACACGTTGCCTGATCTCACTGGGCCCCCGGGTTACACACTGTCTGATCTCACTGGGCCCCCGGTTACACGCTGCCTGATCTCACTGGGCCCCCGGGTTACACGCTGGCTGATCTCACTGGGACCCCGGGTTACATGCTGTCTGATCTCACTGGGCCCCCGGTTACACGCTGCCTGATCTCACTGAGCCCCCGGGTTACACACTGTCCGATCTCACAGGGCCCCCGGGTTACACACTGTCTGATCTCACCGGGTCCCCGGGTTACACACTGTCTGATCTCACTGGGCCCCCGGGTTACACACTGCCCGAACTCACTGGGCCCCCGGGTTACACACTGTCTGATCTCACTGGGCCCCCGGGTTACACGTTGTCTGATCTCACTGGGGCCCCGGGTTACACACTGTCTGATCTCACTGGGCCCCCGGGTTACACACTGTCTGATCTCACTGGGCCCTCGGGTTACACACTGTCTGATCTCACCGGGCCCCCGGGTTACACACTGTCTGATCTCACTGGGGCCCCGGGTTACACACTGCCTGTTCTCAATGGGCCCCCGAGTTACACACTGTCCGAACTCACTGGGCCTCCGGCTTACACACTGTCTGATCTGAATGCGCCCCCGGGTTACACACTGTCTGATCTCACTGGGCCCCCGGGTTACACACTGTCTGATCTCACTGGGGCCCCGGGTTCCACGCTGTCTGATCTTAGCGGGACCCCGGGTTACACGCTGTCTGATCTCACTGGGCCCCCAGGTTACACACTGTCTGATCTCACTGGGCCCCCGGGTTACACACTGTCTGATCTCACTGGGTCTCGGGTTACACACTGTCTGACCTCACTGGGCCCCTGGGTTACGCACTCTCTTATCTCACTGCGCCCCCAGTTTACACGTTGTCTGATCTCACTGGGCCCGCGGGTTAAACTCTGTCTGATCTCACTGGGACCCCGGGTTACACGCTATCTGATCTTAGCGGGCCCCCTGGTTACCCACTATCTGATCTCACTGGGCCCCCGGGTTACACGCTGTCTGATCTCACTGGGCCCCCGGGTTACACGCTGTCTGATCTCACTGGGCTCCCCGGGTTACACGCTGTCTGATCTCACTGGGCCCCCCGGGTTACACACTGTCTGATCTCACTGGGCCCCCGGGTTACACACTGTCTGATCTCACTGGGCCCCCGGGTTACACACTGTCTGATCTCACTGGGCCCTCGGGTTACACGCTGTCTGATCTTAGCGGGCCCCCGGGTTACACCCTGTCTGATCTCACTGGGCCCCCGGGTTACACACTGCCCGAACTCACTGGGCCCCCGGGTTACACACTGTCTGATCTCACTGGGCCCCCGGGTTACACGTTGTCTGATCTCACTGGGGCCCCGGGTTACACACTGTCTGGTCTCACTGGGCCCCCGGGTTACACACTGTCTGATCTCACTGGGCCCCCGGGTTACACACTGTCTGATCTCACAGGGCCCCCGGGTTACACACTGTCTGATCTCACTGGACCCCCGGGTTACACACTGTCTGATCTCACTGGGCCCCTGGGTTACACACCGTCTGATCTCACTGGGCCCCCGGGTTACACACTGTCTGATCTCACTGGGCCCCTGGTTTACACAACGTCTGATCTCACTGGGCCCCCGGGTTACACACCGTCTGATCTCACTGGGCCCCCGGGTTACACACCGTCTGATCTCACTGGGCCCCCGGTTGCACGCTGCCTGATCTCACTGGGCCCCCAGGTTACCCACTATCTTATCTCACTGGGCCCCCGGGTTACAGACCGTCTGATCTCACTGGGCCCCTGGATTACACACCGTCTTATCTCACTGGGCCCCCGAGTTACACACTGTCTGAACTCACTGGGCCTCCGGCTTACACACTGTCTGATCTGAATGGGCCCCCGGGTTACACACTGTCCGAACTCATTGGGCCCCCGGGTTACACACTGTCTGATCTCACTGGGCCCCCGGGTTACACACCGTCTGATCTCACTGGGCCACCGGGTTGCACACCGTCTGATCTCACTGGGCCCCCGGGTTACACACCGTCTGATCTCACTGGGCCCCCGGGTTACCCACTGTCTGATCTCACTGGGCCCCCGGGTTACACACCGTCTGATCTCACTGGGCCCCCGGGTTACAGACCGTCTGATCTCACTGGGCCCCCGGATTACACACCGTCTTATCTCACTGGGCCCCTGGGTTACAAACTGGCTGATGTCACTGGGCCCCCTGGTTACCCACTATCTGATCTCACTGGGCCCCCTGGTTACCCACTATCTGATCTCACTGGGCCCCCGGGTTACCCACTATCTGATCTCACTGGGCCCCTGGGTTACAAACTGGCTGATATCACTGGGCCCCCGGGTTACACACTGCCCGAACTCACTGGGCCCCCGGGTTACACACTGTCTGATCTCACTGGGCCCCCGGGTTACACGTTGTCTGATCTCATTGGGGCCCCGGGTTACACACTGTCTGGTCTCACTGGGCCCCCGGGTTACACACTGTCTGATCTCACTGGGCCCCCGGGTTACACACTGTCTGATCTCACTGGGCTTTGGGTTACACACTGATCTCACTGGGCCCCCGTGTTACACACTGTCTGATCTCACTGGGCCCCCGGGTTACACACTGTCTGAGCTCACTGGGCCCGCGGGTTAAACTCTGTCTGATATCACTGGGTCCCCGGGTTACACACTGTCTGATCTCACTGGGCCCCCGGGTTACACACCGTCTGATCTCACTGGGCCCCCGGGTTACACACCGTCTGATCTCACTGGGCCCCCGGGTTACACACCGTCTGATCTCACTGGGCCCCCGGGTTACACACTGTCTGATCTCACTGGGCCCCCGGGTTACCCACTGTCTGATCTCACTGGGCCCCCGGGTTACACACCGTCTGATTTCACTGGGCCCCCGGGTTACACACCGTCTGATCTCACTGGGCCCCCGGATTACACACCGTCTTATCTCACTGGGCCCCTGGGTTACAAACTGGCTGATGTCACTGGGCCCCCTGGTTACCCACTATCTGATCTCACTGGGCCCCCGGGTTACACACTGTCTGATCTCACTGGGCTTTGGGTTACACACTGATCTCACTGGGCCCCCGTGTTACACACTGTCTGATCTCACTGGGCCCCCGGGTTACACACTGCCTGTTGTCACTGAGCCCCTGAGTTGCACACTGTCTGAACTCACTGAGCCTCCGGCTTACACACTGTCTGATCTGAATGGGCCCCCGGGTTGCACACTGTCTGATCTGAAAGGGCCCCCGGGTTGCACACTGTCTGATCTCACTGGGCCCCCGGGTTACACACTGTCTGATCTCACTGGGCCCCGGGTTACACACTGCCCGAACTCACTGGGCCCCCGGGTTACACGCTGTCTGATCTCACTGGGCCCCCGGGTTACACGCTGTCTGATCTCACTGGGCCCCCCGGGTTACACGCTGTCTGATCTCACTGGGCCTCCCGGGTTACACACTGTCTGATCTCACTGGGCCCCCGGGTTACACGCTGTCTAATCTTAGCGGGCCCCCGGGTTACACACTGTCTGATCTCACTGGGCCCCCGGGTTACACGTTGTCTGATCTCACTGGGGCCCCGGGTTACACACTGTCTGGTCTCACTGGGCCCCCGGGTTACACACTGTCTGATCTCACTGGGCCCCCGGGTTACACACTGTCTGATCTCACTGGGCTTTGGGTTACACACTGATCTCACTGGGCCCCCGTGTTACACACTGTCTGATCTCACTGGGCCCCCGGGTTACACACTGCCTGTTGTCACTGAGCCCCTGAGTTGCACACTGTCTGAACTCACTGAGCCTCCGGCTTACACACTGTCTGATCTGAATGGGCCCCCGGGTTGCACACTGTCTGATCTGAAAGGGCCCCCGGGTTGCACACTGTCTGATCTCACTGGGCCCCCGGGTTACACACTGTCTGATCTCACTGGGCCCCGGGTTACACACTGCCCGAACTCACTGGGCCCCCGGGTTACACACTGTCTGATCTCACTGGGCCCCCGGGTTACACATTGTCTGATCTCACTGGGGCCCCGGGTTACACACTGTCTGATCTCACTGGGCTTTGGGTTACACACTGATCTCACTGGGCCCCCGTGTTACACACTGTCTGATCTCACTGGGCCCCCGGGTTACACACTGCCTGTTGTCACTGGGCCCCTGAGTTACACACTGTCTGAACTCACTGGGCCTCCGGCTTACACACTGTCTGATCTGAATGGGCCCCCGGGTTGCACACTGTCTGATCTCACTGGGCCCCCGGGTTACACGTTATCTGATCTCACTGGGGCCCCGGGTTACACACTGCCTGTTCTCAATGGGCCCCCGAGTTACACACTGTCTGAACTCACTGGGCCTCCGGCTTAGACACTGTCTGATCTGAATGGGCCCTCGGGTTACACACTGTCTGCTCTCACTGTGCCCCCGGGTTACAGACTGGCTGATCTCACTCGGCCCCTGGGTTACACACTGTCTGATCTCACTGGGCCCCCGGGTTACACACTGTCAGATCTCACTGGGCCCCTGGGTTACACGCTGTCTGATCTCACTGGGCCCCCGGGTTACACACCGTCTAATCTCACTGGGCCCCCGGATTACACACCGTCTTATCTCACTGGGCCCCTGGGTTACAAACTGGCTGATGTCACTGGGCCCCCGGGTTACACACTGTCTGATCTCACTGGGCCCCCGGGTTACACACTGTCTGATCTCACTGGGCCCCCGGGTTACACGCTGTCTGATCTTAGCGGGCCCCCGGGTTACACCCTGTCTGATCTCACTGAGCCCTCGGGTTACACACTGCCCGAACTCACTGGGCCCCCGGGTTACACACTGTCTGATCTCACTGGGCCCCCGGGTTACACGTTGTCTGATCTCACTGGGGCCCCGGGTTACACACTGTCTGGTCTCACTGGGCCCCCGGGTTACACACTGTCTGATCTCACTGGGCCCCCGGGTTACACACTGTCTGATCTCACTGGGCTTTGGGTTACACACTGATCTCACTGGGCCCCCGTGTTACACACTGTCTGATCTCACTGGGCCCCCGGGTTACACACTGCCTGTTGTCACTGGGCCCCTGAGTTGCACACTGTCTGAACTCACTGGGCCTCCGGCTTACACACTGTCTGATCTGAATGGGCTCCCGGGTTGCACACTGTCTGATCTCACTGGGCACCCGGGTTACACGTTGTCTGATCTCACTGGGGCCCCGGGTTACACACTGCCTGTTCTCAATGGGCCCCCGAGTTACACACTGTCTGAACTCACTGGGCCTCCGGCTTACACACTGTCTGATCTGAATGGGCCCCGGGTTACACACTGTCCGAACTCATTGGGCCCCCGGGTTACACACTGTCTGATCTCACTGGGCCCCCGGGTTACACGTTGTCTGATCTCACTGGGGCCCCGGGTTACACGCTGTCTGATCTTAGCGGGCCCCCGGGTTACACGCTGTCTGATCTCACTGGGTCCCCAGGTTACACACTGTTTGATCTCACTGGGCCACCGGGTTACACACTGTCTGATCTCACTGGGTCTCGGGTTACACATTGTCTGACCTCACTGGGCCCCCGGGTTACGCACTCTCTTATCTCACTGGGCCACCGGGTTACACGTTGTCTGATCTCACTGGGCCCGCGGGTTAAACTCTGTCTGATATCACTGGGCCCCCGGGTTACACACTGTCTGATCTCACTGGGCCCCCGGGTTACACACCGTCTGATCTCACTGGGCCTCCAGATTACCCACTATCTTATCTCACTGGGCCCCCGGGTTACACACTGTCTGATCTCACTGGGCCCCCCCGGGTTACACACTGTCTGATATCACTGGGCCCCCGGGTTACCCACTGTCTGATATCACTGGGCCCCCGGGTTACACACCATCTGATCTCACTGGGCCCCCAGATTACCCACTATCTTATCTCACTGGGCCCCCGGGTTACACACTGTCTGATCTCACTGGGCCCCCCCGGGTTACACACTGTCTGATCTCAATGGGCCCCCGAGTTACACACTGTCTGAACTCACTGGGCCTCCGGCTTACACACTGTCTGATCTGAATGGGCCCCCGGGTTACACACTGTCCGAATTCATTGGGCCCCCGGGTTACACACTGTCTGATCTCACTGGGCCCCCGGGTTACACGTTGTCTGATCTCACTGGGGCCCCGGGTTACACGCTGTCTGATCTTAGCGGGCCCCCGGGTTACACGCTGTCTGATCTCACTGGGTCCCCAGGTTACACACTGTTTGATCTCACTGGGCCCCCGGGTTACACACTGTCTGATCTCACTGGGTCTCGGGTTACACATTGTCTGATCTCACTGGGCCCCCGGGTTACGCACTGTCTGATCTCACTGGGCCCCCGGGTTACACACTGTCTGATCTCACTGGGTCCCGGGTCACACACTCTCTTATCTCACTGGGCCCCCGGGTTACACGTTGTCTGATCTCACTGGGCCCGCGGGTTAAACTCTGTCTGATATCACTGGGCCCCCGGGTTACCCACTGTCTGATATCACTGGGCCCCCGGGTTACACACCATCTGATCTCACTGGGCCCCCAGATTACCCACTATCTTATCTCACTGGGCCCCCGGGTTACACACTGTCTGATCTCACTGGGCCCCCCCGGGTTACACACTGTCTGATCTCACTGGGCCCCCGGGTTACACACTGCCTGATCTCACTGGGCCCCCAGATTACCCACTATCTTATCTCACTGGGCCCCCGGGTTACACGCTGCCAGATCGCACTGGGCCCCCGGGTTACACACTGTCTGAACTCACTGGGCCCCCGGCTGACACACTGTCTGATCTGAATTGGCCCCCGGGTTACACGTTGACTGATCTCACTGGGGCACCGGGTTACACACTGTCTGATCTCACTGGGCCCCCGGGTTATACACTGTCTGATCTCACTGGGCCCCCGGGTTATACACTGTCTGATCTCACTGGGCCCCCGGGTTGCACTGTCTGATCTCACTGGGCCCCCGGATTACACGCTATCTGATCTCACTGGGCTTCGGGTTACACACTGATCTCACTGGGCCCCCGTGTTACACACTGTCTGATCTCACTGTGACCCCGGGTTACACACTGTCTGCTCTCACTGTGCCCCCGGGTTACAGACTGGCTGATCTCACTCGGCCCCTGGGTTACACACTGTCTGATCTCACTGGGCCCCCGGGTTACACACTGTCAGATCTCACTGGGCCCCTGGGTTACACGCTGTCTGATCTCACTGGGCCCCCGGGTTACACACCGTCTAATCTCACTGGGCCCCCGGATTACACACCGTCTTATCTCACTGGGCCCCTGGGTTACAAACTGGCTGATGTCACTGGGCCCCCGGGTTACACACTGTCTGATCTCACTGGGCCCCCGGGTTACACACTGTCTGATCTCACTGGGCCCCCGGGTTACACGCTGTCTGATCTTAGCGGGCCCCCGGGTTACACCCTGTCTGATCTCACTGAGCCCTCGGGTTACACACTGCCCGAACTCACTGGGCCCCCGGGTTACACACTGTCTGATCTCACTGGGCCCCCGGGTTACACGTTGTCTGATCTCACTGGGGCCCCGGGTTACACACTGTCTGGTCTCACTGGGCCCCCGGGTTACACACTGTCTGATCTCACTGGGCCCCCGGGTTACACACTGTCTGATCTCACTGGGCTTTGGGTTACACACTGATCTCACTGGGCCCCCGTGTTACACACTGTCTGATCTCACTGGGCCCCCGGGTTACACACTGCCTGTTGTCACTGGGCCCCTGAGTTGCACACTGTCTGAACTCACTGGGCCTCCGGCTTACACACTGTCTGATCTGAATGGGCTCCCGGGTTGCACACTGTCTGATCTCACTGGGCACCCGGGTTACACGTTGTCTGATCTCACTGGGGCCCCGGGTTACACACTGCCTGTTCTCAATGGGCCCCCGAGTTACACACTGTCTGAACTCACTGGGCCTCCGGCTTACACACTGTCTGATCTGAATGGGCCCCGGGTTACACACTGTCCGAACTCATTGGGCCCCCGGGTTACACACTGTCTGATCTCACTGGGCCCCCGGGTTACACGTTGTCTGATCTCACTGGGGCCCCGGGTTACACGCTGTCTGATCTTAGCGGGCCCCCGGGTTACACGCTGTCTGATCTCACTGGGTCCCCAGGTTACACACTGTTTGATCTCACTGGGCCACCGGGTTACACACTGTCTGATCTCACTGGGTCTCGGGTTACACATTGTCTGACCTCACTGGGCCCCCGGGTTACGCACTCTCTTATCTCACTGGGCCACCGGGTTACACGTTGTCTGATCTCACTGGGCCCGCGGGTTAAACTCTGTCTGATATCACTGGGCCCCCGGGTTACACACTGTCTGATCTCACTGGGCCCCCGGGTTACACACCGTCTGATCTCACTGGGCCTCCAGATTACCCACTATCTTATCTCACTGGGCCCCCGGGTTACACACTGTCTGATCTCACTGGGCCCCCCCGGGTTACACACTGTCTGATATCACTGGGCCCCCGGGTTACCCACTGTCTGATATCACTGGGCCCCCGGGTTACACACCATCTGATCTCACTGGGCCCCCAGATTACCCACTATCTTATCTCACTGGGCCCCCGGGTTACACACTGTCTGATCTCACTGGGCCCCCCCGGGTTACACACTGTCTGATCTCACTGGGCCCCCGGGTTACACACTGCCTGATCTCACTGGGCCCCCAGATTACCCACTATCTTATCTCACTGGGCCCCCGGATTACACACTGTCTGATCTCACCGGGCCCCCGGGTTACACACTGTCTGATCTCACTGGGCCCCCGGGTTACACGCTGCCAGATCGCACTGGGCCCCCGGGTTACACACTGTCTGAACTCACTGGGCCCCCGGCTGACACACTGTCTGATCTGAATTGGCCCCCGGGTTACACGTTGACTGATCTCACTGGGGCACCGGGTTACACACTGTCTGATCTCACTGGGCCCCCGGGTTATACACTGTCTGATCTCACTGTGACCCCGGGTTACACACTGTCTGCTCTCACTGTGCCCCCGGGTTACACTGTCTGATCTCACTCGGCCCCTGGGTTACACACTGTCTGATCTCACTGGGCCCCCGGGTTACACACTGTCAGATCTCACTGGGCCCCTGGGTTACACGCTGTCTGATCTCACCAGGCCCCCGGGTTACACACCGTCTGATCTCACTCGGCCCCTGGGTTACACACCGTCTGATCTCACTGGGCCCCCGGGTTACACACTGTCAGATCTCACTGGGCCCCCGTGTTACACACTGTCTGATCTCACTGTGACCCCGGGTTACACACTGTCTGCTCTCACTGTGCCCCCGGGTTACACACTGTCTGATCTCACTCGGCCCCTGGGTTACACACTGTCTGAGCTCACTGGGCCCCCGGGTTACACACTGTCTGATCTCACTGGGCCCCCGGGTTACACACTGTCAGATCTCACTGGGCCCCCGGGTTACACGCTGTCTGATCTCACCAGGCCCCCGGTTACACACTGTCTGACCTCACTGGGCCCCCGGGTTACACACTGTCTGATCTCACCGGGCCCGTGGTTTGCACACCGTCTGATCTCACTGGGCACCTGGGTTACACGCTGTCTGATCTCACTGGGCCCCCGGGTTACCCACTGTCTGATCTCACTGGGCCCCCGGGTTACACACCGTCTGATCTCACTGGGCCCCCGTGTTACACACTGTCTGATCTCACTGGGCCCCCAGTTACACGTTGCCTGATCTCACTGGGCCCCCGGGTTACACACTGTCTGATCTCACTGGGCCCCCGGTTACACGCTGCCTGATCTCACTGGGCCCCCGGGTTACACGCTGGCTGATCTCACTGGGACCCCGGGTTACATGCTGTCTGATCTCACTGGGCCCCCGGTTACACGCTGCCTGATCTCACTGAGCCCCCGGGTTACACACTGTCCGATCTCACAGGGCCCCCGGGTTACACACTGTCTGATCTCACCGGGTCCCCGGGTTACACACTGTCTGATCTCACTGGGCCCCCGGGTTACACACTGCCCGAACTCACTGGGCCCCCGGGTTACACACTGTCTGATCTCACTGGGCCCCCGGGTTACACGTTGTCTGATCTCACTGGGGCCCCGGGTTACACACTGTCTGATCTCACTGGGCCCCCGGGTTACACACTGTCTGATCTCACTGGGCCCTCGGGTTACACACTGTCTGATCTCACCGGGCCCCCGGGTTACACACTGTCTGATCTCACTGGGGCCCCGGGTTACACACTGCCTGTTCTCAATGGGCCCCCGAGTTACACACTGTCCGAACTCACTGGGCCTCCGGCTTACACACTGTCTGATCTGAATGCGCCCCCGGGTTACACACTGTCTGATCTCACTGGGCCCCCGGGTTACACACTGTCTGATCTCACTGGGGCCCCGGGTTCCACGCTGTCTGATCTTAGCGGGACCCCGGGTTACACGCTGTCTGATCTCACTGGGCCCCCAGGTTACACACTGTCTGATCTCACTGGGCCCCCGGGTTACACACTGTCTGATCTCACTGGGTCTCGGGTTACACACTGTCTGACCTCACTGGGCCCCTGGGTTACGCACTCTCTTATCTCACTGCGCCCCCAGTTTACACGTTGTCTGATCTCACTGGGCCCGCGGGTTAAACTCTGTCTGATCTCACTGGGACCCCGGGTTACACGCTATCTGATCTTAGCGGGCCCCCTGGTTACCCACTATCTGATCTCACTGGGCCCCCGGGTTACACGCTGTCTGATCTCACTGGGCCCCCGGGTTACACGCTGTCTGATCTCACTGGGCTCCCCGGGTTACACGCTGTCTGATCTCACTGGGCCCCCCGGGTTACACACTGTCTGATCTCACTGGGCCCCCGGGTTACACACTGTCTGATCTCACTGGGCCCCCGGGTTACACACTGTCTGATCTCACTGGGCCCTCGGGTTACACGCTGTCTGATCTTAGCGGGCCCCCGGGTTACACCCTGTCTGATCTCACTGGGCCCCCGGGTTACACACTGCCCGAACTCACTGGGCCCCCGGGTTACACACTGTCTGATCTCACTGGGCCCCCGGGTTACACGTTGTCTGATCTCACTGGGGCCCCGGGTTACACACTGTCTGGTCTCACTGGGCCCCCGGGTTACACACTGTCTGATCTCACTGGGCCCCCGGGTTACACACTGTCTGATCTCACAGGGCCCCCGGGTTACACACTGTCTGATCTCACTGGACCCCCGGGTTACACACTGTCTGATCTCACTGGGCCCCTGGGTTACACACCGTCTGATCTCACTGGGCCCCCGGGTTACACACTGTCTGATCTCACTGGGCCCCTGGTTTACACAACGTCTGATCTCACTGGGCCCCCGGGTTACACACCGTCTGATCTCACTGGGCCCCCGGGTTACACACCGTCTGATCTCACTGGGCCCCCGGTTGCACGCTGCCTGATCTCACTGGGCCCCCAGGTTACCCACTATCTTATCTCACTGGGCCCCCGGGTTACAGACCGTCTGATCTCACTGGGCCCCTGGATTACACACCGTCTTATCTCACTGGGCCCCCGAGTTACACACTGTCTGAACTCACTGGGCCTCCGGCTTACACACTGTCTGATCTGAATGGGCCCCCGGGTTACACACTGTCCGAACTCATTGGGCCCCCGGGTTACACACTGTCTGATCTCACTGGGCCCCCGGGTTACACACCGTCTGATCTCACTGGGCCACCGGGTTGCACACCGTCTGATCTCACTGGGCCCCCGGGTTACACACCGTCTGATCTCACTGGGCCCCCGGGTTACCCACTGTCTGATCTCACTGGGCCCCCGGGTTACACACCGTCTGATCTCACTGGGCCCCCGGGTTACAGACCGTCTGATCTCACTGGGCCCCCGGATTACACACCGTCTTATCTCACTGGGCCCCTGGGTTACAAACTGGCTGATGTCACTGGGCCCCCTGGTTACCCACTATCTGATCTCACTGGGCCCCCTGGTTACCCACTATCTGATCTCACTGGGCCCCCGGGTTACCCACTATCTGATCTCACTGGGCCCCTGGGTTACAAACTGGCTGATATCACTGGGCCCCCGGGTTACACACTGCCCGAACTCACTGGGCCCCCGGGTTACACACTGTCTGATCTCACTGGGCCCCCGGGTTACACGTTGTCTGATCTCATTGGGGCCCCGGGTTACACACTGTCTGGTCTCACTGGGCCCCCGGGTTACACACTGTCTGATCTCACTGGGCCCCCGGGTTACACACTGTCTGATCTCACTGGGCTTTGGGTTACACACTGATCTCACTGGGCCCCCGTGTTACACACTGTCTGATCTCACTGGGCCCCCGGGTTACACACTGTCTGAGCTCACTGGGCCCGCGGGTTAAACTCTGTCTGATATCACTGGGTCCCCGGGTTACACACTGTCTGATCTCACTGGGCCCCCGGGTTACACACCGTCTGATCTCACTGGGCCCCCGGGTTACACACCGTCTGATCTCACTGGGCCCCCGGGTTACACACCGTCTGATCTCACTGGGCCCCCGGGTTACACACTGTCTGATCTCACTGGGCCCCCGGGTTACCCACTGTCTGATCTCACTGGGCCCCCGGGTTACACACCGTCTGATTTCACTGGGCCCCCGGGTTACACACCGTCTGATCTCACTGGGCCCCCGGATTACACACCGTCTTATCTCACTGGGCCCCTGGGTTACAAACTGGCTGATGTCACTGGGCCCCCTGGTTACCCACTATCTGATCTCACTGGGCCCCCGGGTTACACACTGTCTGATCTCACTGGGCTTTGGGTTACACACTGATCTCACTGGGCCCCCGTGTTACACACTGTCTGATCTCACTGGGCCCCCGGGTTACACACTGCCTGTTGTCACTGAGCCCCTGAGTTGCACACTGTCTGAACTCACTGAGCCTCCGGCTTACACACTGTCTGATCTGAATGGGCCCCCGGGTTGCACACTGTCTGATCTGAAAGGGCCCCCGGGTTGCACACTGTCTGATCTCACTGGGCCCCCGGGTTACACACTGTCTGATCTCACTGGGCCCCGGGTTACACACTGCCCGAACTCACTGGGCCCCCGGGTTACACGCTGTCTGATCTCACTGGGCCCCCGGGTTACACGCTGTCTGATCTCACTGGGCCCCCCGGGTTACACGCTGTCTGATCTCACTGGGCCTCCCGGGTTACACACTGTCTGATCTCACTGGGCCCCCGGGTTACACGCTGTCTAATCTTAGCGGGCCCCCGGGTTACACACTGTCTGATCTCACTGGGCCCCCGGGTTACACACTGCCCGAACTCACTGGGCCCCCGGGTTACACACTGTCTGATCTCACTGGGCCCCCGGGTTACACGTTGTCTGATCTCACTGGGGCCCCGGGTTACACACTGTCTGGTCTCACTGGGCCCCCGGGTTACACACTGTCTGATCTCACTGGGCCCCCGGGTTACACACTGTCTGATCTCACTGGGCTTTGGGTTACACACTGATCTCACTGGGCCCCCGTGTTACACACTGTCTGATCTCACTGGGCCCCCGGGTTACACACTGCCTGTTGTCACTGAGCCCCTGAGTTGCACACTGTCTGAACTCACTGAGCCTCCGGCTTACACACTGTCTGATCTGAATGGGCCCCCGGGTTGCACACTGTCTGATCTGAAAGGGCCCCCGGGTTGCACACTGTCTGATCTCACTGGGCCCCCGGGTTACACACTGTCTGATCTCACTGGGCCCCGGGTTACACACTGCCCGAACTCACTGGGCCCCCGGGTTACACACTGTCTGATCTCACTGGGCCCCCGGGTTACACATTGTCTGATCTCACTGGGGCCCCGGGTTACACACTGTCTGATCTCACTGGGCTTTGGGTTACACACTGATCTCACTGGGCCCCCGTGTTACACACTGTCTGATCTCACTGGGCCCCCGGGTTACACACTGCCTGTTGTCACTGGGCCCCTGAGTTACACACTGTCTGAACTCACTGGGCCTCCGGCTTACACACTGTCTGATCTGAATGGGCCCCCGGGTTGCACACTGTCTGATCTCACTGGGCCCCCGGGTTACACGTTATCTGATCTCACTGGGGCCCCGGGTTACACACTGCCTGTTCTCAATGGGCCCCCGAGTTACACACTGTCTGAACTCACTGGGCCTCCGGCTTAGACACTGTCTGATCTGAATGGGCCCTCGGGTTACACACTGTCCGAACTCATTGGGCCCCCGGGTTACACACTGTCTGATCTCACTGGGCCCCCGGGTTACACGTTGTCTGATCTCACTGGGCCCCCAGGTTACACACTGTTTGATCTCACTGGGCCCCCGGGTTACACACTGTCTGAGCTCACTGGGCCCGCGGGTTAAACTCTGTCTGATCTCACTGGGCCCCCGGGTTACACACCGTCTGATCTCACTGGGCCCCCGGGTTACCCACCGTCTGATCTCACTGGGCCCCCGGGTTACACACCGTCTGATCTCACTGGGCCCCCGGGTTACACACCGTCTGATCTCACTGGGCCCCCGGATTACACACCGTCTTATCTCACTGGGCCCCTGGGTTACAAACTGGCTGATGTCACTGGGCCCCCTGGTTACCCACGATCTGATCTCACTGGGCCCCCGGGTTACACGCTGTCTGATCTCACTGGGCCCCCGGATTACACGTTGTCTGATCTCACTGGGGCCCCGGGTTACACACTGTCTGGTCTCACTGGGCCCCCGGGTTACACACTGTCTGATCTCACTGGGCCCCCGGGTTACACACTGTCTGATCTCACTGGGCTTTGGGTTACACACTGATCTCACTGGGCCCCCGTGTTACACACTGTCTGATCTCACTGGCCCCGCGGGTTACACACTGCCTGTTGTCACTGGGCCCCTGAGTTACACGCTGTCTGAACTCACTGGGCCTCCGGCTTACACACTGTCTGATCTGAATGGGCCCCCGGGTTACACACTGTCCGAACTCATTGGGCCCCCGGGTTACACACTGTCTGATCTCACTGGGCCCCCGGGTTACACGTTGTCTGATCTCACTGGGACCCCGGGTTACACGCTATCTGATCTTAGCGGGCCCCCTGGTTACCCACTATCTGATCTCACTGGGCCCCCGGGTTACACGCTGTCTGATCTCACTGGGCTCCCCGGGTTACACGCTGTCTGATCTCACTGGGCCCCCCGGGTTACACACTGTCTGATCTCACTGGGCCCCCGGGTTACACACTGTCTGATCTCACTGGGCCCCCGGGTTACACACTGTCTGATCTCACTGGGCCCTCGGGTTACACGCTGTCTGATCTTAGCGGGCCCCCGGGTTACACCCTGTCTGATCTCACTGGGCCCCCGGGTTACACACTGCCCGAACTCACTGGGCCCCCGGGTTACACACTGTCTGATCTCACTGGGCCCCCGGGTTACACGTTTTCTGATCTCACTGGGGCCCCGGGTTACACACTGTCTGGTCTCACTGGGCCCCCGGGTTACACACTGTCTGATCTCACTGGGCCCCCGGGTTACACACTGTCTGATCTCACTGGGCTTTGGGTTACACACTGATCTCACTGGGCCCCCGTGTTACACACTGTCTGATCTCACTGGGCCCCCGGGTTACACACCGTCTGATCTCACTGGGCCCCCGGGTGACACACCGTCTGATCTCACTTGGCCCCCGGGTTACACACCGTCTGATCTCACTGGGCCCCCGGGTTACACACCGTCTGATCTCACTGGGCCCCCGGGTTACCCACAGTCTGATCTCACTGGGCCCCCGGGGTACACACTGTCTGATCTCACTGGGCCCCCGGGTTACACACTGTCTGATCTCACTGGGCCCCCGGGTTACACACTGTCTGAGCTTACTGGGCCCCCGGGTTACACACCGTCTGATCTCACTGGGCCCCCGGGTTACACGCTGTCTGATCTCACTGGGCCCCCGGCTTACACGCTGTCTGATCTCACTGGGCCCCCCGGGTTACACGCTGTCTGATCTCACTGGGCCCCCCGGGTTACACACTGTCTGATCTCACTGGGCCCCCGGGTTACACACTGTCTGATCTCACTGGGCCCCCGGGTTACACACTGTCTGATCTCACTGGGCCCCCGGGTTACACGCTGTCTGATCTTAGCGGGCCCCCGGGTTACACCCTGTCTGATCTCACTGGGCCCCCGGGTTACACACTGCCCGAACTCACTGGGCCTCCGGGTTACACACTGTCTGATCTCACTGGGCCCCCGGGTTACACGTTGTCTGATCTCACTGGGGCCCCGGGTTACACACTGTCTGATCTCACTGGGCTTTGGGTTACACACTGATCTCACTGGGCCCCCGTGTTACACACTGTCTGATCTCACTGGGCCCCCGGGTTACACACTGCCTGTTGTCACTGGGCCCCTGAGTTACACACTGTCTGAACTCACTGGGCCTCCGGCTTACACACTGTCTGATCTGAATGGGCCCCCGGGTTGCACACTGTCTGATCTCACTGGGCCCCCGGGTTACACGTTGTCTGATCTCACTGGGGCCCCGGGTTACACACTGCCTGTTCTCAATGGGCCCCCGAGTTACACACTGTCTGAACTCACTGGGCCTCCGGCTTACACACTGTCTGATCTGAATGGGCCCCCGGGTTACACACTGTCCGAACTCATTGGGCCCCCGGGTTACACACTGTCTGATCTCACTGGGCCCCCGGGTTACACACCGTCTGATCTCACTGGGCCCCCGGGTTGCACACCGTCTGATCTCACTGGGCCCCCGGGTTACACACCGTCTGATCTCACTGGGCCCCCGGGTTACCCACTGTCTGATCTCACTGGGCCCCCGGGTTACACACCGTCTGATCTCACTGGGCCGCCGGGTTACAGACCGTCTGATCTCACTGGGCCCCCGGATTACACACCGTCTTATCTCACTGGGCCCCTGGGTTACAAACTGGCTGATGTCACTGGGCCCCCTGGTTACCCACTATCTGATCTCACTGGGCCCCCGGGTTACACGCTGTCTGATCTCACTGGGCCCCCGGATTACACACCGTCTTATCTCACTGGGCCCCTGGGTTACAAACTGGCTGATATCACTGGGCCCCCGGGTTACACACTGCCCGAACTCACTGGGCCCCCGGGTTACACACTGTCTGATCTCACTGGGCCCCCGGGTTACACGTTGTCTGATCTCACTGGGGCCCCGGGTTACACACTGTCTGGTCTCACTGGGCCCCCGGGTTACACACTGTCTGATCTCACTGGGCCCCCGGGTTACACACTGTCTGATCTCACTGGGCTTTGGGTTACACTCTGATCTCACTGGGCCCCCGTGTTACACACTGTCTGATCTCACTGGGCCCCCGGGTTACACACTGCCTGTTGTCACTGGGCCCCTGAGTTACACACTGACTGAACTCACTGGGCCTCCGGCTTACACACTGTCTGATCTGAATGGGCCCCCGGGTTGCACACTGTCTGATCTCACTGGGCCCCCGGGTTACACGTTGTCTGATCTCACTGGGGCCCCGGGTTACACACTGCCTGTTCTCAATCGGCCCTCGAGTTACACACTGTCTGAACTCACTGGGCCTCCGGCTTACACACTGTCTGATCTGAATGGGCCCCCGGGTTACACACTGTCCGAACTCATTGGGCCCCCGGGTTACACACTGTCTGATCTCACTGGGCCCCCGGGTTACACGTTGTCTGATCTCACTGGGGCCCCGGGTTACACGCTATCTGATCTTAGCGGGCCCCCGGGTTACACGCTGTCTGATCTCACTGGGCCCCCGGGTTACACACTGTCTGAGCTCACTGGGCCCGCGGGTTAAACTCTGTCTGATATCACTGGGCCCCCGGGTTACCCACTGTCTGATCTCACTGGGCCCCCGGGTTACACACCGTCTGATCTCACTGGGCCCCCGGGTTACACACCGTCTGATCTCACTGGGCCCCCGGGTTACACACCGTCTGATCTCACTGGGCCCCCGGGTTACACACCGTCTGATCTCACTGGGCCCCCGGGTTACCCACTGTCTGATCTCACTGGGCCCCCGGGTTACACACCGTCTGATCTCACTGGGCCCCCGGGTTACACACCGTCTGATCTCACTGGGCCCCCGGATTACACACCGTCTTATCTCACTGGGCCCCTGAGTTACAAACTGGCTGATGTCACTGGGCCCCCTGGTTACCCACTATCTGATCTCACTGGGCCCCCGGGTTACACGCTGTCTGATCTCACTGGGCCCCCGGGTTACACGCTGTCTGATCTCACTGGGCCCCCGGGTTACACGCTGTCTGATCTCACTGGGCCCCCCGGGTTACACGCTGTCTGATCTCACTGGGCCCCCGGGTTACACGCTGTCTGATCTCACTGGGCCCCCGGGTTACACGTTGTCTGATCTCACTGGGGCCCCGGGTTACACACTGTCTGGTCTCACTGGGCCCCCGGGTTACACACTGTCTGATCTCACTGGGCCCCCGGGTTACACACTGTCTGATCTCACTGGGCTTTGGGTTACACACTGATCTCACTGGGCCCCCGTGTTACACACTGTCTGATCTCACTGGGCCCCCGGGTTACACACTGCCTGTTGTCACTGGGCCCCTGAGTTGCACACTGTCTGAACTCACTGGGCCTCCGGCTTACACACTGTCTGATCTGAATGGGCCCCCGGGTTGCACACTGTCTGATCTCACTGGGCACCCGGGTTACACGTTGTCTGATCTCACTGGGGCCCCGGGTTACACACTGCCTGTTCTCAATGGGCCCCCGAGTTACACACTGTCTGAACTCACTGGGCCTCCGGCTTACACACTGTCTGATCTGAATGGGCCCCCGGGTTACACGCTGTCTGATCTTAGCGGGCCCCCGGGTTACACGCTGTCTGATCTTAGCGGGCCCCCGGGTTACACGCTGTCTGATCTCACTGGGTCCCCAGGTTACACACTGTTTGATCTCACTGGGCCACCGGGTTACACACTGTCTGATCTCACTGGGTCTCGGGTTACACATTGTCTGACCTCACTGGGCCCCCGGGTTACGCACTCTCTTATCTCACTGGGCCCCCGGGTTACACGTTGTCTGATCTCACTGGGCCCGCGGGTTAAACTCTGTCTGATATCACTGGGCCCCCGGGTTACCCACTGTCTGATATCACTGGGCCCCCGGGTTACACACCATCTGATCTCACTGGGCCCCCAGATTACCCACTATCTTATCTCACTGGGCCCCCGGGTTACACACTGTCTGATCTCACTGGGCCCCCCCGGGTTACACACTGTCTGATCTCACTGGGCCCCCGGGTTACACACTGCCTGATCTCACTGGGCCCCCAGATTACCCACTATCTTATCTCACTGGGCCCCCGGGTTACACGCTGCCAGATCGCACTGGGCCCCCGGGTTACACACTGTCTGAACTCACTGGGCCCCCGGCTGACACACTGTCTGATCTGAATTGGCCCCCGGGTTACACGTTGACTGATCTCACTGGGGCCCCGGGTTACACACTGTCTGGTCTCACTTGGCCCCCGGGTTACACACTGTCTGATCTCACTGGGCCCCCGGGTTACACATTGCCTGTTGTCACTGGGCCCCTGAGTTACACACTGTCTGAACTCACTGGGCCTCCGGCTTACACACTATCTGATCTGAATGGGCCCCCGGGTTACACACTGTCTGATCTCACTGGGCCCCCGGGTTACACGTTGTCTGATCTCACTGGGGCCCCGGGTTACACACTGCCTGTTCTCAATGGGCCCCCGAGTTACACACTGTCCGAACTCACTGGGCCTCCGGCTTACACACTGTCTGATCTGAATGCGCCCCCGGATTGCACACTGTCCGAACTCACTGGGCCCCCGGGTTACACACTGTATGATCTCACTGGGCCTCCGGGTTACACGTTGTCTGATCTCACTGGGGCCCCGGGTTCCACGCTGTCTGATCTTAGCGGGACCCCGGGTTACACGCTGTCTGATCTCACTGGGCCCCCAGGTTACACACTGTCTGATCTCACTGGGCCCCCGGGTTACACACTGTCTGATCTCACTGGGTCTCGGGTTACACACTGTCTGACCTCACTGGGCCCCTGGGTTACGCACTCTCTTATCTCACTGCGCCCCCGGGTTACACGTTGTCTGATCTCACTGGGCCCGCGGGTTAAACTCTGTCTGATATCACTGGGCTCCCGGGTTATCCACTGTCTGATCTCACTGGGCCCCCGGGATACACACCGTCTGATCTCACTGGGCCCCCGGGATACACACCGTCTGATCTCACTGGGCCCCCGGGTTACCCACTGTCTGATCTCACAGGGCCCCCGGGTTACACACTGTCTGATCTCACTGGACCCCCGGGTTACACACTGTCTGATCTCACTGGGCCCCCGGGTTACACACCGTCTGATCTCACTGGGCCCCCGGGTTACACACTGTCTGATCTCACTGGGCCCCTGGTTTACACAACGTCTGATCTCACTGGGCCCCCGGGTTACACACCGTCTGATCTCACTGGGCCCCCGGGTTACACACCGTCTGATCTCACTGGGCCCCCGGTTGCACGCTGCCTGATCTCACTGGGCCCCCAGGTTACCCACTATCTTATCTCACTGGGCCCCCGGGTTACACACTGTCTGATCTCACTGGGCCCCCGGGTTACACGTTGTCTGATCTCACTGGGGCCCCGGGTTACACACTGCCTGTTGTCACTGGGCCACCGAGTTACACACTGTCTGAACTCACTGGGCCTCCGGCTTACACACTGTCTGATCTGAATGGGCCCCCGGGTTACACACTGTCCGAACTCATTGGGCCCCCGGGTTACACACTGTCTGATCTCACTGGGCCCCCGGGTTACACACCGTCTGATCTCACTGGGCCCCCGGGTTACACGCCGTCTGATCTCACTGGGCCCCCGGGTTACACATTGTCTGATCTCACTGGGCCCCCGGGTTACACACCGTCTGATCTCACTGGGCCCCCGGGTTACACACCGTCTGATCTCACTGGGCCCCCGGGTTACCCACTGTCTGATCTCACTGGGCCCCCGGGTTACACACCGTCTGATCTCACTGGGCCCCCGGGTTACAGACCGTCTGATCTCACTGGGCCCCCGGATTACACACCGTCTTATCTCACTGGGCCCCTGGGTTACAAACTGGCTGATGTCACTGGGCCCCCTGGTTACCCACTATCTGATCTCACTGGGCCCCCGGATTACACACCGTCTTATCTCACTGGGCCCCTGGGTTACAAACTGGCTGATATCACTGGGCCCCCGGGTTACACACTGCCCGAACTCACTGGGCCCCCGGGTTACACACTGTCTGATCTCACTGGGCCCCCGGGTTACACGTTGTCTGATCTCATTGGGGCCCCGGGTTACACACTGTCTGGTCTCACTGGGCCCCCGGGTTACACACTGTCTGATCTCACTGGGCCCCCGGGTTACACACTGTCTGATCTCACTGGGCTTTGGGTTACACACTGATCTCACTGGGCCCCCGTGTTACACACTGTCTGATCTCACTGGGCCCCCGGGTTACACACTGCCTGTTGTCACTGGGCCCCTGAGTTACACGCTGTCTGAACTCACTGGGCCTCCGGCTTACACACTGTCTGATCTGAATGGGCCCCCGGGTTGCACACTGTCTGATCTCACTGGGCCCCCGGGTTACACGTTGTCTGATCTCACTGGGGCCCCGGGTTACACACTGCCTGTTCTCAATGGGCCCCCGAGTTACACACTGTCTGAACTCACTGGGCCTCCGGCTTACACACTGTCTGATCTGAATGGGCCCCCGGGTTACACACTGTCCGAACTCATTGGGCCCCCGGGTTACACACTGTCTGATCTCACTGGGCCCCCGGGTTACACGTTGTCTGATCTCACTGGGGCCCCGGGTTACACGCTATCTGATCTTAGCGGGCCCCCGGGTTACACGCTGTCTGATCTCACTGGGCCCCCAGGTTACACACTGTTTGATCTCACTGGGCCCCCGGGTTACACACTGTCTGAGCTCACTGGGCCCGCGGGTTAAACTCTGTCTGATATCACTGGGTCCCCGGGTTACCCACTGTCTGATCTCACTGGGCCCCCGGGTTACACACCGTCTGATCTCACTGGGCCCCCGGGTTACACACTGTCTGATCTCACTGGGCCCCTGGTTTACACAACGTCTGATCTCACTGGGCCCCCGGGTTACACACCGTCTGATCTCACTGGGCCCCCGGGTTACACACCGTCTGATCTCACTGGGCCCCCGTTTGCACGCTGCCTGATCTCACTGGGCCCCCAGGTTACCCACTATCTTATCTCACTGGGCCCCCGGGTTACAGACCGTCTGATCTCACTGGGCCCCTGGATTACACACCGTCTTATCTCACTGGGCCCCCGAGTTACACACTGTCTGAACTCACTGGGCCTCCGGCTTACACACTGTCTGATCTGAATGGGCCCCCGGGTTACACACTGTCCGAACTCATTGGGCCCCCGGGTTACACACTGTCTGATCTCACTGGGCCCCCGGGTTACACACCGTCTGATCTCACTGGGCCACCGGGTTGCACACCGTCTGATCTCACTGGGCCCCCGGGTTACACACCGTCTGATCTCACTGGGCCCCCGGGTTACCCACTGTCTGATCTCACTGGGCCCCCGGGTTACACACCGTCTGATCTCACTGGGCCCCCGGGTTACAGACCGTCTGATCTCACTGGGCCCCCGGATTACACACCGTCTTATCTCACTGGGCCCCTGGGTTACAAACTGGCTGATGTCACTGGGCCCCCTGGTTACCCACTATCTGATCTCACTGGGCCCCCTGGTTACCCACTATCTGATCTCACTGGGCCCCCGGGTTACCCACTATCTGATCTCACTGGGCCCCTGGGTTACAAACTGGCTGATATCACTGGGCCCCCGGGTTACACACTGCCCGAACTCACTGGGCCCCCGGGTTACACACTGTCTGATCTCACTGGGCCCCCGGGTTACACGTTGTCTGATCTCATTGGGGCCCCGGGTTACACACTGTCTGGTCTCACTGGGCCCCCGGGTTACACACTGTCTGATCTCACTGGGCCCCCGGGTTACACACTGTCTGATCTCACTGGGCTTTGGGTTACACACTGATCTCACTGGGCCCCCGTGTTACACACTGTCTGATCTCACTGGGCCCCCGGGTTACACACTGTCTGAGCTCACTGGGCCCGCGGGTTAAACTCTGTCTGATATCACTGGGTCCCCGGGTTACACACTGTCTGATCTCACTGGGCCCCCGGGTTACACACCGTCTGATCTCACTGGGCCCCCGGGTTACACACCGTCTGATCTCACTGGGCCCCCGGGTTACACACCGTCTGATCTCACTGGGCCCCCGGGTTACACACTGTCTGATCTCACTGGGCCCCCGGGTTACCCACTGTCTGATCTCACTGGGCCCCCGGGTTACACACCGTCTGATTTCACTGGGCCCCCGGGTTACACACCGTCTGATCTCACTGGGCCCCCGGATTACACACCGTCTTATCTCACTGGGCCCCTGGGTTACAAACTGGCTGATGTCACTGGGCCCCCTGGTTACCCACTATCTGATCTCACTGGGCCCCCGGGTTACACACTGTCTGATCTCACTGGGCTTTGGGTTACACACTGATCTCACTGGGCCCCCGTGTTACACACTGTCTGATCTCACTGGGCCCCCGGGTTACACACTGCCTGTTGTCACTGAGCCCCTGAGTTGCACACTGTCTGAACTCACTGAGCCTCCGGCTTACACACTGTCTGATCTGAATGGGCCCCCGGGTTGCACACTGTCTGATCTGAAAGGGCCCCCGGGTTGCACACTGTCTGATCTCACTGGGCCCCCGGGTTACACACTGTCTGATCTCACTGGGCCCCGGGTTACACACTGCCCGAACTCACTGGGCCCCCGGGTTACACGCTGTCTGATCTCACTGGGCCCCCGGGTTACACGCTGTCTGATCTCACTGGGCCCCCCGGGTTACACGCTGTCTGATCTCACTGGGCCTCCCGGGTTACACACTGTCTGATCTCACTGGGCCCCCGGGTTACACGCTGTCTAATCTCACTGGGCCCCCGGGTTACACACTGTCTGATCTCACTGGGCCCCCGGGTTACACACTGCCCGAACTCACTGGGCCCCCGGGTTACACACTGTCTGATCTCACTGGGCCCCCGGGTTACACGTTGTCTGATCTCACTGGGGCCCCGGGTTACACACTGTCTGGTCTCACTGGGCCCCCGGGTTACACACTGTCTGATCTCACTGGGCCCCCGGGTTACACACTGTCTGATCTCACTGGGCTTTGGGTTACACACTGATCTCACTGGGCCCCCGTGTTACACACTGTCTGATCTCACTGGGCCCCCGGGTTACACACTGCCTGTTGTCACTGAGCCCCTGAGTTGCACACTGTCTGAACTCACTGAGCCTCCGGCTTACACACTGTCTGATCTGAATGGGCCCCCGGGTTGCACACTGTCTGATCTGAAAGGGCCCCCGGGTTGCACACTGTCTGATCTCACTGGGCCCCCGGGTTACACACTGTCTGATCTCACTGGGCCCCGGGTTACACACTGCCCGAACTCACTGGGCCCCCGGGTTACACACTGTCTGATCTCACTGGGCCCCCGGGTTACACATTGTCTGATCTCACTGGGGCCACGGGTTACACACTGTCTGATCTCACTGGGCTTTGGGTTACACACTGATCTCACTGGGCCCCCGTGTTACACACTGTCTGATCTCACTGGGCCCCCGGGTTACACACTGCCTGTTGTCACTGGGCCCCTGAGTTACACACTGTCTGAACTCACTGGGCCTCCGGCTTACACACTGTCTGATCTGAATGGGCCCCCGGGTTGCACACTGTCTGATCTCACTGGGCCCCCGGGTTACACGTTATCTGATCTCACTGGGGCCCCGGGTTACACACTGCCTGTTCTCAATGGGCCCCCGAGTTACACACTGTCTGAACTCACTGGGCCTCCGGCTTAGACACTGTCTGATCTGAATGGGCCCTCGGGTTACACACTGTCCGAACTCATTGGGCCCCCGGGTTACACACTGTCTGATCTCACTGGGCCCCCGGGTTACACGTTGTCTGATCTCACTGGGCCCCCAGGTTACACACTGTTTGATCTCACTGGGCCCCCGGGTTACACACTGTCTGAGCTCACTGGGCCCGCGGGTTAAACTCTGTCTGATCTCACTGGGCCCCCGGGTTACACACCGTCTGATCTCACTGGGCCCCCGGGTTACCCACCGTCTGATCTCACTGGGCCCCCGGGTTACACACCGTCTGATCTCACTGGGCCCCCGGGTTACACACCGTCTGATCTCACTGGGCCCCCGGATTACACACCGTCTTATCTCACTGGGCCCCTGGGTTACAAACTGGCTGATGTCACTGGGCCCCCTGGTTACCCACGATCTGATCTCACTGGGCCCCCGGGTTACACGCTGTCTGATCTCACTGGGCCCCCGGATTACACGTTGTCTGATCTCACTGGGGCCCCGGGTTACACACTGTCTGGTCTCACTGGGCCCCCGGGTTACACACTGTCTGATCTCACTGGGCCCCCGGGTTACACACTGTCTGATCTCACTGGGCTTTGGGTTACACACTGATCTCACTGGGCCCCCGTGTTACACACTGTCTGATCTCACTGGCCCCGCGGGTTACACACTGCCTGTTGTCACTGGGCCCCTGAGTTACACGCTGTCTGAACTCACTGGGCCTCCGGCTTACACACTGTCTGATCTGAATGGGCCCCCGGGTTGCACACTGTCTGATCTCACTGGGCCCCCGGGTTACACGTTGTCTGATCTCACTGGGGCCCCGGGTTACACACTGCCTGTTCTCAATGGGCCCCCGAGTTACACACTGTCTGAACTCACTGGGCCTCCGGCTTACACACTGTCTGATCTGAATGGGCCCCCGGGTTACACACTGTCCGAACTCATTGGGCCCCCGGGTTACACACTGTCTGATCTCACTGGGCCCCCGGGTTACACGTTGTCTGATCTCACTGGGACCCCGGGTTACACGCTATCTGATCTTAGCGGGCCCCCTGGTTACCCACTATCTGATCTCACTGGGCCCCCGGGTTACACGCTGTCTGATCTCACTGGGCTCCCCGGGTTACACGCTGTCTGATCTCACTGGGCCCCCCGGGTTACACACTGTCTGATCTCACTGGGCCCCCGGGTTACACACTGTCTGATCTCACTGGGCCCCCGGGTTACACACTGTCTGATCTCACTGGGCCCTCGGGTTACACGCTGTCTGATCTTAGCGGGCCCCCGGGTTACACCCTGTCTGATCTCACTGGGCCCCCGGGTTACACACTGCCCGAACTCACTGGGCCCCCGGGTTACACACTGTCTGATCTCACTGGGCCCCCGGGTTACACGTTTTCTGATCTCACTGGGGCCCCGGGTTACACACTGTCTGGTCTCACTGGGCCCCCGGGTTACACACTGTCTGATCTCACTGGGCCCCCGGGTTACACACTGTCTGATCTCACTGGGCTTTGGGTTACACACTGATCTCACTGGGCCCCCGTGTTACACACTGTCTGATCTCACTGGGCCCCCGGGTTACACACCGTCTGATCTCACTGGGCCCCCGGGTGACACACCGTCTGATCTCACTTGGCCCCCGGGTTACACACCGTCTGATCTCACTGGGCCCCCGGGTTACACACCGTCTGATCTCACTGGGCCCCCGGGTTACCCACAGTCTGATCTCACTGGGCCCCCGGGGTACACACTGTCTGATCTCACTGGGCCCCCGGGTTACACACTGTCTGATCTCACTGGGCCCCCGGGTTACACACTGTCTGAGCTTACTGGGCCCCCGGGTTACACACCGTCTGATCTCACTGGGCCCCCGGGTTACACGCTGTCTGATCTCACTGGGCCCCCGGCTTACACGCTGTCTGATCTCACTGGGCCCCCCGGGTTACACGCTGTCTGATCTCACTGGGCCCCCCGGGTTACACACTGTCTGATCTCACTGGGCCCCCGGGTTACACACTGTCTGATCTCACTGGGCCCCCGGGTTACACACTGTCTGATCTCACTGGGCCCCCGGGTTACACGCTGTCTGATCTTAGCGGGCCCCCGGGTTACACCCTGTCTGATCTCACTGGGCCCCCGGGTTACACACTGCCCGAACTCACTGGGCCTCCGGGTTACACACTGTCTGATCTCACTGGGCCCCCGGGTTACACGTTGTCTGATCTCACTGGGGCCCCGGGTTACACACTGTCTGATCTCACTGGGCTTTGGGTTACACACTGATCTCACTGGGCCCCCGTGTTACACACTGTCTGATCTCACTGGGCCCCCGGGTTACACACTGCCTGTTGTCACTGGGCCCCTGAGTTACACACTGTCTGAACTCACTGGGCCTCCGGCTTACACACTGTCTGATCTGAATGGGCCCCCGGGTTGCACACTGTCTGATCTCACTGGGCCCCCGGGTTACACGTTGTCTGATCTCACTGGGGCCCCGGGTTACACACTGCCTGTTCTCAATGGGCCCCCGAGTTACACACTGTCTGAACTCACTGGGCCTCCGGCTTACACACTGTCTGATCTGAATGGGCCCCCGGGTTACACACTGTCCGAACTCATTGGGCCCCCGGGTTACACACTGTCTGATCTCACTGGGCCCCCGGGTTACACACCGTCTGATCTCACTGGGCCCCCGGGTTGCACACCGTCTGATCTCACTGGGCCCCCGGGTTACACACCGTCTGATCTCACTGGGCCCCCGGGTTACCCACTGTCTGATCTCACTGGGCCCCCGGGTTACACACCGTCTGATCTCACTGGGCCGCCGGGTTACAGACCGTCTGATCTCACTGGGCCCCCGGATTACACACCGTCTTATCTCACTGGGCCCCTGGGTTACAAACTGGCTGATGTCACTGGGCCCCCTGGTTACCCACTATCTGATCTCACTGGGCCCCCGGGTTACACGCTGTCTGATCTCACTGGGCCCCCGGATTACACACCGTCTTATCTCACTGGGCCCCTGGGTTACAAACTGGCTGATATCACTGGGCCCCCGGGTTACACACTGCCCGAACTCACTGGGCCCCCGGGTTACACACTGTCTGATCTCACTGGGCCCCCGGGTTACACGTTGTCTGATCTCACTGGGGCCCCGGGTTACACACTGTCTGGTCTCACTGGGCCCCCGGGTTACACACTGTCTGATCTCACTGGGCCCCCGGGTTACACACTGTCTGATCTCACTGGGCTTTGGGTTACACTCTGATCTCACTGGGCCCCCGTGTTACACACTGTCTGATCTCACTGGGCCCCCGGGTTACACACTGCCTGTTGTCACTGGGCCCCTGAGTTACACACTGACTGAACTCACTGGGCCTCCGGCTTACACACTGTCTGATCTGAATGGGCCCCCGGGTTGCACACTGTCTGATCTCACTGGGCCCCCGGGTTACACGTTGTCTGATCTCACTGGGGCCCCGGGTTACACACTGCCTGTTCTCAATCGGCCCTCGAGTTACACACTGTCTGAACTCACTGGGCCTCCGGCTTACACACTGTCTGATCTGAATGGGCCCCCGGGTTACACACTGTCCGAACTCATTGGGCCCCCGGGTTACACACTGTCTGATCTCACTGGGCCCCCGGGTTACACGTTGTCTGATCTCACTGGGGCCCCGGGTTACACGCTATCTGATCTTAGCGGGCCCCCGGGTTACACGCTGTCTGATCTCACTGGGCCCCCGGGTTACACACTGTCTGAGCTCACTGGGCCCGCGGGTTAAACTCTGTCTGATATCACTGGGCCCCCGGGTTACCCACTGTCTGATCTCACTGGGCCCCCGGGTTACACACCGTCTGATCTCACTGGGCCCCCGGGTTACACACCGTCTGATCTCACTGGGCCCCCGGGTTACACACCGTCTGATCTCACTGGGCCCCCGGGTTACACACCGTCTGATCTCACTGGGCCCCCGGGTTACCCACTGTCTGATCTCACTGGGCCCCCGGGTTACACACCGTCTGATCTCACTGGGCCCCCGGGTTACACACCGTCTGATCTCACTGGGCCCCCGGATTACACACCGTCTTATCTCACTGGGCCCCTGAGTTACAAACTGGCTGATGTCACTGGGCCCCCTGGTTACCCACTATCTGATCTCACTGGGCCCCCGGGTTACACGCTGTCTGATCTCACTGGGCCCCCGGGTTACACGCTGTCTGATCTCACTGGGCCCCCGGGTTACACGCTGTCTGATCTCACTGGGCCCCCCGGGTTACACGCTGTCTGATCTCACTGGGCCCCCGGGTTACACGCTGTCTGATCTCACTGGGCCCCCGGGTTACACGTTGTCTGATCTCACTGGGGCCCCGGGTTACACACTGTCTGGTCTCACTGGGCCCCCGGGTTACACACTGTCTGATCTCACTGGGCCCCCGGGTTACACACTGTCTGATCTCACTGGGCTTTGGGTTACACACTGATCTCACTGGGCCCCCGTGTTACACACTGTCTGATCTCACTGGGCCCCCGGGTTACACACTGCCTGTTGTCACTGGGCCCCTGAGTTGCACACTGTCTGAACTCACTGGGCCTCCGGCTTACACACTGTCTGATCTGAATGGGCCCCCGGGTTGCACACTGTCTGATCTCACTGGGCACCCGGGTTACACGTTGTCTGATCTCACTGGGGCCCCGGGTTACACACTGCCTGTTCTCAATGGGCCCCCGAGTTACACACTGTCTGAACTCACTGGGCCTCCGGCTTACACACTGTCTGATCTGAATGGGCCCCCGGGTTACACGCTGTCTGATCTTAGCGGGCCCCCGGGTTACACGCTGTCTGATCTTAGCGGGCCCCCGGGTTACACGCTGTCTGATCTCACTGGGTCCCCAGGTTACACACTGTTTGATCTCACTGGGCCACCGGGTTACACACTGTCTGATCTCACTGGGTCTCGGGTTACACATTGTCTGACCTCACTGGGCCCCCGGGTTACGCACTCTCTTATCTCACTGGGCCCCCGGGTTACACGTTGTCTGATCTCACTGGGCCCGCGGGTTAAACTCTGTCTGATATCACTGGGCCCCCGGGTTACCCACTGTCTGATATCACTGGGCCCCCGGGTTACACACCATCTGATCTCACTGGGCCCCCAGATTACCCACTATCTTATCTCACTGGGCCCCCGGGTTACACACTGTCTGATCTCACTGGGCCCCCCCGGGTTACACACTGTCTGATCTCACTGGGCCCCCGGGTTACACACTGCCTGATCTCACTGGGCCCCCAGATTACCCACTATCTTATCTCACTGGGCCCCCGGGTTACACGCTGCCAGATCGCACTGGGCCCCCGGGTTACACACTGTCTGAACTCACTGGGCCCCCGGCTGACACACTGTCTGATCTGAATTGGCCCCCGGGTTACACGTTGACTGATCTCACTGGGGCCCCGGGTTACACACTGTCTGGTCTCACTTGGCCCCCGGGTTACACACTGTCTGATCTCACTGGGCCCCCGGGTTACACATTGCCTGTTGTCACTGGGCCCCTGAGTTACACACTGTCTGAACTCACTGGGCCTCCGGCTTACACACTATCTGATCTGAATGGGCCCCCGGGTTACACACTGTCTGATCTCACTGGGCCCCCGGGTTACACGTTGTCTGATCTCACTGGGGCCCCGGGTTACACACTGCCTGTTCTCATGGGCCCCCGAGTTACACACTGTCCGAACTCACTGGGCCTCCGGCTTACACACTGTCTGATCTGAATGCGCCCCCGGGTTGCACACTGTCCGAACTCACTGGGCCCCCGGGTACACACTGTATGATCTCACTGGGCCTCCGGGTTACACGTTGTCTGATCTCACTGGGGCCCCGGGTTCCACGCTGTCTGATCTTAGCGGGACCCCGGGTTACACGCTGTCTGATCTCACTGGGCCCCCAGGTTACACACTGTCTGATCTCACTGGGCCCCCGGGTTACACACTGTCTGATCTCACTGGGTCTCGGGTTACACACTGTCTGACCTCACTGGGCCCCTGGGTTACGCACTCTCTTATCTCACTGCGCCCCCGGGTTTTACACGTTGTCTGATCTCACTGGGCCCGCGGGTTAAACTCTGTCTGATATCACTGGGCTCCCGGGTTATCCACTGTCTGATCTCACTGGGCCCCCGGGATACACACCGTCTGATCTCACTGGGCCCCCGGGATACACACCGTCTGATCTCACTGGGCCCCCGGGTTACCCACTGTCTGATCTCACAGGGCCCCCGGGTTACACACTGTCTGATCTCACTGGACCCCCGGGTTACACACTGTCTGATCTCACTGGGCCCCCGGGTTACACACCGTCTGATCTCACTGGGCCCCCGGGTTACACACTGTCTGATCTCACTGGGCCCCTGGTTTACACAACGTCTGATCTCACTGGGCCCCCGGGTTACACACCGTCTGATCTCACTGGGCCCCCGGGTTACACACCGTCTGATCTCACTGGGCCCCCGGTTGCACGCTGCCTGATCTCACTGGGCCCCCAGGTTACCCACTATCTTATCTCACTGGGCCCCCGGGTTACACACTGTCTGATCTCACTGGGCCCCCGGGTTACACGTTGTCTGATCTCACTGGGGCCCCGGGTTACACACTGCCTGTTGTCACTGGGCCACCGAGTTACACACTGTCTGAACTCACTGGGCCTCCGGCTTACACACTGTCTGATCTGAATGGGCCCCCGGGTTACACACTGTCCGAACTCATTGGGCCCCCGGGTTACACACTGTCTGATCTCACTGGGCCCCCGGGTTACACACCGTCTGATCTCACTGGGCCCCCGGGTTACACGCCGTCTGATCTCACTGGGCCCCCGGGTTACACATTGTCTGATCTCACTGGGCCCCCGGGTTACACACCGTCTGATCTCACTGGGCCCCCGGGTTACACACCGTCTGATCTCACTGGGCCCCCGGGTTACCCACTGTCTGATCTCACTGGGCCCCCGGGTTACACACCGTCTGATCTCACTGGGCCCCCGGGTTACAGACCGTCTGATCTCACTGGGCCCCCGGATTACACACCGTCTTATCTCACTGGGCCCCTGGGTTACAAACTGGCTGATGTCACTGGGCCCCCTGGTTACCCACTATCTGATCTCACTGGGCCCCCGGATTACACACCGTCTTATCTCACTGGGCCCCTGGGTTACAAACTGGCTGATATCACTGGGCCCCCGGGTTACACACTGCCCGAACTCACTGGGCCCCCGGGTTACACACTGTCTGATCTCACTGGGCCCCCGGGTTACACGTTGTCTGATCTCATTGGGGCCCCGGGTTACACACTGTCTGGTCTCACTGGGCCCCCGGGTTACACACTGTCTGATCTCACTGGGCCCCCGGGTTACACACTGTCTGATCTCACTGGGCTTTGGGTTACACACTGATCTCACTGGGCCCCCGTGTTACACACTGTCTGATCTCACTGGGCCCCCGGGTTACACACTGCCTGTTGTCACTGGGCCCCTGAGTTACACGCTGTCTGAACTCACTGGGCCTCCGGCTTACACACTGTCTGATCTGAATGGGCCCCCGGGTTGCACACTGTCTGATCTCACTGGGCCCCCGGGTTACACGTTGTCTGATCTCACTGGGGCCCCGGGTTACACACTGCCTGTTCTCAATGGGCCCCCGAGTTACACACTGTCTGAACTCACTGGGCCTCCGGCTTACACACTGTCTGATCTGAATGGGCCCCCGGGTTACACACTGTCCGAACTCATTGGGCCCCCGGGTTACACACTGTCTGATCTCACTGGGCCCCCGGGTTACACGTTGTCTGATCTCACTGGGGCCCCGGGTTACACGCTATCTGATCTTAGCGGGCCCCCGGGTTACACGCTGTCTGATCTCACTGGGCCCCCAGGTTACACACTGTTTGATCTCACTGGGCCCCCGGGTTACACACTGTCTGAGCTCACTGGGCCCGCGGGTTAAACTCTGTCTGATATCACTGGGTCCCCGGGTTACCCACTGTCTGATCTCACTGGGCCCCCGGGTTACACACCGTCTGATCTCACTGGGCCCCCGGGTTACACACCGTCTGATCTCACTGGGCCCCCGGGTTACACACCGTCTGATCTCACTGGGCCCCCGGTTTACACACTGTCTGATCTCACTGGGCCCCCGGGTTACCCACTGTCTGATCTCACTGGGCCCCCGGGTTACACACCGTCTGATCTCACTGGGCCCCCGGGTTACACACCGTCTGATCTCACTGGGCCCCCGGATTACACACCGTCTTATCTCACTGGGCCCCTGGGTTACAAACTGGCTGATGTCACTGGGCCCCCTGGTTACCCACTATCTGATCTCACTGGGCCCCCGGGTTACACGCTGTCTGATCTCACTGGGCCCCCGGGTTACACGCTGTCTGATCTCACTGGGCCCCCCGGGTTACACGCTGTCTGATCTCACTGGGCCTCCCGGGTTACACACTGTCTGATCTCACTGGGCCCCCGGGTTACACGCTGTCTGATCTTAGCGGGCCCCCGGGTTACACACTGTCTGACCTCACTGGGCCCCCGGGTTACACACTGCCCGAACTCACTGGGCCCCCGGGTTACACACTGTCTGATCTCACTGGGCCCCCGGGTTACACGTTGTCTGATCTCACTGGGGCCCCGGGTTACACACTGTCTGGTCTCACTGGGCCCCCGGGTTACACACTGTCTGATCTCACTGGGCCCCCGGGTTACACACTGTCTGATCTCACTGGGCTTTGGGTTACACACTGATCTCACTGGGCCCCCGTGTTACACACTGTCTGATCTCACTGGGCCCCCGGGTTACACACTGCCTGTTGTCACTGGGCCCCTGAGTTGCACACTGTCTGAACTCACTGGGCCTCCGGCTTACACACTGTCTGATCTGAATGGGCCCCCGGGTTGCACACTGTCTGATCTGAAAGGGCCCCCGGGTTGCACACTGTCTGATCTCACTGGGCCCCCGGGTTACACACTGTCTGATCTCACTGGGCCCCGGGTTACACACTGCCCGAACTCACTGGGCCCCCGGGTTACACACTGTCTGATCTCACTGGGCCCCCGGGTTACACATTGTCTGATCTCACTGGGGCCCCGGGTTACACACTGTCTGATCTCACTGGGCTTTGGGTTACACACTGATCTCACTGGGCCCCCGTGTTACACACTGTCTGATCTCACTGGGCCCCCGGGTTACACACTGCCTGTTGTCACTGGGCCCCTGAGTTACACGCTGTCTGAACTCACTGGGCCTCCGGCTTACACACTGTCTGATCTGAATGGGCCCCCGGGTTGCACACTGTCTGATCTCACTGGGCCCCCGGGTTACACGTTATCTGATCTCACTGGGGCCCCGGGTTACACACTGCCTGTTCTCAATGGGCCCCCGAGTTACACACTGTCTGAACTCACTGGGCCTCCGGCTTAGACACTGTCTGATCTGAATGGGCCCTCGGGTTACACACTGTCCGAACTCATTGGGCCCCCGGGTTACACACTGTCTGATCTCACTGGGCCCCCGGGTTACACGTTGTCTGATCTCACTGGGCCCCCAGGTTACACACTGTTTGATCTCACTGGGCCCCCAGGTTACACACTGTCTGAGCTCACTGGGCCCGCGGGTTAAACTCTGTCTGATCTCACTGGGCCCCCGGGTTACACACCGTCTGATCTCACTGGGCCCCCGGGTTACCCACCGTCTGATCTCACTGGGCCCCCGGGTTACACACCGTCTGATCTCACTGGGCCCCCGGGTTACACACCGTCTGATCTCACTGGGCCCCCGGATTACACACCGTCTTATCTCACTGGGCCCCTGGGTTACAAACTGGCTGATGTCACTGGGCCCCCTGGTTACCCACTATCTGATCTCACTGGGCCCCCGGGTTACACGCTGTCTGATCTCACTGGGCCCCCGGATTGCACGTTGTCTGATCTCACTGGGGCCCCGGGTTACACACTGTCTGGTCTCACTGGGCCCCCGGGTTACACACTGTCTGATCTCACTGGGCCCCCGGGTTACACACTGTCTGATCTCACTGGGCTTTGGGTTACACACTGATCTCACTGGGCCCCCGTGTTACACACTGTCTGATCTCACTGGCCCCGCGGGTTACACACTGCCTGTTGTCACTGGGCCCCTGAGTTACACGCTGTCTGAACTCACTGGGCCTCCGGCTTACACACTGTCTGATCTGAATGGGCACCCGGGTTGCACACTGTCTGATCTCACTGGGCCCCCGGGTTACACGTTGTCTGATCTCACTGGGGCCCCGGGTTACACACTGCCTGTTCTCAATGGGCCCCCGAGTTACACACTGTCTGAACTCACTGGGCCTCCGGCTTACACACTGTCTGATCTGAATGGGCCCCCGGGTTACACACTGTCCGAACTCATTGGGCCCCCGGGTTACACACTGTCTGATCTCACTGGGCCCCCGGGTTACACGTTGTCTGATCTCACTGGGGCCCCGGGTTACACGCTATCTGATCTTAGCGGGCCCCCTGGTTACCCACTATCTGATCTCACTGGGCCCCCGGGTTACACGCTGTCTGATCTCACTGGGCCCGCGGGTTACACGCTGTCTGATCTCACTGGGCTCCCCGGGTTACACGCTGTCTGATCTCACTGGGCCCCCCGGGTTACACACTGTCTGATCTCACTGGGCCCCCGGGTTACACACTGTCTGATCTCACTGGGCCCCCGGGTTACACACTGTCTGATCTCACTGGGCCCTCGGGTTACACGCTGTCTGATCTTAGCGGGCCCCCGGGTTACACACTGTCTGACCTCACTGGGCCCCCGGGTTACACACTGCCCGAACTCACTGGGCCCCCGGGTTACACACTGTCTGATCTCACTGGGCCCCCGGGTTACACGTTGTCTGATCTCACTGGGGCCCCGGGTTACACACTGTCTGGTCTCACTGGGCCCCCGGGTTACACACTGTCTGATCTCACTGGGCCCCCGGGTTACACACTGTCTGATCTCACTGGGCTTTGGGTTACACACTGATCTCACTGGGCCCCCGTGTTACACACTGTCTGATCTCACTGGGCCCCCGGGTTACACACTGCCTGTTGTCACTGGGCCCCTGAGTTGCACACTGTCTGAACTCACTGGGCCTCCGGCTTACACACTGTCTGATCTGAATGGGCCCCCGGGTTGCACACTGTCTGATCTGAAAGGGCCCCCGGGTTGCACACTGTCTGATCTCACTGGGCCCCCGGGTTACACACTGTCTGATCTCACTGGGCCCCGGGTTACACACTGCCCGAACTCACTGGGCCCCCGGGTTACACACTGTCTGATCTCACTGGGCCCCCGGGTTACACATTGTCTGATCTCACTGGGGCCCCGGGTTACACACTGTCTGATCTCACTGGGCTTTGGGTTACACACTGATCTCACTGGGCCCCCGTGTTACACACTGTCTGATCTCACTGGGCCCCCGGGTTACACACTGCCTGTTGTCACTGGGCCCCTGAGTTACACGCTGTCTGATCTGAATGGGCCCCCGGGTTGCACACTGTCTGATCTCACTGGGCCTCCGGCTTACACACTGTCTGATCTGAATGGGCCCCCGGGTTGCACACTGTCTGATCTCACTGGGCCCCCGGGTTACACGTTATCTGTTCTCACTGGGGCCCCGGGTTACACACTGCCTGTTCTCAATGGGCCTCCGAGTTACACACTGTCTGAACTCACTGGGCCTCCGGCTTAGACACTGTCTGATCTGAATGGGCCCTCGGGTTACACACTGTCCGAACTCATTGGGCCCCCGGGTTACACACTGTCTGATCTCACTGGGCCCCCGGGTTACACGTTGTCTGATCTCACTGGGCCCCCAGGTTACACACTGTTTGATCTCACTGGGCCCCCGGGTTACACACTGTCTGAGCTCACTGGGCCCGCGGGTTAAACTCTGTCTGATCTCACTGGGCCCCCGGGTTACACACCGTCTGATCTCACTGGGCCCCCGGGTTACCCACCGTCTGATCTCACTGGGCCCCCGGGTTACACACCGTCTGATCTCACTGGGCCCCCGGGTTACACACCGTCTGATCTCACTGGGCCCCCGGATTACACACCGTCTTATCTCACTGGGCCCCTGGGTTACAAACTGGCTGATGTCACTGGGCCCCCTGGTTACCCACTATCTGATCTCACTGGGCCCCCGGGTTACACGCTGTCTGATCTCACTGGGCCCCCGGATTGCACGTTGTCTGATCTCACTGGGGCCCCGGGTTACACACTGTCTGGTCTCACTGGGCCCCCGGGTTACACACTGTCTGATCTCACTGGGCCCCCGGGTTACACACTGTCTGATCTCACTGGGCTTTGGGTTACACACTGATCTCACTGGGCCCCCGTGTTACACACTGTCTGATCTCACTGGCCCCGCGGGTTACACACTGCCTGTTGTCACTGGGCCCCTGAGTTACACGCTGTCTGAACTCACTGGGCCTCCGGCTTACACACTGTCTGATCTGAATGGGCCCCCGGGTTGCACACTGTCTGATCTCACTGGGCCCCCGGGTTACACGTTGTCTGATCTCACTGGGGCCCCGGGTTACACACTGCCTGTTCTCAATGGGCCCCCGAGTTACACACTGTCTGAACTCACTGGGCCTCCGGCTTACACACTGTCTGATCTGAATGGGCCCCCGGGTTACACACTGTCCGAACTCATTGGGCCCCCGGGTTACACACTGTCTGATCTCACTGGGCACCCGGGTTACACGTTGTCTGATCTCACTGGAGCCCCGGGTTACACGCTATCTGATCTTAGCGGGCCCCCTGGTTACCCACTATCTGATCTCACTGGGCCCCCGGGTTACACGCTGTCTGATCTCACTGGGCCCCCGGGTTACACGCTGTCTGATCTCACTGGGCTCCCCGGGTTACACGCTGTCTGATCTCACTGGGCCCCCCGGGTTACACACTGTCTGATCTCACTGGGCCCCCGGGTTACACACTGTCTGATCTCACTGGGCCCCCGGGTTACACACTGTCTGATCTCACTGGGCCCTCGGGTTACACGCTGTCTGATCTTAGCGGGCCCCCGGGTTACACCCTGTCTGATCTCACTGGGCCCCCGGGTTACACACTGCCCGAACTCACTGGGCCCCCGGGTTACACACCGTCTGATCTCACTGGGCCCCCGGGTTACACGTTGTCTGATCTCACTGGGGCCCCGGGTTACACACTGTCTGGTCTCACTGGGCCCCCGGGTTACACACTGTCTGATCTCACTGGGCCCCCGGGTTACACACCGTCTGATCTCACTGGGCCCCCGGGTTACACACCGTCTGATCTCACTGGGCCCCCGGATTACACACCGTCTGATCTCACTGGACCCCCTGGTTACCCACTATCTGATCTCACTGGGCCCCCGGGTTACACGCTGTCTGATCTCACTGGGCCCCCGGCTTACACGCTGTCTGATCTCACTGGGCCCCCCGGGTTACACGCTGTCTGATCTCACTGGGCCCCCCGGGTTACACACTGTCTGATCTCACTGGGCCCCCGGGTTACACACTGTCTGATCTCACTGGGCCCCCGGGTTACACACTGTCTGATCTCACTGGGCCCCCGGGTTACACGCTGTCTGATCTTAGCGGGCCCCCGGGTTACACCCTGTCTGATCTCACTGGGCCCCCGGGTTACACACTGCCCGAACTCACTGGGCCCCCGGGTTACACACTGTCTGATCTCACTGGGCCCCCGGGTTACACGTTGTCTGATCTCACTGGGGCCCCGGGTTACACACTGTCTGATCTCACTGGGCTTTGGGTTACACACTGATCTCACTGGGCCCCCGTGTTACACACTGTCTGATCTCACTGGGCCCCCGGGTTACACACTGCCTGTTGTCACTGGGCCCCTGAGTTACACACTGTCTGAACTCACTGGGCCTCCGGCTTACACACTGTCTGATCTGAATGGGCCCCCGGGTTGCACACTGTCTGATCTCACTGGGCCCCCGGGTTACACGTTGTCTGATCTCACTGGGGCCCCGGGTTACACACTGCCTGTTCTCAATGGGCCCCCGAGTTACACACTGTCTGAACTCACTGGGCCTCCGGCTTACACACTGTCTGATCTGAATGGGCCCCCAGGTTACACACTGTCCGAACTCATTGGGCCCCCGGGTTACACACTGTCTGATCTCACTGGGCCCCCGGGTTACACACCGTCTGATCTCACTGGGCCCCCGGGTTGCACACCGTCTGATCTCACTGGGCCCCCGGGTTACACACCGTCTGATCTCACTGGGCCCCCGGGTTACCCACTGTCTGATCTCACTGGGCCCCCGGGTTACACACCGTCTGATCTCACTGGGCCGCCGGGTTACAGACCGTCTGATCTCACTGGGCCCCCGGATTACACACCGTCTTATCTCACTGGGCCCCTGGGTTACAAACTGGCTGATGTCACTGGGCCCCCTGGTTACCCACTATCTGATCTCACTGGGCCCCCGGATTACACACCGTCTTATCTCACTGGGCCCCTGGGTTACAAACTGGCTGATATCACTGGGCCCCCGGGTTACAGACTGCCCGAACTCACTGGGCCCCCGGGTTACACACTGTCTGATCTCACTGGGCCCCCGGGTTACACGTTGTCTGATCTCACTGGGGCCCCGGGTTACACACTGTCTGGTCTCACTGGGCCCCCGGGTTACACACTGTCTGATCTCACTGGGCCCCCGGGTTACACACTGTCTGATCTCACTGGGCTTTGGGTTACACTCTGATCTCACTGGGCCCCCGTGTTACACACTGTCTGATCTCACTGGGCCCCCGGGTTACACACTGCCTGTTGTCACTGGGCCCCTGAGTTACACACTGACTGAACTCACTGGGCCTCCGGCTTACACACTGTCTGATCTGAATGGGCCCCCGGGTTGCACACTGTCTGATCTCACTGGGCCCCCGGGTTACACGTTGTCTGATCTCACTGGGGCCCCGGGTTACACACTGCCTGTTCTCAATGGGCCCTCGAGTTACACACTGTCTGAACTCACTGGGCCTCCGGCTTACACACTGTCTGATCTGAATGGGCCCCCGGGTTACACACTGTCCGAACTCATTGGGCCCCCGGGTTACACACTGTCTGATCTCACTGGGCCCCCGGGTTACACGTTGTCTGATCTCACTGGGGCCCCGGGTTACACGCTATCTGATCTTAGCGGGCCCCCGGGTTACACGCTGTCTGATCTCACTGGGCCCCCGGGTTACACACTGTCTGAGCTCACTGGGCCCGCGGGTTAAACTCTGTCTGATATCACTGGGCCCCCGGGTTACCCACTGTCTGATCTCACTGGGCCCCAGGGTTACACACCGTCTGATCTCACTGGGCTCCCGGGTTACACACCGTCTGATCTCACTGGGCCCCCGGGTTACACGTTGTCTGATCTCACTGGGGCCCCGGGTTACACACTGCCTGTTCTCAATGGGCCCCCGAGTTACACACTGTCTGAACTCACTGGGCCTCCGGCTTACACACTGTCTGATCTGAATGGGCCCCCGGGTTACACACTGTCCGAACTCATTGGGCCCCCGGGTTACACACTGTCTGATCTCACTGGGCCCCCGGGTTACACGTTGTCTGATCTCACTGGGGCCCCGGGTTACACGCTATCTGATCTTAGCGGGCCCCCTGGTTACCCACTATCTGATCTCACTGGGCCCCCGGGTTACACGCTGTCTGATCTCACTGGGCCCGCGGGTTACACGCTGTCTGATCTCACTGGGCTCCCCGGGTTACACGCTGTCTGATCTCACTGGGCCCCCCGGGTTACACACTGTCTGATCTCACTGGGCCCCCGGGTTACACACTGTCTGATCTCACTGGGCCCCCGGGTTACACACTGTCTGATCTCACTGGGCCCTCGGGTTACACGCTGTCTGATCTTAGCGGGCCCCCGGGTTACACACTGTCTGACCTCACTGGGCCCCCGGGTTACACACTGCCCGAACTCACTGGGCCCCCGGGTTACACACTGTCTGATCTCACTGGGCCCCCGGGTTACACGTTGTCTGATCTCACTGGGGCCCCGGGTTACACACTGTCTGGTCTCACTGGGCCCCCGGGTTACACACTGTCTGATCTCACTGGGCCCCCGGGTTACACACTGTCTGATCTCACTGGGCTTTGGGTTACACACTGATCTCACTGGGCCCCCGTGTTACACACTGTCTGATCTCACTGGGCCCCCGGGTTACACACTGCCTGTTGTCACTGGGCCCCTGAGTTGCACACTGTCTGAACTCACTGGGCCTCCGGCTTACACACTGTCTGATCTGAATGGGCCCCCGGGTTGCACACTGTCTGATCTGAAAGGGCCCCCGGGTTGCACACTGTCTGATCTCACTGGGCCCCCGGGTTACACACTGTCTGATCTCACTGGGCCCCGGGTTACACACTGCCCGAACTCACTGGGCCCCCGGGTTACACACTGTCTGATCTCACTGGGCCCCCGGGTTACACATTGTCTGATCTCACTGGGGCCCCGGGTTACACACTGTCTGATCTCACTGGGCTTTGGGTTACACACTGATCTCACTGGGCCCCCGTGTTACACACTGTCTGATCTCACTGGGCCCCCGGGTTACACACTGCCTGTTGTCACTGGGCCCCTGAGTTACACGCTGTCTGATCTGAATGGGCCCCCGGGTTGCACACTGTCTGATCTCACTGGGCCTCCGGCTTACACACTGTCTGATCTGAATGGGCCCCCGGGTTGCACACTGTCTGATCTCACTGGGCCCCCGGGTTACACGTTATCTGTTCTCACTGGGGCCCCGGGTTACACACTGCCTGTTCTCAATGGGCCTCCGAGTTACACACTGTCTGAACTCACTGGGCCTCCGGCTTAGACACTGTCTGATCTGAATGGGCCCTCGGGTTACACACTGTCCGAACTCATTGGGCCCCCGGGTTACACACTGTCTGATCTCACTGGGCCCCCGGGTTACACGTTGTCTGATCTCACTGGGCCCCCAGGTTACACACTGTTTGATCTCACTGGGCCCCCGGGTTACACACTGTCTGAGCTCACTGGGCCCGCGGGTTAAACTCTGTCTGATCTCACTGGGCCCCCGGGTTACACACCGTCTGATCTCACTGGGCCCCCGGGTTACCCACCGTCTGATCTCACTGGGCCCCCGGGTTACACACCGTCTGATCTCACTGGGCCCCCGGGTTACACACCGTCTGATCTCACTGGGCCCCCGGATTACACACCGTCTTATCTCACTGGGCCCCTGGGTTACAAACTGGCTGATGTCACTGGGCCCCCTGGTTACCCACTATCTGATCTCACTGGGCCCCCGGGTTACACGCTGTCTGATCTCACTGGGCCCCCGGATTGCACGTTGTCTGATCTCACTGGGGCCCCGGGTTACACACTGTCTGGTCTCACTGGGCCCCCGGGTTACACACTGTCTGATCTCACTGGGCCCCCGGGTTACACACTGTCTGATCTCACTGGGCTTTGGGTTACACACTGATCTCACTGGGCCCCCGTGTTACACACTGTCTGATCTCACTGGCCCCGCGGGTTACACACTGCCTGTTGTCACTGGGCCCCTGAGTTACACGCTGTCTGAACTCACTGGGCCTCCGGCTTACACACTGTCTGATCTGAATGGGCCCCCGGGTTGCACACTGTCTGATCTCACTGGGCCCCCGGGTTACACGTTGTCTGATCTCACTGGGGCCCCGGGTTACACACTGCCTGTTCTCAATGGGCCCCCGAGTTACACACTGTCTGAACTCACTGGGCCTCCGGCTTACACACTGTCTGATCTGAATGGGCCCCCGGGTTACACACTGTCCGAACTCATTGGGCCCCCGGGTTACACACTGTCTGATCTCACTGGGCACCCGGGTTACACGTTGTCTGATCTCACTGGAGCCCCGGGTTACACGCTATCTGATCTTAGCGGGCCCCCTGGTTACCCACTATCTGATCTCACTGGGCCCCCGGGTTACACGCTGTCTGATCTCACTGGGCCCCCGGGTTACACGCTGTCTGATCTCACTGGGCTCCCCGGGTTACACGCTGTCTGATCTCACTGGGCCCCCCGGGTTACACACTGTCTGATCTCACTGGGCCCCCGGGTTACACACTGTCTGATCTCACTGGGCCCCCGGGTTACACACTGTCTGATCTCACTGGGCCCTCGGGTTACACGCTGTCTGATCTTAGCGGGCCCCCGGGTTACACCCTGTCTGATCTCACTGGGCCCCCGGGTTACACACTGCCCGAACTCACTGGGCCCCCGGGTTACACACCGTCTGATCTCACTGGGCCCCCGGGTTACACGTTGTCTGATCTCACTGGGGCCCCGGGTTACACACTGTCTGGTCTCACTGGGCCCCCGGGTTACACACTGTCTGATCTCACTGGGCCCCCGGGTTACACACCGTCTGATCTCACTGGGCCCCCGGGTTACACACCGTCTGATCTCACTGGGCCCCCGGATTACACACCGTCTGATCTCACTGGACCCCCTGGTTACCCACTATCTGATCTCACTGGGCCCCCGGGTTACACGCTGTCTGATCTCACTGGGCCCCCGGCTTACACGCTGTCTGATCTCACTGGGCCCCCCGGGTTACACGCTGTCTGATCTCACTGGGCCCCCCGGGTTACACACTGTCTGATCTCACTGGGCCCCCGGGTTACACACTGTCTGATCTCACTGGGCCCCCGGGTTACACACTGTCTGATCTCACTGGGCCCCCGGGTTACACGCTGTCTGATCTTAGCGGGCCCCCGGGTTACACCCTGTCTGATCTCACTGGGCCCCCGGGTTACACACTGCCCGAACTCACTGGGCCCCCGGGTTACACACTGTCTGATCTCACTGGGCCCCCGGGTTACACGTTGTCTGATCTCACTGGGGCCCCGGGTTACACACTGTCTGATCTCACTGGGCTTTGGGTTACACACTGATCTCACTGGGCCCCCGTGTTACACACTGTCTGATCTCACTGGGCCCCCGGGTTACACACTGCCTGTTGTCACTGGGCCCCTGAGTTACACACTGTCTGAACTCACTGGGCCTCCGGCTTACACACTGTCTGATCTGAATGGGCCCCCGGGTTGCACACTGTCTGATCTCACTGGGCCCCCGGGTTACACGTTGTCTGATCTCACTGGGGCCCCGGGTTACACACTGCCTGTTCTCAATGGGCCCCCGAGTTACACACTGTCTGAACTCACTGGGCCTCCGGCTTACACACTGTCTGATCTGAATGGGCCCCCAGGTTACACACTGTCCGAACTCATTGGGCCCCCGGGTTACACACTGTCTGATCTCACTGGGCCCCCGGGTTACACACCGTCTGATCTCACTGGGCCCCCGGGTTGCACACCGTCTGATCTCACTGGGCCCCCGGGTTACACACCGTCTGATCTCACTGGGCCCCCGGGTTACCCACTGTCTGATCTCACTGGGCCCCCGGGTTACACACCGTCTGATCTCACTGGGCCGCCGGGTTACAGACCGTCTGATCTCACTGGGCCCCCGGATTACACACCGTCTTATCTCACTGGGCCCCTGGGTTACAAACTGGCTGATGTCACTGGGCCCCCTGGTTACCCACTATCTGATCTCACTGGGCCCCCGGATTACACACCGTCTTATCTCACTGGGCCCCTGGGTTACAAACTGGCTGATATCACTGGGCCCCCGGGTTACAGACTGCCCGAACTCACTGGGCCCCCGGGTTACACACTGTCTGATCTCACTGGGCCCCCGGGTTACACGTTGTCTGATCTCACTGGGGCCCCGGGTTACACACTGTCTGGTCTCACTGGGCCCCCGGGTTACACACTGTCTGATCTCACTGGGCCCCCGGGTTACACACTGTCTGATCTCACTGGGCTTTGGGTTACACTCTGATCTCACTGGGCCCCCGTGTTACACACTGTCTGATCTCACTGGGCCCCCGGGTTACACACTGCCTGTTGTCACTGGGCCCCTGAGTTACACACTGACTGAACTCACTGGGCCTCCGGCTTACACACTGTCTGATCTGAATGGGCCCCCGGGTTGCACACTGTCTGATCTCACTGGGCCCCCAGGTTACACGTTGTCTGATCTCACTGGGGCCCCGGGTTACACACTGCCTGTTCTCAATGGGCCCTCGAGTTACACACTGTCTGAACTCACTGGGCCTCCGGCTTACACACTGTCTGATCTGAATGGGCCCCCGGGTTACACACTGTCCGAACTCATTGGGCCCCCGGGTTACACACTGTCTGATCTCACTGGGCCCCCGGGTTACACGTTGTCTGATCTCACTGGGGCCCCGGGTTACACGCTATCTGATCTTAGCGGGCCCCCGGGTTACACGCTGTCTGATCTCACTGGGCCCCCGGGTTACACACTGTCTGAGCTCACTGGGCCCGCGGGTTAAACTCTGTCTGATATCACTGGGCCCCCGGGTTACCCACTGTCTGATCTCACTGGGCCCCCGGGTTACACACCGTCTGATCTCACTGGGCTCCCGGGTTACACACCGTCTGATCTCACTGGGCCCCCGGGTTGCACACCGTCTGATCTCACTGGACCCCCGGGTTACACACCGTCTGATCTCACTGGGCCCCCGGGTTACCCACTGTCTGATCTCACTGGGCCCCCGGGTTACACACCGTCTGATCTCACTGGGCCCCCGGGTTACACACCGTCTGATCTCACTGGGCCCCCGGATTACACACCGTCTTATCTCACTGGGTCCCTGGGTTACAAACTGGCTGATGTCACTGGGCCCCCTGGTTACCCACTATCTGATCTCACTGGGCCCCCGGGTTACACGCTGTCTGATCTCACTGGGCCCCCGGGTTACACGCTGTCTGATCTCACTGGGCCCCCCGGGTTACACGCTGTCTGATCTCACTGGGCCCCCCGGGTTACACGCTGTCTGATCTCACTGGGCCCCCGGGTTACACACTGTCTGATCTCACTGGGCCCCCGGGTTACACACTGTCTGATCTCACTGGGCCCCCGGGTTACACGCTGTCTGATCTTAGCGGGCCCCCGGGTTACACCCTGTCTGATCTCACTGGGCCCCCGGCTTACACACTGCCCGAACTCACTGGGCCCCCGGGTTACACACTGTCTGATCTCACTGGGCCCCCGGGTTACACGTTGTCTGATCTCACTGGGGCCCCGGGTTACACACTGTCTGGTCTCACTGGGCCCCCGGGTTACACACTGTCTGATCTCACTGGGCCCCCGGGTTACACACTGTCTGATCTCACTGGGCTTTGGGTTACACACTGTCTGATCTCACTGGGCCCCCGGGTTACACGTTGTCTGATATCACTGGGCCCCCGGGTTACCCACTGTCTGATATCACTGGGCCCCCGGGTTACACACCATCTGATCTCACTGGGCCCCCAGATTACCCACTATCTTATCTCACTGGGCCCCCGGGTTACACACTGTCTGATCTCACTGGGCCCCCCCGGGTTACACACTGTCTGATCTCACTGGGCCCCCGGGTTACACACTGCCTGATCTCACTGGGCCCCCAGATTACCCACTATCTTATCTCACTGGGCCCCCGGGTTACACGCTGCCAGATCGCACTGGGCCCCCGGGTTACACACTGTCTGAACTCACTGGGCCTCCGGCTTACACACTGTTTGATCTGAATGGGCTCCCGGGTTGCACACTGTCTGATCTTAGCGGGACCCCGGGTTACACGCTGTCTGATCTCACTGGGTCCCCAGGTTACACACTGTTTGATCTCACTGGGCCACCGGGTTACACACTGTCTTATCTCACTGGGCCCCCGGGTTACACACTGTCTGATCTCACTGGGCCCCCGGGTTACGCACTGTCTTATCTCACTGGGCCCCCGGGTTACACGTTGTCTGATCTTAGCGGGACCCCGGGTTACACGCTGTCTGATCTCACTGGGTCCCCAGGTTACACACTGTTTGATCTCACTGGGCCACCGGGTTACACACTGTCTGATCTCACTGGGTCTCGGGTTACACATTGTCTGACCTCACTGGGCCCCCGGGTTACGCACTGTCTGATATCACTGGGCCCCCGGGTTACACACCATCTGATCTCACTGGGCCCCCAGATTACCCACTATCTTATCTCACTGGGCCCCCGGGTTACACACTGTCTGATCTCACTGGGCCCCCCCGGGTTACACACTGTCTGATCTCACTGGGCCCCCGGGTTACACACTGCCTGATCTCACTGGGCCCCCAGATTACCCACTATCTTATCTCACTGGGCCCCCGGGTTACACGCTGCCAGATCGCACTGGGCCCCCGGGTTACACACTGTCTGAACTCACTGGGCCCCCGGCTGACACACTGTCTGATCTGAATTGGCCCCCGGGTTACACGTTGACTGATCTCACTGGGGCACCGGGTTACACACTGTCTGATCTCACTGGGCCCCCGGGTTATACACTGTCTGATCTCACTGGGCCCCCGGGTTATACACTGTCTGATCTCACTGGGCCCCCGGGTTGCACTGTCTGATCTCACTGGGCCCCCGGATTACACGCTATCTGATCTCACTGGGCTTCGGGTTACACACTGATCTCACTGGGCCCCCGTGTTACACACTGTCTGATCTCACTGTGACCCCGGGTTACACACTGTCTGCTCTCACTGTGCCCCCGGGTTACACACTGGCTGATCTCACTCGGCCCCTGGGTTACACACTGTCTGATCTCACTGGGCCCCCGGGTTACACACTGTCAGATCTCACTGGGCCCCTGGGTTACACGCTGTCTGATCTCACTGGGCCCCCGGGTTACACACCGTCTGATCTCACTGGGCCCCCGGATCACACACCGTCTTATCTCACTGGGCCCCCGGGTTACACACTGTCTGATCTCACTGGGCCCCCGGGTTACACGCTGTCTGATCTTAGCGGGCCCCCGGGTTACACCCTGTCTGATCTCACTGAGCCCTCGGGTTACACACTGCCCGAACTCACTGCGCCCCCGGGTTACACACTGTCTGATCTCACTGGGCCCCCGGGTTACACGTTGTCTGATCTCACTGGGGCCCCGGGTTACACACTGTCTGGTCTCACTGGGCCCCCGGGTTACACACTGTCTGATCTCACTGGGCCCCCGGGTTACACACTGTCTGATCTCACTGGGCTTTGGGTTACACACTGATCTCACTGGGCCCCCGTGTTACACACTGTCTGATCTCACTGGGCCCCCGGGTTACACACTGCCTGTTGTCACTGGGCCCCTGAGTTGCACACTGTCTGAACTCACTGGGCCTCCGGCTTACACACTGTTTGATCTGAATGGGCTCCCGGGTTGCACACTGTCTGATCTCACTGGGCACCCGGGTTACACGTTGTCTGATCTCACTGGGGCCCCGGGTTACACACTGCCTGTTCTCAATGGGCCCCCGAGTTACACACTGTCTGAACTCACTGGACCTCCGGCTTACACACTGTCTGATCTGAATGGGCCCCCGGGTTACACACTGTCCGAACTCATTGGGCCCCCGGGTTACACACTGTCTGATCTCACTGGGCCCCCAGGTTACACACTGTCTGATCTCACTGGGGCCCCGGGTTACACGCTGTCTGATCTTAGCGGGCCCCCGGGTTACACGCTGTCTGATCTCACTGGGCCACCGGGTTACACACTGTCTGATCTCACTGGGTCTCGGGTTACACATTGTCTGACCTCACTGGGCCCCCGGGTTACGCACTCTCTTATCTCACTGGGCCCCCGGGTTATACACTGTCTGATCTCACTGGGCCCCCGGGTTACACGTTGTCTGATCTCACTGGGCCCGCGGGTTAAACTCTGTCTGATATCACTGGGCCCCCGGGTTACCCACTGTCTGATCTCACTGGGCCCCCAGATTACCCACTATCTTATCTCACTGGGCCCCCGGGTTACACACTGTCTGATCTCACTGGGCCCCCCCGGGTTACACACTGTCTGATCTCACTGGGCCCCCGGGTTACCCACTGTCTGATATCACTGGGCCCCCGGGTTACACACCATCTGATCTCACTGGGCCCCCAGATTACCCACTATCTTATCTCACTGGGCCCCCGGGTTACACACTGTCTGATCTCACTGGGCCCCCCCGGGTTACACACTGTCTGATCTCACTGGGCCCCCGGGTTACACACTGCCTGATCTCACTGGGCCCCCAGATTACCCACTATCTTATCTCACTGGGCCCCCGGATTACACACTGTCTGATCTCACCGGGCCCCCGGGTTACACACTGTCTGATCTCACTGGGCCCCCGGGTTACACGCTGCCAGATCGCACTGGGCCCCCGGGTTACACACTGTCTGAACTCACTGGGCCCCCGGCTGACACACTGTCTGATCTGAATTGGCCCCCGGTTTACACGTTGACTGATCTCACTGGGGCACCGGGTTACACACTGTCTGATCTCACTGGGCCCCCGGGTTATACACTGTCTGATCTCACTGGGCCCCCGGGTTATACACTGTCTGATCTCACTGGGCCCCCGGGTTGCACTGTCTGATCTCACTGGGCCCCCGGATTACATGCTATCTGATCTCACTGGGCTTCGGGTTACACACTGATCTCACTGGGCCCCCGTGTTACACACTGTCTGATCTCACTGTGACCCCGGGTTACACACTGTCTGCTCTCACTGTGCCCCCGGGTTACACACTGTCTGATCTCACTCGGCCCCTGGGTTACACACTGTCTGATCTCACTGGGCCCCCGGGTTACACACTGTCAGATTTCACTGGGCCCCCGGGTTACACACTGCCCGAACTCACTGGGCCCCCGGGTTACACACCGTCTGATCTCACTGGGCCCCCGGGTTACACGTTGTCTGATCTCACTGGGGCCCCGGGTTACACACTGTCTGGTCTCACTGGGCCCCCGGGTTACACACTGTCTGATCTCACTGGGCCCCCGGGTTACACACCGTCTGATCTCACTGGGCCCCCGGGTTACACACCGTCTGATCTCACTGGGCCCCCGGATTACACACCGTCTGATCTCACTGGACCCCCTGGTTACCCACTATCTGATCTCACTGGGCCCCCGGGTTACACGCTGTCTGATCTCACTGGGCCCCCGGCTTACACGCTGTCTGATCTCACTGGGCCCCCCGGGTTACACGCTGTCTGATCTCACTGGGCCCCCCGGGTTACACACTGTCTGATCTCACTGGGCCCCCGGGTTACACACTGTCTGATCTCACTGGGCCCCCGGGTTACACACTGTCTGATCTCACTGGGCCCCCGGGTTACACGCTGTCTGATCTTAGCGGGCCCCCGGGTTACACCCTGTCTGATCTCACTGGGCCCCCGGGTTACACACTGCCCGAACTCACTGGGCCCCCGGGTTACACACTGTCTGATCTCACTGGGCCCCCGGGTTACACGTTGTCTGATCTCACTGGGGCCCCGGGTTACACACTGTCTGGTCTCACTGGGCCCCCGGGTTACACACTGTCTGATCTCACTGGGCCCCCGGGTTACACACTGTCTGATCTCACTGGGCTTTGGGTTACACACTGATCTCACTGGGCCCCCGTGTTACACACTGTCTGATCTCACTGGGCCCCCGGGTTACACACTGCCTGTTGTCACTGGGCCCCTGAGTTGCACACTGTCTGAACTCACTGGGCCTCCGGCTTACACACTGTTTGATCTGAATGGGCTCCCGGGTTGCACACTGTCTGATCTCACTGGGCACCCGGGTTACACGTTGTCTGATCTCACTGGGGCCCCGGGTTACACACTGCCTGTTCTCAATGGGCCCCCGAGTTACACACTGTCTGAACTCACTGGACCTCCGGCTTACACACTGTCTGATCTGAATGGGCCCCCGGGTTACACACTGTCCGAACTCATTGGGCCCCCGGGTTACACACTGTCTGATCTCACTGGGCCCCCAGGTTACACACTGTCTGATCTCACTGGGGCCCCGGGTTACACGCTGTCTGATCTTAGCGGGCCCCCGGGTTACACGCTGTCTGATCTCACTGGGCCACCGGGTTACACACTGTCTGATCTCACTGGGTCTCGGGTTACACATTGTCTGACCTCACTGGGCCCCCGGGTTACGCACTCTCTTATCTCACTGGGCCCCCGGGTTATACACTGTCTGATCTCACTGGGCCCCCGGGTTACACGTTGTCTGATCTCACTGGGCCCGCGGGTTAAACTCTGTCTGATATCACTGGGCCCCCGGGTTACCCACTGTCTGATCTCACTGGGCCCCCAGATTACCCACTATCTTATCTCACTGGGCCCCCGGGTTACACACTGTCTGATCTCACTGGGCCCCCCCGGGTTACACACTGTCTGATCTCACTGGGCCCCCGGGTTACCCACTGTCTGATATCACTGGGCCCCCGGGTTACACACCATCTGATCTCACTGGGCCCCCAGATTACCCACTATCTTATCTCACTGGGCCCCCGGGTTACACACTGTCTGATCTCACTGGGCCCCCCCGGGTTACACACTGTCTGATCTCACTGGGCCCCCGGGTTACACACTGCCTGATCTCACTGGGCCCCCAGATTACCCACTATCTTATCTCACTGGGCCCCCGGATTACACACTGTCTGATCTCACCGGGCCCCCGGGTTACACACTGTCTGATCTCACTGGGCCCCCGGGTTACACGCTGCCAGATCGCACTGGGCCCCCGGGTTACACACTGTCTGAACTCACTGGGCCCCCGGCTGACACACTGTCTGATCTGAATTGGCCCCCGGTTTACACGTTGACTGATCTCACTGGGGCACCGGGTTACACACTGTCTGATCTCACTGGGCCCCCGGGTTATACACTGTCTGATCTCACTGGGCCCCCGGGTTATACACTGTCTGATCTCACTGGGCCCCCGGGTTGCACTGTCTGATCTCACTGGGCCCCCGGATTACATGCTATCTGATCTCACTGGGCTTCGGGTTACACACTGATCTCACTGGGCCCCCGTGTTACACACTGTCTGATCTCACTGTGACCCCGGGTTACACACTGTCTGCTCTCACTGTGCCCCCGGGTTACACACTGTCTGATCTCACTCGGCCCCTGGGTTACACACTGTCTGATCTCACTGGGCCCCCGGGTTACACACTGTCAGATTTCACTGGGCCCCCGGGTTACACACTGCCCGAACTCACTGGGCCCCCGGGTTACACACCGTCTGATCTCACTGGGCCCCCGGGTTACACGTTGTCTGATCTCACTGGGGCCCCGGGTTACACACTGTCTGGTCTCACTGGGCCCCCGGGTTACACACTGTCTGATCTCACTGGGCCCCCGGGTTACACACCGTCTGATCTCACTGGGCCCCCGGGTTACACACCGTCTGATCTCACTGGGCCCCCGGATTACACACCGTCTGATCTCACTGGACCCCCTGGTTACCCACTATCTGATCTCACTGGGCCCCCGGGTTACACGCTGTCTGATCTCACTGGGCCCCCGGCTTACACGCTGTCTGATCTCACTGGGCCCCCCGGGTTACACGCTGTCTGATCTCACTGGGCCCCCCGGGTTACACACTGTCTGATCTCACTGGGCCCCCGGGTTACACACTGTCTGATCTCACTGGGCCCCCGGGTTACACACTGTCTGATCTCACTGGGCCCCCGGGTTACACGCTGTCTGATCTTAGCGGGCCCCCGGGTTACACCCTGTCTGATCTCACTGGGCCCCCGGGTTACACACTGCCCGAACTCACTGGGCCCCCGGGTTACACACTGTCTGATCTCACTGGGCCCCCGGGTTACACGTTGTCTGATCTCACTGGGGCCCCGGGTTACACACTGTCTGATCTCACTGGGCTTTGGGTTACACACTGATCTCACTGGGCCCCCGTGTTACACACTGTCTGATCTCACTGGGCCCCCGGGTTACACACTGCCTGTTGTCACTGGGCCCCTGAGTTACACACTGTCTGAACTCACTGGGCCTCCGGCTTACACACTGTCTGATCTGAATGGGCCCCCGGGTTGCACACTGTCTGATCTCACTGGGCCCCCGGGTTACACGTTGTCTGATCTCACTGGGGCCCCGGGTTACACACTGCCTGTTCTCAATGGGCCCCCGAGTTACACACTGTCTGAACTCACTGGGCCTCCGGCTTACACACTGTCTGATCTGAATGGGCCCCCGGGTTACACACTGTCCGAACTCATTGGGCCCCCGGGTTACACACTGTCTGATCTCACTGGGCCCCCGGGTTACACACCGTCTGATCTCACTGGGCCCCCGGGTTGCACACCGTCTGATCTCACTGGGCCCCCGGGTTACACACCGTCTGATCTCACTGGGCCCCCGGGTTACCCACTGTCTGATCTCACTGGGCCCCCGGGTTACACACCGTCTGATCTCACTGGGCCGCCGGGTTACAGACCGTCTGATCTCACTGGGCCCCCGGATTACACACCGTCTTATCTCACTGGGCCCCTGGGTTACAAACTGGCTGATGTCACTGGGCCCCCTGGTTACCCACTATCTGATCTCACTGGGCCCCCGGATTACACACCGTCTTATCTCACTGGGCCCCTGGGTTACAAACTGGCTGATATCACTGGGCCCCCGGGTTACAGACTGCCCGAACTCACTGGGCCCCCGGGTTACACACTGTCTGATCTCACTGGGCCCCCGGGTTACACGTTGTCTGATCTCACTGGGGCCCCGGGTTACACACTGTCTGGTCTCACTGGGCCCCCGGGTTACACACTGTCTGATCTCACTGGGCCCCCGGGTTACACACTGTCTGATCTCACTGGGCTTTGGGTTACACTCTGATCTCACTGGGCCCCCGTGTTACACACTGTCTGATCTCACTGGGCCCCCGGGTTACACACTGCCTGTTGTCACTGGGCCCCTGAGTTACACACTGACTGAACTCACTGGGCCTCCGGCTTACACACTGTCTGATCTGAATGGGCCCCCGGGTTGCACACTGTCTGATCTCACTGGGCCCCCGGGTTACACGTTGTCTGATCTCACTGGGGCCCCGGGTTACACACTGCCTGTTCTCAATGGGCCCTCGAGTTACACACTGTCTGAACTCACTGGGCCTCCGGCTTACACACTGTCTGATCTGAATGGGCCCCCGGGTTACACACTGTCCGAACTCATTGGGCCCCCGGGTTACACACTGTCTGATCTCACTGGGCCCCCGGGTTACACGTTGTCTGATCTCACTGGGGCCCCGGGTTACACGCTATCTGATCTTAGCGGGCCCCCGGGTTACACGCTGTCTGATCTCACTGGGCCCCCGGGTTACACACTGTCTGAGCTCACTGGGCCCGCGGGTTAAACTCTGTCTGATATCACTGGGCCCCCGGGTTACCCACTGTCTGATCTCACTGGGCCCCAGGGTTACACACCGTCTGATCTCACTGGGCTCCCGGGTTACACACCGTCTGATCTCACTGGGCCCCCGGGTTGCACACCGTCTGATCTCACTGGACCCCCGGGTTACACACCGTCTGATCTCACTGGGCCCCCGGGTTACCCACTGTCTGATCTCACTGGGCCCCCGGGTTACACACCGTCTGATCTCACTGGGCCCCCGGGTTACACACCGTCTGATCTCACTGGGCCCCCGGATTACACACCGTCTTATCTCACTGGGTCCCTGGGTTACAAACTGGCTGATGTCACTGGGCCCCCTGGTTACCCACTATCTGATCTCACTGGGCCCCCGGGTTACACGCTGTCTGATCTCACTGGGCCCCCGGGTTACACGCTGTCTGATCTCACTGGGCCCCCCGGGTTACACGCTGTCTGATCTCACTGGGCCCCCCGGGTTACACGCTGTCTGATCTCACTGGGCCCCCGGGTTACACACTGTCTGATCTCACTGGGCCCCCGGGTTACACACTGTCTGATCTCACTGGGCCCCCGGGTTACACGCTGTCTGATCTTAGCGGGCCCCCGGGTTACACCCTGTCTGATCTCACTGGGCCCCCGGCTTACACACTGCCCGAACTCACTGGGCCCCCGGGTTACACACTGTCTGATCTCACTGGGCCCCCGGGTTACACGTTGTCTGATCTCACTGGGGCCCCGGGTTACACACTGTCTGGTCTCACTGGGCCCCCGGGTTACACACTGTCTGATCTCACTGGGCCCCCGGGTTACACACTGTCTGATCTCACTGGGCTTTGGGTTACACACTGTCTGATCTCACTGGGCCCCCGGGTTACACGTTGTCTGATATCACTGGGCCCCCGGGTTACCCACTGTCTGATATCACTGGGCCCCCGGGTTACACACCATCTGATCTCACTGGGCCCCCAGATTACCCACTATCTTATCTCACTGGGCCCCCGGGTTACACACTGTCTGATCTCACTGGGCCCCCCCGGGTTACACACTGTCTGATCTCACTGGGCCCCCGGGTTACACACTGCCTGATCTCACTGGGCCCCCAGATTACCCACTATCTTATCTCACTGGGCCCCCGGGTTACACGCTGCCAGATCGCACTGGGCCCCCGGGTTACACACTGTCTGAACTCACTGGGCCTCCGGCTTACACACTGTTTGATCTGAATGGGCTCCCGGGTTGCACACTGTCTGATCTTAGCGGGACCCCGGGTTACACGCTGTCTGATCTCACTGGGTCCCCAGGTTACACACTGTTTGATCTCACTGGGCCACCGGGTTACACACTGTCTTATCTCACTGGGCCCCCGGGTTACACACTGTCTGATCTCACTGGGCCCCCGGGTTACGCACTGTCTTATCTCACTGGGCCCCCGGGTTACACGTTGTCTGATCTTAGCGGGACCCCGGGTTACACGCTGTCTGATCTCACTGGGTCCCCAGGTTACACACTGTTTGATCTCACTGGGCCACCGGGTTACACACTGTCTGATCTCACTGGGTCTCGGGTTACACATTGTCTGACCTCACTGGGCCCCCGGGTTACGCACTGTCTTATCTCACTGGGCCCCCGGGTTACACGTTGTCTGATCTCACTGGGCCCGCGGGTTAAACTCTGTCTGATATCACTGGGCCCCCGGGTTACCCACTGTCTGATATCACTGGGCCCCCGGGTTACACACCATCTGATCTCACTGGGCCCCCAGATTACCCACTATCTTATCTCACTGGGCCCCCGGGTTACACACTGTCTGATCTCACTGGGCCCCCCCGGGTTACACACTGTCTGATCTCACTGGGCCCCCGGGTTACACACTGCCTGATCTCACTGGGCCCCCAGATTACCCACTATCTTATCTCACTGGGCCCCCGGGTTACACGCTGCCAGATCGCACTGGGCCCCCGGGTTACACACTGTCTGAACTCACTGGGCCCCCGGCTGACACACTGTCTGATCTGAATTGGCCCCCGGGTTACACGTTGACTGATCTCACTGGGGCACCGGGTTACACACTGTCTGATCTCACTGGGCCCCCGGGTTATACACTGTCTGATCTCACTGGGCCCCCGGGTTATACACTGTCTGATCTCACTGGGCCCCCGGGTTGCACTGTCTGATCTCACTGGGCCCCCGGATTACACGCTATCTGATCTCACTGGGCTTCGGGTTACACACTGATCTCACTGGGCCCCCGTGTTACACACTGTCTGATCTCACTGTGACCCCGGGTTACACACTGTCTGCTCTCACTGTGCCCCCGGGTTACACACTGGCTGATCTCACTCGGCCCCTGGGTTACACACTGTCTGATCTCACTGGGCCCCCGGGTTACACACTGTCAGATCTCACTGGGCCCCTGGGTTACACGCTGTCTGATCTCACTGGGCCCCCGGGTTACACACCGTCTGATCTCACTGGGCCCCCGGATCACACACCGTCTTATCTCACTGGGCCCCCGGGTTACACACTGTCTGATCTCACTGGGCCCCCGGGTTACACGCTGTCTGATCTTAGCGGGCCCCCGGGTTACACCCTGTCTGATCTCACTGAGCCCTCGGGTTACACACTGCCCGAACTCACTGCGCCCCCGGGTTACACACTGTCTGATCTCACTGGGCCCCCGGGTTACACGTTGTCTGATCTCACTGGGGCCCCGGGTTACACACTGTCTGGTCTCACTGGGCCCCCGGGTTACACACTGTCTGATCTCACTGGGCCCCCGGGTTACACACTGTCTGATCTCACTGGGCTTTGGGTTACACACTGATCTCACTGGGCCCCCGTGTTACACACTGTCTGATCTCACTGGGCCCCCGGGTTACACACTGCCTGTTGTCACTGGGCCCCTGAGTTGCACACTGTCTGAACTCACTGGGCCTCCGGCTTACACACTGTTTGATCTGAATGGGCTCCCGGGTTGCACACTGTCTGATCTCACTGGGCACCCGGGTTACACGTTGTCTGATCTCACTGGGGCCCCGGGTTACACACTGCCTGTTCTCAATGGGCCCCCGAGTTACACACTGTCTGAACTCACTGGACCTCCGGCTTACACACTGTCTGATCTGAATGGGCCCCCGGGTTACACACTGTCCGAACTCATTGGGCCCCCGGGTTACACACTGTCTGATCTCACTGGGCCCCCAGGTTACACACTGTCTGATCTCACTGGGGCCCCGGGTTACACGCTGTCTGATCTTAGCGGGCCCCCGGGTTACACGCTGTCTGATCTCACTGGGCCACCGGGTTACACACTGTCTGATCTCACTGGGTCTCGGGTTACACATTGTCTGACCTCACTGGGCCCCCGGGTTACGCACTCTCTTATCTCACTGGGCCCCCGGGTTATACACTGTCTGATCTCACTGGGCCCCCGGGTTACACGTTGTCTGATCTCACTGGGCCCGCGGGTTAAACTCTGTCTGATATCACTGGGCCCCCGGGTTACCCACTGTCTGATCTCACTGGGCCCCCAGATTACCCACTATCTTATCTCACTGGGCCCCCGGGTTACACACTGTCTGATCTCACTGGGCCCCCCCGGGTTACACACTGTCTGATCTCACTGGGCCCCCGGGTTACCCACTGTCTGATATCACTGGGCCCCCGGGTTACACACCATCTGATCTCACTGGGCCCCCAGATTACCCACTATCTTATCTCACTGGGCCCCCGGGTTACACACTGTCTGATCTCACTGGGCCCCCCCGGGTTACACACTGTCTGATCTCACTGGGCCCCCGGGTTACACACTGCCTGATCTCACTGGGCCCCCAGATTACCCACTATCTTATCTCACTGGGCCCCCGGATTACACACTGTCTGATCTCACCGGGCCCCCGGGTTACACACTGTCTGATCTCACTGGGCCCCCGGGTTACACGCTGCCAGATCGCACTGGGCCCCCGGGTTACACACTGTCTGAACTCACTGGGCCCCCGGCTGACACACTGTCTGATCTGAATTGGCCCCCGGTTTACACGTTGACTGATCTCACTGGGGCACCGGGTTACACACTGTCTGATCTCACTGGGCCCCCGGGTTATACACTGTCTGATCTCACTGGGCCCCCGGGTTATACACTGTCTGATCTCACTGGGCCCCCGGGTTGCACTGTCTGATCTCACTGGGCCCCCGGATTACATGCTATCTGATCTCACTGGGCTTCGGGTTACACACTGATCTCACTGGGCCCCCGTGTTACACACTGTCTGATCTCACTGTGACCCCGGGTTACACACTGTCTGCTCTCACTGTGCCCCCGGGTTACACACTGTCTGATCTCACTCGGCCCCTGGGTTACACACTGTCTGATCTCACTGGGCCCCCGGGTTACACACTGTCAGATTTCACTGGGCCCCTGGGTTACACGCTGTCTGATCTCACCAGGCCCACGGGTTACACACTGTCTGATCTCACTGGGCCCCCGGGTTACACACTGTCAGATCTCACTGGGCCCCCGGGTTACACGCTGTCTGATCTCACCAGGCCCCCGGTTACACACTGTCTGATCTCACTGAGCCCCCGGGTTACACACTGTCTGATCTCACTGGGCCCCCGGGTTACACACTGTCTGACCTCACTGGGCCCCCGGGTTACACACTGTCTGATCTCACCGGGCCCGATGTTTGCACACCGTCTGATCTCACTGGGCCCCTGGGTTACACGCTGTCTGATCTCACTGGGCCCCCGGGTTACACACCGTCTGATCTCACTGGGCCCCCGGGTTACACACTGTCTGATCTCACTGGGCCCCCAGTTACACGTTGCCTGATCTCACTGGGCCCCCGGGTTACACACTGTCTGATCTCACTGGGCCCCCGGTTACACGCTGCCTGATCTCACTGGGCCCCCGGGTTACACGCTGGCTGATCTCACTGGGCCCCCGGGTTACATGTTGTCTGATCTCACTGGGCCCCCGGTTACACGCTGCCTGATCTCACTGAGCCCCCGGGTTACACACTGTCCGATCTCACAGAGCCCCCGGGTTACACACTGTCTGATCTCACCGGGTCCCCGGGTTACACACTGTCTGATCTCACTGGGCCCCCGGGTTACACACTGCCCGAACTCACTGGGCCCCCGGGTTACACACTGTCTGATCTCACTGGGCCCCCGGGTTACACGTTGTCTGATCTCACTGGGGCCCCGGGTTACACACTGTCTGATCTCACTGGGCCCCCGGGTTACACACTGTCTGATCTCACTGGGCCCTCGGGTTACACACTGTCTGATCTCACTGGGCTTTGGGTTACACACTGATCTCACTAGGCCCCCGTGTTACACACTGTCTGATCTCACTGGGCCCCCGGGTTACACATTGCCTGTTGTCACTGGGCCCCTGAGTTACACACTGTCTGAACTCACTGGGCCTCCGGCTTACACACTATCTGATCTGAATGGGCCCCCGGGTTACACACTGTCTGATCTCACTGGGCCCCCGGGTTACACCTTGTCTGATCTCACTGGGGCCCCGGGTTACACACTGCCTGTTCTCAATGGGCCCCCGAGTTACACACTGTCCGAACTCACTGGGCCTCCGGCTTACACACTGTCTGATCTGAATGCGCCCCCGGGTTGCACACTGTCCGAACTCACTGGGCCCCCGGGTTACACACTGTATGATCTCACTGGGCCTCCGGGTTACACGTTGTCTGATCTCACTGGGGCCCCGGGTTCCACGCTGTCTGATCTTAGCGGGACCCCGGGTTACACGCTGTCTGATCTCACTGGGCCCCCAGGTTACACACTGTCTGATCTCACTGGGCCCCCGGGTTACACACTGTCTGATCTCACTGGGTCTCGGGTTACACACTGTCTGATCTCACTGGGCCCCCGGGTTACACACCGTCTGATCTCACTGGGCCCCCGGGTTACACACCGTCTGATCTCACTGGGCCCCCGGGTTACACACCGTCTGATCTCACTGGGCCCCCGGGTTACACACCGTCTGATCTCACTGGGCCCCCGGGTTACCCACTGTCTGATCTCACTGGGCCCCCGGGTTACACACCGTCTGATCTCACTGGGCCCCCGGGTTACACACCGTCTGATCTCACTGGGCCCCCGGATTACACACCGTCTTATCTCACTGGGCCCCTGGGTTACAAACTGGCTGATGTCACTGGGCCCCCTGGTTACCCACTATCTGATCTCACTGGGCCCCCGGGTTACACGCTGTCTGATCTCACTGGGCCCCCGGGTTACACGCTGTCTGATCTCACTGGGCCCCCCGGGTTACACGCTGTCTGATCTCACTGGGCCTCCCGGGTTACACACTGTCTGATCTCACTGGGCCCCCGGGTTACACGCTGTCTGATCTTAGCGGGCCCCCGGGTTACACACTGTCTGACCTCACTGGGCCCCCGGGTTACACACTGCCCGAACTCACTGGGCCCCCGGGTTACACACTGTCTGATCTCACTGGGCCCCCGGGTTACACGTTGTCTGATCTCACTGGGGCCCCGGGTTACACACTGTCTGGTCTCACTGGGCCCCCGGGTTACACACTGTCTGATCTCACTGGGCCCCCGGGTTACACACTGTCTGATCTCACTGGGCTTTGGGTTACACACTGATCTCACTGGGCCCCCGTGTTACACACTGTCTGATCTCACTGGGCCCCCGGGTTACACACTGCCTGTTGTCACTGGGCCCCTGAGTTGCACACTGTCTGAACTCACTGGGCCTCCGGCTTACACACTGTCTGATCTGAATGGGCCCCCGGGTTGCACACTGTCTGATCTGAAAGGGCCCCCGGGTTGCACACTGTCTGATCTCACTGGGCCCCCGGGTTACACACTGTCTGATCTCACTGGGCCCCGGGTTACACACTGCCCGAACTCACTGGGCCCCCGGGTTACACACTGTCTGATCTCACTGGGCCCCCGGGTTACACATTGTCTGATCTCACTGGGGCCCCGGGTTACACACTGTCTGATCTCACTGGGCTTTGGGTTACACACTGATCTCACTGGGCCCCCGTGTTACACACTGTCTGATCTCACTGGGCCCCCGGGTTACACACTGCCTGTTGTCACTGGGCCCCTGAGTTACACGCTGTCTGAACTCACTGGGCCTCCGGCTTACACACTGTCTGATCTGAATGGGCCCCCGGGTTGCACACTGTCTGATCTCACTGGGCCCCCGGGTTACACGTTATCTGATCTCACTGGGGCCCCGGGTTACACACTGCCTGTTCTCAATGGGCCCCCGAGTTACACACTGTCTGAACTCACTGGGCCTCCGGCTTAGACACTGTCTGATCTGAATGGGCCCTCGGGTTACACACTGTCCGAACTCATTGGGCCCCCGGGTTACACACTGTCTGATCTCACTGGGCCCCCGGGTTACACGTTGTCTGATCTCACTGGGCCCCCAGGTTACACACTGTTTGATCTCACTGGGCCCCCGGGTTACACACTGTCTGAGCTCACTGGGCCCGCGGGTTAAACTCTGTCTGATCTCACTGGGCCCCCGGGTTACACACCGTCTGATCTCACTGGGCCCCCGGGTTACCCACCGTCTGATCTCACTGGGCCCCCGGGTTACACACCGTCTGATCTCACTGGGCCCCCGGGTTACACACCGTCTGATCTCACTGGGCCCCCGGATTACACACCGTCTTATCTCACTGGGCCCCTGGGTTACAAACTGGCTGATGTCACTGGGCCCCCTGGTTACCCACTATCTGATCTCACTGGGCCCCCGGGTTACACGCTGTCTGATCTCACTGGGCCCCCGGATTGCACGTTGTCTGATCTCACTGGGGCCCCGGGTTACACACTGTCTGGTCTCACTGGGCCCCCGGGTTACACACTGTCTGATCTCACTGGGCCCCCGGGTTACACACTGTCTGATCTCACTGGGCTTTGGGTTACACACTGATCTCACTGGGCCCCCGTGTTACACACTGTCTGATCTCACTGGCCCCGCGGGTTACACACTGCCTGTTGTCACTGGGCCCCTGAGTTACACGCTGTCTGAACTCACTGGGCCTCCGGCTTACACACTGTCTGATCTGAATGGGCCCCCGGGTTGCACACTGTCTGATCTCACTGGGCCCCCGGGTTACACGTTGTCTGATCTCACTGGGGCCCCGGGTTACACACTGCCTGTTCTCAATGGGCCCCCGAGTTACACACTGTCTGAACTCACTGGGCCTCCGGCTTACACACTGTCTGATCTGAATGGGCCCCCGGGTTACACACTGTCCGAACTCATTGGGCCCCCGGGTTACACACTGTCTGATCTCACTGGGCCCCCGGGTTACACGCTGTCTGATCTCACTGGGCTCCCCGGGTTCCACGCTGTCTGATCTCACTGGGGCCCCGGGTTACACGCTATCTGATCTTAGCGGGCCCCCTGGTTACCCACTATCTGATCTCACTGGGCCCCCGGGTTACACGCTGTCTGATCTCACTGGGCCCGCGGGTTACACGCTGTCTGATCTCACTGGGCTCCCCGGGTTACACGCTGTCTGATCTCACTGGGCCCCCCGGGTTACACACTGTCTGATCTCACTGGGCCCCCGGGTTACACACTGTCTGATCTCACTGGGCCCCCGGGTTACACACTGTCTGATCTCACTGGGCCCTCGGGTTACACGCTGTCTGATCTTAGCGGGCCCCCGGGTTACACACTGTCTGACCTCACTGGGCCCCCGGGTTACACACTGCCCGAACTCACTGGGCCCCCGGGTTACACACTGTCTGATCTCACTGGGCCCCCGGGTTACACGTTGTCTGATCTCACTGGGGCCCCGGGTTACACACTGTCTGGTCTCACTGGGCCCCCGGGTTACACACTGTCTGATCTCACTGGGCCCCCGGGTTACACACTGTCTGATCTCACTGGGCTTTGGGTTACACACTGATCTCACTGGGCCCCCGTGTTGCACACTGTCTGAACTCACTGGGCCTCCGGCTTACACACTGTCTGATCTGAATGGGCCCCCGGGTTGCACACTGTCTGATCTGAAAGGGCCCCCGGGTTGCACACTGTCTGATCTGAATGGGCCCCCGGGTTGCACACTGTCTGATCTCACTGGGCCCCCGGGTTACACGTTATCTGATCTCACTGGGGCCCCGGGTTACACACTGCCTGTTCTCAATGGGCCCCCGAGTTACACACTGTCTGAACTCACTGGGCCTCCGGCTTAGACACTGTCTGATCTGAATGGGCCCTCGGGTTACACACTGTCCGAACTCATTGGGCCCCCGGGTTACACACTGTCTGATCTCACTGGGCCCCCGGGTTACACGTTGTCTGATCTCACTGGGCCCCCAGGTTACACACTGTTTGATCTCACTGGGCCCCCGGGTTACACACTGTCTGAGCTCACTGGGCCCGCGGGTTAAACTCTGTCTGATCTCACTGGGCCCCCGGGTTACACACCGTCTGATCTCACTGGGCCCCCGGGTTACCCACCGTCTGATCTCACTGGGCCCCCGGGTTACACACCGTCTGATCTCACTGGGCCCCCGGGTTACACACCGTCTGATCTCACTGGGCCCCCGGATTACACACCGTCTTATCTCACTGGGCCCCTGGGTTACAAACTGGCTGATGTCACTGGGCCCCCTGGTTACCCACTATCTGATCTCACTGGGCCCCCGGGTTACACGCTGTCTGATCTCACTGGGCCCCCGGATTGCACGTTGTCTGATCTCACTGGGGCCCCGGGTTACACACTGTCTGGTCTCACTGGGCCCCCGGGTTACACACTGTCTGATCTCACTGGGCCCCCGGGTTACACACTGTCTGATCTCACTGGGCTTTGGGTTACACACTGATCTCACTGGGCCCCCGTGTTACACACTGTCTGATCTCACTGGCCCCGCGGGTTACACACTGCCTGTTGTCACTGGGCCCCTGAGTTACACGCTGTCTGAACTCACTGGGCCTCCGGCTTACACACTGTCTGATCTGAATGGGCCCCCGGGTTGCACACTGTCTGATCTCACTGGGCCCCCGGGTTACACGTTGTCTGATCTCACTGGGGCCCCGGGTTACACACTGCCTGTTCTCAATGGGCCCCCGAGTTACACACTGTCTGAACTCACTGGGCCTCCGGCTTACACACTGTCTGATCTGAATGGGCCCCCGGGTTACACACTGTCTGAACTCATTGGGCCCCCGGGTTACACACTGTCTGATCTCACTGGGCCCCCGGGTTACACGTTGTCTGATCTCACTGGAGCCCCGGGTTACACGCTATCTGATCTTAGCGGGCCCCCTGGTTACCCACTATCTGATCTCACTGGGCCCCCGGGTTACACGCTGCCAGATCGCACTGGGCCCCCGGGTTACACACTGTCTGAACTCACTGGGCCCCCGGCTGACACACTGTCTGATCTGAATTGGCCCCCGGGTTACACGTTGACTGATCTCACTGGGGCACCGGGTTACACACTGTCTGATCTCACTGGGCCCCCGGGTTATACACTGTCTGATCTCACTGGGCCCCCGGGTTATACACTGTCTGATCTCACTGGGCCCCCGGGTTGCACTGTCTGATCTCACTGGGCCCCCGGATTACATGCTATCTGATCTCACTGGGCTTCGGGTTACACACTGATCTCACTGGGCCCCCGTGTTACACACTGTCTGATCTCACTGTGACCCCGGGTTACACACTGTCTGCTCTCACTGTGCCCCCGGGTTACACACTGTCTGATCTCACTCGGCCCCTGGGTTACACACTGTCTGATCTCACTGGGCCCCCGGGTTACACACTGTCAGATTTCACTGGGCCCCTGGGTTACACGCTGTCTGATCTCACCAGGCCCACGGGTTACACACTGTCTGATCTCACTGGGCCCCCGGGTTACACACTGTCAGATCTCACTGGGCCCCCGGGTTACACGCTGTCTGATCTCACCAGGCCCCCGGTTACACACTGTCTGATCTCACTGAGCCCCCGGGTTACACACTGTCTGATCTCACTGGGCCCCCGGGTTACACACTGTCTGACCTCACTGGGCCCCCGGGTTACACACTGTCTGATCTCACCGGGCCCGATGTTTGCACACCGTCTGATCTCACTGGGCCCCTGGGTTACACGCTGTCTGATCTCACTGGGCCCCCGGGTTACCCACTGACTGATCTCACTGGGCCCCCGGGTTACACACCGTCTGATCTCACTGGGCCCCCGGGTTACACACTGTCTGATCTCACTGGGCCCCCAGTTACACGTTGCCTGATCTCACTGGGCCCCCGGGTTACACACTGTCTGATCTCACTGGGCCCCCGGTTACACGCTGCCTGATCTCACTGGGCCCCCGGGTTACACGCTGGCTGATCTCACTGGGCCCCCGGGTTACATGTTGTCTGATCTCACTGGGCCCCCGGTTACACGCTGCCTGATCTCACTGAGCCCCCGGGTTACACACTGTCCGATCTCACAGAGCCCCCGGGTTACACACTGTCTGATCTCACCGGGTCCCCGGGTTACACACTGTCTGATCTCACTGGGCCCCCGGGTTACACACTGCCCGAACTCACTGGGCCCCCGGGTTACACACTGTCTGATCTCACTGGGCCCCCGGGTTACACGTTGTCTGATCTCACTGGGGCCCCGGGTTACACACTGTCTGATCTCACTGGGCCCCCGGGTTACACACTGTCTGATCTCACTGGGCCCTCGGGTTACACACTGTCTGATCTCACTGGGCTTTGGGTTACACACTGATCTCACTGGGCCCCCGTGTTACACACTGTCTGATCTCACTGGGCCCCCGGGTTACACATTGCCTGTTGTCACTGGGCCCCTGAGTTACACACTGTCTGAACTCACTGGGCCTCCGGCTTACACACTATCTGATCTGAATGGGCCCCCGGGTTACACACTGTCTGATCTCACTGGGCCCCCGGGTTACACGTTGTCTGATCTCACTGGGGCCCCGGGTTACACACTGCCTGTTCTCAATGGGCCCCCGAGTTACACACTGTCCGAACTCACTGGGCCTCCGGCTTACACACTGTCTGATCTGAATGCGCCCCCGGGTTGCACACTGTCCGAACTCACTGGGCCCCCGGGTTACACACTGTATGATCTCACTGGGCCTCCGGGTTACACGTTGTCTGATCTCACTGGGGCCCCGGGTTCCACGCTGTCTGATCTTAGCGGGACCCCGGGTTACACGCTGTCTGATCTCACTGGGCCCCCAGGTTACACACTGTCTGATCTCACTGGGCCCCCGGGTTACACACTGTCTGATCTCACTGGGTCTCGGGTTACACACTGTCTGACCTCACTGGGCCCCTGGGTTACGCACTCTCTTATCTCACTGCGCCCCCGGGTTACACGTTGTCTGATCTCACTGGGCCCGCGGGTTAAACTCTGTCTGATATCACTGGGCTCCCGGGTTATCCACTGTCTGATCTCACTGGGCCCCCGGGATACACACCGTCTGATCTCACTGGGCCCCCGGGATACACACCGTCTGATCTCACTGGGCCCCCGGGTTACCCACTGTCTGATCTCACAGGGCCCCCGGGTTACACACTGTCTGATCTCACTGGACCCCCGGGTTACACACTGTCTGATCTCACTGGGCCCCCGGGTTACACACCGTCTGATCTCACTGGGCCCCCGGGTTACACACTGTCTGATCTCATTGGGCCCCTGGTTTACACAACGTCTGATCTCACTGGGCCCCCGGGTTACACACCGTCTGATCTCACTGGGCCCCCGGGTTACACACCGTCTGATCTCACTGGGCCCCCGGTTGCACGCTGCCTGATCTCACTGGGCCCCCAGGTTACCCACTATCTTATCTCACTGGGCCCCCGGGTTACACACTGTCTGATCTCACTGGGCCCCCGGGTTACACGTTGTCTGATCTCACTGGGGCCCCGGGTTACACACTGCCTGTTGTCACTGGGCCACCGAGTTACACACTGTCTGAACTCACTGGGCCTCCGGCTTACACACTGTCTGATCTGAATGGGCCCCCGGGTTACACACTGTCCGAACTCATTGGGCCCCCGGGTTACACACTGTCTGATCTCACTGGGCCCCCGGGTTACACACCGTCTGATCTCACTGGGCCCCCGGGTTACACGCCGTCTGATCTCACTGGGCCCCCGGGTTACACACTGTCTGATCTCACTGGGCCCCCGGGTTACACACCGTCTGATCTCACTGGGCCCCCGGGTTACACACCGTCTGATCTCACTGGGCCCCCGGGTTACCCACTGTCTGATCTCACTGGGCCCCCGGGTTACACACCGTCTGATCTCACTGGGCCCCCGGGTTACAGACCGTCTGATCTCACTGGGCCCCCGGATTACACACTGTCTTATCTCACTGGGCCCCTGGGTTACAAACTGGCTGATGTCACTGGGCCCCCTGGTTACCCACTATCTGATCTCACTGGGCCCCCGGATTACACACCGTCTTATCTCACTGGGCCCCTGGGTTACAAACTGGCTGATATCACTGGGCCCCCGGGTTACACACTGCCCGAACTCACTGGGCCCCCGGGTTACACACTGTCTGATCTCACTGGGCCCCCGGGTTACACGTTGTCTGATCTCATTGGGGCCCCGGGTTACACACTGTCTGGTCTCACTGGGCCCCCGGGTTACACACTGTCTGATCTCACTGGGCCCCCGGGTTACACACTGTCTGATCTCACTGGGCTTTGGGTTACACACTGATCTCACTGGGCCCCCGTGTTACACACTGTCTGATCTCACTGGGCCCCCGGGTTACACACTGCCTGTTGTCACTGGGCCCCTGAGTTACACGCTGTCTGAACTCACTGGGCCTCCGGCTTACACACTGTCTGATCTGAATGGGCCCCCGGGTTGCACACTGTCTGATCTCACTGGGCCCTCGGGTTACACGTTGTCTGATCTCACTGGGGCCCCGGGTTACACACTGCCTGTTCTCAATGGGCCCCCGAGTTACACACTGTCTGAACTCACTGGGCCTCCGGCTTACACACTGTCTGATCTGAATGGGCCCCCGGGTTACTCACTGTCCGAACTCATTGGGCCCCCGGGTTACACACTGTCTGATCTCACTGGGCCCCCGGGTTACACGTTGTCTGATCTCACTGGGGCCCCGGGTTACACGCTATCTGATCTTAGCGGGCCCCCGGGTTGCACGCTGTCTGATCTCACTGGGCCCCCAGGTTACACACTGTTTGATCTCACTGGGCCCCCGGGTTACACACTGTCTGAGCTCACTGGGCCCGCGGGTTAAACTCTGTCTGATATCACTGGGTCCCCGGGTTACACACTGTCTGATCTCACTGGGCCCCCGGGTTACACACCGTCTGATCTCACTGGGCCCCCGGGTTACACACCGTCTGATCTCACTGGGCCCCCGGGTTACACACCGTCTGATCTCACTGGGCCCCCGGGTTACACACTGTCTGATCTCACTGGGCCCCCGGGTTACCCACCGTCTGATCTCACTGGGCCCCCGGGTTACACACCGTCTGATCTCACTGGGCCCCCGGGTTACACACCGTCTGATCTCACTGGGCCCCCGGATTACACACCGTCTTATCTCACTGGGCCCCTGGGTTACAAACTGGCTGATGTCACTGGGCCCCCTGGTTACCCACTATCTGATCTCACTGGGCCCCCGGGTTACACGCTGTCTGATCTCACTGGGCCCCCGGGTTACACGCTGTCTGATCTCACTGGGCCCCCCGGGTTACACGCTGTCTGATCTCACTGGGCCTCCCGGGTTACACACTGTCTGATCTCACTGGGCCCCCGGGTTACACGCTGTCTGATCTTAGCGGGCCCCCGGGTTACACACTGTCTGACCTCACTGGGCCCCCGGGTTACACACTGCCCGAACTCACTGGGCCCCCGGGTTACACACTGTCTGATCTCACTGGGCCCCCGGGTTACACGTTGTCTGATCTCACTGGGGCCCCGGGTTACACACTGTCTGGTCTCACTGGGCCCCCGGGTTACACACTGTCTGATCTCACTGGGCCCCCGGGTTACACACTGTCTGATCTCACTGGGCTTTGGGTTACACACTGATCTCACTGGGCCCCCGTGTTACACACTGTCTGATCTCACTGGGCCCCCGGGTTACACACTGCCTGTTGTCACTGGGCCCCTGAGTTGCACACTGTCTGAACTCACTGGGCCTCCGGCTTACACACTGTCTGATCTGAATGGGCCCCCGGGTTGCACACTGTCTGATCTGAAAGGGCCCCCGGGTTGCACACTGTCTGATCTCACTGGGCCCCCGGGTTACACACTGTCTGATCTCACTGGGCCCCGGGTTACACACTGCCCGAACTCACTGGGCCCCCGGGTTACACACTGTCTGATCTCACTGGGCCCCCGGGTTACACATTGTCTGATCTCACTGGGGCCCCGGGTTACACACTGTCTGATCTCACTGGGCTTTGGGTTACACACTGATCTCACTGGGCCCCCGTGTTACACACTGTCTGATCTCACTGGGCCCCCGGGTTACACACTGCCTGTTGTCACTGGGCCCCTGAGTTACACGCTGTCTGAACTCACTGGGCCTCCGGCTTACACACTGTCTGATCTGAATGGGCCCCCGGGTTGCACACTGTCTGATCTCACTGGGCCCCCGGGTTACACGTTATCTGATCTCACTGGGGCCCCGGGTTACACACTGCCTGTTCTCAATGGGCCCCCGAGTTACACACTGTCTGAACTCACTGGGCCTCCGGCTTAGACACTGTCTGATCTGAATGGGCCCTCGGGTTACACACTGTCCGAACTCATTGGGCCCCCGGGTTACACACTGTCTGATCTCACTGGGCCCCCGGGTTACACGTTGTCTGATCTCACTGGGCCCCCAGGTTACACACTGTTTGATCTCACTGGGCCCCCGGGTTACACACTGTCTGAGCTCACTGGGCCCGCGGGTTAAACTCTGTCTGATCTCACTGGGCCCCCGGGTTACACACCGTCTGATCTCACTGGGCCCCCGGGTTACCCACCGTCTGATCTCACTGGGCCCCCGGGTTACACACCGTCTGATCTCACTGGGCCCCCGGGTTACACACCGTCTGATCTCACTGGGCCCCCGGATTACACACCGTCTTATCTCACTGGGCCCCTGGGTTACAAACTGGCTGATGTCACTGGGCCCCCTGGTTACCCACTATCTGATCTCACTGGGCCCCCGGGTTACACGCTGTCTGATCTTAGCGGGCCCCCGGGTTACACACTGTCTGACCTCACTGGGCCCCCGGGTTACACACTGCCCGAACTCACTGGGCCCCCGGGTTACACTGTCTGATCTCACTGGGCCCCCGGGTTACACGTTGTCTGATCTCACTGGGGCCCCGGGTTACACACTGTCTGGTCTCACTGGGCCCCCGGGTTACACACTGTCTGATCTCACTGGGCCCCCGGGTTACACACTGTCTGATCTCACTGGGCTTTGGGTTACACACTGATCTCACTGGGCCCCCGTGTTACACACTGTCTGATCTCACTGGGCCCCCGGGTTACACACTGCCTGTTGTCACTGGGCCCCTGAGTTGCACACTGTCTGAACTCACTGGGCCTCCGGCTTACACACTGTCTGATCTAAATGGGCCCCCGGGTTGCACACTGTCTGATCTGAAAGGGCCCCCGGGTTGCACACTGTCTGATCTCACTGGGCCCCCGGGTTACACACTGTCTGATCTCACTGGGCCCCGGGTTACACACTGCCCGAACTCACTGGGCCCCCGGGTTACACACTGTCTGATCTCACTGGGCCCCCGGGTTACACATTGTCTGATCTCACTGGGGCCCCGGGTTACACACTGTCTGATCTCACTGGGCTTTGGGTTACACACTGATCTCACTGGGCCCCCGTGTTACACACTGTCTGATCTCACTGGGCCCCTGAGTTACACGCTGTCTGAACTCACTGGGCCTCCGGCTTACACACTGTCTGATCTGAATGGGCCCCCGGGTTGCACACTGTCTGATCTCACTGGGCCCCCGGGTTACACGTTATCTGATCTCACTGGGGCCCCGGGTTACACACTGCCTGTTCTCAATGGGCCCCCGAGTTACACACTGTCTGAACTCACTGGGCCTCCGGCTTAGACACTGTCTGATCTGAATGGGCCCTCGGGTTACACACTGTCCGAACTCATTGGGCCCCCGGGTTACACACTGTCTGATCTCACTGGGCCCCCGGGTTACACGTTGTCTGATCTCACTGGAGCCCCAGGTTACACGCTATCTGATCTTAGCGGGCCCCCTGGTTACCCACTATCTGATCTCACTGGGCCCCCGGGTTACACGCTGTCTGATCTCACTGGGCCCCCGGGTTACACGCTGTCTGATCTCACTGGGCTCCCCGGGTTACACGCTGTCTGATCTCACTGGGCCCCCCGGGTTACACACTGTCTGATCTCACTGGGCCCCCGGGTTACACACTGTCTGATCTCACTGGGCCCCCGGGTTACACACTGTCTGATCTCACTGGGCCCTCGGGTTACACGCTGTCTGATCTTAGCGGGCCCCCGGGTTACACCCTGTCTGATCTCACTGGGCCCCCGGGTTACACACTGCCCGAACTCACTGGGCCCCCGGGTTACACACCGTCTGATCTCACTGGGCCCCCGGGTTACACGTTGTCTGATCTCACTGGGGCCCCGGGTTACACACTGTCTGGTCTCACTGGGCCCCCGGGTTACACACTGTCTGATCTCACTGGGCCCCCGGGTTACACACCGTCTGATCTCACTGGGCCCCCGGGTTACACACCGTCTGATCTCACTGGGCCCCCGGATTACACACCGTCTGATCTCACTGGACCCCCTGGTTACCCACTATCTGATCTCACTGGGCCCCCGGGTTACACGCTGTCTGATCTCACTGGGCCCCCGGCTTACACGCTGTCTGATCTCACTGGGCCCCCCGGGTTACACGCTGTCTGATCTCACTGGGCCCCCCGGGTTACACACTGTCTGATCTCACTGGGCCCCCGGGTTACACACTGTCTGATCTCACTGGGCCCCCGGGTTACACACTGTCTGATCTCACTGGGCCCCCGGGTTACACGCTGTCTGATCTTAGCGGGCCCCCGTGTTACACACTGTCTGATCTCACTGGGCCCCCGGGTTACACACTGCCTGTTGTCACTGGGCCCCTGAGTTACACACTGTCTGAACTCACTGGGCCTCCGGCTTACACACTGTCTGATCTGAATGGGCCCCCGGGTTGCACACTGTCTGATCTCACTGGGCCCCCGGGTTACACGTTGTCTGATCTCACTGGGGCCCCGGGTTACACACTGCCTGTTCTCAATGGGCCCCCGAGTTACACACTGTCTGAACTCACTGGGCCTCCGGCTTACACACTGTCTGATCTGAATGGGCCCCCGGGTTACACACTGTCCGAACTCATTGGGCCCCCGGGTTACACACTGTCTGATCTCACTGGGCCCCCGGGTTACACACCGTCTGATCTCACTGGGCCCCCGGGTTGCACACCGTCTGATCTCACTGGGCCCCCGGGTTACACACCGTCTGATCTCACTGGGCCCCCGGGTTACCCACTGTCTGATCTCACTGGGCCCCCGGGTTACACACCGTCTGATCTCACTGGGCCGCCGGGTTACAGACCGTCTGATCTCACTGGGCCCCCGGATTACACACCGTCTTATCTCACTGGGCCCCTGGGTTACAAACTGGCTGATGTCACTGGGCCCCCTGGTTACCCACTATCTGATCTCACTGGGCCCCCGGATTACACACCGTCTTATCTCACTGGGCCCCTGGGTTACAAACTGGCTGATATCACTGGGCCCCCGGGTTACACACTGCCCGAACTCACTGGGCCCCCGGGTTACACACTGTCTGATCTCACTGGGCCCCCGGGTTACACGTTGTCTGATCTCACTGGGGCCCCGGGTTACACACTGTCTGGTCTCACTGGGCCCCCGGGTTACACACTGTCTGATCTCACTGGGCCCCCGGGTTACACACTGTCTGATCTCACTGGGCTTTGGGTTACACTCTGATCTCACTGGGCCCCCGTGTTACACACTGTCTGATCTCACTGGGCCCCCGGGTTACACACTGCCTGTTGTCACTGGGCCCCTGAGTTACACACTGACTGAACTCACTGGGCCTCCGGCTTACACACTGTCTGATCTGAATGGGCCCCCGGGTTGCACACTGTCTGATCTCACTGGGCCCCCGGGTTACACGTTGTCTGATCTCACTGGGGCCCCGGGTTACACACTGCCTGTTCTCAATGGGCCCTCGAGTTACACACTGTCTGAACTCACTGGGCCTCCGGCTTACACACTGTCTGATCTGAATGGGCCCCCGGGTTACACACTGTCCGAACTCATTGGGCCCCCGGGTTACACACTGTCTGATCTCACTGGGCCCCCGGGTTACACGTTGTCTGATCTCACTGGGGCCCCGGGTTACACGCTATCTGATCTTAGCGGGCCCCCGGGTTACACGCTGTCTGATCTCACTGGGCCCCCGGGTTACACACTGTCTGAGCTCACTGGGCCCGCGGGTTAAACTCTGTCTGATATCACTGGGCCCCCGGGTTACCCACTGTCTGATCTCACTGGGCCCCCGGGTTACACACCGTCTGATCTCACTGGGCTCCCGGGTTACACACCGTCTGATCTCACTGGGCCCCCGGGTTACACACCGTCTGATCTCACTGGGCCCCCGGGTTACACACCGTCTGATCTCACTGGGCCCCCGGGTTACCCACTGTCTGATCTCACTGGGCCCCCGGGTTACACACCGTCTGATCTCACTGGGCCCCCGGGTTACACACCGTCTGATCTCACTGGGCCCCCGGATTACACACCGTCTTATCTCACTGGGCCCCTGGGTTACAAACTGGCTGATGTCACTGGGCCCCCTGGTTACCCACTATCTGATCTCACTGGGCCCCCGGGTTACACGCTGTCTGATCTCACTGGGCCCCCGGGTTACACGCTGTCTGATCTCACTGGGCCCCCCGGGTTACACGCTGTCTGATCTCACTGGGCCCCCCGGGTTACACGCTGTCTGATCTCACTGGGCCCCCGGGTTACACACTGTCTGATCTCACTGGGCCCCCGGGTTACACACTGTCTGATCTCACTGGGCCCCCGGGTTACACGCTGTCTGATCTTAGCGGGCCCCCGGGTTACACCCTGTCTGATCTCACTGGGCCCCCGGCTTACACACTGCCCGAACTCACTGGGCCCCCGGGTTACACACTGTCTGATCTCACTGGGCCCCCGGGTTACACGTTGTCTGATCTCACTGGGGCCCCGGGTTACACACTGTCTGGTCTCACTGGGCCCCCGGGTTACACACTGTCTGATCTCACTGGGCCCCCGGGTTACACACTGTCTGATCTCACTGGGCTTTGGGTTACACACTGTCTGATCTCACTGGGCCCCCGGGTTACACGTTGTCTGATCTCACTGGGGCCCCGGGTTACACGCTGTCTGATCTCACTGGGTCCCCAGGTTACACACTGTTTGATCTCACTGGGCCACCGGGTTACACACTGTCTGATCTCACTGGGTCTCGGGTTACACATTGTCTGACCTCACTGGGCCCCCGGGTTACACCCTGTCTGATCTCACTGGGCCCCCGGCTTACACACTGCCCGAACTCACTGGGCCCCCGGGTTACACACTGTCTGATCTCACTGGGCCCCCGGGTTACACGTTGTCTGATCTCACTGGGGCCCCGGGTTACACACTGTCTGGTCTCACTGGGCCCCCGGGTTACACACTGTCTGATCTCACTGGGCCCCCGGGTTACACACTGTCTGATCTCACTGGGCTTTGGGTTACACACTGTCTGATCTCACTGGGCCCCCGGGTTACACGTTGTCTGATCTCACTGGGGCCCCGGGTTACACGCTGTCTGATCTCACTGGGCCACCGGGTTACACACTGTCTGATCTCACTGGGTCTCGGGTTACACATTGTCTGACCTCACTGGGCCCCCGGGTTACGCACTGTCTTATCTCACTGGGCCCCCGGGTTACACGTTGTCTGATCTCACTGGGCCCGCGGGTTAAACTCTGTCTGATATCACTGGGCCCCCGGGTTACCCACTGTCTGATATCACTGGGCCCCCGGGTTACACACCATCTGATCTCACTGGGACCCCAGATTACCCACTATCTTATCTCACTGGGCCCCCGGGTTACACACTGTCTGATCTCACTGGGCCCCCCCGGGTTACACACTGTCTGATCTCACTGGGCCCCCGGGTTACACACTGCCTGATCTCACTGGGCCCCCAGATTACCCACTATCTTATCTCACTGGGCCCCCGGGTTACACGCTGCCAGATCGCACTGGGCCCCCGGGTTACACACTGTCTGAACTCACTGGGCCCCCGGCTGACACACTGTCTGATCTGAATTGGCCCCCGGGTTACACGTTGACTGATCTCACTGGGGCACCGGGTTACACACTGTCTGATCTCACTGGGCCCCCGGGTTATACACTGTCTGATCTCACTGGGCCCCCGGGTTATACACTGTCTGATCTCACTGGGCCCCCGGGTTGCACTGTCTGATCTCACTGGGCCCCCGGATTACACGCTATCTGATCTCACTGGGCTTCGGGTTACACACTGATCTCACTGGGCCCCCGTGTTACACACTGTCTGATCTCACTGTGACCCCGGGTTACACACTGTCTGCTCTCACTGTGCCCCCGGGTTACACACTGGCTGATCTCACTCGGCCCCTGGGTTACACACTGTCTGATCTCACTGGGCCCCCGGGTTACACACTGTCAGATCTCACTGGGCCCCTGGGTTACACGCTGTCTGATCTCACTGGGCCCCCGGGTTACACACCGTCTGATCTCACTGGGCCCCCGGATCACACACCGTCTTATCTCACTGGGCCCCCGGGTTACACACTGTCTGATCTCACTGGGCCCCCGGGTTACACGCTGTCTGATCTTAGCGGGCCCCCGGGTTACACCCTGTCTGATCTCACTGAGCCCTCGGGTTACACACTGCCCGAACTCACTGCGCCCCCGGGTTACACACTGTCTGATCTCACTGGGCCCCCGGGTTACACGTTGTCTGATCTCACTGGGGCCCCGGGTTACACACTGTCTGGTCTCACTGGGCCCCCGGGTTACACACTGTCTGATCTCACTGGGCCCCCGGGTTACACACTGTCTGATCTCACTGGGCTTTGGGTTACACACTGATCTCACTGGGCCCCCGTGTTACACACTGTCTGATCTCACTGGGGCCCCGGGTTACACACTGCCTGTTCTCAATGGGCCCCCGAGTTACACACTGTCTGAACTCACTGGACCTCCGGCTTACACACTGTCTGATCTGAATGGGCCCCCGGGTTACACACTGTCCGAACTCATTGGGCCCCCGGGTTACACACTGTCTGATCTCACTGGGCCCCCGGGTTACACACTGTCTGATCTCACTGGGGCCCCGGGTTACACGCTGTCTGATCTTAGCGGGCCCCCGGGTTACACGCTGTCTGATCTCACTGGGCCACCGGGTTACACACTGTCTGATCTCACTGGGTCTCGGGTTACACACAGTCTGAGCTCACTGGGCCACCGGGTTACACACTGTCTGACCTCACTGGGCCCCCGGGTTACGCACTCTCTTATCTCACTGGGCCCCCGGGTTATACACTGTCTGATCTCACTGGGCCCCCGGGTTACACGTTGTCTGATCTCACTGGGCCCGCGGGTTAAACTCTGTCTGATATCACTGGGCCCCCGGGTTACCCACTGTCTGATCTCACTGGGCCCCCAGATTACCCACTATCTTATCTCACTGGGCCCCCGGGTTACACACTGTCTGATCTCACTGGGCCCCCCCGGGTTACACACTGTCTGATCTCACTGGGCCCCCGGGTTACCCACTGTCTGATATCACTGGGCCCCCGGGTTACACACCATCTGATCTCACTGGGCCCCCAGATTACCCACTATCTTATCTCACTGGGCCCCCGGGTTACACACTGTCTGATCTCACTGGTCCCCCCCGGGTTACACACTGTCTGATCTCACTGGGCCCCCGGGTTACACACTGCCTGATCTCACTGGGCCCCCAGATTACCCACTATCTTATCTCACTGGGCCCCCGGATTACACACTGTCTGATCTCACCGGGCCCCCGGGTTACACACTGTCTGATCTCACTGGGCCCCCGGGTTACACGCTGCCAGATCGCACTGGGCCCCCGGGTTACACACTGTCTGAACTCACTGGGCCCCCGGCTGACACACTGTCTGATCTGAATTGGCCCCCGGGTTACACGTTGACTGATCTCACTGGGGCACCGGGTTACACACTGTCTGATCTCACTGGGCCCCCGGGTTATACACTGTCTGATCTCACTGGGCCCCCGGATTACATGCTATCTGATCTCTCTGGGCTTCGGGTTACACACTGATCTCACTGGGCCCCCGTGTTACACACTGTCTGATCTCACTGTGACCCCGGGTTACACACTGTCTGCTCTCACTGTGCCCCCGGGTTACACACTGTCTGATCTCACTCGGCCCCTGGGTTACACACTGTCTGATCTCACTGGGCCCCCGGGTTACACACTGTCAGATTTCACTGGGCCCCTGGGTTACACGCTGTCTGATCTCACCAGGCCCACGGGTTACACACTGTCTGATCTCACTGGGCCCCCGGGTTACACACTGTCAGATCTCACTGGGCCCCCGGGTTACACGCTGTCTGATCTCACCAGGCCCCCGGTTACACACTGTCTGATCTCACTGAGCCCCCGGGTTACACACTGTCTGATCTCACTGGGCCCCCGGGTTACACACTGTCTGACCTCACTGGGCCCCCGGGTTACACACTGTCTGATCTCACCGGGCCCGATGTTTGCACACCGTCTGATCTCACTGGGCCCCTGGGTTACACGCTGTCTGATCTCACTGGGCCCCCGGGTTACCCACTGTCTGATCTCACTGGGCCCCCGGGTTACACACCGTCTGATCTCACTGGGCCCCCGGGTTACACACTGTCTGATCTCACTGGGCCCCCAGTTACACGTTGCCTGATCTCACTGGGCCCCCGGGTTACACACTGTCTGATCTCACTGGGCCCCCGGTTACACGCTGCCTGATCTCACTGGGCCCCCGGGTTACACGCTGGCTGATCTCACTGGGCCCCCGGGTTACATGTTGTCTGATCTCACTGGGCCCCCGGTTACACGCTGCCTGATCTCACTGAGCCCCCGGGTTACACACTGTCCGATCTCACAGAGCCCCCGGGTTACACACTGTCTGATCTCACCGGGTCCCCGGGTTACACACTGTCTGATCTCACTGGGCCCCCGGGTTACACACTGCCCGAACTCACTGGGCCCCCGGGTTACACACTGTCTGATCTCACTGGGCCCCCGGGTTACACGTTGTCTGATCTCACTGGGGCCCCGGGTTACACACTGTCTGATCTCACTGGGCCCCCGGGTTACACACTGTCTGATCTCACTGGGCCCTCGGGTTACACACTGTCTGATCTCACTGGGCTTTGGGTTACACACTGATCTCACTGGGCCCCCGTGTTACACACTGTCTGATCTCACTGGGCCCCCGGGTTACACATTGCCTGTTGTCACTGGGCCCCTGAGTTACACACTGTCTGAACTCACTGGGCCTCCGGCTTACACACTATCTGATCTGAATGGGCCCCCGGGTTACACACTGTCTGATCTCACTGGGCCCCCGGGTTACACGTTGTCTGATCTCACTGGGGCCCCGGGTTACACACTGCCTGTTCTCAATGGGCCCCCGAGTTACACACTGTCCGAACTCACTGGGCCTCCGGCTTACACACTGTCTGATCTGAATGCGCCCCCGGGTTACACACTGTCCGAACTCACTGGGCCCCCGGGTTACACACTGTATGATCTCACTGGGCCTCCGGGTTACACGTTGTCTGATCTCACTGGGGCCCCGGGTTCCACGCTGTCTGATCTTAGCGGGACCCCGGGTTACACGCTGTCTGATCTCACTGGGCCCCCAGGTTACACACTGTCTGATCTCACTGGGCCCCCGGGTTACACACTGTCTGATCTCACTGGGTCTCGGGTTACACACTGTCTGACCTCACTGGGCCCCTGGGTTACGCACTCTCTTATCTCACTGCGCCCCCGGGTTACACGTTGTCTGATCTCACTGGGCCCGCGGGTTAAACTCTGTCTGATATCACTGGGCTCCCGGGTTATCCACTGTCTGATCTCACTGGGCTCCCGGGATACACACCGTCTGATCTCACTGGGCCCCCGGGTTACACACCGTCTGATCTCACTGGGCCCCCGGGTTACCCACTGTCTGATCTCACAGGGCCCCCGGGTTACACACTGTCTGATCTCACTGGACCCCCGGGTTACACACTGTCTGATCTCACTGGGCCCCCGGGTTACACACCGTCTGATCTCACTGGGCCCCCGGGTTACACACTGTCTGATCTCACTGGGCCCCTGGTTTACACAACGTCTGATCTCACTGGGCCCCCGGGTTACACACCGTCTGATCTCACTGGGCCCCCGGGTTACACACCGTCTGATCTCACTGGGCCCCCGGTTGCACGCTGCCTGATCTCACTGGGCCCCCAGGTTACCCACTATCTTATCTCACTGGGCCCCCGGGTTACACACTGTCTTGTCTCACTGGGCCTCCGGGTTACACGCTGTCAGATCTCACTGTGCCCCCGGGTTACACGCTGTCTGATCTCTCTGGGCCCTCCGGGTTACACACTGTCTGATCTCACTGGACCCTCCGGGTTACACACTGTCTGATCTCACTGGGCCCTCCGCGTTACACACTGTCTGATCTCACTGGGCCCCGGGTTACACACTGTCTGATCTCACTGGGCCCACGGGTTACACACTGTCTGATCTCACTGGGCCCCGGGTTACACACTGTCTGATCACACTGGGCCCCCTGGTTACACTCTGTCTGATCTCACTGGGCCCCGGGTTACACACTGTCTGATCTCACTGTGCCCCCGGGTTACACGCTGTCTGATCTCTCTGGGCCCTCCGGGTTACACACTGTCTGATCTCACTGGGCCCCGGGTTACACACTGTCTGATCTCACTGGGCCCTCCGCGTTACACACTGTCTGATCTCACTCGGCCCCGGGTTACACACTGTCTGATCTCACTGGGCCCACGGGTTACACACTGTCTGATCTCACTGGGCCCCGGGTTACACGCTGTCTGATCTCACTGGGCCCCCGGGTTACTCACTGTCTGATCTCATTGGGTTCATCCTCCCCGGGTTACACACTGTCTGATCTCACTGGGCCCCCAGGTTACACACTGTCTGATCTCACTGGGCCCCCGGGTTACACACTGTCTGATCTCACTGGGCCCCCGGGTTTCGCACTGTCTGATCTCACTGGGCCCCCGGGTTACACACCGTCTGATCTCACTGGGCCCCCGGGTTACACACTGTCTGATCTCACTGGGCCCCTGGTTTACACAACGTCTGATCTCACTGGGCCCCCGGGTTACACACTGTCTGATCTCACTGGGCCCCCAGGTTACACACTGTCTGATCTCACTGGGCCCCCGGGTTTCACACCGTCTGATCTCACTGGGCCCCTGCGTTACACGCTGTATGATCTCACTGGGCCCCCGGGTTACACGCTGCCTGATCGCACTGGGCCCCCGGGTTACACACTGTATGTTCTCACTGGGCCCCCGAGTTACACACTGTCTGATCTCACTGGACCCTCCGGGTTACACACTGTCTGATCTCACTGGGCCCCGGGTTACACACTGCCTGATCGCACTGGGCCCCCGGGTTACACACTGTCTGTTCTCACTGGGCCCCCGAGTTACACACTGTCTGAACTCACTGGGCCCCCGGCTGACACACTGTCTGATCTGAATTGTCCCCCGGGTTACACATTGTCCGAACTCACTGGGCCCCCGGGTTACACACTGTCTGATCTCACTGGGCCCCCGGGTTACACGTTGACTGATCTCACTGGGGCACCGGGTTACACACTGTCTGATCTCACTGGGCCCCCGGGTTATACACTGTCTGATCTCACTGGGCCCCCGGGTTGCACTGTCTGATCTCACTGGGCCCCCGGATTACACGCTATCTGATCTCACTGGGCTTCGGGTTACACACTGATCTCACTGGGCCCCCGTGTTACACACTGTCTGATCTCACTGGGCACCTGGGTTACACACTGTCTGATCTCACTGTGACCCCGGGTTACACACTGTCTGCTCTCACTGTGCCCCCGGGTTACACACTGTCTGATCTCACTCGGCCCCTGGGTTACACACTGTCTGATCTCACTGGGCCCCCGGGTTACACACTGTCAGATCTCACTGGGCCCCCGGGTTACACACTGTCTGATCTCACTGGGCCCCCGGGTTACACACTGTCAGACTTCACTGGGCCCCCGGGTTACACGCTGTCTGATCTCACCAGGCCCCCAGTTACACACTGTCTGATCTCACTGAGCCCCCGGGTTACACACTGTCTGATCTCACTGGGCCCCCGTGTTACACACTGTCTGATCTCACTGTGACCCCGGGTTACACACTGTCTGCTCTCACTGTGCCCCCGGGTTACACACTGTCTGATCTCACTCGGCCCCTGGGTTACACACTGTCTGATCTCACTGGGCCCCCGGGTTACACACTGTCAGATCTCACTGGGCTCCCGGGTTACACGCTGTCTGATCTCACCAGGCCCCCGGGTTACACACCGTCTGATCTCACTGGGCCCCCAGATTACCCACTATCTTATCTCACTGGGCCCCCGGGTTACACACTGTCTGATCTCACTGGGCCCCCCGGGTTACACACTGTCTGATCTCACTGGGCCCCCGGGTTACACACTGTCTGATCTCACCGGGCCCCCGGGTTACACACTGTCTGATCTCACTGGGCCCCCGGTTACACGCTGCCTGATCTCACCGGGCCCCCGGGTTACACACTGTCTGATCTCACCGGGCCCCCGGGTTACACACTGTCTGATCTCACTGTGCCCCCGGGTTACACGCTGTCTGATCTCACTGTGCCCCCGGGTTACACGCTGTCTGATCTCTCTGGGCCCTCCGGGTTACACACTGTCTTATCTCACTGGACCCTCCGGGTTACACGCTGTCAGATCTCACTGTGCCCCCGGGTTACACGCTGTCTGATCTCTCTGGGCCCTCCGGGTTACACACTGTCTGATCTCACTGGACCCTCCGGGTTGCACACTGTCTGATCTCACTGGGCCCTCCGCGTTACACACTGTCTGATCTCACTGGGCCCCGGGTTACACACTGTCTGATCTCACTGGGCCCCCGGGTTACACACTGTCTGATCTCACTGGGCCCCGGGTTACACACTGTCTGATCACACTGGGCCCCCTGGTTACACTCTGTCTGATCTCACTGGGGCCCCGGGTTACACGCCGTCTGATCTCACTGGGCCCCCGGGTTACTCACTGTCTGATCTCATTGGGTTCATCCTCCCCGGGTTTCACACTGTCTGATCTCACTGGGCCCCCAGGTTACACACTGTCTGATCTCACTGGGCCCCAGGGTTACACACTGTCTGATCTCACTGGGCCCCCGGGTTTCACACTGTCTGATCTCACTGGGCCCCCGGGTTACACACTGTCTGATCTCACTGGGCCCCCAGGTTACACACTGTCTGATCTCACTGGGCCCCCGGGTTACACACTGTCTGATCTCACTGGGCCCCCAGGTTACACACCGTCTGACCTCACTGGGCCCCTGCGTTACACGCTGTATGATCTCACTGGTCCCCGGGTTACACGCTGCCTGATCGCACTGGGCCCCCGGGTTACACACTGTCTGTTCTCACTGGGCCCCCGAGTGACACACTGTCTGATCTCACTGGGCCCCCGGGTTACACACTGTCTGATCTCACTGGGCCCCCGGGTAACACACTGCCTGTTGTCACTGGGCCCCTGAGTTACACACTGCCTGAACTCACTGGGCCTCCGGCTTACACACTGTCCGAACTCACTGGGCCCCCGGGTTACACACTGTATGATCTCACTGGGCCCCCGGGTTACACGCTGCCTGATCGCACTGGGCCCCCGGGTTACACACTGTCTGTTCTCACTGGGCCCCTGAGTTACACACTGTCTGAACTCACTGGGCCCCCGGCTGACACACTGTGTCTGATCTGAATTGTCCCCCGGGTTACACATTGTCCGAACTCACTGGGCCCCCGGGTTACACACTGTCTGATCTCACTGGGCCCCCGTGTCACACACTGTCTGATCTCACTGGGCACCTGGGTTACACACTGTCTGATCTCACTGTGACCCCGGATTACACACTGTCTGCTCTCACTGTGCCCCCGGGTTGCACACTGTCTGATCTCACTCGGCCCCTGGGTTACACACTGTCTGATCTCACTGGGCCCCCGGGTTACACACTGTCAGATCTCACTGGGCCCCCGGGTTACACGCTGTCTGATCTCACCAGGCCCCCGGTTACTCACTGTCTGATCTCACTGAGCCCCCGGGTTACACACTTTCTGATCTCACTGGGCCCCCGGGTTACACACCGTCTGATCTCACTGGGCCCCCAGATTACCCACTATCTTATCTCACTGGGCCCCCGGGTTACACACTGTCTGATCTCACTGGGCCCCCCGGGTTACACACTGTCTGATCTCACTGGGCCCCCGGGTTACACACTGCCTGATCTCACTGGGCCCCCAGATTACCCACTATCTTATCTCACTGGGCCCCCGGGTTACACACTGTCTGATCTCACCGGGCCCCCGGGTTACACGCTGTCTGATCTCACTGGGCCCCCGGTTACACGCTGCCTGATCTCACCGGGCCCCCGGGTTAAACACTGTCTGATCTCACCGGGCCCCCGGGTTACACACTGTCTGATCTCGCTGGGCCCCCGGATTACACGCTGTCTGATCTCACTGTGCCCCCGGGTTACACGCTGTCTGATCTCACTGTGCCCCCGGATTACACGCTATCTGATCTCACTGGGCTTCGGGTTACACACTGATCTCACTGGGCCCCCGTGTTACACACTGTCTGATCTCACTGGGCACCCGGGTTACACACTGTCTGATCTCACTGTGACCCCGGATTACACACTGTCTGCTCTCACTGTGCCCCCGGGTTACACACTGTCTGATCTCACTCGGCCCCTGGGTTACACACTGTCTGATCTCACTGGGCCCCCGGGTTACACACTGTCAGATTTCACTGGGCCCCCGGGTTACACGCTGTCTGATCTCACCAGGCCCCCGGTTACACACTGTCTGATCTCACTTCATGCCCGGGTTACACACTGTCTGATCTCACTGGGTCCCCGGGTTACACACTGTCTGATCTCACTGGGCCCCCGGGTTACACACTGTCTGATCTCACTGGGCCCCCGGGTTACACACTGTCTGATCTCACCGGGCCCGTGGTTTGCACACCGTCTGATCTCACTGGGCCCCTGGGTTACACGCTGTCTGATCTCACTGGGCCCCCGGGTTACCCACTGTCTGATCTCACTGGGCCCCCGGGTTACACACCGTCTGATCTCACTGGGCCCCCGGGTTACACACTGTCTGATCTCACTGGGCCCCCGGTTACACGCTGCCTGATCTCACTGGGCCCCCGGGTTACACACTGTCTGATCTCACTGGGCCCCCGGTTACACGCTGCCTGATCTCACTGGGCCCCCGGGTTACACGCTGGCTGATCTCACTGGGCCCCCGGGTTACAATGCTGTCTGATCTCACTGCGCCCCCGGGTTACACACTGTCCGATCTCACAGTGCCCCCGGGTTACACACTGTCTGATCTCACCGGGTCCCCGGGTTACACACTGTCTGATCTCACTGGGCCCCCGGGTTACACATTGCCTGTTGTCACTGGGCCCCTGAGTTACACACTGTCTGAACTCACTGGGCCGCCGGGTTACACAATGGCCGAACTCACTGGGCCCCCGGGTTACACACGGTCTGATCTCACTGGGCCCCCGGGTTACACATTGCCTGTTGTCACTGGGCCCCTGAGTTACACACTGTCTGAACTCACTGGGCCTCCGGCTTACACACTGTCTGATCTGAATGGGCCCCCGGGTTACACACTGTCTGATCTCACTGGGCCCCCGGGTTACACGTTGTCTGATCTCACTGGGGCCCCGGGTTACACACTGCCTGTTCTCAATGGGCCCCCGAGTTACACACTGTCCGAACTCACTGGGCACCCAGGTTACACACTGTCTGATCTCACTGGGCCTCCGAGTTACACGTTGTCTGATCTCACTGGGGCCCCGGGTTCCACGCTGTCTGATCTTAGCGGGACCCCGGGTTACACGCTGTCTGATCTCACTGGGGCCCCGGGTTCCACGCTGTCTGATCTTAGCGGGACCCCGGGTTACGCACTCTCTTATCTCACTGGGCCCCCGGGTTACACACCGTCTGATCTCACTGGGCCCCCGGGTTACCCACTGTCTGATCTCACAGGGCCCCCGGGTTACACACTGTCTGATCTCACTGGACCCCCGGGTTACACACTGTCTGATCTGAATGGGCCCCCGGGTTACACACTGATCTCACTGGCTCCCCGGGTTACACACCGTCTGATCTCACTGGGCCCCCAGGTTACACACTGTCTGATCTCACTGGACCCCCGGGTTACACACCGTCTGATCTCACTGGGCCCCCGGGTTACACACCGTCTGATCTCACTGGGCCCCCGGTTGCACGCTGCCTGATCTCACTGGGCCCCCAGGTTACCCACTATCTTATCTCACTGGGCCCCCGGGTTACACACTGTCTGATCTCACTGGGCCTCCGGGTTACACGCTGTCAGATCTCACTGTGCCCCCGGGTTACACGCTGTCTGATCTCTCTGGGCCCTCCGGGTTACACACTGTCTGATCTCACTGGACCCTCCGGGTTACACACTGTCTGATCTCACTGGGCCCTCCGCGTGACACACTGTCTGATCTCACTGGGCCCCGGGTTACACACTGTCTGATCTCACTGGGCCCCCGGGTTACACACTGTCTTATCTCACTGTGCCCCCGGGTTACACACTGTCTGATCACACTGGGCCCCCGGGTTACACTCTGTCTGATCTCACTGGGCCCCCGGGTTACAAACTGTCTGATCTCACTGGGCCCCCGGGTTACTCACTGTCTGATCTCATTGGGTTCATCCTCCTCGGGTTACACACTGTCTGATCTCACTGGGCCCCCAGGTTACACACTGTCTGATCTCACTGGGCCCCCGGGTTACACACTGTCTGATCTCACTGGGCCCCCGGGTTACACACTGTCTGATCTCACTGGACCCCCGGGTTTCACACTGTCTGATCTCACTGGGCCCCCGGGTTACACACTGTCTGATCTCACTGGGCCCCCAGGTTACACACTGTCTGATCTCACTGGGCCCCCGGGTTTCACACCGTCTGACCTCACTGGGCCCCTGCGTTACATGCTGTATGATCTCACTGGGCCCCCGGGTTACACGCTGCCTGATCGCACTGGGCCCCCGGGTTACACACTGTCTGTTCTCACTGGGCCCCCGAGTTACACACTGTCTGATCTCACTGGGCCCCCGGGTTACACACTGTCTGATCTCACTGGGCCCCCGGGTTATACACTGTCTGATCTCACTGGGCCCCCGGGTTGCACTGTCTGATCTCACTGGGCCCCCGGATTACACGCTATCTGATCTCACTGGGGCCCCGGGTTACACACTTCCTGTTCTCAATGGGCCCCCGAGTTACACACTGTCCGAACTCACTGGGCCCCCGGGTTACACACTGTCTGATCTCACTGGGCCTCCGGGTTACACGTTGTCTGATCTCACTGGGGCCCCGGGTTCCACGCTCTCTGATCTTAGCGGGACCCCGGGTTACACGCTGTCTGATCTCACTGGGCCCCCAGGTTACACACTGTCTGATCTCACTGGGTCCCCGGGTTACACACTGTCTGAGCTCACTGGGCCCCCCGGGTTACACACTGTCTGATCTCACTGGGCCCCCGGGTTACACACTGTCTAATCTCACTGGGTCTCGGGTTACACACTGTCTGACCTCACTGGGCCCCCGGGTTACGCACTCTCTTATCTCACTGGGCCCCCGGGTTACACGTTGTCTGATCTAACTGGGCCCGCGGGTTAAACTCTGTCTGATCTCACTGGGCTCCCCGGGTTACACACTGTCTGATCTCACTGGGCCCCCGGGTTACACACTGTCTGATCTCACTGGGCCCCCGGGATACACACCGTCTGATCTCACTGGGCCCCCGGGTTACACACCGTCTGATCTCACTGGGCCCCCGGGTTACCCACTGTCTGATCTCACAGGCCCCCCGGGTTACACACTGTCTGATCTCACTGGACCCCCGGGTTACACACTGTCTGATCTCACTGGGCCCCCGGGTTACACACCGTCTTATCTCACTGGGCCCCCGGGTTACACACTGTCTGATCTCACTGGACCCCCGGGTTACACACTGTCTGATCTCACTGGGCCCCCGGGTTACACACTGTCTGATCTCACTGGGCCCCCGTGTTACCCACTGTCTGATCTCACTGGGCCCCCGGGTTACACACCGTCTGATCTCACTGGGCCCCCGGGTTACACACCGTCTGATCTCACTGGGCCCCCAGGTTACACACTATCTTATCTCACCGGGCCCCCGGGTTACACACTGTCTGATCTCACCGGGCCCCCGGGTTACACACTGTCTGATCTCACTGGGCCCCCGGTTACACGCTGCCTGATCTCACTGGGCCCCCAGGTTACACACTGTCTGATCTCACTGGGCCCCCGGGTTACACACTGTCTGATCTCACTGGGCCCAAGGGTTTCACACTGTCTGATCTCACTGGGCCCCCAGGTTACACACTGTCTGATCTCACTGGGCCCCCAGGTTACACACTGTCTGATCTCACTGGGCCCCCGGGTTTCACACCGTCTGACCTCACTGGGCCCCTGCGTTACACGCTGTATGATCTCACTGGGCCCCCGGGTTACACGCTGCCTGATCGCACTGGGCCCCCGGGTTACACACTGTCTGTTCTCACTGGGGCACCGGGTAACATACTGTCTGATCTCACTGGGCACCCGGGTTATACACTGTCTGATCTCACTGGGCCCCCGGGTTGCACTGTCTGATCTCACTGGGCCCCCGGATTACACGCTATCTGATCTCACTGGGCTTCGGGTTACACACTGATCTCACTGGGCCCCCGTGTTACACACTGTCTGATCTCACTGGGCACCTGGGTTACACACTGTCTGATCTCACTGTGACCCCGGGTTACACACTGTCTGCTCTCACTGTGCCCCCGGGTTACACACTGTCTGATCTCACTCGGCCCCTGGGTTACACACTGTCTGATCTCACTGGGCCCCCGGGTTACACACTGTCAGATCTCACTGGGCCCCCGGGTTACACACTGTCTGATCTCACTGGGCCCCCGGGTTACACGCTGTCTGATCTCACCAGGCCCCCAGTTACACACTGTCTGATCTCACTGAGCCCCCGGGTTACACACTGTCTGATCTCACTGGGCTCCCGGGTTACACACTGTCTGATCGCACTGGGCCCCCGGGTTACACGCTGTCTGATCTCACTGGGCCCCCGGGTTACACACTGTCTGATCTCACTGGGCCGCCGGGTTACACACTGTCTGATCTCACTTCATGCCCGGGTTACACACTGTCTGATCTCACTGGGTCCCCGGGTTACACACTGTCTGATCTCACTGGGCCCCCGGGTTACACACTGTCTGATCTCACTGGGCCCCCGAATTACACACTGTCTGATCTCACCGGGCCCGTGGTTTGCACACCGTCTGATCTCACTGGGCCCCTGGGTTACACGCTGTCTGATCTCACTGGGCCCCGGGTTACCCACTGTCTGATCTCACTGGGCCCCCGGGTTACACACTGTCTGATCTCACTGGGCCCCCGGGTTACACTCTGTCTGATCTCACTAGGCCCCCGGGTTACACGCTGTCTGATCTTAGCGGGCCCCCGGGTTACACCCTGTCTGATCTCACTGGACCCCCGGGTTACACACTGTCTGATTTCACTGGGCCCCCGGGTTACACACTGTCTGATCTCACTGGGCCCCCGTGTTACACACCGTCTTATCTCACTGGGCCCCTGGGTTACCCACTGTCTGATCTCACTGGGCCCCCGGGTTACACACCGTCTGATCTCACTGGGCCCCCGGGTTACACACCGTCTGATCTCACTGGGCCCCCAGGTTACACACTATCTTATCTCACCGGGCCCCCGGGTTACACACTGTCTGATCTCACCGGGCCCCCGGGTTACACACTGTCTGATCTCACTGGGCCCCCGGTTACACGCTGCCTGATCTCACTGGGCCCCCAGGTTACACACTGTCTGATCTCACTGGGCCCCCGGGTTACACACTGTCTGATCTCACTGGGCCCAAGGGTTTCACACTGTCTGATCTCACTGGGCCCCCAGGTTACACACTGTCTGATCTCACTGGGCCCCCAGGTTACACACTGTCTGATCTCACTGGGCCCCCGGGTTTCACACCGTCTGACCTCACTGGGCCCCTGCGTTACACGCTGTATGATCTCACTGGGCCCCCGGGTTACACGCTGCCTGATCGCACTGGGCCCCCGGGTTACACACTGTCTGTTCTCACTGGGGCACCGGGTTACATACTGTCTGATCTCACTGGGCACCCGGGTTATACACTGTCTGATCTCACTGGGCCCCCGGGTTGCACTGTCTGATCTCACTGGGCCCCCGGATTACACGCTATCTGATCTCACTGGGCTTCGGGTTACACACTGATCTCACTGGGCCCCCGTGTTACACACTGTCTGATCTCACTGGGCACCTGGGTTACACACTGTCTGATCTCACTGTGACCCCGGGTTACACACTGTCTGCTCTCACTGTGCCCCCGGGTTACACACTGTCTGATCTCACTCGGCCCCTGGGTTACACACTGTCTGATCTCACTGGGCCCCCGGGTTACACACTGTCAGATCTCACTGGGCCCCCGGGTTACACACTGTCTGATCTCACTGGGCCCCCGGGTTACACGCTGTCTGATCTCACCAGGCCCCCAGTTACACACTGTCTGATCTCACTGAGCCCCCGGGTTACACACTGTCTGATCTCACTGGGCTCCCGGGTTACACACTGTCTGATCGCACTGGGCCCCCGGGTTACACGCTGTCTGATCTCACTGGGCCCCCGGGTTACACACTGTCTGATCTCACTGGGCCGCCGGGTTACACACTGTCTGATCTCACTTCATGCCCGGGTTACACACTGTCTGATCTCACTGGGTCCCCGGGTTACACACTGTCTGATCTCACTGGGCCCCCGGGTTACACACTGTCTGATCTCACTGGGCCCCCGAATTACACACTGTCTGATCTCACCGGGCCCGTGGTTTGCACACCGTCTGATCTCACTGGGCCCCTGGGTTACACGCTGTCTGATCTCACTGGGCCCCGGGTTACCCACTGTCTGATCTCACTGGGCCCCCGGGTTACACACTGTCTGATCTCACTGGGCCCCCGGGTTACACTCTGTCTGATCTCACTAGGCCCCCGGGTTACACGCTGTCTGATCTTAGCGGGCCCCCGGGTTACACCCTGTCTGATCTCACTGGGCCCCCGGGTTACACACTGCCCGAACTCACTGGGCCCCCGGGTTACACACTGTCTGATCTCACTGGGCCCCCGTGTTACACACTGTCTGATCTCACTGAGGCCCCGGTTTACACACTGCCTGTTGTCACTGGGCCCCTGAGTTACACACTGTCTGAACTCACTGGGCCTCCGGCTTGCACACTGTCTGATCTGAATGGGCCTCCGGGTTACACACTGTCTGATCTCACTGGGCCCCCGGGTTACACGTTGTCTGATCTCACTGGGGCCCCGGGTTACACACTGCCTGTTCTCAATGGGCTCCCGAGTTACACACTGTCTGAACTCACTGGGCCTCCGGCTTACACACTGTCTGATCTGAATGGGCCCCCGGGTTACACACTGTCCGAACTCACTGGGCCCCCGGGTTACACACTGTCTGATCTCACTGGGCCCCCGGGTTACACGTTGTCTGATCTCACTGGGGCCCCGGGTTACACGCTGTCTGATCTTAGCGGGCCCCCGGGTTACACGCTGTCTGATCTCACTGGGCCCCCAGGTTACACACTGTTTGATCTCACTGGGCCCCCGGGTTACACACTGTCTGATCTCACTGGGTCTCGGGTTACACACTGTCTGACCTCACTGGGCCCCCGGGTTACGCACTCTCTTATCTCACTGGGCCCCCGGGTTACACGTTGTCTGATCTCACTGGGCCCGCGGGTTAAACTCTGTCTGATATCACTGGGCCCCCGGGTTACCCACTGTCTGATCTCACTGGGCCCCCGTGTTACCCACTGTCTGATCTCACTGGGCCCCCGGGTTACACACTGTCTGATCTCACTGGGCCCCCGGGTTACACACTGTCTGATCTCACTGGGCCCCCAGATTACCCACTGTCCGATCTCACAGGGCCCCCGGGTTACACACTGTCTGATCTCACCGGGTCCCCGGGTTACACACTGTCCGATCTCACTGGGCCGCCGGGTTACACACTGCCTGAACTCATGGGCCCCCGGGTTACACACTGCCTGTTGTCACTGGGCCCCTGAGTTACACACTGTCTGAACTCACTGGGCCTCCGGCTTACACACTGTCTGATCTGAATGGGCCCCCGGGTTACACACTGTCTGATCTCACTGGGCCCCCGGGTTACACGTTGTCTGATCTCACTGGGGCCCCGGGTTACACACTTCCTGTTCTCAATGGGCCCCCGAGTTACACACTGTCTGATCTCACTGGGCCCCCGGGTTACACGTTGACTGATCTCACTGGGCCCTCGGATTACACGCTATCTGATCTCACTGGGCTTCGGGTTACACACTGATCTCACTGGGCCCCCGTGTTACACACTGTCTGATCTCACTGGGCACCCGGGTTACACGTTGTCTGATCTCACTGGGGCCCCGGGTTACACACTGCCTGTTCTCAATGGGCCCCCGAGTTACACACTGTCCGAACTCACTGGGCCCCCGGGTTACACACTGTCTGATCTCACTGGGCCACCGAGTTACACGTTGTCTGATCTCACTGGGGCCCCGGGTTCCACGCTGTCTGATCTTAGCGGGACCCCGGGTTACACGCTGTCTGATCTCACTGGGCCCCCAGGTTACACACTGTCTGATCTCACTGGGCCCCCGGGTTACACACTGTCTGATCTCACTGGGTCTCGGGTTACACACTGTCTGACCTCACTGGGCCCCCGGGTTACGCACTCTCTTATCTCACTGGGCCCCCGGGTTACACACCGTCTGATCTCACTGGGCCCCCGGGTTACCCACTGTCTGATCTCACAGGGCCCCCGGGTTACACACTGTCTGATCTCACTGGACCCCCGGGTTACACACTGTCTGATCTGAATGGGCCCCCGGGTTACACACCGTCTTATCTCACTGGGCCCCCGGGTTACACACTGTCTGATCTCACTGGGCCCCAAGTTTACACACTGTCTGATCTCACTGGGCCCCCGGGTTACACGTTGTCTGATCTCACTGGGGCCCCGGGTTACACACTGCCTGTTCTCAATGGGCTCCCGAGTTACACACTGTCTGAACTCACTGGGCCTCCGGCTTACACACTGTCTGATCTGAATGGGCCCCCGGGTTACACACTGTCCGAACTCACTGGGCCCCCGGGTTACACACTGTCTGATCTCACTGGGCCCCCGGGTTACACGTTGTCTGATCTCACTGGGGCCCCGGGTTACACGCTGTCTGATCTTAGCGGGCCCCCGGGTTACACGCTGTCTGATCTCACTGGGCCCCCAGGTTACACACTGTTTGATCTCACTGGGCCCCCGGGTTACACACTGTCTGATCTCACTGGGTCTCGGGTTACACACTGTCTGACCTCACTGGGCCCCCGGGTTACGCACTCTCTTATCTCACTGGGCCCCCGGGTTACACGTTGTCTGATCTCACTGGGCCCGCGGGTTAAACTCTGTCTGATATCACTGGGCCCCCGGGTTACCCACTGTCTGATCTCACTGGGCCCCCGTGTTACCCACTGTCTGATCTCACTGGGCCCCCGGGTTACACACTGTCTGATCTCACTGGGCCCCCGGGTTACACACTGTCTGATCTCACTGGGCCCCCAGATTACCCACTGTCCGATCTCACAGGGCCCCCGGGTTACACACTGTCTGATCTCACCGGGTCCCCGGGTTACACACTGTCCGATCTCACTGGGCCGCCGGGTTACACACTGCCTGAACTCATGGGCCCCCGGGTTACACACTGCCTGTTGTCACTGGGCCCCTGAGTTACACACTGTCTGAACTCACTGGGCCTCCGGCTTACACACTGTCTGATCTGAATGGGCCCCCGGGTTACACACTGTCTGATCTCACTGGGCCTCCGGGTTACACGCTGTCTGATCTCTCTGGGCCCTCCGGGTTACACACTGTCTGATCTCACTGGACCCTCCGGGTTACACACTGTCTGATCTCACTGGGCCCTCCGCGTGACACACTGTCTGATCTCACTGGGCACCCGGGTTACACGTTGTCTGATCTCACTGGGGCCCCAGGTTACACACTGCCTGTTCTCAATGGGCCCCCGAGTTACACACTGTCCGAACTCACTGGGCCCCCGGGTTACACACTGTCTGATCTCACTGGGCCTCCGAGTTACACGTTGTCTGATCTCACTGGGGCCCCGGGTTCCACGCTGTCTGATCTTAGCGAGACCCCGGGTTACACGCTGTCTGATCTCACTGGGCCCCCAGGTTACACACTGTCTGATCTCACTGGGCCCCCGGGTTACACACTGTCTGATCTCACTGGGTCTCGGGTTACACACTGTCTGACCTCACTGGGCCCCCGGGTTACGCACTCTCTTATCTCACTGGGCCCCCGGGTTACACACCGTCTGATCTCACTGGGCCCCCGGGTTACCCACTGTCTGATCTCACAGGGCCCCCGGGTTACACACTGTCTGATCTCATTGGACCGCCGGGTTACACACTGTCTGATCTGAATGGGCCCCCGGGTTACACACCGTCTTATCTCACTGGGCCCCCGGGTTACACACTGTCTGATCTCACTGGGCCCCAGGTTTACACAACGTCTGATCTCACTGGGCCCCCGGGTTACACACCGTCTGATCTCACTGGGCCCCCGGGTTACACACCGTCTGATCTCACTGGGCCCCCGGTTGCACGCTGCCTGATCTCACTGGGCCCCCAGGTTACCCACTATCTTATCTCACTGGGCCCCCGGGTTACACACTGTCTGATCTCACTGGGCCTCCGGGTTACACGCTGTCTGATCTCTCTGGGCCCTCCGGGTTACACACTGTCTGATCTCACTGGACCCTCCGGGTTACACACTGTCTGATCTCACTGGGCCCTCCGCGTGACACACTGTCTGATCTCACTGGGCCCCGGGTTACACACTGTCTGATCTCACTGGGCCCCCGGGTTACACACTGTCTTATCTCACTGTGCCCCCGGGTTACACACTGTCTGATCACACTGGGCCCCCGGGTTACACTCTATCTGATCTCACTGGGCCCCCGGGTTACAAACTGTCTGATCTCACTGGGCCCCCGGGTTACTCACTGTCTGATCTCATTGGGTTCATCCTCCCCGGGTTACACACTGTCTGATCTCACTGGGCCCCCAGGTTACACACTGTCTGATCTCACTGGGCCCCCGGGTTACACACTGTCTGATCTCACTGGGCCCCCGGGTTACACACTGTCTGATCTCACTGGACCCCCGGGTTTCACACTGTCTGATCTCACTGGGCCCCCGGGTTACACACTGATCTCACTGGGCCCCCGGGTTACACACTGTCTGTTCTCACTGGGCCCCCGAGTTACACACTGTCTGAACTCACTGGGCCTCCGGCTTACACACTGTCTGATCTGAATTGGCCCCCGGGTTACACATTGTCCGAACTCACTGGGCCCCCGGGTTACACACTGTCTGATCTCACTGGGCCTCCGGCTTACACACTGTCTGATCTGAATTGGCCCCCGGGTTACACATTGTCCGAACTCACTGGGCCCCCGGGTTACACACTGTCTGATCTCACTGGGCCCCCGGGTTACACGTTGACTGATCTCACTGGGGCACCGGGTTACACACTGTCTGATCTCACTGAGCCCCCGGGTTATACACTGTCTGATCTCACTGGGCCCCCGGGTTGCACTGTCTGATCTCACTGGGCCCCCGGATTACACGCTATCTGATCTCACTGGGCTTCGGGTTACACACTGATCTCACTGGGCCCCCGTGTTACACACTGTCTGATCTCACTGTGACCCCGGGTTACACACTGTCTGCTCTCACTGTGCCCCCGGGTTACACACTGTCTGATCTCACTCGGCCCCTGGGTTACACACTGTCTGATCTCACTGGGCCCCCGGGTTACACACTGTCAGATCTCACTGGGCCCCCGGGTTACACGCTGTCTGATCTCACCAGGCCCCCGGTTACACACTGTCTGATCTCACTGAGCCCCCGGGTTACACACTGTCTGATCTCACTGGGCTCCCGGGTTACACACTGTCTGATCGCACTGGGCCCCCGGGTTACACGCTGTCTGATCTCACTGGGCCCGCGGGTTACACACTGTCTGATCTCACTGGACCGCCGGGTTACACACTGTCTGATCTCACTTCATGCCCGGGTTACACACTGTCTGATCTCACTGGGTCCCCGGGTTACACACTGTCTGATCTCACTGGGCCCCCGGGTTACACACTGTCTGATCTCACTGGGCCCCCAGGTTACACACTGTCTGATCTCACTGGGCCCCCGGGTTACACACTGTCTGATCAAACTGGGCCCCCGGGTTAAACACTGTCTGATCTCACTGGGCCCCCGGGTTACACGCTGTATGATCTCACTGGGCCCCCGGGTTACACGCTCTCTGTTCTCACTGGGCCCCCGGGTTACACACTGTCTGTTCTCACTGGGCCCCCGAGTTACACACTGGCTGAACTCACTGGGCCCCCGGCTGACACACTGTCTGATCTGAATTGGCCCCCGGGTTACACGTTGACTGATCTCACTGGGGCACCGGGTTACACACTGTCTGATCTCACTGGGCCTCCGGGTTATACACTGTCTGATCTCACTGGGCCCCCGGGTTACACGTTGACTGATCTCACTGGGCCCCCGGATTACACGCTATCTGATCTCACTGGGCTTCGGGTTACACACTGATCTCACTGGGCCCCCGTGTTACACACTGTCTGATCTCACTGGGCACCCGGGTTACACACTGTCTGATCTCACTGTGACCCCGGGTTACACACTGTCTGCTCTCACTGTGTCCCCGGGTTACACACTGTCTGATCTCACTCGGCCCCTGGGTTACACACTGTCTGATCTCACTGGGCCCCCGGGTTACACACTGTCAGATCTCACTGGGCCCCCGGGTTACACGCTGTCTGATCTCACCAGGCCCCCGGTTACACACTGTCTGATCTCACTGAGCCCCCGGGTTACACACTGTCTGATCTCACTGGGCTCCCGGGTTACACACTGTCTGATCTCACTTCATGCCCGGGTTACACACTGTCTGATCTCACTGGGTCCCCGGGTTACACATTGTCTGATCTCACTGGGCCCCCGGGTTACACACTGTCTGATCTCACTGGGCCCCCGGGTTACACACTGTCTGATCTCACCGGGCCCGTGGTTTGCACACCGTCTGATCTCACTGGGGCCCTGGGTTACAAGCTGTCTGATCTCACTGGGCCCCCGGATTACCCACTGTCTGATCTCACTGGACCCCCGGGTTACACACCGTCTGATCTCACTGGGCCCCCGGGTTACACACTGTCTGATCTCACTGGGTCCCCGGTTACACGCTGCCTGATCTCACTGGGCCCCCGGGTTACACACTGTCTGATCTCACTGGGCCCCCGGGTTACACACTGTCTGATCTCACTGGGCTTTGGGTTACACACTGTCTGATCTCACTGGGTCCCCGGTTGCACGCTGCCTGATCTCACTGGGCCCCCGGGTTACACGCTGGCTGATCTCACTGGGCCCCCGGGTTACACACTGTCTGATCTCACTGGGCCCTCTGGGTTACACACTGTCTGATCTCACTGGGCCCCCGGGTTACACACTGTCTAATCACACTGGGCCCCCGGGTTACACTCTGTCTGATCTCACTGGGCCCCCGGGTTACACACTGTCTGATCTCATTGGGCCCCCAGGTTACACACTGTCTGATCTCATTGGGTTCATCCTCCCCGGGTTACACACTGTATGATCTCACTGGGCCCCCGGGTTACACACCGTCTGATCTCACTGGGCCCCCAGGTTACACACTGTCTGATCTCACTGGGCCCCCGGCTTACACATTGTCTGATCTAACTGGGCCCCCGGGTTTCACACTGTCAGATCTCACTGGGCCCCCAGGTTACACACTTTCTGATCTCACTGGGCCCCCGGGTTACACGCTATATGATCTCACTGGGCCCCCGGGTTACACGCTGTCTGATCTCACTGGGCCCCCAGGTTACACACTGTCTGATCTCACTGGGCCCCCGGGTTACACGCTGTATGATCTCACTGGGACCCCGGGTGACACGCTGCCTGATCGCGCTGGGCCCCCGGGTTACACACTGTCTGTTCTCACTGGGCCACCGAGTTACACACTGTCTGAACTCACTGGGCCCCCGGCTGACACACTGTCTGATCTGAATTGGCCCCCGGGTTACACATTGTCCGAACTCACTGGGCCCCCGGGTTACACACTGTCTGATCTCACTGGGGCCCCGGGTTACACACTGCCTGTTCTCAATGGGCCCCCGAGTTACACACTGTCTGAACTCACTGGGCCTCCGGCTTACACACTGTCTGATCTGAATGCGCACCCGGGTTACACACTGTCCGAACTCACTGGGCCCCCGGGTTACACACTGTCTGATCTCACTGGGCCCCCGGGTTACACACCGTCTGATCTCACTGGGCCCCCGGGTTACACACTGTCTGATCTCACTGGGCCCCCGGGTTACACACTGTCTGATCTCACTGGGCCCCCGGGTTACACACTGTCTGATCTCACTGGGCCCCCCCGGGTTACACACTGTCTGATCTCACTGGGCCCCCGGGTTACACACTGCCTGTTGTCACTGGGTCCCTGAGTTACACACTGCCTGAACTCACTGGGCCTCCGGCTTACACACTGTCTGATCTGAATGGGCCCCCGGGTTACACACTGTCTGATCTCACTGGGCCCCCGGGTTACACGCTGTATGATCTCACTGGGACCCCGGGTGACACGCTGCCTGATCGCGCTGGGCCCCCGGGTTACACACTGTCTGTTCTCACTGGGCCCCCGAGTTACACACTGTCTGAACTCACTGGGCCCCCGGCTGACACACTGTCTGATCTGAATTGGCCCCCGGGTTACACATTGTCCGAACTCACTGGGCCCCCGGGTTACACACTGTCTGATCTCACTGGGCCCCCGGGTTACACACTGTCTGATCTCACTGGGCCCCCGGGTTACACGTTGTCTGATCTCACTGGGGCCCCGGGTTACACACTGCCTGTTCTCAATGGGCCCCCGAGTTACACACTGTCTGAACTCACTGGGCCTCCGGCTTACACACTGTCTGATCTGAATGCGCACCCGGGTTACACACTGTCCGAACTCACTGGGCCCCCGGGTTACACACTGTCTGATCTCACTGGGCCCCCGGGTTACACACCGTCTGATCTCACTGGGCCCCCGGGTTACACACTGTCTGATCTCACTGGGCCCCCGGGTTACACACTGTCTGATCTCACTGGGCCCCCGGGTTACACACTGTCTGATCTCACTGGGCCCCCCCGGGTTACACACTGTCTGATCTCACTGGGCCCCCGGGTTACATACTGCCTGTTGTCACTGGGTCCCTGAGTTACACACTGCCTGAACTCACTGGGCCTCCGGCTTACACACTGTCTGATCTGAATGGGCCCCCGGGTTACACACTGTCTGATCTCACTGGGCCCCCGGGTTACACGTTGTCTGATCTCACTGGGGCCCCGGGTTACACACTGTCCGAACTCACTGGGCCCCCGGGTTACACACTGTCTGATCTCACTGGGCCCCCGGGTTACATGTTGTCTGATCTCACTGGGCCTCGGGTTACACACTGCCTGACCTCACTGGGCCCCCGGGTTACGTACTCTCTTATCTCACTGGGCCCCCGGGTTACACGTTGTCTGATCTCACTGGGCCCGCGGGTTAAACTCTGTCTGATATCATTGGGTCCCCGGGTTACACACCGTCTGATCTCACTGGGCCCCCGGGTTACACACTGTCTGATCTCACTGGGCCCCCGGGTTGCACACTGTCTGATCTCACTGGGCCCCCGGTTACACACTGCCTGATCTCACTGGGCCCCCAGGTTACCCACTATCTTATCTCAATGAGCCCCCGGGTTACACACTGTCTGATCTCACGGGCCCCCGGGTTACACACTGTCTGATCTCACTGGGCTCCCGGGTTGCACGCTGTCTGATCTCACTGGGCCCCCGTGTTACACACCGTCTGATCTCACTGGGCCCCCGGGTTACACACCGTCTGATCGCACTAGGCCCCCGGGTTACACACTATCTGATCTCATTGGGCCCCCGGGTTACACACTGTCCGATCTCACTGGGCCCCCGGTTACACGCTGCCTGATCTCACTGGGCCCCCAGGTTACCCACTATCTGATCTCACTGGGCCCCCGGGTTACACACTGTCATATCACACTGGGCCCCCGGGTTACACGCTGTCTGATCTCACTGTGCCCCCGGGTTACACGCTGTCTGATCTCACTGGGCTCCCCGGGTTACACACTGTCTGATCTCACTTGGCCCCCGGGTTACACACTGTCTGATCTCACTGGGCCCCCGGGTTACACACTGTCTGATCTCACTGGGCCCCCGGGTTACACACTGTCTGATCTTTGCGGGCCCCCGGGTTACACACTGTCTAATCTCACTGGGCACCCGGGTTACACACTGTCTGATCTCACTGGGCCCCCGGGTTACACACTGCCCGAACTCACTGGGCCCTCGGGTTACACACTGTCTGATCTCACTGGGCCCCCGGGTTACACGTTGTCTGATCTCACTGGGGCCCCGGGTTACACACTGTCTGGTCTCAGTGGGCCCCCGGGTTACACACTGTCTGATCTCACTGGGCCCCCGGGTTACACACTGTCTGATCTCACTGGGCTTTGGGTTACACACTGATCTCACTGGGCCCCCGTGTTACACACTGTCTGATCTCACTGGGCCCCCGGGTTACACACTGCCTGTTGTCACTGGGCCCCTGAGTTACACACTGTCTGAACTCACTGGGCCTCCGGCTTACACACTGTCTGCTCTGAATGGGCCCCCGGGTTACACACTGTCCGAACTCACTGGGCCCCCGGGTTACACACTGTCTGATCTCACTGGGCCCCCGGGTTACACGTTGTCTGATCTAAGCGGGCCCCCGGGTTACACGCTGTCTGATCTCACCGGACCCCCAGGTTACACACTGTCTGATCTCACTGGGCCCCCGGGTTACACACTGTCTGATCTCACTGGGCTCCCAGATTACCCACGATCTTATCTCACTGGGCCGCCAGGTTACACACTGTCTGATCTCACTGGGCCCCCCGGGTTACACACTGTCTGATCTCACTGGGCCCCCGGGTTACACACTGCCTGATCTCACTGGGCCCCCAGATTACCCACTGTCTTATCTCACAGGGCACCCGGGTTGCACACTGTCTGATCTCACCGGGCCCCCGGGTTACACACTGTCTGATCTCACTGGGCCCCCGGGTTACACACTGTCTGATCTCACTGGGCCTCGGGTTACACACTGTCTGACCTCACTGGGCCCCCGGGTTACGTACTGTCTGATCTCACTGGGCCCCGGGTTACACACTGTCTGATCTCACTGGGCCCCCGGGTTACACGTTGTCTGATCTCACTGGGCCCGCGGGTTAAACTCTGTCTGATATCATTGGGCCCCCGGGTTACCCACTGTCTGATCTCACTGGGCCCCCGGGTTACACACCGTCTGATCGCACTAGGCCCCCGGGTTACACACTATCTGATCTCATTGGGCCCCCGGGTTACACACTGTCTGATCTCACTGGGCCCCCGGTTACACACTGCCTGATCTCACTGGGCCCCCAGGTTACCCACTATCTTATCTCAACGGGCCCCCGGGTTACACACTGTCTGATCTCACTGGGCCCCCGGTTACACGCTGCCTGATCTAACTGGGCCCCCAGGTTACCCACTATCTTATCTCACTGGGCCCCCGGGTTACACGCTGTCTGATCTCACTGGGCCCCCGGGTTACACACCGTCTGATCTCACTGGGCCCCCGGGTTACACACTGTCCGATCTCACTGGGCCCCCGGTTACACGCTGCATGATCTCACTGGGCCCCCAGGTTACCACTATCTGATCTCACTGGGCCCCCGGGTTACACGCTGTATGATCTCACTGGGCCCCCGGGTTACACGCTGTCTGATCTCACTGTGCCCCCGGGTTACATGCTGTCTGATCTCACTGGGCCCCCCGGGTTACACACTGTCTGATCTCACTGGGCCCCCGGGTTACACACTGTCTGATCTCACTGGGCCCCTGGGTTACACACTGTCTGATCTCACTGGGCCCCCGGGTTACACGCTGTCTGATCTCAGCAAGCCCCCGGATTACACACTGTCTAATCTCACTGGGCCCCCGGGTTACACACTGCCCGAACTCACTGGGCCCTCGGGTTACACACTGTCTGATCTCACTGGGCCCCCGGGTTACACGTTGTCTGATCTCACTGGGGCCCCGGGTTACACACTGTCTGGTCTCAGTGGGCCCCCGGGTTACACACTGTCTGATCTCACTGGGCCCCCGGGTTACACGCTGTCTGATCTTAGCGGGCCCCCGGGTTACACACTGTCTGATCTCACTGGGCCCCCGGGTTACACACTGCCCGAACTCACTGGGCCCTCGGGTTACACACTGTCTGCTCTGAATGGGCCCCCGGGTTACACACTGTCCGAACTCACTGGGCCCCCGGGTTACACACTGTCTGATCTCACTGGGCCCCCGGGTTACACGTTGTCTGATCTCACTGGGGCCCCGGGTTACACGCTGTCTGATCTCACCGGACCCCCAGGTTACACACGGTTTGATCTCACTGGGCCCCCGGGTTACACACTGTCTGACCTCACTGGGCGCCCGGGTTACGCACTCTCTTATCTCACTGGGCCCCCGGGTTACACACTGTCTGATCTCACTGGGCCCCCAGGTTACACACTGTCTGATCTCACTGGGCCCCCGGGTTTCACACCGTCTGACCTCACTGGGCCCCTGCGTTACACGCTGTATGATCTCACTGGGCCCCCGGGTTACACGCTGCCTGATCGCACTGGGCCCCCGGGTTACACACTGTCTGTTCTCACTGGGCCCCCGAGTTACACACTGTCTGATCTCACTGGGCCCCCGGGTTACACACTGTCTGATCTCACTGGGCCCCCGGGTTACACACTGCCTGTTGTCACTGGGTCCCTGAGTTACACACTGCCTGAACTCACTGGGCCTCCGGTTTACACACTGTCTGATCTGAATGGGCCCCCGGGTTACATACTGTCTGATCTCACTGGGCCCCCGGGTTACACGTTGTCTGATCTCACTGGGGCCCCGGGTTACACACTGCCTGTTTTCAATGGGCCCCCGAGTTACACACTGTCTGAACTCACTGGGCCTCCGGCTTACACACTGTCTGATCTGAATGGGACCCCGGGTTACACACTGTCCGAACTCACTGGGCCCCCGGGTTACACACTGTCTGATCTCACTGGGCCCCCGGGTTACATGTTGTCTGATCTCACTGGGCCTCGGGTTACACACTGCCTGACCTCACTGGGCCCCCGGGTTACGTACTCTCTTATCTCACTGGGCCCCCGGTTACACACTGCCTGATCTCACTGGGCCCCCAGGTTACCCACTATCTTATCTCAATGGGCCCTCGGGTTACACACTGTCTGATCTCACGGGCCCCCGGGTTACACACTGTCTGATCTCACTGGGCCCCCGGGTTGCACGCTGTCTGATCTCACTGGGCCCCCGTGTTACACACCGTCTGATCTCACTGGGCCCCCGGGTTACACACCGTCTGATCGCACTAGGCCCCCGGGTTACACACTATCTGATCTCATTGGGCCCCCGGGTTACACACTGTCCGATCTCACTGGGCCCCCGGTTACACGCTGCCTGATCTCACTGTGCCCCCGGGTTACACGCTGTCTGATCTCACTGGGCCCCCCGGGTTACACACTGTCTGATCTCACTGGGCCCCCGGGTTACACACTGTCTGATCTCACTGGGCCCCCGGGTTACACACTGTCTGATCTCACTGGGCCCCCGGGTTACACACTGTCTGATCTTTGCGGGCCCCCGGGTTACACACTGTCTAATCTCACTGGGCCCCCGGGTTACACACTGTCTGATCTCACTGGGCCCCCGGGTTACACACTGCCCGAACTCACTGGGCCCTCGGGTTACACACTGTCTGATCTCACTGGGCCCCCGGGTTACACGTTGTCTGATCTCACTGGGGCCTCGGGTTACACACTGTCTGGTCTCAGTGGGCCCCCGGGTTACACACTGTCTGATCTCACTGGGCCCCCGGGTTACACACTGTCTGATCTCACTGGGCTTTGGGTTACACACTGATCTCACTGGGCCCCCGTGTTACACACTGTCTGATCTCACTGGGCCCCCGGGTTACACACTGCCTGTTGTCACTGGGCCCCTGAGTTACACACTGTCTGAACTCACTGGGCCTCCGGCTTACACACTGTCTGCTCTGAATGGGCCCCCGGGTTACACACTGTCCGAACTCACTGGGCCCCCGGGTTACACACTGTCTGATCTAAGTGGGCCCCCGGGTTACACGTTGTCTGATCTAAGTGGGCCCCCGGGTTACACGCTGTCTGATCTCACCGGACCCCCAGGTTACACACTGTCTGATCTCACTGGGCCCCCGGGTTACACACTGTCTGATCTCACTGGGCTCCCAGATTACCCACGATCTTATCTCACTGGGCCGCCAGGTTACACACTGTCTGATCTCACTGGGCCCCCCGGGTTACACACTGTCTGATCTCACTGGGCCCCCGGGTTACACACTGCCTGATCTCACTGGGCCCCCAGATTACCCACTGTCTTATCTCACAGGGCACCCGGGTTGCACACTGTCTGATCTCACCGGGCCCCCGGGTTACACACTGTCTGATCTCACTGGGCCACCGGTTACACGCTGCCTGATCTCACTGGGCCCCCAGGTTACACACTGTCTGATCTCACTGGGCCCCCGGGTTACACACTGTCTGAGCTCACTGGGCCCTCTGGGTTACACACTGTCTGACCTCACTGGGCCCCCGGGTTACGCACTCTCTTATCTCACTGGGCCCCCGGGTTACACGTTGTCTGATCTCACTGGGCCCGCGGGTTAAACTCTGTCTGATATCATTGGGCCCCCGGGTTACCCACTGTCTGATCTCACTGGGCCCCCGGGTTACACACCGTCTGATCTCACTGGGCCCCCGGATTACACACTGTCTGATCTCACCGGGCCCCCGGGATACACACTGTCTGATCTCACTGGGCCCCCGGTTACACGCTGCCTGATCTCACTGGGCCCCCAGGTTACCCACTATCTTATCTCACTGGGCCCCCGGGTTACACGCTGTCTGATCTCACTGGGCCCCCGGGTTACACACCGTCTGATCTCATTGGGCCCCCGGGTTACACACCGTCTGATCGCACTAGGCCACTGGGTTACACACCGTCTGATCTCACTGGGCCCCCGGATTACACACCGTCTTATCTCACTGGGCCCCTGGGTTACAAACTGGCTGATGTCACTGGGCCCCCTGGTTGCACACTGTCTGATCTCATTGGGCCCCCGGGTTACACACTGTCCGATCTCACTGGGCCCCCGGTTACACGCTGCCTGATCTCACTGGGCCCCCCGGTTACCCACTATCTGATCTCACTGTGCCCCCGGGTTACACGCTGTCTGATCTCACTGTGCCCCCGGATTATACGCTGTCTGATCTCACTGTGCCCCCCGGGTTACACACTGTCTGATCTCACAGGGCCCCCGGGTTACACACTGTCTGATCTCACTGGGCCCCCGGGTTACACACTGTCTGATCTCACTGGGCCCCCGGGTTACACGCTGTCTGATCTTAGCGGGCCCCCGGGTTACACACTGTCTGATCTCACTGGGCCCCCGGGTTACACACTGTCTGATCTCACTTGGCCTCCGGGTTACACACTGCCCGAACTCACTGGGCCCCCGGGTTACACACTGTCTGATCTCACTGGGCCCCCGGGTCACACGTTGTCTGATCTCACTGGGGCCCCGGGTTACACACTGTCTGGTCTCACTGGGCCCCCGGGTTACACACTGTCTGATCTCACTGGGCCCCCGGGTTACGCACTGTCTGATCTCACTGGGCTTTGGGTTACACACTGATCTCACTGGGCCCCCGGGTTACACGTTGTCTGATCTCACTGGGGCCCCGGGTTACACACTGCCTGTTCTCAACGGGCCCCCGAGTTACACACTGTCTGAACTCACTGGGCCTCCGGCTTACACACTGTCTGATCTGAATGGGCCCCCGGGTTACACACTGTCTGAACTCACTGGGCCCCCGGGTTACACGTTGTCTGATCTCACTGGGGCCCCGGGTTACACGCTGTCTGATCTTAGCGGGCCCCCGGGTTACACGCTGTCTGATCTCACTGGGCCCCCAGGTTACACACTGTTTGATCTCACTGGGCCCCCGGCTTACACACTGTCTGATCTCACTGGGTCTCGGGTTACACGCTGTCTGATCTCACTGGGCCCCCAGGTTACACACTGTTTGATCTCACTGGGACCCCGGATTACACACTGTCTGATCTCACTGGGTCTCGGGTTACACACTCTCTTATCTCACTGGGCCCCCGGGTTACACGTTGTCTGATCTCACTGGGCCCGCGGATTAAACTCTGTCTGATCTCACTGTGCCCCCGGGTTGCACGCTGTTTGATCTCTCTGGGCCCTCCGGGTTACACACTGTCTGATCTCACTGGACTCTCCGGGTTACACACTGTCTGATCTCACTGGGCCCCCAGGTTACACACTGTCTCATCTCACTGGGCCCTCCGGGTTACACACTGTCGAATCTCACTGGGCCCCCGGGTTACACACTGTCTGATCTCACTGGGCCCCCGGGTTACACACTGTCTGATCTCACTGGGCCCCCGGGTTACACACTGTCTGATCTCACTGGGCCCCCGGGTTACACGCTGTCTGATCTCACTGGGCCCCCGGGTTACACACTGTCTGATCTCACTGGGCCCCCGGGTTACACACTGTCTGATCTCACTGGGCCCCCGGGTTACACGTTGTCTGATCTCACTGGGCCCGCGGGTTAAACTCTGTCTGATATCACTGGGCCCCCGGGTTACCCACTGTCTGATCTCACTGGGCCCCCGGGTTACACACCGTCTGATCTCACTGGGCCCCCCGGGTTACACACTGTCTGATATCACTGGGCCCCCGGGTTACACACTGTCTGATCTCACTGGGCCCCCGGGTTACACGTTGCCTGATCTCACTGGGCCCCCAGATTACCCACTATCTTATCTCACTGGGCCCCCGGGTTACACGCTGTCTGATCTCACTGGGCGCCTGGGTTACACACCGTCTGATCTCACTGGGCCCCTGGGTTACAAACTGGCTGATGTCACTGGGCCCCCTGGTTACACACTGTCTGATCTCATTGGGCCCCCAGGTTACACACTGTCCGATCTCACTGGGCCCCCAGTTACACGCTGCCTGCTCTCACTGGGCCCCCAGGTTACCCACTAACTGATCTCACTGGGCCCCCGGGTTACACGCTGTCTGATCTCACTGGGCCCCCGGGTTACACGCTGTCTGATCTCACTGTGCCCCCGGGTTACACGCTGTCTGATCTCACTGGGCCCCCCGGGTTACACACTGTCTGATCTCACTGGGCCCCCGGGTTACACACTGTCTGATCTCACTGGGCCCCTGGGTTACACACTGTCTGATCTCACTGGGCCCCCGGGTTACACGCTGTCTGATCTTAGCGGGCCCCCGGGTTGCACACTGTCTGATCTCACTGGGCCCCCGGGTTACACTCTGTCTGATCTCACTGGGCCCCCGGGTTACACACTGCCCGAACTCACTGGGCCCCCGGGTTACACACTGTCTGATCTCACTGGGCCCCTGGGTTACACGTTGTCTGATCTCACTGGGGCCCCGGGTTACACACTGTCTGGTCTCACTGGGCCCCCGGGTTACACACTGTCTGATCTCACTGGGCCCCCGAGTTACACACTGTCTGAACTCACTGGGCCTCCGGCTTACACACTGTCTGATCTGAATGGGCCCCCGGGTTACACACTGTCCGAACTCACTGGGCCCCCGGGTTACACACTGTCTGATCTCACTGGGCCCCCGGGTTACACGTTGCCTGATCTCACTGGGCCCCCAGATTACCCACTATCTTATCTCACCGGGCACCCGGGTTACACACTGTCTGATCTCACCGGGCCCCCGGGTTACACACTGTCTGATATCACTGGGCCCTAGGTTACACACTGTCTGATCTCACTGGGCCCCCGGGTTACACACTGTCTGATCTCACTGGGCCTCGGGTTACACACTGTCTGATCTCACTGGGCCCCCGGGTTACGCACTCTCTTATCTCACTGGGCCCCCGGGTTACACGTTGTCTGATCTCACTGGGCCCGCGGGTTAAACTCTGTCTGATATCATTGGGCCCCCGGGTTACCCACTGTCTGATCTCACTGGACCCCGGGTTACACACCGTCTGATCTCACTGGGCCCCCGGGTTACACACTGTCTGATCTCACCGGGCCCCCGGGTTACACACTGTCTGATCTCACTGGGCCCCCGGTTACACGCTGCCTGATCTCACTGGGCCCCCAGGTAACCCACTATCTTATCTCACTGGGCCCCCGGGTTACACGCTGTCTTATCTCACTGGGCCCCCGGGTTACACACCGTCTGATCTCACTGGGCCCCCGGGTTACACACCGTCTGATCGCACTAGGCCCCCGGGTTACACACCGTCTGATCTCACTGGGCCCCTGGGTTACAAACTGGCTTATGTCACTGGGTCCCCTGGTTAAATACTGTCTGATCTCATTGGGCCCCCGGGTTACACACTGTCCGATCTCACTGGGCCCCCGGTTACACGCTGCCTGATCTCACTGGGCCCCCAGGTTACCCAATATCTGATCTCACTGGGCCCCCGGGTTACACGCTGTCTGATCTCACTGGGCCCCCGGGTTACACGCTGTCTGATCTCACTGTGCCCCCGGGTTACACGCTGTCTGATCTCACTGGGCCCCCCGGGTTACACACTGTCTGATCTTAGCGGGCCCCCGGGTTACACACTGTCTGGTCTCACTGGGCCCCCGGGTTACACACTGTCTGATCTCACTGGGCCCCCGAGTTACACACTGTCTGAACTCACTGGGCCTCCGGCTTACACACTGTCTGATCTGAATGGGCCCCCGGGTTACACGTTGTCTGATCTCACTGGGCCCCCGGGTTACACGTTGTCTGATCTCACCGGGCTCCCAGGTTACACACTGTTTGATCTCACTGGGCGCCCGGCTTACACACTGTCTGTTCTCACTGGGCGCCCGGGTTACACGTTGTCTGATCTCACTGGGCCCCCCGGGTTACACACTGTCTGATATCACTGGGCCCCCGGGTTACACACTGTCTGATCTCACCGGGCCCCCGGGTTACACACTGTCTGATCTCACTGGGCCCCCGGTTACACGCTGCCTGATCTCACTGGGCCTCCAGATTACCCACTATCTTATCTCACTGGGTCCCCGGGTTACACGCTGTCTGATCTCACTGGGCCCCCGGGTTACACACCGTCTGATCTCACTGGGCAACTGGGTTACAAACTGGCTGATGTCACTGGGCCCCCTGGTTACACACTGTCTGATCTCATTGGGCCCCCAGGTTACACACTGTCCGATCTCACTGGGCCCCCAGTTACACGCTGCCTGCTCTCACTGGGCCCCCAGGTTACCCACTATCTGATCTCACTGGGCCCCCGGGTTACACGCTGTCTGATCTCACTGGGCCCCCGGGTTACACGCTGTCTGATCTCACTGTGCCCCCGGGTTACACGCTGTCTGATCTCACTGGGCCCCCCGGGTTACACACTGTCTGATCTCACTGGGCCCCCGGGTTACACACTGTCTGATCTCACTGGGCCCCCGGGTTACACGCTGTCTGATCTTAGCGGGCCCCCGGGTTACACACTGTCTGATCTCACTGGGCCCCCGGGTTACACACTGTCTGATCTCACTGGGCCCCCGGGTTACACACTGCCCGAACTCACTGGGCCCCCGGGTTACACACTGTCTGATCTCACTGGGCCCCCGGGTTACACGTTGTCTGATCTCACTGGGGCCCCGGGTTACACACTGTCTGGTCTCACTGGGCCCCCGGGTTACACACTGTCTGATCTCACTGGGCCCCCGAGTTACACACTGTCTGAACTCACTGGGCCTCCGGCTTACACACTGTCTGATCTGAATGGGCCCCCGGGTTACACACTGTCCGAACTCACTGGGCCCCCGGGTTACACACTGTCTGATCTCACTGGGCCCCCGGGTTACACGTTGCTGATCTCACTGGGCCCCCAGATTACCCACTATCTTATCTCACCGGGCACCCGGGTTACACACTGTCTGATCTCACCGGGCCCCCGGGTTAAACTCTGTCTGATATCATTGGGCCCCCGGGTTACCCACTGTCTGATCTCACTGGGCCCCCGGGTTACACACCGTCTGATCTCACTGGGCCCCCGGGTTACACGCTGTCTGATCTCACTGGGCCCCCGGGTTACACACCGTCTGATCTCACTGGGCCTCCGGGTTACACACCGTCTGATCTTAGCGGGCCCCCGGGTTACACACCGTCTTATCTCACTGGTCCCCTGGGTTACAAACTGGCTTATGTCACTGGGTCCCCTGGTTAAACACTGTCTGATCTCATTGGGCCCCCGGGTTACACACTGTCCGATCTCACTGGGCCCCCGGTTACACGCTGCCTGATCTCACTGGGCCCCCAGGTTACCCAATATCTGATCTCACTGGGCCCCCGGTTACACGCTGCCTGATCTCACTGGGCCCCCAGGTTACCCAATATCTGATCTCACTGGGCCCCCGGGTTACACGCTGTCTGATCTCACTGGGCCCCCGGGTTACACGCTGTCTGATCTCACTGTGCCCCCGGGTTACACGCTGTCTGATCTCACTGGGCCCCCCGGGTTACACACTGTCTGATCTTAGCGGGCCCCCGGGTTACACACTGTCTGGTCTCACTGGGCCCCCGGGTTACACACTGTCTGATCTCACTGGGCCCCCGAGTTACACACTGTCTGAACTCACTGGGCCTCCGGCTTACACACTGTCTGATCTGAATGGTACCCCGGGTTACACGTTGTCTGATCTCACTGGGCCCCCGGGTTACACGTTGTCTGATCTCACCGGGCTCCCAGGTTACACACTGTTTGATCTCACTGGGCGCCCGGCTTACACACTGTCTGTTCTCACTGGGCGCCCGGGTTACACACTCTCTTATCTCACTGGGCCCCCGGGTTACACGTTGTCTGATCTCACTGGGCCCGCGGGTTAAACTCTGTCTGATCTCACTGGGCCCGCGGGTTAAACTCTGTCTGATCTCACTGTGCCCCCGGGTTGCACGCTGTTTGATCTCTCTGGGCCCTCGGGTTGCACACTGTCTGATCTCACTGGACCCTCCGGGTTACACACTGTCTAATCTCACTGGGCCCCCGGGTTACACACTGTCTGATCTCACTGGGCCCCCGGGTTACACACTGTCTAATCTCACTGGGCCCCCGGGTTACACACTGTCTGATCTCACTGGGCCCCCGGGTTACACACTGTCTAATCTCACCGGGCCCCCGGGTTACACACTGTCTAATCTCACTGGGCCCCCGGGTTACACACTGTCTGATCTCACTGGGCCCCCGGGTTACACACTGTCTGATCTCACTGTGCCCCCAGGTTACACACTGTCTGATCTCACCGGGCCCCCGGGTTACACACCGTCTGATCGCACTAGGCCCCCGGGTTACACACCGTCTGATCTCACTGGGCCCCCGGATTACACACTGTCTTATCTCACTGGTCCCCTGGGTTACAAACTGGCTTATGTCACTGGGTCCCCTGCTTAAACACTGTCTGATCTCATTGGGCCCCCGGGTTACACACTGTCCGATCTCACTGGGCCCCCGGTTACACGCTGCCTGATCTCACTGGGCCCCCAGGTTACCCAATATCTGATCTCACTGGGCCCCCGGTTACACGCTGCCTGATCTCACTGGGCCCCCAGGTTACACGCTGTCTGATCTCACTGTGCCCCCGGGTTACACGCTGTCTGATCTCACTGGGCCCCCGGGTTACACGCTGTCTGATCTCACTGGGCCCCCCGGGTTACACACTGTCTGATCTTAGCGGGCCCCCGGGTTACACACTGTCTGGTCTCACTGGGCCCCCGGGTTACACACTGTCTGATCTCACTGGGCCCCCGAGTTACACACTGTCTGAACTCACTGGGCCTCCGGCTTACACACTGTCTGATCTGAATGGTATCCCGGGTTACACGTTGTCTGATCTCACTGGGCCCCCGGGTTACACGTTGTCTGATCTCACCGGGCTCCCAGGTTACACACTGTTTGATCTCACTGGGCGCCCGGGTTACACACTCTCTTATCTCACTGGGCCCCCGGGTTACACACTGTCTGATCTCACTGTGCCCCCGGGTTACACACTGTCTGATCTCACTGGGCCCCCGGGTTACACACTTTCTGATCTCACTGGGCCCCCGGGTTACACACTGTCTGATCTCACTGTGCCCCCAGGTTACACACTGTCTGATCTCACCGGGCCCCCGGGTTACACTCTGTCTGATCTCACTGGGGCCCCGGGTTACACACTGTCTGATCTCACTGGGCCCCCGGGTTACACGCTGTATGATCTCACTGGGCCCCCGAGTTACACACTGTCTGATCTCACTGGGCCCCCGGGTTACACGTTGACTGATCTCACTGAGGCACCGGGTTACACACTGTCTGATCTCACTGGGCCCCCGGGTTATACACTGTCTGATCTCACTGGGCCCCCGGGTTGCACTGTCTGATCTCACTGGGCCCCCGGATTACACGCTGTCTGATCTCACTGTGACCCCGGGTTACACACTGTCTGATCTCACTGGGCCTCGGGTTACACACTGTCTGATCTCACTGGGCCCCCGGGTTACACACTGTCTGATCTCACTGGGCCTCGGGTTACACACTGTCTGATCTCACTGGGCCCCCGGGTTACGCACTCTCTTATCTCCCTGGGCCCCCGGGTTACACGTTGTCTGATCTCACTGGGCCCGCGGGTTAAACTCTGTCTGATATCATTGGGCCCCCGGGTTACCCACTGTCTGATCTCACTGGGCCCCCGGGTTACACACCGTCTGATCTCACTGGGCCCCCGGGTTACACACTGTCTGATCTCACCGGGCCCCCGGGTTACACGCTGTCTGATCTCACTGGGCCCCCGGGTTACACACCGTCTGATCTCACTGGGCCCCCGGGTTACACACCGTCTGATCGCACTCGGCCCCCGGATTACACACCGTCTTATCTCACTGGTCCCCTGTGTTACAAACTGGCTTATGTCACTGGGTCCCCTGGTTAAACACTGTCTGATCTCATTGGGCCCCCGGGTTACACACTGTCCGATCTCATTGGGCCCCCGGTTACACGCTGCCTGATCTCACTGGGCCCCCAGGTTACCCAATATCTGATCTCACTGGGCCCCCGGGTTACACGCTGTCTGATCTTACTGGGCCCCCGGGTTACACGCTGTCTGATCTCACTGTGCCCCCGGGTTACACGCTGTCTGATCTCACTGGGCCCCCCGGGTTACACACTGTCTGGTCTCACTGGGCCCCCGGGTTACACACTGTCTGATCTCACTGGGCCCCCGAGTTACACACTGTCTGAACTCACTGGGCCTCCGGCTTACACACTGTCTGATCTGAATGGGCCCCCGGGTTACACGTTGTCTGATCTCACTGGGCCCCCGGGTTACACGTTGTCTGATCTCACCGGGCTCCCAGGTTACACACTGTTTGATCTCACTGGGCGCCCGGCTTACACACTGTCTGTTCTCACTGGGCGCCCGGGTTACGCACTCTCTTATCTCACTGGGCCCCCGGGTTACACGTTGTCTGATCTCACTGGGCCTCCCGGGTTACACACTGTGTGATATCACTGGGCCCCCGGGTTACACACTGTCTGATCTCACCGGGCCGCCGGGTTACACACTGTCCGATCTCACTGGGCCCCCAGTTACACGCTGCCTGCTCTCACTGGGCCCCCAGGTTACCCACTATCTGATCTCACTGGGCCCCCGGGTTACACGCTGTCTGATCTCACTGGGCCCCCGGGTTACACGCTGTCTGATCTCACTGTGCCCCCGGGTTACACGCTGTCTGATCTCACTGGGCCCCCCGGGTTACACACTGTCTGATCTCACTGGGCCCCCGGGTTACACACTGTCTGATCTCACTGGGCCCCCGGGTTACACACTGTCTGATCTCACTGGGCCCCCGGGTTACACGCTGACTGATCTTAGCGGGCCCCCGGGTTACACACTGTCTGATCTCACTCGGCCCCCGGGTTACACACTGTCTGATCTCACTGGGCCCCCGGGTTACACACTGCCCGAACTCACTGGGCCCCCGGGTTACACACTGCCCGAACTCACTGGGCCCCCGGGTTACACACTGTCTGATCTCACTGGGCCCCCGGGTGACACGTTGTCTGATATCACTGGGGCCTCGGGTTACACACTGTCTGGTCTCACTGGGCCCCCGGGTTGCACACTGTCTGAACTCACTGGGCCTCCGGCTTACACACTGTCTGATCTGAATGCGCCCCCGGGTTACACACTGTCCGAACTCACTGGGCCCCCGGGTTACACACTGTCTGATCTCACTGGGCCCCCGGGTTACACGTTGCCTGATCTCACTGGGCCCCCAGATTACCCACTATCTTATCTCACCGGGCACCCGGGTTACACACTGTCTGATCTCACCGGGCCCCCGGGTTAAACTCTGTCTGATATCATTGGGCCCCCGGGTTACCCACTGTCTGATCTCACTGGGCCCCCGGGTTACACACCGTCTGATCTCACTGGGCCCCCGGGTTACACACTGTCTGATCTCACCGGGCCCCCGGGTTACACACCGTCTGATCTCACTGGGCCCCCGGGTTACACACCGTCTGATCGCACTAGGCCCCCGGGTTACACACCGTCTGATCTCACTGGGCCCCCGGATTACACACCGTCTTATCTCACTGGTCCCCTGGGTTACAAACTGGCTTATGTCACTGGGTCCCCTGGTTAAACACTGTCTGATCTCATTGGGCCCCCGGGTTACACACTGTCCGATCTCACTGGGCCCCCGGTTACACGCTGCCTGATCTCACTGGGCCCCCAGGTTACCCAATATCTGATCTCACTGGGCCCCCGGGTTACATGCTGTCTGATCTCACTGGGCCCCCGGGTTACACACTGTCTGATCTCACTGGGCCCCCGGGTTACACGCTGACTGATCTTAGCGGGCCCCCGGGTTACACACTGTCTGATCTCACTCGGCCCCCGGGTTACACACTGTCTGATCTCACTGGGCCCCCGGGTTACACACTGCCCGAACTCACTGGGCCCCCGGGTTACACACTGCCCGAACTCACTGGGCCCCCGGGTTACACACTGTCTGATCTCACTGGGCCCCCGGGTGACACGTTGTCTGATATCACTGGGGCCTCGGGTTACACACTGTCTGGTCTCACTGGGCCCCCGGGTTACACACTGTCTGATCTCACTGGGCCCCCGAGTTACACACTGTCTGAACTCACTGGGCCTCCGGCTTACACACTGTCTGATCTGAATGGGCCCCCGGGTTACACACTGTCCGAACTCACTGGGCCCCCGGGTTACACACTGTCTGATCTCACTGGGCCCCCGGGTTACACGTTGCCTGATCTCACTGGGCCCCCAGATTACCCACTATCTTATCTCACCGGGCACCCGGGTTACACACTGTCTGATCTCACCGGGCCCCCGGGTTAAACTCTGTCTGATATCATTGGGCCCCCGGGTTACCCACTGTCTGATCTCACTGGGCCCCCGGGTTACACACCGTCTGATCTCACTGGGCCCCCGGGTTACACACTGTCTGATCTCACTGGGCCCCCGGGTTACACACCGTCTGATCTCACTGGGCCCCCGGGTTACACACCGTCTGATCGCACTAGGCCCCCGGGTTACACACCGTCTGATCTCACTGGGCCCCCGGATTACACACCGTCTTATCTCACTGGTCCCCTGGGTTACAAACTGGCTTATGTCACTGGGTCCCCTGGTTAAACACTGTCTGATCTCATTGGGCCCCCGGGTTACACACTGTCCGATCTCACTGGGCCCCCGGTTACACGCTGCCTGATCTCACTGGGCCCCCAGGTTACCCAATATCTGATCTCACTGGGCCCCCGGGTTACACGCTGTCTGATCTCACTGTGCCCCCGGGTTACACGCTGTCTGATCTCACTGGGCCCCCCGGGTTACACACTGTCTGATCTTAGCGGGCCCCCGGGTTACACACTGTCTGATCTCACTGGGCCCCCGAGTTACACACTGTCTGAACTCATTGGGCCCCCGGGTTACACGTTGTCTGATCTCACTGGGCCCCCGGGTTACACGTTGTCTGATCTCACCGGGCTCCCAGGTTACACACTGTTTGATCTCACTGGGCGCCCGGCTTACACACTGTCTGTTCTCACTGGGCGCCCGGGTTACGCACTCTCTTATCTCACTGGGCCCCCGGGTTACACGTTGTCTGATCTCAAAGGGCCCGCGGGTTAAACTCTGTCTGATCTCACTGGGCCCGCGGGTTAAACTCTGTCTGATCTCACTGTGCCCCCGGGTTGCACGCTGTTTGATCTCTCTGGGCCCTCGGGTTGCACACTGTCTGATCTCACTGGACCCTCCGGGTTACACACTGTCTGATCTCACTGGGCCCTCCGGGTTACACACTGTCTGATCTCACTGGGCCCCCGGGTTACACACTGTCTAATCTCACTGGGCCCCCGGGTTACACACTGTCTGATCTCACTGGGCCCCCGGGTTACACACTGTCTGATCACACTGGGCACCCGGGTTACACTCTGTCTGATCTCACTGGGCCCCCGGGTTACACACTGTCTGATCTCACTGGGCCCCCGGGTTACACGCTGTATGATCTCACTGGGCCCCCGAGTTACACACTGTCTGATCTCACTGGGCCCCCGGGTTACACGTTGACTGATCTCACTGAGGCACCGGGTTACACACTGTCTGATCTCACTGGGCCCCCGGGTTATACACTGTCTGATCTCACTGGGCCCCCGGGTTGCACTGTCTGATCTCACTGGGCCCCCGGATTACACGCTATCTGATCTCAATGGGCTTCGGGTGACACACTTATCTCACTAGGCCCCCGTGTTACACACTGTCTGATCTCACTGGGCACCTGGGTTACACACTGTCTGATCTCACTGTGACCCCGGGTTACACACTGTCTGCTCTCACTGTGCCCCCGGGTTACACACTGTCTGATCTCACTGGGCCCCCGAGTTACACACTGTCTGAACTCACTGGGCCTCCGGCTTACACACTGTCTGATCTGAATGGGCCCCCGGGTTACACACTGTCTGAACTCACTGGGCCCCCGGGTTACACACTGTCTGATCTCACTGGGCCCCCGGGTTACACGTTGCCTGATCTCACTGGGCCCGCGGGATAAACTCTGTCTGATATCATTGGGCCCCCGGGTTACCCACTGTCTGATCTCACTGGGCCCCCGGGTTACACACCGTCTGATCTCACTGGGCCCCCGGGTTACACACTGTCTGATCTCACCGGGCCCCCGGGTTACACACTGTCTGATCTCACTGGGCCCCCGGTTACACGCTGCCTGATCTCACTGGGCCCCCAGGTTACCCACTATCTTATCTCACTGGGCCCCCGGGTTACACGCTGTCTGATCTCACTGGGCCCCCGGGTTACACACCGTCTGATCTCACTGGGCCCCCGGGTTACACACTGTCTGATCTCACTGGGCCCCCGGATTACACACCGTCTTATCTCACTGGTCCCCTGTGTTACAAACTGGCTTATGTCACTGGGTCCCCTGGTTAAACACTGTCTGATCTCATTGGGCCCCCGGGTTACACACTGTCCGATCTCACTGGGCCCCCGGTTGCACGCTGCCTGATCTCACTGGGCCCCCAGGTTACCCAATATCTGATCTCACTGGGCCCCCGGGTTACACACTGTCTGATCTCACTGGGCCCCCGGGTTACACGCTGTCTGATCTCACTGGGCCCCCGAGTTACACACTGTCTGATCTCACTGGGCCCGCGGGTTAAACTCTGTCTGATCTCACTGGGCCCGCGGGTTAAACTCTGTCTGATCTCACTGTGCCCCCGGGTTACACACTGTCTGATCTCACTGGACCCTCCGGGTTACACACCGTCTGATCTCACTGGGCCCTCCGGGTTACACACTGTCTGATCTCACTGGGCCCCCGGGTTACACACTGTCTGATCACACTGGGCCCCCGGGTTACACTCTGTCTGATCTCACTGGGCCCCCGGGTTACACACTGTCTGATCTCACTGGGCCCCCGGGTTATACACTGTCTGATCTCACTGGGCCCCCGGGTTGCACTGTCTGAATTCACTGGGCCCCCGGATTACACGCTATCTGATCTCACTGGGCTTCGGGTGACACACTTATCTCACTAGGCCCCCGTGTTACACACTGTCTGATCTCACTGGGCACCTGGGTTACACACTGTCTGATCTCACTGTGACCCCGGGTTACACACTGCCTGCTCTCACTGTGCCCCCGGGTTACACACTGTCTGATCTCACTAGGCCTCTGGGTTACACACTGTCTGATCTCACTGGGCCCCTGGGTTACACACTGTCAGATCTCACTGGGCCCCCGGGTTACACACTGTCTGATCTCACCAGGCCCCCGGTTACACACTGTCTGATCTCACTGAGCCCCCGGGTTACACACTGTCTGATCTCACTGGGCCCCCGGGTTACACACTGTCTGATCGCACTGGGCCCCCGGGTTACACACTGCCTGATCTCACTTCATGCCTGGGTTACACACTGTCTGATCTCACTGGGTCCCCGGGTTACACACTGTCTGATCTCACTGGGCCCCCGGGTTACACGTTGTCTGATCTCACTGGAGCCCCGGGTTACACACTGTCTGATCTCACTGGGCCCCCGGGTTACACACTGTCTGATCTCACTAGGCCCTCGGGTTACACACTGTCTGATCTCACTGGGCTTTGGGTTACACACTGATCTCACTGGGCCCCCGTGTTACACACTGTCTGATCTCACTGGGCCCCCAGGTTACACACTGCCTGTTATCACTGGGACCCTGAGTTACACACTGTCTGAACGCACTGGGCCTCCGGCTTACACACTGTCTGATCTGAATGGGCCGCCGGGTTACACACTGTCTGATCTCACTGGGCCCCCGGGTTACATGTTGTCTGATCTCACTGGGGCCCCGGGTTACAAACTGCCTGTTCTCAATGGGCCCGCGAGTTACACACTGTCTGATCTCACTGGGCCCCCGGGTTACACGTTGTCTGATCTCACTGGGGCCCCGGGTTCCACGCTGTCTGATCTTAGCGGGACCCCGGGTTACACGCTGTCTGATCTCACTGGGCCCCCAGGTTACACACTGTCTGATCTTACTGGGCCCCCGGGTTACACACTGTCTGATCTCACTGGGTCTCGGGTTACACACTGTCTTATCTCACTGGGCCCCCGGGTTACACGTTGTCTGATCTCACTGGGCCCGCGGGTTAAACTCTGTCTGATATCACTGGGCCCCCGGGTTACCCACTGTCTGATCTCACTGCGCCCCCGGGTTGCACTGTCTGATCTCACTGGGCCCCCGGATTACATGCTATCTGATCTCACTGGGCTTCGGGTTACACACTGATCTCACTGGGCCCCCGTGTTACACACTGTCTGATCTCACTGGGCCCCCGGGTTACACACTGTCTGACCTCACTGGGCACCTGGGTTACACACTGTCTGATCTCACTGTGAACCCGGGTTACACACTGCCTGCTCTCACTGTGCCCCCGGGTTACACACTGTCTGATCTCACTCGGCCCCTGGGTTACATACTGTCTGATCTCACTGGGCCCCCGGGTTACACACTGTCAGATCTCACTGGGCTCCCGGGTTACACGCTGTCTGATCTCACCAGGCCCCCGGTTACCCACTGTCTGATCTCACTGGGCCCCCGGGTTACACACCTTCTCATCTCACTGGGCCCCCAGATTACCCACAATCTTATCTCACTGGGCCCCCGGGTTACACACTGTCTGATCTCACTGGGCCCCCCGGGTTACACACTGTCTGATCTCACTGGGCCCCCGGGTTACACACTGTCTGATCTCACCGGGCCCCCGGTTACACGCTGCCTGATCTCACTGGGCCCCCAGATTACCCACTATCTTATCTCACTGGGCCCCCGGGTTACACGCTGTCTGATCTCACTGGGCCCCCGGGTTACACACCGTCTGATCTCACTGGGCCCCCGGGTTACACACCGTCTGATCGCACTAGGCCCCCGGGTTACACACCGTCTGATCTCACTGGGCCCCCGGATTGTACACCGTCTTATCTCACTGGGCCCCTGGGTTACAAACTGGCTGATGACACTGGGCCCCCTGGTTACACACTGTCTGATCTCATTGGGCCCCCGGGTTACACACTGTCCGATCTCACTGGGCCCCCAGTTACACGCTGCCTGATCTCACTGTGCCCCCAGGTTACCCACTATCTGATCTCACTGGGCCCCCGGGTTCCACGCTGTCTGATCTCACTGGGCCCCCGGGTTACACGCTGTCTGATCTCACTGTGCCCCCGGGTTACACGCTGTCTGATCTCACTGGGCCCCCCGGGTTACACACTGTCTGATCTCACTGGGCCCCCGGGTTACACACTGTCTGATCTCACTGGGCCCCCGGGTTACACACTGTCTGATCTCACTGGGCCCCCGGGTTACACGCTGTCTGATCTTAGCGGGCCCCCGGGTTACACACTGTCTGATCTCACTGGGCCCCCGGGTTACACACTGTCTGATCTCACTGGGCCCCCGGGTTACACACTGCCCGAACTCACTGGGCCCCCGGGTTACACACTGTCTGATCTCACTGGGCCCCCGGGTTACACGTTGTCTGATCTCACTGGGGCTCCGGGTTACACACTATCTGGTCTCACTGGGCCCCCGGGTTACACACTGTCTGATCTCACTGGGCCCCCGGTTACACGCTGCCTGATCTCACTGGGCCCCCAGGTTACACACTGTCTGATCTCACTGGGCCCCCGGGTTACACACTGTCTGATCTCACTGGGCCTCGGGTTACACACTGTCTGATCTCACTGGGCCCCCGGGTTACGCACTCTCTTATCTCACTGGGCCCCCGGGTTACACGTTGTCTGATCTCACTGGGCCCGCGGGTTAAACTCTGTCTGATATCATTGGGCCCCCGGGTTACCCACTGTCTGATCTCACTGGGCCCCCGGTTTACACACTGTCTGATCTCACTGGGCCCCTGGGTAACACACTGTCTGATCTCACTGGGCCCCCGGGTTACACACCGTCTGATCTCACTGGGCCCCCTGGTTACACACTGTCTGATCTCACCGGGCCCCCGGGTTACACACTGTCTAATCTCACTGGGCCCCCGGGTTACACACTGTCTGATCTCACTGGGCCCCCGGCTTACACGTTGTCTGATCTCACTGGGCCCGCGGGTTAAACTCTGTCTGATATCATTGGGCCCCCGGTTTACCCACTGTCTGATCCCACTGGGCCCCCGGGTTACACACTGTCTGATCTCACCGGGCCCCCGGGTTACACACTGTCTGATCTCACTGGGCACCTGGGTTACACACTGTCTGATCTCACTGTGACCCCGGGTTACACACTGTCTGCTCTCACTGAGCCCCCGGCTTACACACTGTCTGATCTCACTGGGCCCCCGGGTTACACACTGTCTGATCGCACTGGGCCCCCGGGTTACACGCTGTCTGATCTCACTGGGCCCCCGGGTTACACGCTGCCTGATCTCACTGGGCCCCCAGGTTACCCAATATCTGATCTCACTGTGCCCCCGGGTTACACGCTGTCTGATCTCACTGGGCTCCCGAGTTACACACTGTCTGAACTCACCGGGCTCCCAGGTTACACACTGTTTGATCTCACTGGGCGCCCGACTTACACACTGTCTGTTCTCACTGGGCGCCCGGGTTACGCACTCTCTTATCTCACTGGGCCCCCGGGTTACACGTTGTCTGATCTCACTGGGCCCGCGGGTTAAACTCTGTCTGATCTCACTGTGCCCCCGGGTTGCACGCTGTTTGATCTCTCTGGGCCCTCGGGTTGCACACTGTCTGATCTCACTGGGCCCCCGGGTTACACACTGTCTAATCTCACTGGGCCCCCGGGTTACACACTGTCTAATCTCACTGGGCCCCCGGGTTACACACTGTCTAATCTCACTGGGCCCCCGGGTTACACACTGTCTGATCTCACTGGACCCTCCGGGTTACACACTGTCTGATCTCACTGGGCCCTCCGGGTTACACACTGTCTGATCTCACTGGGCCCCCGGGTTACACACTGTCTAATCTCACTGGGCCCCCGGGTTACACACTGTCTGATCTCACTGGGCCCCCGGGTTACACACTGTCTGATCACACTGGGCCCCCGGGTTACACTCTGTCTGATCTCACTGGGCCCCTGGGTTACACACTGTCTGATCTCACTGGGCCCCCGGGTTACACGCTGTATGATCTCACTGGGCCCCCGAGTTACACACTGTCTGATCTCACTGGGCCCCCGGGTTACACGTTGATTGATCTCACTGAGGCACCGGGTTACACACTGTCTGATCTCACTGGGCCCCCGGGTTATACACTGTCTGATCTCACTGGGCCCCCGGGTTGCACTGTCTGATCTCACTGGGCCCCCGGATTACACGCTATCTGATCTCACTGGGCATCGGGTGACACACTTATCTCACTAGGCCCCCGTGTTACACACTGTCTGATCTCACTGGGCACCTGGGTTACACACTGTCTGATCTCACTGTGACCCCGTGTTACACACTGTCTGCTCTCACTGTGCCCCCGGGTTACACACTGTCTGATCTCACTAGGCCCATTGGGTTACACACTATCTGATCTCACTGGGCCCCTGGGTTACACACTGTCAGATCTCACTGGGCCCCCGGGTTACACGCTGTCTGATCTCACCAGGCCCCCGGTTACACACTGTCTGATCTCACTGAGCCCCCGGGTTACACACTGTCTGATCTCACTGGGCCCCCGGGTTACACACTGTCTGATCGCACTGGGCCCCCGGGTTACACGCTGTCTGATCTCACTGGGTCCCCGTGTTACACACTGTCTGATCTCACTGGGCCCCCGGGTTACACACTGTCTGATCTCACTTCATGCCTGGGTTACACACTGTCTGATCTCACTGGGTCCCCGGGTTACACACTGTCTGATCTCACTGGGCCCCCGGGTTACACACTGTCTGATCTCACTGGGCCCCCGGGTTACACACTGTCTGATCTCACCGGGCCCGTGGTTTGCACACCGTCTGATCTCACTGGGCCCCTGGGTTACACGCTGTCTGATCTCACAGGGCCCCCTGGTTACCCACTGTCTGATCTCACTGGGCCCCCGGGTTACACACCGTCTGATCTCACTGGGCCCCCGGGTTACACACAGTCTGATCTCACTGGGCCCCCGGTTCCACGCTGCCTGATCTCACTGGGCCCCCAGGTTACACGCTGGCTGATCTCACTGGGCCCCCGGGTTACATGCTGTCTGATCTCACAGGGCCCCCGGGTTACATGCTGTCTGATCTCACTGGGCCCCCGGGTTACACTCTGTCTGATCTCACTGGGCCCCTGGGTTACACACTGTCTGATCTCACTGGGCCCCCGGGTTACACACTGTCTGATCTCACTGGGCCCCCGGGTTACACGTTGTCTTATCTCACTGGGGCCCCGGGTTACAAACTGCCTGTTCTCAATGGGCCCCCGAGTTACACACTGTCTGATCTCACTGGGCCCCCGGGTTACACGCTGTCTGATCTCACTGGGCCCCCAGGTTACACACCGTCTGATCTCACTGGGTCTCGGGTTACACACTGTCTGACCTCACTGGGCCCCCGGGTTATGCACTCTCTTATCTCACTGGGCCCCCGGGTTACACGTTTCTGATCTCACTGGGCCCGCGGGTTAAACTCTGTCTGATATCACTGGGCCCCCGGGTTACCCACTGTCTGATCTCACTGGGCTCCCAGGTTACACGCTGTCTGATCTCACCAGGCCCCCGGTTACCCACTGTCTGATCTCACTGGGCCCCCGGATTACCCACAATCTTATCTCACTGGGCCCCCGGGTTACACACTGTCTGATCTCACTGGGCCCCCCGGGTTACACACTGTCTGATCTCACTGGGCCCCCGGGTTACACACTGTCTGATCTCACCGGGCCCCCGGGTTACACACTGTCTGATCTCACTGGGCCCCCGGTTACACGCTGCCTGATCTCACTGGGCCCCCAGATTACCCACTATCTTATCTCACTGGGCCCCCGGGTTACACGCTGTCTGATCTCACTGGGCCCCCGGGTTACACACCGTCTGATCTCACTGGGCCCCCGGGTTACACACCGTCTGATCGCACTAGGCCCCCGGGTTACACACCGTCTGATCTCACTGGGCCCCCGGATTGTACACCGTCTTATCTCACTGGGCCCCTGGGTTACAAACTGGCTGATGACACTGGGCCCCCTGGTTACACACTGTCTGATCTCATTGGGCCCCCGGGTTACACACTGTCCGATCTCACTGGGCCCCCAGTTACACGCTGCCTGATCTCACTGTGCCCCCAGGTTACACACTGTCTGATCTCACTGGGCCCCCGGGTTCCACGCTGTCTGATCTCACTGGGCCCCCGGGTTACACGCTGTCTGATCTCACTGTGCCCCCGGGTTACACGCTGTCTGATCTCACTGGGCCCCCCGCGTTACACACTGTCTGATCTCACTGGGCCCCCGGGTTACACACTGTCTGATCTCACTGGGCCCCCGGGTTACACACTGTCTGATCTCACTGGGCCCCCGGGTTACACGCTGTCTGATCTTAGCGGGCCACCGGGTTACACACTGTCTGATCTCACTGGGCCCCCGGGTTACACACTGTCTGATCTCACTGGGCCCCCGGGTTACACACTGCCCGAACTCACAGGGCCCCCGGGTTACACACTGTCTGATCTCACTGGGCCCCCGGGTTACACGTTGTCTGATCTCACTGGGCCCCCGGGTTACACACTGTCTGATCTCACTGGGCCCCCGGGTTACACACTGCCCGAACTCACAGGGCCCCCGGGTTACACACTGTCTGATCTCACTGGGCCCCCGGGTTACACACTGTCTGATCTCACTGGGGCTCCGGGTTACACACTATCTGGTCTCACTGGGCCCCCGGGTTACACACTGTCTGATCTCACTGGGCCCCCGAGTTACACACTGTCTGGACTCACTGGGCCTCCGGCTAACACACTGTCTGATCTGAATGGGCCCCCGGGTTAGACATTGTCCGAACTCACTGGGCCCCCGGGTTACACACTGTCTGATCTCACTGGGCCCCCGGTTTACACGTTGCCCGAACTCACTGGGCCCCCGGGTTACACACTGTCTGATCTCACTGGGCCCCCGGGTTACACGTTGTCTGATCTCACTGGGGCTCCGGGTTACACACTATCTGGTCTCACTGGGCCCCCGGGTTACACACTGTCTGATCTCACTGGGCCCCCGGTTACACGCTGCCTGATCTCACTGGGCCCCCAGGTTACACACTGTCTGATCTCACTGGGCCCCCGGGTTACACACTGTCTGATCTCACTGGGCCTCGGGTTACACACTGTCTGATCTCACTGGGCCCCCGGGTTACGCACTCTCTTATCTCACTGGGCCCCCGGGTTACACGTTGTCTGATCTCATTGGGCCCGCGGGTTAAACTCTGTCTGATATCATTGGGCCCCCGGTTTACCCACTGTCTGATCCCACTGGGCCCCCGGGTTACACACTGTCTGCTCTCACTGTGCCCCCGGGTTAAACACTGTCTGATCTCACTGGGCCCCTGGGTTACACACTGTCTGATCTCACTTGGCCCCCGGGTTACACGCTGTCTGATCTCACTGGGCCCCCGGGTTACACACTGTCTGATCTCACTGGGCCCCCGGATTACACACCGTCTTATCTCACTGGTCCCCTGGGTTACAAACTGGCTTATGTCACTGGGTCCCCTGGTTAAACACTGTCTGATCTCATTGGGCCCCCGGGTTACACACTGTCCGATCTCACTGGGCCCCCGGTTACACGCTGCCTGATCTCACTGGGCCCCCAGGTTACCCACTATCTGATCTCACTGGGCCCCCGGGTTACACGCTGTCTGATCTCACTGTGCCCCCGGGTTACACGCTGTCTGATCTCACTGGGCTCCCGAGTTACACACTGTCTGAACTCACCGGGCTCCCAGGTTACACACTGTTTGATCTCACTGGGCGCCCGGCTTACACACTGTCTGTTCTCACTGGGCGCCCGGGTTACGCACTCTCTTATCTCACTGGGCCCCCGGGTTACACGTTGTCTGATCTCACTGGGCCCGCGGGTTAAACTCTGTTTGATCTCTCTGGGCCCTCGGGTTGCACACTGTCTGATCTCACTGGACCCTCCGGGTTACACACTGTCTGATCTCACTGGGCCCTCCGGGTTACACACTGTCTGATCTCACTGGGCCCCCGGGTTACACACTGTCTAATCTCACTGGGCCCCCGGGTTACACACTGTCTGATCTCACTGGGCCCCCGGGTTACACACTGTCTGATCACACTGGGCCCCCGGGTTACACTCTGTCTGATCTCACTGGGCCCCTGGGTTACACACTGTCTGATCTCACTGGGCCCCCGGGTTACACGCTGTATGATCTCACTGGGCCCCCGAGTTACACACTGTCTGATCTCACTGGGCCCCCGGGTTACACGTTGACTGATCTCACTGAGGCACCGGGTTACACACTGTCTGATCTCACTGGGCCCCCGGGTTATACACTGTCTGATCTCACTGGGCCCCCAGGTTGCACTGTCTGATCTCACTGGGCCCCCGGATTACACGCTATCTGATCTCACTGGGCATCGGGTGACACACTTATCTCACTAGGCCCCCGTGTTACACACTGTCTGATCTCACTGGGCACCTGGGTTACACACTGTCTGATCTCACTGTGACCCCGTGTTACACACTGTCTGCTCTCACTGTGCCCCCGGGTTACACACTGTCTGATCTCACTAGGCCCCTGGGTTACACACTATCTGATCTCACTGGGCCCCTGGGTTACACACTGTCAGATCTCACTGGGCCCCCGGGTTACACGCTGTCTGATCTCACCAGGCCCCCGGTTACACACTGTCTGATCTCACTGAGCCCCCGGGTTACACACTGTCTGATCTCACTGGGCCCCCGGGTTACACACTGTCTGATCGCACTGGGCCCCCGGGTTACACGCTGTCTGATCTCACTGGGTCCCCGTGTTACACACTGTCTGATCTCACTGGGCCCCCGGGTTACACACTGTCTGATCTCACTTCATGCCTGGGTTACACACTGTCTGATCTCACTGGGTCCCCGGGTTACACACTGTCTGATCTCACTGGGCCCCCGGGTTACACACTGTCTGATCTCACTGGGCCCCCGGGTTACACACTGTCTGATCTCACCGGGCCCGTGGTTTGCACACCGCCTGATCTCACTGGGCCCCTGGGTTACACGCTGTCTGATCTCACTGGGCCCCCTGGTTCCCCACTGTCTGATCTCACTGGGCCCCCGGGTTACACACCGTCTGATCTCACTGGGCCCCCGGGTTACACACTGTCTGATCTCACTTCATGCCTGGGTTACACACTGTCTGATCTCACTGGGTCCCCGGGTTACACACTGTCTGATCTCACTGGGCCCCCGGGTTACACTCTGTCTGATCTCACTGGGCCCCTGGGTTACAAACTGTCTGATCTCACTGGGCCCCCGGGTTACACACTGTCTGATCTCACTGGGCCCCCGGGTTACACGTTGTCTGATCTCACTGGGGCCCCGGGTTACAAACTGCCTGTTCTCAATGGGCCCCCGAGTTACACACTGTCTGATCTCACTGGGCCCCCGGGTTACACGCTGTCTGATCTCACTGGGCCCCCAGGTTACACACCGTCTGATCTCACTGGGTCTCGGGTTACACACTGTCTGACCTCACTGGGCCCCCGGGTTACGCACTCTCTTATCTCACTGGGCCCCCGGGTTACACGTTGTCTGATCTCACTGGGCCCGCGGGTTAAACTCTGTCTGATATCACTGGGCCCCCGGGTTACCCACTGTCTGATCTCACTGGGCCCCCGGGTTGCACTGTCTGATCTCACTGGGCCCCCGGATTACACGCTATCTGATCTCACTGGGCTTCGGGTTACACACTGATCTCACTGGGCCCCCGTGTTACACACTGTCTGATCTCACTGGGCCCCCGGGTTACACACTGTCTGATCTCACTGGGCACCTGGGTTACACACTGTCTGATCTCACTGTGAACCCGGGTTACACACTGCCTGCTCTCACTGTGCCCCCGGGTTACACACTGTCTGATCTCACTAGGCCCCTGGGTTACATACTGTCTGATCTCACTGGGCCCCCGGGTTACACACTGTCAGATCTCACTGGGCTCCCAGGTTACACGCTGTCTGATCTCACTGGGCCCCTGTGTTACACACTGTCTGATCTCACTGGGCCCCCGGGTTACACACTGTCTGATCTCACTGGGCACCTGGGTTACACACTGTCTGATCTCACTGTGAACCCGGGTTACACACTGCCTGCTCTCACTGTGCCCCCGGGTTACACACTGTCTGATCTCACTGGGCCCCCGGGTTACACACTGTCTGATCTCACTGGGCACCTGGGTTACACACTGTCTGATCTCACTGTGAACCCGGGTTACACACTGCTTGCTCTCACTGGGCCCCCGGGTTACACACTGTCTGATCTCACCGGGCCCCCGGGTTACACACTGTCTGATCTCACTGGGCCCCCGGTTACACGCTGCCTGATCTCACTGGGCCCCCAGATTACCCACTATCTTATCTCACTGGGCCCCCGGGTTACACGCTGTCTGATCTCACTGGGCCCCCGGGTTACACACCGTCTGATCTCACTGGGCCCCCGGGTTACACACCGTCTGATCGCACTAGGCCCCCGGGTTACACACCGTCTGATCTCACTGGGCCCCCGGATTGTACACCGTCTTATCTCACTGGGCCCCTGGGTTACAAACTGGCTGATGACACTGGGCCCACTGGTTACACACTGTCTGATCTCATTGGGCCCCCGGGTTACACACTGTCCGATCTCACTGGGCCCCCAGTTACACGCTGCCTGATCTCACTGTGCCCCCAGGTTACACACTGTCTGATCTCACTGGGCCCCCGGGTTCCACGCTGTCTGATCTCACTGGGCCCCCGGGTTACACGCTGTCTGATCTCACTGTGCCCCCGGGTTACACGCTGTCTGATCTCACTGGGCCCCCCGGGTTACACACTGTCTGATCTCACTGGGCCCCCGGGTTACACACTGTCTGATCTCACTGGGCCCCCGGGTTACACACTGTCTGATCTCACTGGGCCCCCGGGTTACACGCTGTCTGATCTTAGCGGGCCACCGGGTTACACACTGTCTGATCTCACTGGGCCCCCGGGTTACACACTGTCTGATCTCACTGGGCCCCCGGGTTACACACTGCCCGAACTCACAGGGCCCCCGGGTTACACACTGTCTGATCTCACTGGGCCCCCGGGTTACACGTTGTCTGATCTCACTGGGCCCCCGGGTTACACACTATCTGGTCTCACTGGGCCCCCGGGTTACACACTGTCTGATTTCACTGGGCCCCCGAGTTACACACTGTCTCGACTCACTGGGCCTCCGGCTAACACACTGTCTGATCTGAATGGGCCCCCGGGTTAGACATTGTCCGAACTCACTGGGCCCCCGGGTTACACTCTGTCTGATCTCACTGGGCCCCTGGGTTACACACTGTCTGATCTCACTGGGCCCCCGGGTTACACGCTGTATGATCTCACTGGGCCCCCGGGTTACACACTGTCTGATCTCACTGGGCCCCCGGGTTACACACTGTCTGATCTCACTGGGCCCCCGGGTTACACGCTGTCTGATCTTAGCGGGCCACCGGGTTACACACTGTCTGATCTCACTGGGCCCCCGGGTTACACACTGTCTGATCTCACTGGGCCCCCGGGTTACACACTGCCCGAACTCACAGGGCCCCCGGGTTACACACTGTCTGATCTCACTGGGCCCCCGGGTTACACGTTGTCTGATCTCACTGGGCCCCCGGGTTACACACTGTCTGATCTCACTGGGCCCCCGGGTTACACACTGCCCGAACTCACAGGGCCCCCGGGTTACACACTGTCTGATCTCACTGGGCCCCCGGGTTACACACTGTCTGATCTCACTGGGGCTCCGGGTTACACACTATCTGGTCTCACTGGGCCCCCGGGTTACACACTGTCTGATCTCACTGGGCCCCCGAGTTACACACTGTCTGGACTCACTGGGCCTCCGGCTAACACACTGTCTGATCTGATTGGGCCCCCGGGTTAGACATTGTCCGAACTCACTGGGCCCCCGGGTTACACACTGTCTGATCTCACTGGGCCCCCGGTTTACACGTTGCCCGAACTCACTGGGCCCCCGGGTTACACACTGTCTGATCTCACTGGGCCCCCGGGTTACACACTGTCTGATCTCACTGGGCCCCCGGTTACACGCTGCCTGATCTCACTGGGCCCCCAGGTTACACACTGTCTGATCTCACTGGGCCCCCGGGTTACACACTGTCTGATCTCACTGGGCCTCGGGTTACACACTGTCTGATCTCACTGGGCCCCCGGGTTACGCACTCTCTTATCTCACTGGGCCCCCGGGTTACACGTTGTCTGATCTCACTGGGCCCGCGGGTTAAACTCTGTCTGATATCATTGGGCCCCCGGGTTACCCACTGTCTGATCTCACTGGGCCCCCGGGTTACACACTGTCTGATCTCACTGGGCCCCTGGGTTACACACTGTCTGATCTCACTGGGCCCCCGGGTTACACACCGTCTGATCTCACTGGGCCCCCTGGTTACACACAGTCTGATCTCACCGGGCCCCCGGGTTACACACTGTCTAATCTCACTGGGCCCCCGGGTTACACACTGTCTGATCTCACTGGGCCCCCGGAGTTACACGTTGTCTGATCTCACTGGGCCCGCGGGTTAAACTCTGTCTGATATCATTGGGCCCCCGGTTTACCCACTGTCTGATCCCACTGGGCCCCCGGGTTACACACTGTCTGATCTCACCGGGCCCCCGGGTTACACACTGTCTGATCTCACTGGGCACCTGGGTTACACACTGTCTGATCTCACTGTGCCCCCGGGTTAAACACTGTCTGATCTCACTGGGCCCCTGGGTTACACACTGTCTGATCTCACTGGGCCCCCGGCTTACACGCTGTCTGATCTCACTGAGCCCCCGGGTTACACACTGTCTGATCTCACTGGGCCCCCGGGTTACACACTGTCTGATCGCACTGGGCCCCCGGGTTACACGCTGTCTGATCTCACTGGGCCCCCGGGTTACACACTGTCTGATCTCACTGGGCACCCGGATTACACACCGTCTTATCTCACTGGTCCCCTGGGTTACAAACTGGCTTATGTCACTGGGTCCCCTGGTTAAACACTGTCTGATCTCATTGGGCCCCCGGGTTACACACTGTCCGATCTCACTGGGCCCCCGGTTACACGCTGCCTGATCTCACTGGGCCCCCAGGTTACCCAATATCTGATCTCACTGGCCCCCCGGGTTACACGCTGTCTGATCTCACTGGGCTCCCGAGTTACACACTGTCTGAACTCACCGGGCTCCCAGGTTACACACTGTCTGTTCTCACTGGGCGCCCGGGTTACGCACTCTCTTATCTCACTGGGCCCCCGGGTTACACGTTGTCTGATCTCACTGGGCCCGCGGGTTAAACTCTGTCTGATCTCACTGTGCCCCCGGGTTGCACGCTGTTTGATCTCTCTGGGCCCTCGGGTTGCACACTGTCTGATCTCACTGGACCCTCCGGGTTACACACTGTCTGATCTCACTGGGCCCTCCGGGTTACACACTGTCTGATCTCACTGGGCCCCCGGGTTACACACTGTCTAATCTCACTGGGCCCCCGGGTTACACACTGTCTGATCTCACTGGGCCCCCGGGTTACACACTGTCTGATCACACTGGGCCCCCGGGTTACACTCTGTCTGATCTCACTGGGCCCCTGGGTTACACACTGTCTGATCTCACTGGGCCCCCGGGTTACACGCTGTATGATCTCACTGGGCCCCCGAGTTACACACTGTCTGATCTCACTGGGCCCCCGGGTTACACGTTGACTGATCTCACTGAGGCACCGGGTTACACACTGTCTGATCTCACTGGGCCCCCGGGTTATACACTGTCTGATCTCACTGGGCCCCCAGGTTGCACTGTCTGATCTCACTGGGCCCCCGGATTACACGCTATCTGATCTCACTGGGCATCGGGTGACACACTTATCTCACTAGGCCCCCGTGTTACACACTGTCTGATCTCACTGGGCACCTGGGTTACACACTGTCTGATCTCACTGTGACCCCGTGTTACACACTGTCTGCTCTCACTGTGCCCCCGGGTTACACACTGTCTGATCTCACTAGGCCCCTGGGTTACACACTATCTGATCTCACTGGGCCCCTGGGTTACACACTGTCAGATCTCACTGGGCCCCCGGGTTACACGCTGTCTGATCTCACCAGGCCCCCGGTTACACACTGTCTGATCTCACTGAGCCCCCGGGTTACACACTGTCTGATCTCACTGGGCCCCCGGGTTACACACTGTCTGATCGCACTGGGCCCCCGGGTTACACGCTGTCTGATCTCACTGGGTCCCCGTGTTACACACTGTCTGATCTCACTGGGCCCCCGGGTTACACACTGTCTGATCTCACTTCATGCCTGGGTTACACACTGTCTGATCTCACTGGGTCCCCGGGTTACACACTGTCTGATCTCACTGGGCCCCCGGGTTACACACTGTCTGATCTCACTGGGCCCCCGGGTTACACACTGTCTGATCTCACCGGGCCCCCGGGTTACACACAGTCTGATCTCACTGGGCCCCCGGTTCCACGCTGCCTGATCTCACTGGGCCCCCAGGTTACACGCTGGCTGATCTCACTGGGCCCCCGGGTTACATGCTGTCTGATCTCACAGGGCCCCCGGGTTACATGCTGTCTGATCTCACTGGGCCGCCGGGTTACACACTGTCTGATCTGAATGGGCCGCCGGGTTACACACTGTCTGATCTCACTGGGCCCCCGGGTTACACACTGTCTGATCTCACTGGGCCCCCGGGTTACACGTTGTCTGATCTCACTGGGGCCCCGGGTTACAAACTGCCTGTTCTCAATGGGCCCCCGAGTTACACACTGTCTGATCTCACTGGGCCCCCGGGTTACACGCTGTCTGATCTCACTGGGCCCCCAGGTTACACACCGTCTGATCTCACTGGGTCTCGGGTTACACACTGTCTGACCTCACTGGGCCCCCGGGTTACGCACTCTCTTATCTCACTGGGCCCCCGGGTTACACGTTGTCTGATCTCACTGGGCCCGCGGGTTAAACTCTGTCTGATATCACTGGGCCCCCGGGTTACCCACTGTCTGATCTCACTGGGCCCCCGGGTTGCACTGTCTGATCTCACTGGGCCCCCGGATTACACGCTATCTGATCTCACTGGGCTTCGGGTTACACACTGATCTCACTGGGCCCCCGTGTTACACACTGTCTGATCTCACTGGGCCCCCGGGTTACACACTGTCTGATCTCACTGGGCACCTGGGTTACACACTGTCTGATCTCACTGTGAACCCGGGTTACACACTGCCTGCTCTCACTGTGCCCCCGGGTTACACACTGTCTGATCTCACTAGGCCCCTGGGTTACATACTGTCTGATCTCACTGGGCCCCGGGTTACACACTGTCAGATCTCACTGGGCTCCCAGGTTACACGCTGTCTGATCTCACCAGGCCCCCGGTTACCCACTGTCTGATCTCACTGGGCCCCCGGATTACCCACAATCTTATCTCACTGGGCCCCCGGGTTACACACTGTCTGATCTCACTGGGCCCCCCGGGTTACACACTGTCTGATCTCACTGGGCCCCCGGGTTACACACTGTCTGATCTCACCGGGCCCCCGGGTTACACACTGTCTGATCTCACTGGGCCCCCGGTTACACGCTGCCTGATCTCACTGGGCCCCCAGATTACCCACTATCTTATCTCACTGGGCCCCCGGGTTACACGCTGTCTGATCTCACTGGGCCCCCGGGTTACACACCGTCTGATCTCACTGGGCCCCCGGGTTACACACCGTCTGATCGCACGAGGCCCCCGGGTTACACACCGTCTGATCTCACTGGGCCCCCGGATTGTACACCGTCTTATCTCACTGGGCCCCTGGGTTACAAACTGGCTGATGACACTGGGCCCCCTGGTTACACACTGTCTGATCTCATTGGGCCCCCGGGTTACACACTGTCCGATCTCACTGGGCCCCCAGTTACACGCTGCCTGATCTCACTGTGCCCCAGTTACACACTGTCTGATCTCACTGGGCCCCCGGGTTCCACGCTGTCTGATCTCACTGGGCCCCCGGGTTACACGCTGTCTGATCTCACTGTGCCCCCGGGTTACACGCTGTCTGATCTCACTGGGCCCCCCGGGTTACACACTGTCTGATCTCACTGGGCCCCCGGGTTACACACTGTCTGATCTCACTGGGCCCCCGGGTTACACACTGTCTGATCTCACTGGGCCCCCGGGTTACACGCTGTCTGATCTTAGTGGGCCACCGGGTTACACACTGTCTGATCTCACTGGGCCCCCGGGTTACACACTGTCTGATCTCACTGGGCCCCCGGGTTACACACTGCCCGAACTCACAGGGCCCCCGGGTTACACACTGTCTGATCTCACTGGGCCCCCGGGTTACACGTTGTCTGATCTCACTGGGCCCCCGGGTTACACACTGTCTGATCTCACTGGGCCCCCGGGTTACACACTGCCCGAACTCACAGGGCCCCCGGGTTACACACTGTCTGATCTCACTGGGCCCCCGGGTTACACACTGTCTGATCTCACTGGGCCCCCGAGTTACACACTGTCTGGACTCACTGGGCCTCCGGCTAACACACTGTCTGATCTGAATGGGCCCCCGGGTTAGACATTGTCCGAACTCACTGGGCCCCCGGGTTACACACTGTCTGATCTCACTGGGCCCCCGGTTTACACGTTGCCTGATCTCACTGGGCCCCCGGGTTACACACTGTCTGATCTCACCGGGCCCCCGCGTTACACACTGTCTGATCTCACTGGGCCCCCGGTTACACGCTGCCTGATCTCACTGGGCCCCCAGGTTACACACTGTCTGATCTCACTGGGCCCCCGGTTACACGCTGCCTGATCTCACTGGGCCCCCAGGTTACACACTGTCTGATCTCACTGGGCCCCCGGGTTACACACTGTCTGATCTCACTTGGCCTCGGGTTACACACTGTCTGATCTCACTGGGCCCCCGATTACGCACTCTCTTATCTCACTGGGCCCCCGGGTTACACGTTGTCTGATCTCACTGGGCCCGCGGGTTAAACTCTGTCTGATATCATTGGGCCCCCGGGTTACCCACTGTCTGATCTCACTGGGCCCCCGGGTTACACACTGTCTGATCTCACTGGGCCCCTGGGTTACACACTGTCTGATCTCACTGGGCCCCCGGGTTACACACCGTCTGATCTCACTGGGCCCCCGGGTTACACGCTGTCTGATCTCACTGAGCCCCCGGGTTACACACTGTCTGATATCACTGGGCCCCCGGGTTACACACTGTCTGATCGCACTGGGCCCCCGGGTTACACGCTGTCTGATCTCACTGGGCCCCCGGGTTACACACTGTCTGATCTCACTGGGCCCCCGGGTAACACACTGTCTGATCGCACTGGGCCCCCGGGTTACACGCTGTCTGATCTCACTGAGCCCCCGGGTTACACACTGTATGATCGCACTGGGCCCCCGGGTTACACGCTGTCTGATCTCACTGGGCCCCCGGGTTACACGCTGTCTGATCTCACTGAGCCCCCGGGTTACACACTGTCTGATCTCACTGGGCCCCCGGGTTACACACTGTATGATCGCACTGGGCCCCCGGGTTACACGCTGTCTGATCTCACTGGGCCCCCGGGTTACACACTGTCTGATCTCACTGGGCCCCCGGGTTACACACTGTCTGATCTCACTTCATGCCTGGGTTACACACCGTCTGATCTCACTGGGCCCCCGGTTACACGCTGCCTGATCTCACTGGGCCCCCAGGTTACACACTGTCTCATCTCACTGGGCCCCTGGTTACACGCTGCCTGATCTCACTGGGCCCCCGGGTTACACGCTGGCTGATCTCACTGGGCCCCCGGGTTGCATGCTGTCTGATCTCACAGGGCCCCCGGGTTACACACTGTCTGATCTCACCGGGTCCCCGGGTTACACACTGTCCGATCTCACTAGGCCCCCGGGTTACACACTGCCCGAACACACTGGGCCCCCGGGTTACACACTGTCTGATCTCACTGGGCCCCCGGGTTACACGTTGTCTGATCTCACTGGGCCCCGGGTTACACACTGTCTGATCTCACTGGGCCCCCGGGTTACACACTGTCTGATCTCACTGGGCCCTCGGGTTACACATTGTCTGATCTCACTGGGCTTTGGGTTACACACTGATCTCACTAGGCCCCCGTGTTACACACTGTCTGATCTCACTGGGCCCCCGGGTTACACGTTGTCTGATCTCATTGGGGCCCCGGGTTACACACTGTCTGATCTCAATGGGCCCCCTAGTTACACACAGTCTGAACTCACTGGGCCTCCGGCTTACACACTGTCTGATCTGAATGCGCCCCCGGGTTAAACACTGTCCGAACTCACTGGGCCCCCGGGTTACACACTGTCTGATCTCACTGGGGCCCCGGGTTCCACGCTGTCTGATCTTAGCGGAACCCCGGGTTACACACTGTCTGATCTCACTGGGCCCCCGGGTTACACACTGTCTGCTCTCACTGGGTCTCGGCTTACACACTGTCTGACCTCACTGCGCCCCCGGGTTACGCACTCTCATATCTCACTGGGCCCCCGGGTTACACGTTGTCTGATCTCACTGGGCCCGCGGGTTAAACTCTGTCTGATCTCACTGGGCCCCCGGGTTGCACTGTCTGATCTCACTGGGCCCCCGGATTACACGCTGTCTGATCTCACTGGGCTTCGGGTTACACACTGATCTCACTGGGCCCCCGTGTTACACACTGTCTGATCTCACTGGGCCCCCGGGTTACACACTGTCTGATCTCACTGGGCACCTGGGTTACACACTGTCTGATCTCACTGGGCACCTGGGTTACACACTGTCTGATCTCACTGTGACCCCGGGTTACACACTGCCTGCTCTCACTGTGCCCCCGGGTTACACACTGTCTGATCTCACTAGGCCCCTGGGTTACATACTGTCTGATCTCACTGGGCCCCCGGGTTACACACCGTCTGATCTCACTGGGCCCCGGGTTACACACTGTCTGATCTCACTGGGCCCCCGGGTTACACACTGTCTGATCGCACTGGGCCCCTGGGTTACACGCTGTCTGATCTCACTGGGCCCCCGGGTTACACACTGTCGGATCTCACTGGGCCCCCGGGTTACACATTGTCTGATCTCACTTCATGCCCGGGTTACACACTGTCTGATCTCACTGGGTCCCCGGGTTACACACTGTCTGATCTCACCGGGCCCCCGGGTTACACACTGTCTGATCTCACTGGGCCCCCGGTTACACACTGTCTGATCTCACTGGGCCTCGGGTTACACACTGTCTGATCTCACTGGGCCCCCGGGTTACGCACTCTCTTATCTCACTGGGCCCCCGGGTTACACGTTGTCTGATCTCACTGGGCCCGCGGGTTAAACTCTGTTGATATCATTGGGCCCCCGGGTTACCCACTGTCTGATCTCACTGGGCCCCCGGGTTACACACCGTCTGATCTCACTGGGCCCCCGGGTTACACACTGTCTGATCTCACCGGGCCCCCGGGTTACACACTGTCTGATCTCACTGGGCCCCCGGTTACACGCTGCCTGATCTCACTTGGCCCCCAGGTTACCCACTATCTTATCTCACTGGGCCCCCGGGTTACACGTTGTCTGATCTCACTGGGCCCCTGGGTTACACACCGTCTGATCTCACTGGGCCCCCGGGTTACACACCGTCTGATCGCACTAGGCCCCCGGGTTACACACCGTCTGATCTCACTGGGCCCCCGGATTACACACCGTCTTATCTCACTGGGCCCCTGGGTTACAAACTGGCTGATGTCACTGGGCCCCCTGGTTACACACTGTCTGATCTCATTGGGCCCCCGGGTTACACACTGTCCGATCTCACTGGGCCCCCGGTTACACGCTGCCTGATCTCACTGGGCCCCCAGGTTACCCTCTATCTGATCTCACTGGGCCCCCGGGTTACACGCTGTCTGATCTCACTGGGCCCCCGGGTTACACGCTGTCTGATCTCACTGGGCCCCCGGGTTACACACTGTCTGATCTCACTGGGCCCCCGGGTTACACGCTGTCTGATCTCACTGGGCCCCCGGGTTACACGCTGTCTGATCTCACTGGGCTCCCGGGTTACACGCTGTCTGATCTCACTGGGCCCCCGGGTTACACGCTGTCTGATCTCACTGGGCCCCCGGGTTACACGCTGTCTGATCTCACTGGGCCCCCGGGTTACACACTGTCTGATCTCACTGTGAACCCGGGTTACACACTGCCTGCTCTCACTGTGCCCCCGGGTTACACACTGTCTGATCTCACTCGGCCCCTGGGTTACATACTGTCTGATCTCACTGGGCTCCCGGGTTACACGCTGTCTGATCTCACTGGGCTCCCGGGTTACACGCTGTCTGATCTCACTGGGCCCCCGGGTTACACGCTGTCTGATCTCACTGGGCCCCCGGGTTACACGCTGTCTGATCTCACTGGGCCCCCGGGTTACACACTGTCTGATCTCACTGTGAACCCGGGTTACACACTGCCTGCTCTCACTGTGCCCCCGGGTTACACACTGTCTGATCTCACTCGGCCCCTGGGTTACATACTGTCTGATCTCACTGGGCTCCCGGGTTACACGCTGTCTGATCTCACCAGGCCCCCGGTTACCCACTGTCTGATCTCACTGGGCCCCCGGGTTACACACCGTCTGATCTCACTGGGCCCCCAGATTACCCACAATCTTATCTCACTAGGCCCCCGGGTTACACACTGTCTGATCTCACTGGGCCCCCCGGGTTACACACTGTCTGATCTCACTGGGCCCCCGGGTTACACACTGTCTGATCTCACCGGGCCCCTGGGTTACACACTGTATGATCTCACTGGGCCCCCGGTTACACGCTGCCTGATCTCACTGGGCCCCCAGATTACCCACTATCTTATCTCACTGGGCCGCCGGGTTACACGCTGTCTGATCTCACTGGGCCCCCGGGTTACACACCGTCTGATCTCACTGGGCCCCCGGGTTACACACCGTCTGATCGCACTAGGCCCCCGGGTTACACACCGTCTGATCTCACTGGGCCCCCGGATTGTACACCGTCTTATCTCACTGGGCACCTGGGTTACAAACTGGCTGATGACACTGGGCCCCCTGGTTACACACTGTCTGATCTCATTGGGCCCCCGGGTTACACACTGTCCAATCTCACTGGGCCCCCAGTTACACGCTGCCTGATCTCACTGTGCCCCCAGGTTACCCACTATCTGATCTCACTGGGCCCCCGGGTTCCACGATGTCTGATCTCACTGGGCCCCCGGGTTACACGCTGTCTGATCTCACTGGGCCCCCGGGTTACACGCTGTCTGATCTCACTGGGCCCCCCGGGTTACACACTGTCTGATCTCACTGGGCCCCCGGGTTACACACTGTCTGATCTCACTGGGCCCCCGGGTTACACACTGTCTGATCTCACTGGGCCCCCGGGTTACACGCTGTCTGATCTTAGTGGGCCCCCGGGTTACACACTGTCTGATCTCACTGGGCCCCCGGGTTACACACTGTCTGATCTCACTGGGCCCCCGGGTTACACACTGCCCGAACTCACTGGGCCCCCGGGTTACACACTGTCTGATCTCACTGGGCCCCCGGGTTACACGTTGTCTGATCTCACTGGGGCCCCGGGTTACACACTATCTGGTCTCACTGGGCCCCCGGGTTACACACTGTCTGATCTCACTGGGCACCCGAGTTACACACTGTCTGGACTCACTGGGCCTCCGGCTTACACACTGTCTGATCTGAATAGGCCCCCGGGTTACACATTGTCCGAACTCACTGGGCCCCCGGGTTACACACTGTCTGATCTCACTGGGCCCCCGGTTTACACGTTGCCTGATCTCACTGGGCCCCCAGATTACCCACTATCTTATCTCACCGGGCACCCGGGTTACACACTGTCTGATCTCACCGGGCTTCCGGGTTACACACTGTCTGATCTCACTGGGCCCCCGGTTACACGCTGCCTGATCTCACTGGGCCCCCAGGTTACACACTGTCTGATCTCACTGGGCCCCCGGGTTACACACTGTCTGATCTCACTGGGCCCCCGGTTACACGCTGCCTGATCTCACTGGGCCCCCAGGTTACACGCTGTCTGATCTCACTGGGCCCCCGGGTTACACACCGTCTGATCTCACTGGGCCCCCTGGTTACACACTGTCTGATCTCACCGGGCCCCCGGGTTACACACTGTCTGATCTCACTGGGCCCCCGGTTACACGCTGCCTGATCTCACTGGGCCCCCAGGTTACACACTGTCTGATCTCACTGGGCCCCCGGGTTACACACTGTCTGATCTCACTGGGCCTCAGGTTACACACTGCCTGACCTCACTGGGCCCCCGGGTTACGCACTCTCTTATCTCACTGGGCCCCCGGGTTACACGTTGTCTGATCTCACTGGGCCCACGGGTTAAACTCTGTCTGATATCATTGGGCCCCCGGTTTACCCACTGTCTGATCTCACTGGGCCCCCGGGTTACACACTGTCTGATCTCACTGGGCCCCCGGGTTACACACTGTCTGATCTCACTGGGCCCCCGGTTACACACTGCCTGATCTCACTGGGCCCCTGGGTTACACACTGTCTGATCTCACTGGGCCCCCGGGTTACACACTGTCTGATCTCACTGGGCCCCCGGGTTACACGCTGTCTGATCTCACTGAGCCCCCGGGTTACACACTGTCTGATCTCACTGGGCCCCCGGGTTACACACTGTCTGATCGCACTGGGCCCCCGAGTTACACGCTGTCTGATCTCACTGGGCCCCCGGGTTACACACTGTCTGATCTCACTGGGCCCCCGGGTAACACACTGTCTGATCTCACTTCATGCCTGGGTTACACACCGTCTGATCTCACTGGGCCCCTGGGTTACACGCTGTCTGATCTCACTGAGCCCCCGGGTTACACACTGTCTGATCTCACTGGGCCCCCGGGTTACACACTGTCTGATCGCACTGGGCCCCCGGGTTACACGCTGTCTGATCTCACTGTTCCCGGGTTACACACTGTCTGATCTCACTGGGCCCCCGGGTTACACACTGTCTGATCTCACTTCATGCCTGGGTTACACACCGTCTGATCTCACTGGGCCCCCGGTTACACGCTGCCTGATCTCACTGGGCCCCCAGGTTACACACTGTCTCATCTCACTGGGCCCCTGGTTACACGCTGCCTGATCTCACTGGGCCCCCGGGTTACACGCTGGCTGATCTCACTGGGCCCCCGGGTTGCATGCTGTCTGATCTCACAGGGCCCCCGGGTTACACACTGTCTGATCTCACCGGGTCCCCGGGTTACACACTGTCTGATCTCACCGGGTCCCCGGGTTACACACTGTCCGATCTCACTAGGCCCCCGGGTTACACACTGTCTGATCTCACTGGGCCCCCGGGTTACACGTTGTCTGATCTCACTGGGCCCCGGGTTACACACTGTCTGATCTCACTGGGCCCCCGGGTTACACACTGTCTGATCTCACTGGGCCCTCGGGTTACACATTGTCTGATCTCACTGGGCTTTGGGTTACACACTGATCTCACTGGGCCCCCGTGTTACACACTGTCTGATCTCACTGGGCCCCCGGGTTACACGTTGTCTGATCTCATTGGGGCCCCGGGTTACACACTGCCTGTTCTCAATGGGCCCCCTAGTTACACACAGTCTGAACTCACTTGGCCTCCGGCTTACACACTGTCTGATCTCACTGGGGCCCTGGGTTCCACGCTGTCTGATCTTAGCGGGCCCCCGGGTTACACGCTGTCTGATCTCACTGGGCCCCCAGGTTACACACTGTCTGATCTCACTGGGCCCCCGGGTTACACACTGTCTGCTCTCACTGGGTCTCGGCTTACACACTGTCTGACCTCACTGGGCCCCCGGGTTACGCACTCTCTTATCTCAGTGGGCCCCCGGGTTACACGTTGTCTGATCTCACTGGGCCCGCGGGTTAAACTCTGTCTGATATCACTGGGCCCCCGGGTTACTCACTGTCTGATCTCACTGGGCCCCCGGATTACACGCTATCTGATCTCACTGGGCTTCGGGTTACACACTGATCTCACTGGGCCCCCGTGTTACACACTGTCTGATCTCACTGGGCCCCCGGGTTACACACTGTCTGATCTCACTGGGCACCTGGGTTACACACTGTCTGATCTCACTGTGACCCCGGGTTACACACTGCCTGCTCTCACTGTGCCCCCGGGTTACACACTGTCTGATCTTAGCGGGCCCCCGGGTTGCACACTGTCTGGTCTCACTGGGCCCCCGGGTTACACACTGCCTGTTGTCACTGGGCCCCTGAGTTACACACTGTCTGAACTCACTGGGCCTCCGGCTTACACACTGTCTGATCTGAATGGGCCCCCGGGTTACACACTGTCTGATCTCACTGGGCCCCTGGGTTACACGTTGTCTGATCTCACTGGGGCCCCGGGTTACACGCTGTCTGATATTAGCGGGTCCCCGGGTTACACACTCTCTTATCTCACTGGGCCCCCGGGTTACACACTGTCTGATCTCACTGGACCCTCCGGGTTACACACTGTCTGATCTCACTGCGCCCCCGGGTTACACACTGTCTGATCTCACTGGGCCCCCGGGTTACACGCTGTCTGATCTCACCAGGTCCCCAGTTACACACTGTCTGATCTCACTGAGCCCCCGGGTTACACACTGTCTGATCTCACTGGGCGTCCGGGATACACACTGTCTGATCACACTGGGCCCCCGGTTACACGCTGTCTGATCTCACTGGGCCCCCGGGTTACACACTGTCTGATCTCACTGGGCCCCCGGGATACACACTGTCTAATCGCACTGGGCCCCCGGTTACACGCTGTCTGATCTCACTGGGCCCCCGGTTACACAGTGTCTGATCTCACTGGGCCCCCGGGTTACACACCGTCTGATCTCACTTCATGCCCGGGTTACACACTGTCTGATCTCACTGGGCCCCCGGCTTATACACTGTCTGATCTCACCGGGCCCCCGGGTTACACACTGTCTGATCTCACTTCATGCCCGGGTTACACACTGTCTGATCTCACTGGGCCCCCGGGTTACACACTGTCTGATCTCACTTCATGCCCGGGTTACACACTGTCTGATCTCACTGGGCCCCCGGGTTATACACTGTCTGATCTCACTGGGCCCCCGGGTTACACACTGTCCGATCTCACTGGGCCCCCGGTTACACACCGTCTTATCTCACTGGGCCCCCGGGTTACACACTGTCCGATCTCACTGGGCCCCCGGTTACACGCTGCCTGATCTCACTGGGCCCCCGGGTTACACACTGTCTGATCTCACTGGGCCCCCGGTTACACGCTGCCTGATCTCACTGGGCCCCCCGGATTACACGCTGTCTGATCTCACTGGGCCCCCGGGTTACACACTGTCTGATCTCACTGGGCCCCCGGGTTACACGCTGGCTGATCTCACTGGGCCCCCGGGTTACACACTGTCTGATCTCACTGGGCCCCCCGGGTTACACACTGTCTGATCTCACTGGGCCCCCGGGTTACACACTGTCTGATCTCATTGCGCCCCCGGGTTACACACTGTCTGATCTCACTGGGCCCCCCGGGTTACACACTGTCTGATCTCACTGGGCCCCCGGTTACACGCTGTCCGATCTCACAGGGCCCCCGGGTTACACACTGTCTGATCTCACTGGGCCCCCGGGTTACACACTGTCTGATCTCTCTGGGCCCTCCGGGTTACACACTGTCTGATCTCACTGGGCCCCCGGGTTACACAATGTCTGATCTCACTGGGCCCCAGGGTTGCACACTGTCTGATCTCACTGTGCCCGCGGGTTACACACTGTCTGAATACACTGGGCCCCCGGGTTACACTCTGTCTGATCTCACTGGGCCCCCGGGTTACACACTGTCTGATCTCACTGGGCCCCCGGGTTACACACTGTCTGATCTCACTGGGCCCCCGGGTTTCACACTGTCTGATCTCACTGGGCCCCCGGGTTACACACTGTCTGATCTCACTGGGCCCCCGGGTTACACGCTGCCTGATCGCACTGGGCCCCCGGGTTACACACTGTCTGTTCTCACTGGGCCCCCGAGTTACACACTGCCTGAACTCACTGGGCCCCCGGCTGACACACTGTCTGATCTGAATTGTCCCCGAGTTACACACTGTCCGAACTCACTGGGCCCCCGGGTTACACACTGTCTGATCTCACTGGGCCCCCGGGTTACACGTTGACTGATCTCACTGGGGCCCCGGGTTACACACTGTCTGATCTCACCGGGCCCCCGGGCTATACACTGTCTGATCTCACTGGGCCCCCGGGTTGCACTGTCTGATATCACTGGGCCCCCGGATTACACGCTATCTGATCTCACTGGGCCCCCGTGTTACACACTGTCTGATCTCACTGGGCACCTGGGTTACACACTGATCTCACTGTGACCCCGGGTTACACACTGTCTGCTCTCACTGTGCCCCCGGGTTACACACTGTCTGATCTCACTAGGCCCCTGGGTTACACACTGTCTGATCTCACTCGGCCCCCGGGTTGCACACTGTCTGATCTCACTGGGCCCCCGGGTTGCACACTGTCTGATCTCACTGGGCCCCCGGGTTACACACTGTCTGATCTCACTGGGCCCGTGGTTTGCACACCGTCTGATCTCACTGGGCCCCTGGGTTACACGCTGTCTGATCTCACTGGGCCCCCGGGTTACACACCGTCTGATCTCACTGGGCCCCCGGGTTACACACTGTCTGATCTCACAGGGCCCCCGGATTACACACCGTCTTATCTCACTGGGCCCCTGGATTACACACTGTCCGATCTCACTGGGCCCCCGGTTGCACGCTGCCTGATCTCACTGGGCCCCCGGGTTACATGCTGTCTGATCTCACTGGGCCCCCAGGTTACCCACTATCTTATCTCACTGGGCCCCCGGGTTGCACACTGTCCGATCTCACTGGGCCCCCGGTTACACGCTGCCTGATCTCACTGGGCCCCCGGGTTACACACTGTCCGATCTCACTGGGCCCCCGGTTACACGCTGCCTGATCTCACTGGGCCCCCGGGTTACACACTGGCTGATCTCACTGGGCCCCCGGGTTACATGCTGTCTGATCTCATTGCGCCCCCGGGTTACACACTGTCCGAACTCAAAGGGCCACCGGGTTACACACTGTCCGATCTCACTGGGCCCCCGGGTTACACACTGACCGAACTCACTGGGCCCCCGGGTTACACACTGTCTGATCTCACTGGGCCCCCGGGTTACACACTGTCTGATCTCACTGGGGCCCCGGGTTACACACTGTCTGATCCCTCTGGGCCCCTGGGTTACACACTGTCTGATCTCACTGGGCACCCGGGTTACACACTGTCTGATCTCACTGGGCCCCCGGGTTACACACTGCCTGTTGTCACTGGGCCCCTGAGTTACACACTGTCTGAACTCACTGGGCCTCCGGCTTACACACTGTCTGATCAGAATGGGCCCCCGGGTTACACACTGTCTGATCTCACTGGGCCCCCGGGTTACGCACTCTCTTATCTCACTGGGCCCCCGGGTTACACGTTGTCTGATCTCACTGGGCCCGCGGGTTAAACTCTGTCTGATATCACTGGGACCCCGGTTACACGCTGCCTGATCTCACTGGACCCTCCGGGTTACACACTGTCTGATCACACTGGGCCCCCGGGTTACCCACTATCTGATCTCACTGGGCCCCCGGGTTACACGCTGTCTGATCTAACTGGGCCCCCGGGTTACACGCTGTCTGATCTCACCGGGACCTCCGGGTTACACACTGTCTGATCTCACTGGACCCTCCGGGTTACACACTGTCTGATCACACTGGGCCCCCGGGTTACACACTGTCTGATCTCACTGGGCACCCGGGATACACACTGTCTGATCTCACTGGGCCCCCCGGGTTACACACTGTCTGATCTCACTGGGCCCCCGGGTTACACACTGTCTGATCACACTGGGCCCCCGGGTTACACTCTGTCTGATCTCACTGGGCCCCCGGGTTACACACTGTCTGATCTAACTGGGCCCCCGGGTTACTCACTGTCTGATCTCATTGGGTTCATCCTCCCGGGTTACACACTGTCTGATCTCACTGGGCCCCCGGGTTATACACTGTCTGATCTCACTGGGCCCCCAGGTTACACACTGTCTGATCTCACTGGGCCCCCGGGTTACACACTGTCTGATCTCACCGGGCCCGTGGTTTGCACACCGTCTGATCTCACTGGGCCCCTGGGTTACACGCTGTCTGATCTCACTGGGCCCCGGGGTTACACACCGTCTGATCTCACTGGGCCCCCGGGTTACACACTGTCTGATCTCACTGGGCCCCGGGGTTACACACCGTCTGATCTCACTGGGCCCCCGGGTTACACACTGTCTGATCTCACTGTGCCCCCGGGGTTACACACTGTCTGATCTCACAGGGCCCCCGGATTACACACTGTCTTATCTTACTGGGCCCCTGGATTACACACTGTCCGATCTCACTGGGCCCCCGGTTACACACTGTCTGATCTCACTGAGCCCCCGGGTTACACACTGTCTGATCTCACTGGGCCCCTGGGTTACACACTGTCTGATCGCACTGGGCCCACGGGTTACACGCTGTCTGATCTCACTGGGCCTCTGGATTACACACTGTCCGATCTCACTGGGCCCCTGGTTGCACGCTGCCTGATCTCACTGGGCCCCCGGGTTACATGCTGTCTGATCTCACTGGGCCCCCATGTTCCCCACTATCTTATCTCACTGGGCCCCCGGGTTACACACTGTCCGATCTCACTGGGCCCCCGGTTACATGCTGCCTGATCTCACTGGGCCCCCGGGTTACACACTGTCTGATCTCACTGGGCCCCCGGTTACACGCTGCCTGATCTCACTGGGCCCCCAGATTACCCACTATCTTATCTCACTGGGCCCCCGGGTTACACACTGTCTGATCTCACTGGGCCCCCGGGTTACACGCTGTCTGTTCTCACTGGGCTCCGGGTTACACTCTGTCTGTTCTCACTCAGCCCCCTGGTCACACACTGTCTGTTCTCACTGGGACCCCGGGTTACACACTGTCTGATCTCACTGGGCCCCCGGGTTACACACTGTCTGATCTCACTGGGCCAGCGGGTTACACGTTGTCTGATCTCACTGGGCCCCCGGGTTGCACACTGTCTGATCTCACTGAGGCCCTGGGTTACACGCTGTCTGATCTCACTGGGCCCCCGGCTTACACGCTGACTGATCTCACTGGGCCCCCGGGTTACACGCTGACCAATCTCAAAGGTCCCCGGGTTACACGCTGTCTGATCTGACTGGCCCCCGGGTTACACGCTGCCTGATCTCACTAGGCCCCCGTGTTACACACTGTCTGATCTGAATGGACCCCCGGGTTACACACTGTCCGAACTCACTGGGCCCCCGGATTACACACTCTCTGATCTCACTGGGCCCCCGGGTGACACGTTGTCTGATCTCACTGGGCCCTTGGGTTACAACTTGTCTGATCTCACTGGGCCCCCGGGTTACACACGGTCTGATCTCACTGGGCCCCGGGTTACACTCTGTCTGTACTCACTGGGCCCCTGGTGACACACTGTCTGATCTCACTGGGCCCCCGGGTTACACACTGTCTGATCTCACTGGGCCCCCGGGTGACAAACTGTCTGATCTCACTGGGCCCCGGGTTACACACTGTCTGATCTCACTGGGCCCTCGGGTTAAACACTGTCTGATCTCACTGGGCCCCCGGGTTACACACTGTCTGATCTCACCGGGCCCGTGGTTTGCACACCGTCTGATCTCACTGGGCCCCTGGGTTACACGCTGTCTGATCTCACTGGGCCCCGGGGTTACACACCGTCTGATCTCACTGGGCCCCCGGGTTACACACTGTCTGATCTCACTGGGCCCCGGGGTTACACACCGTATGATCTCACTGGGCCCCCGGGTTACACACTGTCTGATCTCACTGGGCCCCGGGGTTACACACCGTCTGATCTCACTGGGCCCCGGGGTTACACACTGTCTGATCTCACTGGGCTCCCGGGTTACACACTGTCTGATCTCACTGGGCCCCCGGGGTTACACACTGTCTGATCTCACAGGGCCCCCGGATTACACACTGTCTTATCTTACTGGGCCCCTGGATTACACACTGTCCGATCTCACTGGGCCCCCGGTTACACACTGTCTGATCTCACTGAGCCCCCGGGTTACACACTGTCTGATCTCACTGGGCCCCTGGGTTACACACTGTCTGATCGCACTGGGCCCACGGGTTACACGCTGTCTGATCTCACTGGGCCTCTGGATTACACACTGTCCGATCTCACTGGGCCCCTGGTTGCACGCTGCCTGATCTCACTGGGCCCCCGGGTTACATGCTGTCTGATCTCACTGGGCCCCCATGTTCCGCACTATCTTATCTCACTGGGCCCCCGGGTTACACACTGTCCGATCTCACTGGGCCCCCGGTTACATGCTGCCTGATCTCACTGGGCCCCCGGGTTACACACTGTCTGATCTCACTGGGCCCCCGGTTACACGCTGCCTGATCTCACTGGGCCCCCGGGTTCCACGCTGGCTGATCTCACTGGGCCCCCGGGTTACACACTGTCTGATCTCACTGGGCCCCCGGTTACACGCTGCCTGATCTCACTGGGCCCCCGGGTTACACACTGTCTGATCTCACTGGGCCCCCGGGTTACACACTGTCTGATCTCACTGGGCCCCCGGGTTACACGCTGTCTGTTCTCACTGGGCTCCGGGTTACACTCTGTCTGTTCTCACTCAGCCCCCTGGTCACACACTGTCTGTTCTCACTGGGACCCCGGGTTACACACTGTCTGATCTCACTGGGCCCCCGGGTTACACACTGTCTGATCTCACTGGGCCAGCGGGTTACACGTTGTCTGATCTCACTGGGCCCCCGGGTTGCACACTGTCTGATCTCACTGAGGCCCTGGGTTACACGCTGTCTGATCTCACTGGGCCCCCGGCTTACACGCTGACTGATCTCACTGGGCCCCCGGGTTACACGCTGACCAATCTCAAAGGTCCCCGGGTTACACGCTGTCTGATCTGACTGGCCCCCGGGTTACACGCTGCCTGATCTCACTAGGCCCCCGTGTTACACACTGTCTGATCTGAATGGACCCCCGGGTTACACACTGTCCGAACTCACTGGGCCCCCGGATTACACACTCTCTGATCTCACTGGGCCCCCGGGTGACACGTTGTCTGATCTCACTGGGCCCTTGGGTTACAACTTGTCTGATCTCACTGGGCCCCCGGGTTACACACGGTCTGATCTCACTGGGCCCCGGGTTACACTCTGTCTGTACTCACTGGGCCCCTGGTGACACACTGTCTGATCTCACTGGGCCCCCGGGTTACACACTGTCTGATCTCACTGGGCCCCCGGGTGACAAACTGTCTGATCTCACTGGGCCCCGGGTTACACACTGTCTGATCTCACTGGGCCCTCGGGTTAAACACTGTCTGATCTCACTGGGCCCCCGGGTTACACACTGTCTGATCTCACCGGGCCCGTGGTTTGCACACCGTCTGATCTCACTGGGCCCCTGGGTTACACGCTGTCTGATCTCACTGGGCCCCGGGGTTACACACCGTCTGATCTCACTGGGCCCCCGGGTTACACGCTGCCTGATCTCACTAGGCCCCCGTGTTACACACTGTCTGATCTGAATGGACCCCCGGGTTACACACTGTCCGAACTCACTGGGCCCCCGGATTACACACTCTCTGATCTCACTGGGCCCCCGGGTGTCACGTTGTCTGATCTCACTGGGCCCTTGGGTTACAACTTGTCTGATCTCACTGGGCCCCCGGGTTACACACTGTCTGATCTCAAGGGGCCCCCGGGTTACACACTGCTTGTTCTCACTGGGCCCCGGGTTACACACTGTCTGATCTCACTGGGCCCTCGGGTTAAACACTGTCTGATCTCACTGGGCCCCGGGTTACACTCTGTCTGTACTCACTGGGCCCCTGGTGACACACTGTCTGATCTCACTGGGCCCCCGGGTTACACACTGTCTGATCTCACTGGGCCCCCGGGTGACAAACTGTCTGATCTCACTGGGCCCCGGGTTACACACTGTCTGATCTCACTGGGCCCTCGGGTTAAACACTGTCTGATCTCACTGGGCCCCCGGGTTACACGCTGTCTGATCTCACTGGGCCCCCGGGTGACACACTGTCTGATCTCACTGGGCCCCGGGTTACACTCTGTCTGTACTCACTGGGCCCCTGGTGACACACTGTCTGATTTCACTGGGGCCCCGGGTTACACACTGTCTGATCGCACTGGGCCCCCGGGTTACACGCTGTCTGATCTCACTGGGCCCCCGGGTTACATGCTGTCTGATCTCACTGGGCCCCCGGGTTACACGCTGTCTGATCTCACTGGGCCCCCGGGTTACACGCTGTCTGATCTCACTGGGCCCCCGGGTTACACACCGTCTGATCGCACTGGGCCCTAGGGTTACACACTGTATGATCTCACTGATCCCCCGGGTTACACACTGTCTGGTCTCACTGGGCCCCAGGGTTACACACCGTCTGATCTCACTGGGCCCCAGGGTTACACACTGTCTGATCTCACTGGGCCCCAGGGTTACACACTGTCTGATCTGAATGGGCTCCCTGGTTACACACTGTCTGATCTCACTGGGTCCCCGGGTTACTCGTTGTCTGATCTCACTGGGGCCCCGGGTTACACTCTGTCTGATCTCACTGGGCCCCCGCGTTATACATTGTCTGATCTCACTGGGCCCCTGGGTTACACACCGTCTGATCTCACTGGGCCCCCGGGTTACACACTGTCTGATCTCACTGGGCACCCGGGTTCCACGCTGTCTTATCTCACTGGGCCCCCGGGTTACACACTGTCTGTTCTCACTGGGCCCCCGGATGACACTCTCTGATCTCACTGGGCCCCCGCGTTACACGCTGTCTGATGTCACTGGGCCTCGGTTTACACGCTGTCTGATCTCACTGGGCCCCCGGGTTACACACTGTCCGATCTCACTGTGCCCCCGGGTTATACGCTGTCTGATCTCACTGGGCCCCCGGGTTACACACCGTCTGATCGCACTGGGCCCCAGGGTTACACACTGTATGATCTCACTGATCCCCAGGGTTACACACCGTCTGATCTCACTGGGCCCCAGGGTTACACACTGTCTGATCTCACTGGGCCCCAGGGTTACACACTGTCTGATCTCACTGGGCCCCCGGGTTACGCACCGTCTGATCTCACTGGGCCCCCAGGTTACACACTGTCTGATCTCACTGGGCCCCTGGGTTACACACTGTCTGATCTCACTGGGCCCCAGGGTTACACACTGTCTGATCTCACTGGGCCCCAGGGTTACACACTGTCTGATCTCACTGGGCCCCCGGGTTACGCACCGTCTGATCTCACTGGGCCCCAGGGTTCCACACTGTCTGATCTCACCGGGCCCCCGGGTTACACACTGTCTGATCTCACTGGGCCTCCGGGTTACACACTGTCTGATCTCAAGGGGGCCCCGGGTTACACACTGTCTGATCTCAAGGGGGCCCCGGGTTACACACTGCCTGTTCTCACCGGGCCCCCGGGTTACACACCGCCTGTTCTCACTGGGCCCCCGGGTTACACATTGTCTGAGCTCACTGGGCCCCCGGGTTACACAGTGTCTGATCTCACTGGGCCCCCATGTTACACACTGGCTGATCCCCCTGGGCCCCCGGATTACACATTGTCTGATCTCACTGGGCCCCCGAGTTACACGCTGTCTGTTCTCACTGGGCCCCCGGGTTACACACCGTCTGATCTCACTGGGCCCCAGGGTTACACACTGTCTGATCTCACTGGGCCCCCGTGTTACACACCGTCTGATCTCACTGGGCCCCGGGTTACACACTGTCTGATCTCACTGGGCCCTCGGGTTAAACACTGTCTGATCTCACTGGGCCCCGGGTTACACTCTGTCTGTACTCACTGGGCCCCTGGTGACACACTGTCTGATCTCACTGGGGCCCCGGGTTACACGCTGTCTGATCTCACTGGGCCCCCGGGTTACACACTGTCTGATCTCACTGGGCCCCCGGGTTACACACTGTCTGATCTCACTGGGCCCCTGGGTTACACACTGTCTGATCTCACTGGGCCCCCGGGTGACACACTGTCTGATCTCACTGGGCCCCGGGTTACACTCTGTCTGTACTCACTGGGCCCCTGGTGACACACTGTCTGATTTCACTGGGGCCCCGGGTTACACACTGTCTGATCGCACTGGGCCCCCGGGTTACACGCTGTCTGATCTCACTGGGCCCCCGGGTTACACACCGTCTGATCGCACTGGGCCCCAGGGTTACACACTGTATGATCTCACTGATCCCCCGGGTTACACACTGTCTGATCTCACTGGGCCCCAGGGTTACACACCGTCTGATCTCACTGGGCCCCAGGGTTACACACTGTCTGATCTCACTGGGCCCCCGGGTTACACACTGTCTGATCTGAATGGGCTCCCTGGTTACACACTGTCTGATCTCACTGGGTCCCCGGGTTACTCGTTGTCTGATCTCACTGGGGCCCCGGGTTACACTCTGTCTGATCTCACTGGGCCCCCTGGTTACACATTGTCTGATCTCACTGGGCCCCTGGGTTACACACTGTCTGATCTCACTAGGCCCCCGGGTTACTCGTTGTCTGATCTCACTGGGGCCCCGGGTTACGCACTGTCTGATCTCACTGGGCCCCCGGGTTACACAGTCTGATCTCACTGGGCCCCCGGGTTACACACTGTCTGATCTCACTGGGCCCCCTGGTTACACACTGTCTGATCTCACTAGGCCCCCGTGTTACACACTGTCTGATCTGAATGGACCCCCGGGTTACACACTGTCCGAACTCACTGGGCCCCCGGATTACACACTCTCTGATCTCACTGGGCCCCCGGGTGACACGTTGTCTGATCTCACTGGGCCCTTGGGTTACAACTTGTCTGATCTCACTGGGCCCCCGGGTTACACACGGTCTGATCTCAAGGGGCCCCCGGGTTACACACTGCTTGTTCTCACTGGGCCCCGGGTTACACACTGTCTGATCTCACTGGGCCCTCGGGTTAAACACTGTCTGATCTCACTGGGCCCCGGGTTACACTCTGTCTGTACTCACTGGGCCCCTGGTGACACACTGTCTGATCTCACTGGGCCCCCGGGTTACACACTGTCTGATCTCACTGGGCCCCCGGGTGACAAACTGTCTGATCTCACTGGGCCCCGGGTTACACACTGTCTGATCTCACTGGGCCCTCGGGTTAAACACTGTCTGATCTCACTGGGCCCCCGGGTTACACACTGTCTGATCTCACCGGGCCCGTGGTTTGCACACCGTCTGATCTCACTGGGCCCCTGGGTTACACGCTGTCTGATCTCACTGGGCCCCGGGGTTACACACCGTCTGATCTCACTGGGCCCCCGGGTTACACACTGTCTGATCTCACTGGGCCCCGGGGTTACACACCGTCTGATCTCACTGGGCCCCCGGGTTACACACTGTCTGATCTCACTGGGCCCCGGGGTTACACACCGTCTGATCTCACTGGGCCCCGGGGTTACACACTGTCTGATCTCACTGGGCTCCCGGGTTACACACTGTCTGATCTCACTGGGCCCCCGGGGTTACACACTGTCTGATCTCACAGGGCCCCCGGATTACACACTGTCTTATCTTACTGGGCCCCTGGATTACACACTGTCCGATCTCACTGGGCCCCCGGTTACACACTGTCTGATCTCACTGAGCCCCCGGGTTACACACTGTCTGATCTCACTGGGCCCCTGGGTTACACACTGTCTGATCGCACTGGGCCCACGGGTTACACGCTGTCTGATCTCACTGGGCCTCTGGATTACACACTGTCCGATCTCACTGGGCCCCTGGTTGCACGCTGCCTGATCTCACTGGGCCCCCGGGTTACATGCTGTCTGATCTCACTGGGCCCCCATGTTCCCCACTATCTTATCTCACTGGGCCCCCGGGTTACACACTGTCCGATCTCACTGGGCCCCCGGTTACATGCTGCCTGATCTCACTGGGCCCCCGGGTTACACACTGTCTGATCTCACTGGGCCCCCGGTTACACGTTGCCTGATCTCACTGGGCCCCCGGGTTCCACGCTGGCTGATCTCACTGGGCCCCCGGGTTACACACTGTCTGATCTCACTGGGCCCCCGGTTACACGCTGCCTGATCTCACTGGGCCCCCGGGTTACACACTGTCTGATCTCACTGGGCCCCCGGGTTACACACTGTCTGATCTCACTGGGCCCCCGGGTTACACGCTGTCTGTTCTCACTGGGCTCCGGGTTACACTCTGTCTGTTCTCACTCAGCCCCCTGGTCACACACTGTCTGTTCTCACTGGGACCCCGGGTTACACACTGTCTGATCTCACTGGGCCCCCGGGTTACACACTGTCTGATCTCACTGGGCCAGCGGGTTACACGTTGTCTGATCTCACTGGGCCCCCGGGTTGCACACTGTCTGATCTCACTGAGGCCCTGGGTTACACGCTGTCTGATCTCACTGGGCCCCCGGCTTACACGCTGACTGATCTCACTGGGCCCCCGGGTTACACGCTGACCAATCTCAAAGGTCCCCGGGTTACACGCTGTCTGATCTGACTGGCCCCCGGGTTACACGCTGCCTGATCTCACTAGGCCCCCGTGTTACACACTGTCTGATCTGAATGGACCCCCGGGTTACACACTGTCCGAACTCACTGGGCCCCCGGATTACACACTCTCTGATCTCACTGGGCCCCCGGGTGACACGTTGTCTGATCTCACTGGGCCCTTGGGTTACAACTTGTCTGATCTCACTGGGCCCCCGGGTTACACACTGTCTGATCTCAAGGGGCCCCCGGGTTACACACTGCTTGTTCTCACTGGGCCCCGGGTTACACACTGTCTGATCTCACTGGGCCCTCGGGTTAAACACTGTCTGATCTCACTGGGCCCCGGGTTACACTCTGTCTGTACTCACTGGGCCCCTGGTGACACACTGTCTGATCTCACTGGGCCCCCGGGTTACACACTGTCTGATCTCACTGGGCCCCCGGGTGACAAACTGTCTGATCTCACTGGGCCCCGGGTTACACACTGTCTGATCTCACTGGGCCCTCGGGTTAAACACTGTCTGATCTCACTGGGCCCCCGGGTTACACGCTGTCTGATCTCACTGGGCCCCCGGGTGACACACTGTCTGATCTCACTGGGCCCCGGGTTACACTCTGTCTGTACTCACTGGGCCCCTGGTGACACACTGTCTGATTTCACTGGGGCCCCGGGTTACACACTGTCTGATCGCACTGGGCCCCCGGGTTACACGCTGTCTGATCTCACTGGGCCCCCGGGTTACATGCTGTCTGATCTCACTGGGCCCCCGGGTTACACGCTGTCTGATCTCACTGGGCCCCCGGGTTACACGCTGTCTGATCTCACTGGGCCCCCGGGTTACACACCGTCTGATCGCACTGGGCCCCAGGGTTACACACTGTATGATCTCACTGATCCCCCGGGTTACACACTGTCTGGTCTCACTGGGCCCCAGGGTTACACACCGTCTGATCTCACTGGGCCCCAGGGTTACACACTGTCTGATCTCACTGGGCCCCAGGGTTACACACTGTCTGATCTGAATGGGCTCCCTGGTTACACACTGTCTGATCTCACTGGGTCCCCGGGTTACTCGTTGTCTGATCTCACTGGGGCCCCGGGTTACACTCTGTCTGATCTCACTGGGCCCCCGCGTTATACATTGTCTGATCTCACTGGGCCCCTGGGTTACACACCGTCTGATCTCACTGGGCCCCCGGGTTACACACTGTCTGATCTCACTGGGCCCCCTGGTTACACACTGTCTGATCTCACTGGGCCCCCGGAATTACACACTGTCTGATCTCACTGGGCACCCGGGCTCCACGCTGTCTTATCTCACTGGGCCCCCGGGTTACACACTGTCTGTTCTCACTGGGCCCCCGGATGACACTCTCTGATCTCACTGGGCCCCCGCGTTACACGCTGTCTGATGTCACTGGGCCTCGGTTTACACGCTGTCTGATCTCACTGGGCCCCCGGGTTACACACTGTCCGATCTCACTGTGCCCCCGGGTTACACACCGTCTGATCTCACCGGGCCCCCGGGTTACACGCTGTCTGATCTCACCGGGCCCCCGGGTTACACACCGTCTGATCGCACTGATCCCCAGGGTTACACACTGTCTGATCTCACTGGGCCCCCGGGTTACGCACCGTCTGATCTCACTGGGCCCCCAGGTTACACACTGTCTGATCTCACTGGGCCCCTGGGTTACACACTGTCTGATCTCACTGGGCCCCAGGGTTACACACTGTCTGATCTCACTGGGCCCCCGGGTTACGCACCGTCTGATCTCACTGGGCCCCAGGGTTGCACACTGTCTGATCTCACTGGGCCCCAGGGTTACACACTGTCTGATCTCACTGGGCCCCCGTGTTACACACCGCCTGTTCTCACTGGGCCCCCGGGTTACACATTGTCTGAGCTCACTGGGCCCCCGGGTTACACACTGTCTGATCTCAAGGGGCCCCCGGGTTACACACTGTCTGATCTCACCGGGCCCCCGGGTTACACACTGTCTGATCTCACTGGGCCTCCGGGTTACACACTGTCTGATCTCACTGGGCCCCCGGGTTACACACTGTCTGATCTCACTGGGCCCCCCGGGTTACACACTGCCTGTTCTCACTGGGCCTCCGGTGACACACTGGCTGATCTCACTGGGCCCCCGGGTTACACACTGGCTGATCTCACTGGGCCCCCGGGTTACACTCTGTCTGTTCTCACTCGGCATCCGGGTCACACGCTGTCTGTTCTCACTGGGCCCCCGGCTTACACGCTGTCTGATCTCACTGGGCCCCCGGGTTACACACTGTCTGATCTCACTGGGCCCCAGGATGACACTGTCTGATCTCACTGGGCCCCCGTTTACACACTGTCTGATCTCCCTGGGCCCCCGGCTTACACGCTGTCTGATCTCACTGGGCCCCCGGGTTACACGCTGTCTGATGTCACTGGGCCTCGGTTTACACGCTGTCTGATCTCACTGGGCCCCCGGCTTACACACTGACTGATCTCACTGGACCCCCGGGTTACACGCTGCCTGATCTCACTCGGCCCCCGGGTTACACACTGTCTGATCTGAATGGGCCCCCGGGTTACACACCGTCTGATCTCACTGGGCTCCCAGATTACACACTCTCTGATCTCACTGGGCCCCCGGGTTACACACTGTCTGATCTCACTGAGGCCCTGGGTTACACTCTCTCTGATCTCACTGGGCCCCAGGATGACACTGTCTGATCTCACTGGGCCCCCGTTTACACACTGTCTGATCTCACTGGGCCCCCGGGATACACACTGTCTGATGTCACTGGGCCTCGGGTTAGACACTGGCTGACCTCAAATCAAATCGCACGGGGTCGCCTGGAGGAGGAATTCATAGAATGCATACGGGATTGTTTCTTAGAACAGTATGTAACAGAACCTACAAGGGAGCAAGCTATCTTAGATCTGGTCCCGTGTAATGAGACAGGAAAAATAAACGATCTCCAAGTAAAAGATCCCCTCGGAATGAGTGATCACAATATGGTTGAATTTGTGACACAGATTGAGGATGCGGAAGCTGTGTCAGAAACGAGCGTACTCTGCTTAAACAAAGGGGACTAATGTGGAATGAGGGCAGAGTTGGCTAAAGTAGACTGGAAACAAGGACTAAACGGTGGCACAATTGAGGAACAGTGGAGGACTTTTAAGGAGCTCTTTCATAGTGCGCAACAAAAATATATTCAAGTGAAAAAGAAGGGCGGCAAGAGAAGGGATAACCAGCCGTGGATAACCAAGGAAATAAAGGAGAGTATCAAATCAAAGACCAATGCATATAAGGTGGCCAAGGTTAGTGGGAAACTAAAGGATTGGGAAAATTTTAAGCAACAGCAAAGAATGACTAAAAAAGCAATAAAGAAAGGGAAGATAGATGACAAAGGTAAACTTGCGCAAAACATAAAAACAGATAGTAAAAGCTTTTACAGATATATAAAACGGAAAAGAGTGACTCAAGTAAATGTTGGTCCCTTAGAAGATGAGAAGGGGGATTTAATAATGGGAAATGTGGAAATGGCTGAAACCGTAAACAATTATTTTGCTTCAGTCTTCACAGTGGAAGACACAAAAACCATGCCAAAAATTGCTGAGCACAGGAATGTGGGATGGGAGGACCTTGAGATAATCACTATCACTAGGGGGGTAGTGCTGGACAGGCTAATGGAACTGAAGGTAGACAAGTCCCCTGGTCCTGATGAAATGCATCCCAGGGTATTAAAAGAGATGGCGGAAGTTATAGCAGATGCATTCGTTATAATCTACCAAAATTCTCTGGACTCTGGGGAGGTACCAGCGGATTGGAAAGCAGCTCATGTCACGCCTCTGTTTTTAAAAAAGGGGGCAGACAAAAGGCAGGTAACTATAGGCCGGTTAGTTTAACATCTGTAGTGGGGAAAATGCTTGAAACTATCATGAAGGAAGAAATAGCGGGACATCTAGATAGGAATAGTGCAATCAAGCAGACGCAGCATGGATTCATGAAGGGGAAATCATGTTTAACTAATTTACTGGAATTCTTTGAGGATATAACGAGCATGGTGGATAGAGGTGTACCGATGGATGTGGTGTATTTATATTTCCAAAAGGCATTCGATAAGGTACCACACAAAAGGTTACTGCAGAAGATAAAGGTACGCGGAGTCAGAGGAAATGTATTAGCATGGATAGAGAATTGGCTGGCGAACAGAAAGCAGAGAGTCGGGATAAATGAGTCCTTTTCGGGTTGGAAATCGGTGGTTAGTGGTGTGCCAAAGGGATCAGTGCTGGGACCACAACTGTTTACAATATACATAGATGACCTAGAAGAGGGGACAGAGTGCAGTGCAACAAAATTTGCAGATGACACTAAGATTAGTGGGAAAGCGGGTTGTGTAGAGGACTCAGAGAGGCTGCAAAGAGATTTAGATAGGTTCAGCGAATGGGCTAAGGTTTGGCAGATGGAATAAAATGTCAGAAAGTGTGAGGTCATCCACCTTGGGAAAAAAAACAGTAAAAGGGAATATTATTTGAATGGGGAGAAATTACAACATGCTGCGGTGCAGAGGGACCTGGGGGTCCTTGTGCATGAATCCCAAAAAGTTAGTTTGCAGGTGCAGCAGGTAATCAGGAAGGCGAATGGAATGTTGGCCTTCATTGCGAGAGGGATGGAGTACAAAAGCAGGGAGGTCCTGCTGCAACTGTTTAAGGTATTGGTGAGGCCGCACCTGGAGTACTGCGTGCAGTTTTGGTCACCTTATTTAAGGAAGGATATCCTGGCTTTGGAAGGGGTACAGAGACGATTCACTAGGCTGATTCCGGGGATGAGAGGATTACCTTATGATGATAGATTGAGTAGACTGGGTCTTGACTCCTTGGAGTTCAGAAGGATGAGGGGTGATCTTATAGAAACGTTTAAAAACATGAAAGGGATAGACAAGATAGAAGCAGAGAGGTTGCTTCCACTGGTCGGGGAGACTAGAACTAGGGGGCATAGCCTCAAAATACAGGGGAGCCAATTTAAAACCGAGTTGAGAAGGACTTTCTTCTCCCAGAGGGTTGTGAATCTGTGGAATTCTCTGCCCAAGGAAGCAGTTGAGGCTAGCTCATTGAATGTATTCAAGTCACAGATAGATAGATTTTTAACCAATAAGGGAATTAAGGGTTACGGGGAACGGGTGGGTAAGTGGAGCTGAGTCCACGGCCAGATCAGCCATGATCTTATTGAATGGCGGAGCAGGCTCGAGGGGCTAGATGGCCTACTCCTGTTCCTAATTCTTATGTTCTTACTGGGCCTAAGGTTAGAAACTGGCTGATCTCACTGGGCCCCAGGGTTACACACTGTCTGATCTCACTGGGCCCCCGGGTTACACACTTTCTGAGTTCACTGGGTCCCCGGGTTACACTCTGTCTGATCTCACTGGGCCCCCGGGTTACACACTGTCTGATCTCACCGGGCCCGTGGTTTGCACACCGTCTGATCTCACTGGGCCCCCGGGTTACATGCTGTCTGATCTCACTGGGCCCCCAGGTTGCACACTGTCTGATCTCACTGGGCCCCCGGGTTACACATGGTCTGATCTCACTGGGCCCATCCTCCCGGATTACATACTATCTGATCTCACTGAGCCCCCGGGTTAAACGCTGGCTGATCTCACTGGGCCCCTGGGTTACACTGTCTGATCTCACTGGGCCCCCGGGTTACACACTGTCTGATCTCACTGGGCCCCCGGGTTACACACTGTCTGATCTCACTGGGCCCCCGGGTTACACACTGTCTGATCTCACTGGGCCCCCGGGTTACACTGTCTGATCTCACTGGGCTCCTGGGTTGCACACTGTCTGATCTCACTGGGCCCCCGGGTTACACGCTGTCTGATCTCACTGGGCCCCCGGTTACACAATGTCTGATCTCACTGGGCCCCCGGGTTACACACTGTCTGATCTCACTGGGCCTCGGGTTAGAAACTGGCTGATCTCACTGGGCCCCTGGGTTACACGCTGTCTGATCTCACTGGGTCCCCGGTTACACAATGTCTGATCTCACTGGGCCCCCGGGTTACACATAGTCTGATCTCACTGGGCCCATCCTCCCGGATTACATACTATCTGATCTCACTGAGCCCCCGGGTTAAACGCTGGCTGATCTCACTGGGCCCCTGGGTTACACTGTCTGATCTCACTGGGCTTCCGGGTTACACACTGTCTGATCTCACTGGGCCCCCGGGTTACACACTGTCTGATCTCACTGGGCCCCCGGGTTACACACTGTCTGATCTCACTGGGCCCCCGGGTTACACACTGTCTGATCTCACTGGGCTCCTGGGTTGCACACTGTCTGATCTCACTGGGCCCCCGGGTTACACGCTGTCTGATCTCACTGGGCCCCCGGTTACACAATGTCTGATCTCATTGGGCCCCCGGGTAACACACCGTTTGCGTAACCCGGGGGCCCAGTGAGCTCACTGTCTGATCTCACTGGGCCTCGGGTTAGAAACTGGCTGATCTCACTGGGCCCCTGGGTTACACGCTGTCTGATCTCACTGGGTCCCCGGTTACACAATGTCTGATCTCACTGGGCCCCCAGGTTACACACTGTCTGATCTCACTGGCCCCCGGGTTACATACTGTCTGATCTCACTGGTTCCCTGGGTTACACACTGTCTGATCTCACTGGGCCCATCCTCCCGGATTACATACTGTCTGATCTCACTGAGCCCCCGGGTTAGACACTGGCTGATCTCACTGGGCCTCGGGTTAGAAACTGGCTGATCTCACTGGGCCCCCGGGTTACACAGTGTCTGATCTCACTGGCCCCCGGTTTACACACTGTCTGATCTCACTGGGCCCCCGGGTTACACACTTTCTGATCTCACTGGGCTCCCGGGTTACACACAGTCTGAGCTCACTGGGCCCCCGAGATACACAATGTCTGATCTCACTGGGCTCCCGGGTGTTCGTGAAGATAAATTCCTATAGCCTCTGGTAAAGTAAGAGAGACAACTTTATTGCTAGCAGAGCTGTGGGAGAAGAGTTTGAGATCCTGCGACCTGCGTAACACCTTCTCCCAGAGTGCTGGAGCCGCGGGCGTATAAGCAGTTGACAGAGGGCGGAATACAATCATTTAAATTCATTTACATACAACCAATCAATCCATATGGCAAAGCATAAAATTACATTCTCCCAATCATATTGTTGCACAAATTCTTTCGTCATAGTGAAACCTGATAGCATGGCGTGTGTTTGGGGGCCCTTCCTCTTTATCTTCTTCTGTGCTTAGTTATTCTGCTTGTTTGCAAAGCTATCTATGAAACAGTGGCCTGTACCTGGCCATGAGTCACTCGTTGCTGCAGAGTTCATGTCAGTGTACAGCAGGTAGGTTCCTTGGACCAAAGTTCACTTAGTGGAAAAGCAGATATTTGGCTCCGCATAATAGTCAAGTATCCCATCATGCTTTGCTGTGTCCGAAAATCCACTCCAACAGTTCCCCCTTTCGGTCCTGGAGGATGTTCACGAAATCCAGATGACCACAATGAAGGTGGCTCAGTGCCTAATATACGGCCTTCGAGGCAAGTTACTTCCCTGACGCTCCGTATGTACACCTCGCCTGTAGCTCTAGCCTACCCTTCATAGGTAGTGGTCTGTGCCTGCGTTGTCTTCCTTGGCATCTCCGGGTGTTCCCATTAGATGTTCTTCTTCGGTGATCATGCTGGCAACCGGCACTATTCGGGCCATCATGACTTTACAGCAGATATTAAAACATCCGATAATCAAGCAACAACTAATTATTATTACATCAAGAATAATTACTCCATGCATTAAATAGGACCCCCAGGATCCCCCTAATAGCCAGTCAAGCCAGCTATTCCCCCTTTTTGGGCTTTGTCTGAAATTGTCAAGCTACTTTCTTATGGCATCAATGGCTTGGGTGATATTGTATGATTCATCCGTAACACGCATTATACATTTGTCTCCTATTATTGTGCATACTCCCCCCTGTTGGGCTAACTGATAATCTGCAGCATAACGGGTCTGCTGCGTATACAATTTCAATCCCGACAGCTCCCGGATGATGGCATCCAATCCCTTCAATGTGCTGTTTCCCAGAATGGTTAATGCACAGATAAGATAATTCCTACTTTTGGCACTAATTACCCCCGCTGATCCCCCCACAGACAGGGCCCCGAGGAACCCGTGGCTGAGTGATGATCCCATCATGACAGGATCCTCCCAATCGGCACAGAACTCCTTGCTGATGGCCTGTGTTACTATCCTTCTCTGGGTATGCCCCTTTTGGGGGCATGGGACAGTGAGTGGTCCTATAGTTCCTACTGCAAAGAGGACCGGGAGGGTCGGTGTGGCGGTCTTGAAGGTGCCGTTGAGGAGGAACACGAATCCTTCCTTAGCTCTATAACACTTTACGTCGGTGTTGCTAACACTCGTGAACTGCTTATACCACCAATTGCTAGGTTCCCTTGAATTTGAGCCCGATCCTACCAATTGGTAAGCATCAAACGGGTATGCCCATGTTTCTGAGCTGACATGAGTTCCGTTGCACTGACCGCAGATAAGTTGCCTCCCTGCGGTCACGTTCAGGCATCTTTGCCCGTTACAGGTGCAAGTAAACTGGCCCCTATGCACTCGACAGTGCTGACGGGCACACTGCGTCTGCACACAGGTGGCGTTCTCGGGGACCAGGGCATATGCACACCCCCATCCTTGCCCCGAGAAGCAAAGCGAGTAACTTGCATTGTCTGAGCATACCGTCTCGTCCTTTCCCCGGGACCCCCTGCACACAGGATCTGTGGGATTTATTAATTCCACGCATCTTCCCTGTATACCCATTCTATATTTGCCCGTTTGTCCCTCACAGGGTGCGTCCGAGGTATCCGCCGTATATAAGTCACGGGGGGTCCACCCAGGGATGGCCACGAACAGGGCCTCTACTGATTGGGTTCGTGGGTAACACACGGTTCGATTGCCGTGTAAACGTACATGGGTCTTGATAAACAAGTTATCTTCTAATCCTAGTAGCTTTACAACCGTGACAACATCGAGTAACGCGATTATATACGCTATCTTAGACATGTTTGTTACGCTCAAACAATACAATATTTACACATTAGTAGTAGCCGTAATTTGGACTTGCTTGCAGTCGTCACCTGTTCGGGGTGCGTAAACAAGTATCCTGGTTACATTATGGTGAATCACATGTCTTGTGTTTACTCATTAGTTTCTTTGTACAATTTCAACTGAGTCCAATGTTTCCATACACTCTTCACTCTTATGTCCAGACAGGCACAGGTGTCTCCACTGATTATGACCTCATATGGGCCATTCCATTTTGGTGCAAATCCTGGTTTTTCAGGTAATGTTTTTACCATGATGCAACGTCCCGCCATCGGGACATCAGGGAGCATTTCAAGCTCTTCTTGAGCGTCTCTCTCGTCCTGATTGTCTCTTACTAATTTACGCATCCCTTTTAATTGAGTGTTTAGTTCCAAAACATACCGTTTAATTTTGTCTTTTAATGGGCCTACGTCGGCCCCACCTGTTATGATGCTCTCTGGTAATTGCATCGCCCTTCCTGTCATTAGTTCATAAGGGGTTAATCCGGTTGTCCGGTTTGTCGTGGCTCTTAACTCATCAATATAATGGGTAATACTTCTGTCCACGTTTTTCCTGACGTTTGCATGGCCTTGGCCAGGGCGTTCTTAAGGGTACGGTTCATGCGCTCTACCATCCCAGAACTCTGCGGGTGGTAGGGGATGTGGAATTTTTGTTTTATGCCCATCAGCTGGCATACTGTTTTTACAATCTTCCCGGTGAAGTGGGTGCCTTGGTCAGAATCTATTTGAAGAGGCACTCCCCATCGGGGAATCACCTGCTCGGTCAATATCCTTGCCACTGTTGAGGCAGTGCAATCACGTGTGGGGAAAGCTTCCCCCCACCGGGTAAATTGATCTATAATCACTAGGCAATATCTTTTTCCATGGGATGGGGGCAAAGGACCTGTGAAATCAATTTGTACGTGTTCCCACGGCCCCCGTGGACAGGGCTGGTGTCCCATTTTAATTTTAATGGGCCTGCCTGGATTATATTGTGCGCACGTCACGCATCAATGGCAATGTTTGGTGATATCTCTCCCCATCCCCTTCCACCACCAATCTCTTCCAAAACTCCCGGTCATGGCCTCTCATCCTGAACGAGACAGGCCATGGTACAACTCCAATAAAGTATTCTGTATGCATTCAGGCGCCATTATCTTGTCGTTTCGTCTCCAAACGTTATCCTTCCCTTGCGTTGCGCCCTGCTTTGTCCACATACCCCTTTCTTCCTCAGAGGTATCCTGGTGAAGTTTTTCAATACTTATCTGTTTGTCTCGGGCCCCAGCGGCGCTGACCGAGGCTTCCTCACACTCCTCTTGTTCTAATGCCTCTTGTGCAGCTAAGTCCGCAGCTTGATTTCCCTGGTGACTCAGTCAATCTGGACTGGTTCGGTCCGGTTCCCTTTGGTCGGCTTTAATTTTAATGACCGCTACCTGTTTTGGTTTATTACTGGCTGCTAAGAGAGCTTTCTATTCTCAGCTGGTGTTTTATGGGATATCCGCTGGTTGTGATAAAACCCCTCCTCCCCCCGTCCCTGCTGCAAAAACCCTTTCTTCTTTTATCTTTGTTTGGCATTTTCCATCGCCCCCCTCCCTGGACGCCACTAGCCCACTCGACCAGTTCATCATAATCCTGGGTTACAATTACTCCCACTTTTATAATGGTCTGGTGTGCAGCAGATAGTCCGTCCTTGAATGCCTGGATAAATGCTCGGTCGCCGCGGCCCGGGTTTCCCTGTCCAGAGCATTCGTGATATACCTGGAATAATCGTTCCCCATACTCTGAGGCTCCTTTCCCCTTCTGTTGTTTGGTTGTGGTAATTTTACTCCAATTAGTAGGGGCATTACCTAAAACTCGTTGGATCTGGGTTTTAAAAGGGCCAAAGGCCGCCTGTTGACCATCTACTTCGGTGGTTAAAGGTTCCGCGTGTGTCCAACGTCCCCCTGAAAAGTCGGCATTAGCTGCTACCGCGGCTCCTCCGGCCACTGCTCTCCACCGATCTGCCGGGCAAGCCGCTCGGACTCGTTGGTGGATATCTCGGAGGTGTAGTCGGTGGCTCACACAAACTGTATCCAGCTCTGCCCAGAATTTGGTATTCGCACACCGGGGTTGTAATTTACTCAGGGATGCCATTATCTGCTGTCTCTCGCCGGGGGTAAATGGTTTATAGGTTGCAGTGGGATTCGCTGCAGTTCCTCCCCTGGTGACTGGCGCCGCCGGGAAGGTTTCTAGATCTTCCTGACCCGGGGCTGTTGCCTCACCTTGATAATCTTTGTAAGGGGGCAGTGAGGCTGTTTCTCCCCCGCATTGGGAACGGTTCTGAATCTGTTGTTCTAACGCCAGGCATTTCTTTTCCCATTCCCTACATTTTCCTTGTGCCTGACTTAATTGTTTACTTTTCTCTTCCCTTTTCTCTCTAACGTCCTTTACTTGCTCAATTAGTCCTGCTAACTGATGTACTAGTAATACTCCGGCCTTTTTGATTTTATCTTTCTTTTGTTCTGCCATCCAACTTCGTTGTTGTTCGAATGTCTGGGATACATCCCAGCCGTCTTTCTGCATTTTTTAAATTCAGACTTGTCGATCGGTCATGTAGGAGTTAATTAGGGACCCGGGCAGTCCACATTTTACGTCCGTTTCCTTACCTGCCATTGAAGTTTTTTATTCTATGCTCCTGTATTCCCCTCTAGTTTATGGAATTTCCGAACTTAAATACTCACGGCCACGATTCACCTCGCAGAGACCTTTTGTCTTGCTCGCGAAGATTAACGTGTTTCCTTACCACCGGAGTCCGGCACTTGGTTGGAGTGATCAGCTCCCTTCCGCACCGATTTCTATATCACCTTCTATGAACATTGGACTAAAATAATCAACCCCCGCATTTCGGATATCACTAATTACTTTACTTTCAGTCTGTGTTGTATGCCACTACAGCCTGAATTTCTTAACTCTTCTCACATACAATCAAGTTATGTTTCTTTACTTACTTAACCTGTTTTATTCGTTTGATACCACTTCGCCGGCCAGCCGCTTCCCCCAGGATAATTTCTGGGTGGTCAGAAATTGACTACTGTCCCATTCTACTGGGTCATGTGACTATCCAGCTCCACGGTATCCTGTTCGTGATGCCAATTTGTTGGTGAAAATAAATTCACATAGACTCTGGTAAAGTAAGAGAGACAACTTTATTGCTAACAGAGCTGTGGGAGAAGAGTTTGAGATCCCGCGACCTGCGTAACACCTTCACCCAGAGTGCTGGAGCCGCGGGCGTATAAGCAGTTGACAGAGGGCGGAATACAATCATTTAAATTCATTTACATACAACCAATCAATCCATATGGCAACGCATAAAATGACATTCTCCCAACCATATTGTGAAACCTGATAGCATGGCGCGTGTTTGGGGGCCCTTCCTCTTTATCTTCTTCTGTGGTTAGTTATTCTGCTTGTTTGCAAAGCTATCCATGAAACAGTAGCCTGCACCTGGCCATGAGTCACTTGTTGCTGCAGAGTTCATGTCAGCGGACAGCAGATAGGTTTCTTGGCACAAAATTCATTTTGTGGAAAAGCAGATATTTGACACCGCATAATAGTCAAGTATCCCACCATGCTTTGCTAGGTCCGAAAAACTGTCTGATCTTACTGGGACACCGGGTTACACACTGTCTGATCTCACTGGGACCACGGGTTACACACTGTCTGATCTCACTGGGACCACGGGTTACACACTGTCTGATCTCACTGGGACCACGGGTTACACACTGTCTGATCTCATTGGATCCCCAGGTTACACACTGTCTGATCTCACTGGGCCCCCGGGTTACAAACTGTCTGATCTCACTGGGCCCCCGGGTTACACACTGTCTGATCTCACTGGGCTCCCGGGTAACACTGTCTGATCTCACTGGGCCCCTGGGTTACACACTGTCTGATCTCACTGGGCCCCCGGGTTACACACTGTCTGATCTCACTGGGCCCCCGGGTTACACACTGTCTGATCTCACTGGGCCCCCGGGTTACACACTGTCTGATCTCACTGGGCCCCCAGGTTACACACTGTCTGATCTCACTGCGCCCCCCGGGTTACATAAGAACATAAGATCTGGTCGTGGACTCAGCTCCACTTACCCGCCCTCTCCCCGTAACCCTTAATTCCCTTATTGCTTAAAAATCGATCTATCTGTGATTTAAATACATTCAATGAGCTAGCCTCAACTGCTTCCTTGGGCAGAGAATTCCACAGATTCACAACCCTCTGGGAGAAGAAATTCTTTCTCAACTCGGTTTTAAATTGGTTCCTCCGTATTTTGAGGCTGTGCCCCCTAGTTCTGGTCTCCCCGACCAATGGAAACAACCTCTCTGCCTCGATCTTGTCTATCCCTTTCATGATTTTAAATGTTTCTATAAGATCACCCCTCATCCTTCTGAACTCCAAGGAATAAAGACCCAGTCTACTCAATCTATCATCATAAGGTAACCCCCTCATCTCCGGAATCAGCCTAGTGAATCGTCTCTGTACCCCCTCCATAGCTAGTATATCCTTTCTTAAGTAAGGTGACCAAAACTGCACGCAGTACTCCAGGTGCGGCCTCACCAATACCTTATACAGTTGCAGCAAGACCTCCCTGCTTTTGTACTCCATCCCTCTCGCAATGAAGGCCAACATTCCATTCGCCTTCCTGATTACCTGCTGTACCTGCAAACTAACCTTTTGGGATTCATGCACAAGGACCCCCAGGTCCCTCTGCACCGCAGCATGTTGTAATTTCTCCCCATTCAAATAATATTCCCTTTTACTGTATTTTTTCCCCAAGGTGGATGACCTCACACTTTCCAACATTGTATTCCATCTGCCAAACCTTAGCCCATTCGCTTAACCTATCCAAATCTCCTTGCAGCCTCTCTCTGTCCTCTACACAACCCGCTTTCCCACTAATTTTAGTGTCATCTGCAAATTCTGTTGCACTACACTCTGTCCCCTCTTCCAGGTCATCTATGTATATTGTAAACAGTTGTGGTCCCAGCACTGATCCCTGTGGCACACCACTAACCACTGATTTCCAACCGGAAAAGGACCCATTTATCCCGACTCTCTGCTTTCTGCTCGGTAACCAATTCTCTATCCATGCTAATACATTTCCGCTGACTCCGCGTACCTTTATCTTCTGCAGTAACCTTTTGTGTGGCACCTTATCGAATGCCTTTTGGAAATCTAAATACACCACATCCATCGGTACACCTCTATCCACCATGCTCGTTATATCCTCAAAGAATTCCAGTAAATTAGTTAAACATGATTTCCCCTTCATGAATCCATGTTGCGTCTGCTTGATTGCACTATTCCTATCTAGATGTCCCGCTATTTCTTCCTTAATGATAGTTTCAAGCATTTTCCCCACTACAGATGTTAAACTAACTGGCCTATAGTTACCTGCCTTTTGCCTGCCCCCTTTTTTAAAAACAGAGGCGTTACATGAGCTGCTTTCCAATCCGCTGGCACCTCCCCAGAGTCCAGAGAATTTTGGTAGATTATAACGAATGCATCTGCTATAACTTCCGCCATCACTTTTAATACCCTGGGATGCATTTCATCAGGACCAGGGGACTTGTCTACCTTGAGTCCCATTAGCCTTTCCAGCACTACCCCCCTAGTGATAGTGATTGTCTCCAGGTCCTCCCTTCCCACATTCCTGTGGCCTCCAAATTTTGGCATGGTTTTTGTGTCTTCCACTGTGAAGACGGAAGCAAAATAATTGTTTAAGGTTTCAGCCATTTCCACATTTCCCATTATTAAATCCCCCTTTTCATCTTCTAAGGAACCAACATTTACTTTAGTCACTCTTTTCCGTTTTATATATCTGTAAAAGCTTTTACTATCTGTTTTTATGTTTTACGCAAGTTTACCTTCGTAATCTATCTTCCCTTTCTTTATTGCTTTTTTAGTCATTCTTTGCTGTTGCTTAAAATTTTCCCAATCCTCTAGTTTCCCACTAACCTTGGCCACCTTATACGCATTGGTCTTTGATTTGATACTTTCCTTTATTTCCTTGGTTATCCACGGCTGGTTATCCCTTCTCTTGCTGCCCTTCTTTTTCACAGGAATATATTTTTGTTGCGCACTATTAAAGAGCTCCTTAAAAGTCCTCCACTGTTCCTCAATTGTGCCATCATTTAGTCCTTGTTTCCAGTCTACTTTAGCCAACTCTGCCCTCATCCCACATTAGTCCCCTTTGTTTAATCATAGTACGCTCGTTTTTGACACAACTTCCTCATCCTCAATCTGTATTACAAATTCAACCATATTGTGATCACTCATTCCGAGAGGATCTTTTACGAGGGGATCGTTTATTTTTCCTGTCTCATTACACAGGACCAGATCGAAGATGGCTTGCTCCCTTAAAGGTTCTGTTGCATACTGTTCTAAGAAACAATCCCGTATGCACTCTATGAATTCCTCCTCCAGGCTACCCCATGCGATTTGATTTGACCAATCGATATGTAGGTTAAAATCTCCCATGACTACTGCCGTTCCTTTTTCACATGCCTCCATTATGCCCTTGATTATTGCCCGCCCCACCGTGAAGTTATTATTTGGGGTCCTATAAACTACGCCGACCAGTGACTTTTTCCCCCTTACTATCTCTAATCACCACCCACAATGATTCAACATTTTGTTCATTGGAGCCAATACCATCCCTCACAACTGCCCTACCATCTTTTATTAACAGAGCTATCCCACCTCCTTTCCCTTCTTGCCTATCTTTCTGAATCGTCAGATACTCCTGTATGTTTAACTCCCAGTCTTGGCCACCTTGCAACTATGTTTCTGTAAAGGCCACCAAATCATACCCATTTGTAATGATTTGTGCCGTCAACTCATTTACTTTATTTCGAATGCTGTGTGCATTTAGGTAGAGTGTTTTCATCCTAGTTTTTAAACCATGATTTTTAGTTTTGACCCCTCCTGCAGCCCTTTTATATTCAGTGGCCCTTTTTGTTTCTTGCCTCTGGTTTCTCTGCCCTCCACTCCACTCATCTCTTTTCTGTCTTTTGTTTTTGTCTCCTTTTTCTTTCCCTCTGTCTCCCTGTATTGGTTCCCATCCCCCTGCCATATTAGTTTAACTCCTCACCAACAGCACTAGCAAACACTCCCCCTAGGACATTGGTTCCGGTCCTGCCCAAGTGCAGACCGTCCGGTTTGTACTGGTCCCACCTCCCCCAGAACCGGTTCCAATGACCCACGAATTTGAATCCCTCCCGACTGCAGCACTGCTCAAGCCACGTATTCATCTGCGCTATCCTGCGATTCCTACTCTGACTAGCACGTGGCACTGGTAGCAATCCCGAGATTACTACTTTTGAGGTCCTATTTTTTAATTTAGCTCCTAGCTCCTTAAATTCATCTCGTAGCACCTCATCCCTCTTTTTACTATGTCGTTGGTACCAATGTGCACCACGACAACTGGCTGATCTCCCTCCCTTGTTAGAATGTCCTGCACTCGCTCGGAGACATCCTTGACCCTTGCACCAGGGAGGCAACATACCATCCTGGAGTCTCGATTGCGGCCGCAGAAATGCCTATCTATTCCCCTTATGATTGAATCCCCTATCACTATCGCTCTTCCACTCTTTTTCCTGCCCTCCTGTACAACAGAGCCAGCCACGGTGCCATGAACTTGGCTGCTGCTGCTCTCCCCTGATGAGTCATCTCCCTCAACAGCACTCAAAGCAGTGTATCTGTTTTGCAGGGGGATGACCAAATGGGACCCCTGCACTACTTTCCTTGCACTACTCTTCCTGCTGGTCTTCCATTCCCTATCTGGCTGTGGATCCTTCTCATGCGGTAAGACCAACTCGCTACACGTGCCACTTATGTCATAAGTTACACACTGTCTGATCTCACTGGGCCCCCGGGTTACACACTGTCTGATCTCACTGGGCCCCCGGGTTGCACACTGTCTGATCTCTCTGGGCCCTCGGGTTACACACTGTCTGATCTCACTGGGCCCTCGGGTTACACACTGTCTGATCTCACTGGGCCCCGGGTTACACACTGTCTGATCTCACTGGGCCCCCGGGTTACACACTGTCTGATCTCACTGGGCCCCCGGGTTACACACTGTCTGATCTCACTGGGCCCCCAGGTTACACACTGTCTGATCTCACTGGGCCCCCGGGTTACACACTGTCTGATCTCACTGGGCCCCCGGGTTACACACTGTCTGATCTCACTGGGCCCCTGGGTTACACACTGTCTGATCTCACTGGGCCCCCGGGTTACACATTGTCTGATCTCACTGGGCCCCCGGGTTACACACTGTCTGATCTCACTGGGCCCCCAGGTTACACACTGTCTGATCTCACTGGGCCCCCGGGTTACACACTGTCTGATCTCACTGGGTCCCCGGGTTACACACTGTCTGATCTCACTGGGCCCCTGGGTTACACACTGTCTGATCTCACTGGGCCCCCGGGTTACACACTGTCTGATCTCACTGGGCCCCCGGGTTACACACTGTCTGATCTCACTGGGCCCCCGGGTTACACACTGTCTGATCTCACTGGGCCCCCGGGTTACACACTGTCTGATCTCACTGGGCCCCCGGGTTACACACTGTCTGATCTCACTGGGCCCTCCCTCCCCAGACTGAGCCGGCTGTACACAGTGCCCGGGGACCCGCTGCTGACACTAACCCGCCCGGTTTGGTTGCTCAGTTACAGCCCGTTCCTGTGACACTTTAAAGTCCCTCCCTGTCTGGTCTCACTCAGTGCACCCGACACTGCGCCGCCATTGTCCCCGCGGTTATAACCCGCCACTGTTACACTTACCCTCCCCTCCCCTCCCTGTGGCAATAAACCCTGGGGCCTAGTCACAGAACGCGGCCCCTGTAACCCGGGCAACCGGCCCGTCTCTTACCGTCACTCGCCGCCCGGCCCGGCCCCGGATTCACGCTTGGAGCGGCACTGCGCCTGCGCGAGTGTAGCAAGCCCGCGACACTGCGCCTGCGCGGGGAAACAACTGCAGCACACCGCCACCGCCGGTGGTGGGAGGTCGTCATTGCAACATCGCAACAGAGGGTGGCCCTTCAGCCTGGTGTTTTCAGACCCTAATTTCGGAATAACCAATCACCTTCAAACTCAATCATTATTATGCTCACACTTCCCAAAAGCCCCTTTTATTACAAGGTTATTAATTAACCCTTTCTCCTTGCACAATCCTCGACTTTTCTGTTACCATTTATGGGGATAGCCCACCGACTCCCCACAGCTACCTGGACTACATGTCTGACGATGCCACCTTCCATACCAGTGCTTCCGATATGTCTTCCTTTTTGCTGAACTGAAGATTCTCCTCTCCCACGGTTGACGGGGACCTTGACCGTGTCCACTCCATTTCCTGCATTTTGACTCTCACCCCTTCATCTCCCTCCCTGAAGCACGATAAGATTCCCCTTGTCCTTTCACCCTACAAACCTCCATTAAACTGATCCTCCTCTGCCATTTCCACCACCTCCAGCATGCCACACCATCAAACACCTCTTCCTGTCCCCTCCCCTTTCAGTATAGTGAAGGGATCGCCCCCTCCGCGACACCCGGGTCCATTCCTCCATTGCCCCATTGCCCCTTTCCCATCCCATGGCACTTTCCCTCATTCACCCAGTCCTGGCCGACATAGTTGAGGGCAAGCGCAAGTCACAAAACGAGTACCATGACCGTAATTCGAGGGGGAGATGTATAGAAATAAATCATCCTGTATTCGTCCTCAATCACGCCATGGGGCCCAAATGGCTTGAGGGCACTGTAATTGACAAAGAGAGGAATAGGGTCATCGTGGTAAAACTCAACAATGGTCAGATATGCCATAAGCATCTAGACCAAGTTAAAAAACGGTTCAGCATCGACACAGAGGAACCTGAAGAAGACCATGAGATGGATTTCACACCACCGCCAGTGAACGAGCAACAAGAGCAATCAGAAGAATGCACAGTCCCTGCGGTCAGCCCGGAGAGGCCAGAATCACCACAGGTGACAGACACTCACGTCAGTATCCAACAACCAGAGCCCCAACTGCAGCGCTCCACGAGGGAGCGTAGACCACCTGAAAGACTGAACCTGTGATCCCAATAATACTTTGGTGGGGGGGGAAGGTGATGTCATGTATGTAACCACAATGTAACACCACTGTATTACTGTATACACTCAACCTAGATGCACATCTTGACCACAAGGGGTGAACTTGTGGGAGACACTCCTTACCTGATCACACAGGTATAAAAAGGGAGGTCCCACGCAGGCTCATCGTCGTTGGAGTCCTGTAAATAAAGAGTTCAGGTCACAGAGTGTGCCTCGTGTGGTTTCATGTTGTAGAGTAAGGACTTTACAGTTCCCCTGCTCCGTGTGTGGGATGAGATTCGCTCGATCATCCAACCTGCTGATACACCAGAGAGTTCATACCGGGGACAAGCTGTTCATCTGCTCCGTGTGTGGGATGAGATTCGCTCAATCATCCAACCTGCTGATACACCAGAGAGTTCACACTGACGAGAAACTTTTGAAATGTTCTGACTGTGAGAAAACCTTTAAAAGAAGTAACGAGCTGTGGAGACACCAGCGCACTCACGCTGGGGAGAAACCTTTCACCTGCTCTGTATGTGAGAAAGGGTTTGCTACATCATCCCATCTGCTGAGACACAAGCGAGTTCACACTGGGGAGAGGCCGTTCAGCTGCTCAGTGTGTGGAAAGGGATTTACTGCTTCATCCCACCGACTTAGTCACCATTAAGTTCATACTGGGGAGAGGCCGTTCAGCTGCCCAGCGTGTGGAAAGGGATTCCACACATTATGACTGAAGTTGGATTTTGCTGTTATTGCTGATGATAATCACATCCAGGGATGAACCATGTTTATTCTGATAGTTGGGTTTTATTCTGGTGATGTTAATGACTCTTATAACTGGCTGATGATTAATATTCTGGATCAATGCAAAATAAATCAAATACTGAAGTCAATGGGAATCGGGGGAAAACTCTCCACTGGCTGGAGTCATACCTAGCACAAAGGAAGATAGTTGTGGTAGTTGGAGGTCAATCATCACAGCCCCAGGACATCGCTGCAGGAGTTCCTCAGGGCAGTGTCCTAGGCCCCAACCATCTTCAGTTGCTTCATTAATGACCTTCCCTCCATTATAAGGTCAGAAGTGGGGATGTTCGCTGATGACTGCACAGTGTTCAGTTCCATTCGCAACTACTCAGATAATGGAGCAGTCCATGCCTGCGTACAGCAAGACCTGGACAACATTCAGGCTTGGGCTGATAAGTGGCACATAAGTGCCAGGCAACAACTATCTCCAACAAGTGAGAGTCTAACTCCCACTTCAATGGCATTACCATAGCTGAATCTCCCACCAGCAACATCCTAGGGGTCACCATCGACGTGAAACTTAACTGGGCCAGCCACATAAATACTGTGGCAACAAGAGCAGGTCAGAGGCTGGGTATTTTGTGGCCTTTCCTCCATCTACAAGGCACAAGTCAAGAATGTGATGGAATAATCTCCACTTGCCTGGATGAGTGCAGCTCCAACAACACTCAAGAAGCTCAACAGCATCCAGGGCAAAGCAGCCCGCTTGATTGGAACCCCATCCACCACCTTCAACATTCATTCCCTCCACCACCGGTGCACTGTGGCTGCAGTGTATACCATCCACAAGATGCACCGCAGCAACTGGTAAAGGCTTCTTCGGCAGCACCTCCCAAACCCGCGACCTCTACCACCTAGAAGGACAAGAGCAGCAGGCGCATGGGAACACCACCATCTCCCCGTTCCCCTCCAAGTCACACACCATCCTGACTTGGGTGTTCCTTCATCGTCACTGTGTCAAAATCCCAGAACTCCCTCTCTTAACAGCACAGCAAGTATACCTTCACTACATGGACTGCAGCGGTTCAACACAGCGACTCACTACCATACTTTCAAGGACAATTAGGGATGGGCAATAAATGCTGGCCTTTACAGTGACGGCCATATCCTATGAACGACTAAAAAAAAAAGTCAGCTTTGTTTCAACACACAGTGTGTTGCGTATTTGTTTCTAGTTGATGTCTTGTTGCCGACTGTTCCATTTTTGGGCCTTTTCTCCTTTCTAACTCTGGATTATTTAATTTTCATATCGTCGGTTACTCTCATGGACAAGTCCCAACTCCCCATACCTCCCAGCCTTGGAATTCAGGGAAGGTATCGGTAACACGCCTGGGGTCACTGAACACCAAACCCAGTCTGTTAATCACTGTCAGCTACTGAACTTAGCGTGTGCCTCACAGCATCTCTCCCACCTTCTATGTGTGATTGGAGAATCACGCCTGCAAACCTGGTTTTAAATTTAATCCGCTCAGCAAATGTACTTAATGAAAGCCTGTAGGCCGATGAGACGCTGTTAAGGTGCCAGTGTGCTGCTGGACCGCTCTGCATTTTGCCTGAACAGAAAATAACTGAACATTTATCCCAGCGTAACTGTGCTGTTATGCAATGTGTGTGTATTTTAATGAGCCTCACGTCCTTGCTCATGTCGGCTGTAATTGTGTTGAAAGGGGATGTGTAAAGAGATGGTCTTTGTATGGAGATGTAAAACAAGGAAACAATGTCTGTGTGTGATAGAGACACAGCCATGTGGTCACAGTCAGAACAATGCACCGATATCCTGGTTATGGTTTGAGCAGGGTCAGATCATAAATGTAGTAAACAAGTTAAATATAAATATCACCAGTGTAGCCGCAGCTTGTTACAACAGACCTGGGGAGCAGAGAGCTCTGAATCCACTGTATTATCCCCGTTCTCCGGATCAGGTAACTAGACTGTCTGTATTTTACAGTGCTGTTAATAACGACAGTAAAAGACAACCTGTTGTTCTGAGCTTGATTATCGAATATCTGAAACCACAAAACTCAATATTTAGAGTCAACAAGATGAACAAGTGAATACATCACGACCCAATACTCCAGCTCTACATTCACACGAAAAGGTTGGTTATCTAACTCCTTGAGTGGACAGAATAGAGAAAGATCCCAACTCCAATAACATCTCGAATCTGTTGGAAATATCTTTCAAGTCCTGACAGTTTCCAATTGTCAGTTTCCATTAGAGTGAAATCAATTCAAGACAAAAGAGGGGCTGAGAATAGGGGTGGAAGAGGAGTTGGGGTGGGGGGGAGGGGGTTTGGAGGGTAGGGGTGAAAGGGGAGTTGGGGAGGAGTTGTAATGTAGGAAACGCAGCAGCCGATTTGTGCACAGCAAGATCCCACAAACAGCCATGTAATGATGACAACATAATCCGTTCTCAGTGATGTTAGTTGACAGTCATTTTCCAACATTCCATTGACTCTGGATCAGTTCCTATTGAGTGGAGGGTAGCCAATGTAACCCCACTTTTTAAAAAAGGAGGGAGAGAGAAAACAGGGAATTATAGACCGGTCAGCCTGACCTCAGTAGTGGGTAAAATGATGGAATCAATTATTAAGGATGTCATAGCAGCGCATTTGGAAAATGGTGACATGATAGGTCCAAGTCAGCATGGATTTGTGAAAGGGAAATCATGCTTGACAAACCTTCTGGAATTTTTTGGGGATGCTTCCAGTAAATTGGACAAAGAAGAACCAGTTGATGTGGTATATTTGGACTTTCAGAAGGCTTTCGACAAGGTCCCACACAAGAGATTAATGTGCAAAGTTAAAGCACATGGGATTGTGGGTAGTGTGCTGACGTGGATTGAGAACTGGTTGTCAGACAGGAAGCAAAGAGTAGGAGTAAATGGGTACTTTTCAGAATGGCAGGCAGTGACTAGTGGAGTGCCGCAAGGTTCTGTGCTGGGGCCCCAGCTGTTTACATTGTACATTAATGATTTAGACGAGGGGATTAAATGTAGTATCTCCAAATTTGCGGATGACACTAAGTTGGGTGGCAGTGTGAGCTGCGAGGAGGATGCTATGAGGCTGCAGAGTGACTTGGATAGGTTAGGTGAGTGGGCAAATGCATGGCAGATGAAGTATAATGTGGATAAATGTGAGGTTATCCACTTTGGTGGTAAAAACAGAGAGATAGACTATTATCTGAATGGTGACAGATTAGGAAAAGGGAAGGTGCAACGAGACCTGGGTGTCATGGTACATCATTCATTGAAGGTTGGCATGCAGGTACAGCAGGCGGTTAAGAAAGCAAATGGCATGTTGGCCTTCATAGCGAGGGGATTTGAGTACATGGGCAGGGAGGTGTTGCTACAGTTGTACAGGGCCTTGGTGAGGCCACACCTGGAGTATTGTGTGCAGTTTTGGTCTCCTAACTTGAGGAAGGACATTCTTGCTATTGAGGGAGTGCAGCGAAGATTCACCAGACTGATTCCCGGGATGGTGGGACTGACCTATCAGGAAAGACTGGATCAACTGGGCTTGTATTCACTGGAGTTCAGAAGAATGAGAGGGGACCTCATAGAAACGTTTAAAATTCTGACGGGTTTAGACAGGTTAGATGCAGGAAGAATGTTCCCAATGTTGGGGAAGTCCAGAACCAGGGGTCACAGTCTGAGGATAAGGGGTAAGCCTTTTAGGACCGAGATGAGGAGAAACTTCTTCACCCAGAGAGTGGTGAACCTGTGGAATTCTCTACCACAGAAAGTAGTTGAGGCCAATTCACTAAATATATTCAAAAGGGAGTTAGATGAAGTCCTTACTACTCGGGGGATCAAGGGGTATGGCGAGAAAGCAGGAAGGGGGTACTGAAGTTTCATGTTCAGCCATGAACTCATTGAATGGCGGTGCAGGCTAGAAGGGCTGAATGGCCTACTCCTGCACCTATTTTCTATGTTTCTATGATACATTGTCCAGGACACCAGGGAAGAACGCCACCTCTCCGTCCTCAGAATCGTGGCCGTGGGATCTTTTACATCCAACTTAGGGACTAGACGGGGCATCGGTTCAATGTCTCCTCTGAAAGACGGCACCTCTGACAGTGCAGTGCTCCCTCTGTACTGGCACCTGGAGTCTCGGCCTAGATTATGTGCTCGGGTCTCTGGATTGGGAATTGAACTCCGACCCCCTGACTCAGGGCCGAGAGTGCTACCACTGAGCCAAGGCTAACATGGTCTGTCCCCTGTTCCCATTACACTAGACCGTGCCTGTGTTATTACACTAACCCCACCCATTCTTACTGCAGTGGGCCCTAACTCTGTTTTTAGACATTCGGAAAAGCATTTACTACAACAACAAAACAACCAGAACTTACATTAATATAGCGCCTTTAACGCAGTGAAACATCTCACGGCGCTTAACATGATCGCTATCAATAAAAACACACCGAGCCACAGAAATAGGACAGATTCCCAAAAGGTGCAAGTCCTTAGTTTGGTGTGAATGGGGCTGAGCTTGGGCCTGTGTGCCTTTTTGCCCCACAGCCTGTCAAAGGCCTTTTTACTCATAATGGACTGACTTGCTCCCATGTCCAGCTGCATAGATACTGGAATGCCGTTCAGTTCAACTTGCAACATTATTGGTGGACATTTCGTAGTGAACGTGTGTACCCCGTACACTTCTGCCTCCTCAGTACGAGTCTCCAATTCAGCCTGATCCACAGTGGATTGATCTTCCTTTGCAACATGGTGGTTTGCAGGGTTTGCAGCTCGTCTGCACAATCATTGGAGGTGTCCCATTGTTGTTCAACCATTGCACGCATAGTGCTTAAAGTGGCATTGATGGGGCCGATGATCACCTCCGCAGCGCCAACAAGGTGTTAACTGCCTCTCATTAATGATTAATGGCGACTCTGGGTTATCTGAGGTCGGGCCACAGCAGCCGGCGTGTACGTTCTGCCCTGTACATTTCTGCTCGAGACTGACGTTACTTTATGCACTGTATTGGCCGAAACTTCTTTATTCTGCAAAATCTGCTTGGTGTTGTCGCTGGTCGACATAAATACTGGGCTATCGTTATGGCTTTACTTAGATTTGGAGTTTCTACAATCAACAGTTTACAAAGGATTGTCTCATGTCCAATGCCCAGTACAAAAAAGTCTCTGAACATTTGTTCTAGGAATCCCTCAAACTCACAATGTCCTGTGAGATGCCTTAGTTCGGCGACATAGCTCGCCACTTCCTGGCCCTCTGATCGTTGACACGTGTAGAATCGATATCTCGCCATCAAAACGCTTTCCTTAGGATTTAGGTGCTCCCGGACCAGCGTACACAATTCTTCGTAGGGCTTCTCTGTTGGTTTTGCCGGGGCCAGGAGATTCTTTATGAGGCCATAGGTTGTTGCTCCACAGACAGTAAGGAGGATCGCGCTTCATTTGGCAGCGTTCTCGTCCCCTTCCAGCTCGTTGGCCACGAAGTATTGGTCGAGTCGCTCCATGAAGGCTTCCCAATCGTCCCCTTCTGAGAACTTCTCCAGGATGCTGACTGTTCTTTGCATTTTCGCGCGGTTGTTCGTTACCTCGTCGCCAATTAATACACTCACAATAAAGGATGAAACTGAGTACTGTGTGTAATGAGCAAGTGTGACCTTAGCTCCTTTAATAAGATTCCAGAGTGCAGGTACCTCGTGGGTGGCCTGTTTATATACTGTGCTCCCAAGGGATGCTGGGACACTTGCCCTGGTTCCCAGCAGTTACTTTTCTTCAGTAATTTTCTCAATATCCCTAAAAGGCTGAAGGCGAACCTAAAACAATCATAGAATAGTTCCAGCACAGAAGGAGGCAATTTGGCCTGTCGATCTCTGCAAGAGCTCTTCAGCTAGTCCCACTCCACCACCCTTTCACCATAGCCCAGCATTTCTTTTCCTTTCAGGTACTTATCCAATTCTCTTTTCAAAGCCACGATTGAATCTGCCTCCACCTGCTTTCAGGCAGTGCATTCGAAATCCTAACCACCCGCTGCGTAAAAATAGAGGTCTTTAAAATTATGAAAGGGTTTGATAGCGCAGGTACAGAGTGTTTCCACTTGTGGGGAAGAGCAAAACTACAGGCCATCAATACAAGACTGTGGGAAGAGCTTTCCGAGCTCCTGGAGCTGAAGACACACCAGGGTCTCCACGCTGGGGAGAGTTCATAAGAAATAGGAGCAGGAGTGGGCCGTAAGGCCCATCGAGCCTGTTCTGCCATTCAATAAGATCATGGCTGATCATGGCTCAACTCCACTTTCCCACCCGATCTCCATATCCCTTGATTTGCCTAGACTCCAAAAATCTATCTCAGCCTTGAATATATTCAGAGACTCAGCATTCGCAGCCCTCTAGGGCAAAGAATTCCAAAGATTCCCAACCCTCTGAGTGAAGAAATTCCTCTACATCTGTCTTAAATGGCATTCCCCTTATCCTGAGACTGTGACTGCAAATTTTAGATACTCCAGCCAGGGGAAATAATCGCTTGGCACCTACCCTGTCAATCCCCTTTAGTTCATCTGCGCAGTGAGTGGAAAGGGATTCTCTCGGGTATCCCACCCGCTGGCATTGTGACTACAGGCGTTCAATTCCACTCATTTTCTTTAAACATCTTTTTAAATAAAAGAAGAGACTTGCATTTATATATCACTTTTCACGAGCACCAGACTTCCCATAGTACTGTTGGAGGGTAGTCACTGATGTAATGTAGGAAATGCATCAGCCAATTTGTGCACAACAAGCTCCCACAACAGCAATGTGATAATGACCCAGTACTCTGTGTTAGTTACGTTGATTGTGGGATAAATATTGCCAGGATACCGGAGATAACTCCCCCGCTGTTCTTCAAAATAGTACTATGCGATCATTTATGTCCACTTGGGGGAGCAGACGGTGCCTCGATTTAATATCTCATCTGAAAGAGGGCACCTCCGACAGTGCAGCGCCCCCTCAACACTGCACTGGAGTGTCAGCCTAGATTTTCGTGCAATGGGACTTGAACCCACAACCTTCTGACTCAGAGGGGAGTATTCTAACCACTGAGCCACAGCTGGCACTTATAATCTGAGCCAGTGGGTTGTGAGCCCAAGAGCCTTATGTCCAATAAGGGCAATTTTCCAACATTCTAGCAACTCTGGATCAGTTCCTATGGACTGGAGGGTAGCTAATGTAACACCACTTTTTAAAAAAGGAGGGAGAGAGAAAACAGGGAATTATACGCCGGTTAGCCTGACATCGGTGGTGGGGAAAATGTTGGAATCAATTATTAAAGATGAAATAGCAGCGCATTTGGAAAGCAGTGACAGGATCGGTCCAAGTCAGCATGGATTTATGAAAGGGAAATCATGCTTGACAAATCTTCTGGAATTTTTGAGGATGTAACTAATAGAGTGGACAAGGGAGAATCAGTGGATGTGGTGTATTTGGACTTTCAAAAGGCTTTTAACAAGGTCCCACACAAGAGATTAGTGTGCAAAATTAAAGCACATGGTATTGGGGGTAATGTATTGACATGGATAGAGAACTGGTTGGCAGACAGGAAGCAGAGAGTTGGAATAAATGGGTCCTTTTCAGAATGGCAGGCAGTGACCAGTGGGGTGCCGCAGGGTTCAGTGCTGGGACCCCAGCTATTTACAATATACATCAATGATTTAGATGAAGGAATTGAATGTAATATCTCCAAGTTTGCAGATGACACTAAGCTGGGTGGCGGTGTGAGCTGTGAGGAGGATGCTAAGAGGCTGCAGGGTGACTTGGACAGATTAGGTGAGTGGGCAAATGCATGGCAGATGCAGTATAATGTGAATAAATGTTGTCATATATTCAACTGACATTGTAACCCATGTGTAAACTGACCTAAGTTGTACACCGTGAGAACATTGACCACTAGGTGGTGAACTTGTGGGAGACACTCCTAACCTGGACTTTCAGGTATAAAAGGGGAAGCTCCACCCACCTTCATCACTTCAGTGCTGGCTAATAAAAGTTACTGGTCACAGATTGACCTTCTCTCAAGTATGGGCCTCGTGTGCATTTATACTGTATAGTAAGGACATATTATTGGTGATGAGAAACTGGGATTTAAACCACGCGAGCATGGCCACTAGCAGCACAGACGAGAGGTACTGTGTTGATGATGATTGGAACGATTTTATTGAGAGACTACAGCAAAGTTTCGACACTAAGGTATGGTTGGGACAGGATTCGGCCGACAAACACAGGGCTCATCTCCTGACAGTTTGTGGATCCAGGACATACTCCCTGATGAAGGACCTTCTAGTGCCAGAGAAGCCGGTGGACAAGACTTTTGAAGAGCTCAGTAAGTTGATCGGGGAACACTTTAAACTGGCGAGCAGCATGCACATGGTGAGATACCGGTTTTATACGCACCGGCGGCGAGAAGAGCAAAGCGTTCCAGACTTCGTGGCAGACCTCCGGCGACTGGCGAGTCTATGTAAGTTCCCAGATGCATGCAGAGCAGAGATGCTGCGAGACTTTTTTTATTGAGGGCACCGGGCACGCTGGGGTTTTCAGGAAACTGATTGAGACCAAAGACTTGACCCTGGAAATGGCGGCTTTGATGGCCCAGACACTTATCTCAGGGGAGGAAGAGACCAGAATTATGTTTGACAAAAATCTTGATTTAAATGCAGCAAATAGACAGGGAGTCAACATTGTTAATGCGGCACACAGTTCTCTCGGCAGACAGGGGCAATCAGACATACCCGAGCATGTAGTCGAACCCAAAGGGGGAATTCAACAGAGACAATGCCATCGCAAGGGACAATGCGGCCAGTAATGGGGCCATCAACGCCTGTCAATGGGGCGCTTAAGGACATTTACAGAGACAGTCAGAGACGATCGACTGGTAATGGACCTTTTGTTTCCAAACAACGGCTCATGCTGGAGATGTGGAGGCAAACACACAGCCAGAGCTTGCAGGTATCAGCAATACATCTGCAGAAACTGCAACGTCAGCGGTCACTTGGCGCATAAGTGCAGGAAGCCTGCAGCCAGGTTGATGTACGAGGAGGACGGGCCCAATGTAAGCCCTACGAGGCCAAATGGACACTGGGGGAAATCACTGGAAGCTGAAGTTCAGCGAGTTCATGTGGAGCACATACACAGTTCATACACCAGGATGCCACCGATAATGATGAAAGTGCTCCTCAATGGCATCCAAGTATCAATGGAGCTAGACAAAGGGGCCAGCCAGTCCCTGATGAGTATCAAACAGTTCGAAAGGTTGTGGGTGTCCAAGGCCAGGAGGCCAAAATTATTGCCAATTGACGCACGGCGACGGACATATACAAAGGAGATCACTCAGGTGCTAGGCAGCGCCACGGTAGTCGTGACCCACAAAGATTCGGAGAACAGGTTGCCACTCTGGATTGTCCCAGGGGATGGTCCCGCACTGCTGGGGAGGAGTTGGCTGGCTGTCATGAACTGGAAATGGGGCAATGTCAATGCAATTTCTTCTGTGGAGCGAATATCATGCTCACAGGTCCTGGACAAATTTGACTCACTATTTCAACCCGGCATTGGCACTTTCATGGGGACCAAGGTAGTGATTCACATAAACCCGGATGCCAGGCTAGTACACCACAAGGCCAGAGCGGTGCTGTACGTGATGCGGGAAAAGATAGAAGGCGAAGTGGACCGCCTGCTGAGGGAAGGCATCATCTCGCCAGTCAAATTCACTGACTGGGCGAGCCCGATTGTGCTAGTGCTCAAGGCGGATGGGTCGGTCAGGATATGTGATGATTACAAGGTCACCATCAATCGGGTGTCACTCCAAGACCAGTACCCGCGACCGAGAGCGGAGGACCTCATTGCGACGCTATCCGGTGGCAAACTTTATTCAAAATTGGACCTGACCTCAGCTTACATGACCCAGGAGCTGGCGAGTGAGTCGAAGAAGCTGACCACCATCACAACACACAAGGTGTTGTTTGAATATAACAGATGTCCGTTTGGGATTCGCTCGGCCGCCGCGATCTTTCAACGAAATATGGAAAGCCTCCTCAAGTTGATTCCAAGGACAGTGGTTTTTCAAAACAACGTCTTCATCACGGGTTGTGATACTGAAGAACACCTCCGCAACCTGGAGGAGGTGCTATGCAGACTGGACTGGGTAGGTCTGCGACTGAAAAAGGCGAAGTGCGTCTTCCTAGCTCCAGAGGTAGAATTCCTGGGGATGAGGGTAGCAGCGACGGGATCAGACCTACTGCGTCCAAAACAGAAGCGATCCAGAGAGCACCCAGACCCCATAACATGACGGAGCTGCGTTCGTTCCTCGGGCTCCTGAACTATTTTGGTAACTTTGTTCCCAAATTGAGCACGCTGTTAGAGCCGCTACATGTGCTCCTACGCAAAGGTCGTGATTGGGTCTGGGGGGACAGCCAGGAAAGGGCTTTTGATAGAGCACGCAATTTGTTATGCTCCAACAATCTGTTAACGTTATACGACCCATTCCAGCTGTGGCCTAATCAGTGTATTATACAATTTAAGAATAATCTCCCTGTTCTTTTATTCTGTGCCTCAGTCAATAAAGGCAATCATTACGTATGCCTTCTTAACCACCTTATCCACCTGGCCTGCTACTTTCAGGGATCTGTGGACAAGCACTCCAAAATCCCTTTGTTCATCTACACTTATAAGTGGTCTACCATTTAATATGTATACCCTTTCCTTATTAGCCCTCCCCAAGTGCATTACCTCACACTTCTCCGAATTAAATTCAATTTGCCACTGTTCTGCCCACCTGACCAGTAGATTGATATCCTCCTACAGTCCATGACTTTCCCCTTCAGTATCAACCACACAGCCAATTTTAGTGTCATCTGCAAACTTCTTAATCATACCCCCTATATTCAAATCTACATCATTAATGTATACCACAAAAAGCAAGTGACCCAGTACTGAGCCCTGTAGAACCCCATGGACACATCCTTCCAGTCACAAAAATATCCATCAACCATTACCCTTTGCTTCCTACCTCCAAGCCAATTTTGGATCCAACTTGCCACTTTGCCCTGGATCCCATGTGCTTTTACATTCGTGACCAGTTTGCCATGTGGGATCTTATCAAAAGCTTTATTAAAAGTCCATATACACTACATTGTACGCACTACCCTCATCGACCCTCCTGGTCAGCGCCTCAAAAAATTCACTCAGGTTAGTCAAACACGATCTTCCCTTACCAAATCTGTGATGGCCTTCCCTGATTTATCCTGTCCTTCAGGATTTTTTCCAATATTTTTCCCACCACTGAGGTTAGGCTGATAGGCCTTTAATTACTCGGCCTATCCCTTTCTCCCTTCTTAAACAAAGGTACCACATTAGCAGTCCTCCAGTCCTTTGCTAACTTGAGGTGATTTGGCCACAGTGGGCTGGAAACAGCTACGTGTGGGTAAATCAGTGTGGGAACAGTGGGAGGCATTCAAGGAGGAGATCCCTGAAGGCTCAAGCCAAACATGTGCCCTTAAAGAAAAAGGCTGGGAAAAATAATTCTAGAGCCCCCTGGATGTCTAGGGACTTACAGGGGAAGATAAAGAAAAATGGGAAGCTTATGTCATATACTGACGGCTAAATACTGTAGAATCTTTAGAGGAATATAGAAAGTTAAGAGGCAAAATTAAAAAGGATATTAGAAAAGCAAAGAGAGAGCATGGAAAATTCTTGGCAGGTAAAATCAAGGAAACCCCAAAGATGTTTTATAAAGATATTAGGAGCAAGAGGATAACTAAAGAAAGGGTAGGGCCTATTAGAGATCATGAGGGTAATCTGTGGGTAGAGGCAGAAGATGTTGGTATGGTTCTTAATGAATACTTTGCGTCTGTTTTCACAAAGGAAAGGGGAAATGCAAATACTGCTATCGAGGAGGAGTGAGAAATTCTGGATGAAATAAACTATGAAAGAGGAAGTATTAAAGGGTTTAGCGGCTATGAAAGTGGATAAGTCCCCAGGCCCGGATGAAATGCATCCCAGGCGGTTGAGCGAAGCAAATGAGGAAATAGCAGAGGCCTTGACCATCATTTTCCAGTCCTCTTTGGATTCAGGAATGGTGCCGAAGGATTGGAGTACTGCTAATGCGGTACCTTTGTTTAAGAAGGGAGAAAAGGAATAGGCCGAGTAATTACAGGCCTGTCAGCCTAACCTCAGTGGTGGGAAAATTATTGGAAAAAATCCTGAAAGACAGGATAAATCAGGGACAGTCAGCACGGATTTGTTAAGGGTAGATCATGTTTGACTAACCTGATGGAATTTTTTTAAGGAGGTAACCAAGAGGGTCGATGAGGGTAGTGCGTACAATGTAGTGTATATGGACTTTAGCAAAGCTTTTGATAAGGTCCCATGTGGTAGACTGGTCATGAAGTTAAAGCCCATGGGATCCAGCAAGTTGGATCCAAAATTGGCTTGGAGGTAGGAAGCAAAGGGTAATGGTTGATGGATATTTTTGAGACTGGAAGGATGTGTCCATGGGGTTCTGCAGGGCTCAGTACTGGGACACTTGCTTTTTGTGGTATACATTAATGATGTAGATTTGAATATAGCGAGTATGATTAAGAAGTTTGCAGATGACACTAAAATTGGCTGTGTGTTTGATACTGAAGAGGAAAGTCATGGGCTGCAGGAGGATATCAATCTACTGGTCAGGTGGGCAGTGCAGTGGCAAATGGAATTTAGTTCAGAGAAGTGTGAGGTGATGCACTTTGGGAGAGCTATTAAGGAAAGGGTATACACATTAAGCGGTAGGCCATTTAATAGTATAGATGAACACATGGACTTTGGAGTGCTTGTCCACAGATCCCTGAAAGTAGCAGGCCAGGTGGATAAGGTGGTGAAGAAGGCATACGGAATGATTGCCTTTATGGGCTGAGGCATAGAATATAAGAGCAGGGAGGTTATGCTTAAATTGTATAATACTTTGTGTTGTGTATCTGTAAAGCATGCACTCCCATGTTCTGCCACCAGGGAGCTCATCCCCTGAAGTCCCAAGGGATCCCAGCATCCCTTGGGAGCACTGTATATAAGCCGGCCCCTAAGCCCTGTTCCTCACTCTGGAGTATTTTATTAAAGACTGAGGTCATTGTTACTTTAACTTCCCTGTGTGCAGTCTCATCTGTGTTAGGAACACAATACTTTGGTTAGGCCACAGCTGGAGTACTGCGTGCAGATCTGGTCGCCATACTATAGGAAGGACGTGATTGCACTAGAGAGGGTGCAGAGGAGATTTATTAGGATGCTGCCTGGAATGGAGTTACGAGGACAGATTGGATAGGCTGGGTTTGTTCTCATTGGAACAGAGGAGGTTGATAGGAGACATAGAAACATAGAAAATAGGTGCAGGAGTAGGCCATTCGGCCCTTTGAGCCTGCACCACCATTCAATAAGATCATGGCTGATCACTCACTTCAGTACCCCTTTCCTGCTTTTTCTCCATACCCCTTGATCCCTTTAGCCGTAAGGGGCATATCTAACTCCCTCTTGAATATATCCAATAAACTGGCATCAACAACTCTCTGCGGTAGGGAATTCCACAACTCTCCGAGTGAAAATTTTCTCCTCATCTCAGTCCTAAATGGCTTACCCCTTATCCTCAGACTACGTCCCCTGGTTCTGGACTTCCCCAACATCGGGAACATTCTTCCTGCATCTAACCTGTCCAGTCCCATCAGAATTTTATATGTTTCTATGAGATCCCCTCTCATCCTTCTAAACTCCGGTGAATACAGGTCCAGTCGATCCAGTCTCTCCTCATATGTCAGTCCTGCCATCCCAGGAATCAGTCTGGAGAACCTTCGCTGCACTCCCTCAATAGCAAGAATGTCCTTCCTCAGATTATGAGACCAAAACTGAACACAATATTCCAGGTGAGGCATCACTAAAGCCCTGTACAACTGCAGTAAGACCTCCCTGCTGCTATACTCAAATCCACTAGCTATGAAGGCCAACATACCATTTGCCGCCTTCACCGCCTGCTGTACCTGCATGCCAACTTTCAATGACTGTTGTACCATGACACCCAGATCTCGTTGCACCTCCCCTTTTCCTAATCTTCCGCCGTTCAGATAATATTCTGCCTTCGTGTTTTTGCCACCAAAGTGGATAACCTCACATTATCCACATTATACTGCATCTGCCACACGTTTGCCCACTCACCTAACCTGTCCAAGTCACCCTGCAGCCTTTTAGCATCCTCCTCACAGCGAACACCGCCACCCAGCTTAGTGTCATCTGCAAACTTGGAGATATTACACTCCATTCCCTCATCCAAATCATTAATGTATATTGTAAATAGCTGGGGTCCCAGCACTGAGCCCTGCGGCATCCCACTAATCACTGCCTGCCATTCTGAAAAGGACACGTTTATCACGACTCTCTGCTTCCTGTCTGCCAACCAGTTCTCTATCCACGTCAGTACATTACCCCCAATACCATGTGCTTTAATTTTGCACACCAATCTCTTGTGTGGGACCTTATCAAAAGCCTTTTGAAAGTCTAAATACACCACATCCACTGGTTCTCCCTTGTCCACTCTACTAGTTACATCCTCAAAAAATTCTAGATTTGTCAAGCATGATTTCCCTTTCATAAATCCATGCTGACTTGGACTGATCCCGTCACTGTTTTCCAAATGTGCTGTTATTTCATCTTTAAGAATAGATTCCAACATTTTCCCCAGCACTGATGTCAAGCTAACCAGTCTATAATTCCCGGTTTTCTCTCTCCCTCCGTTTTTAAAAGTGGGGTTACATTAGCTACCCTCCAATCCATAGGAACTGATCCAGAGTCTACTGAATGTTGGAAAATGATCACCAATGCATCCACTATTTCTAGGGCTTCTTCCTAAAGTACTCTGGGATGCAGACCATCAGCCCCGGGAATTTATCGGCCTTCAATCCCATCAATTTCCTGAACACAATTTCCCACCTAATAAGGAATTCCTTCAGTTCCTCCTTCTCACGAGACCCTCAGTCCCCTAGAATTTCCGGAAGGTTATTTGTGAATTCCTTCGTGAAGACAGAACCAAAGTATTTGTTTAACTGGTCTGCCATTTCTTTGTTCCCCATTATAAATTCACCTGAATCTGACTGCAAGGGACCTACGTTTGTCTTCACTAATCTTTTTCTCTTCACATATCTATAGAAGCTTTTGCAGTCAGTTTTTATGTTCCCAGCAAGCTTCCTCTCATACTCTATTTTTCCCCTCTTAATTTATCATCCTCTACTGTATCACAAATTTCTCCCAGTCCTCAGGTTTGCTGCTTTTTCTGGCCAATTTATATGCCGCTTCTTTGGATTTAACACTATCCTTAATTTCCCTTGTTAGCCACGGTTGAACCACCTTCCTACCCGTTTTATTTTTACTCCAGACAGGGATGTACAATTGTTGAAGTTCATCCATACGATCTTTAAATGTTTGCCATTGCTTATCCATCGTCAACCCTTTAAGTATCACTTGCCAAACTGTTCTAGCCAATTCACGTCTCATACCATCGAAGTTACCTTTTCTTAAGTTCAGGACCCTAGTCTCTGAATTAACTATGTCACTCTCCATCTTAATAAAGAATTCTACCATATTATGGTCACTCTTTCCCAAGGGGCCTCACACAACAAGATTGTTAATTAGTCCTTTCTCATTACACATCACCCAGTCTAGGATGGCCAGTCCTCTAGTTGGTTCCTCGACATAGAAAACCATTCCTAATACACTCCAGGAAATCTTCCTCCACCGCATTGCTACCAGTTTGGTTAGCCCAATCAATATGTGGATTAAAGTCACCCATGATAACTGCTGTACCTTTATTGCACGCATCCCTAATTTCTTGTTTGATGCTGTCCCCAACCTCACTACTACTGTTTGGTGGTCTGTACACAACTCCCACTAGCGTTTTCTGCCCTTTGGTATTCCGTAGCTCCACCCATACAGATTCCACATCATCCAAGCTAATGTCCTTCCTTACTATTGCATTAATTTCCTCTTTAACCAGCAACGCCACCCCACCTTCTTTTCCTTTTTGTCTATCCTTCCTAAATGTTGAATACCCCTGGATGTTGAGTTCCCAGCCTTGGTCACCCTGGAGCCATGTCTCTGTGATGCCAATTACATCATATCCGTTAACTGCTATCTGCGCAGTTAATTCATCCACCTTATTCCGAATACTCCTCGCATTGAGGCACAGAGCCTTCAGGCTTGTCTTTTTAACACACTTTGACCCTTTATAATTTTGCTGTAATGTGGCCCTTTTTGCTTTTTGCCTTGGGTTTCTCTGCCCTCCACTTTTACTTTTCTTCTTTCTATCTTTTGCTTCTGCCCCCATTCTACTTCCCTCTGTCTCCCTGCATAGGTTCCCATATTAGTTTAACCCCTCCCGACCTCATTGAGGTGTACAAAATATTGAGGGGCCTCGACGCAGTGAATAGTAAGGGCCTATTTCCATTGGTCGAGGGGGCATAGTTTTAAGGTGGTTGGTGGAAGGTTTAGAGTGGATTTGAAGGGGGGGCTTCTTTACGCAGAGGGTTGTGGGGATCTGGAACTTGCTGCCTGGAAGAGTGGTGGATGCAGAAACCCTCACCACTTTTAAGAGATGGTTGGATGGGCACTTAAAGTGCCGTAACCTGCAGGGATACGGATTAGACTGGATGACCTTTTGCTGGCTGGCGCAGATGTAATGGTAAGTACTGCAAGGAATTGAATATGGCCAGGGTGATCTCCTGGATTAGTTTCGATCGCCTGGATGGGTCAGAGAGGAATTTTCCCAGATTTTTTTTCTCCCTAAATTGGCATGGTTTTTATCTGGGTTTTTTTCTCTCCCAGGATCACATGGCTCCGGTTGGGGTGGAGTGTAGAATGTTTCACCAGAAAGGGTGTCGCAGTTGTGTGAGGTGGACTGATTGGGCTGGGTGCTCTTTGTCTTTCCGTCATTGTTCATAGGTTTATATGTAACCTTCAGGGCTGCTGATCGAGGGCCGTGCGGCTCTTTGTTGGCCCGCGGTGGACATGATGGGCCGAAATGGCCTCCTTCTACACTGTAAATTTCTATGTTTCTATATGGGGGGTATTGTGTCTCTGATTATGGGGGGTGTTGTGTCTCTGATTATGGGAGGCCAGTGTCGCTGATATGGGGGAGGGGGGTATTGTATCTCTGATATAGGAGGGATTTATCTGTCCCTAGAATCACCTTTTAGCCCATTAGAGTGAGAATATTCATAGGATAAATCCCTCCCCTATCAGTCATGTGTCGGTATTGAGCAGTGGTCTATCAGTAACTCCCTCAGATGTACAGACTAATCCTTAGAAAACATAGTCTTGATGCTTGATTTGAAATTTAAAAACAGAGACCATTGCAGTCACTTTACTGTTCCATTGTTAGCGGGTGAGCAGAAGTTCGTGTCTGGGACACTGACATCTGGTCGGGAACCTCACAATGTCCTGTGCCTTGGAAACTCGATAACTCTCCCAGTAAGGACCGATTTAGATTACTGCATTCAGTTCTGTGCTCCACAGGAAGGATATACAGTATTAGCCTTGGAGGAGGCACAGTGCATGGTCACCGGAATGATACTGGGGCTAAAAGTTTTAAATTATGAGGACAGGTTGCGTAAACTAATCTTGAATTCCCTCAAATATAGTAGATTTGGGGGCAATCTAATTGAGGAACTTAAGATAGTGAAAGCATAGAGCAAAACTATTTCCTCTGGTGGGGGGCCCTGCAGAACTACAGGGCATAACCTTAAAATTAGATCTAGGCCATTCAGGGTTGATGGCAGGAAGCACTTCTACATGGGAATGTGGGTCTCTCTCATCCAAAAAGCTGTTGAGGCTGGGGGTCAATTGAAAATTTCAAAACTGAGCTTAAAAGATTATTGTTGGGAAGGCTATTAAGGGATATGGATCCAAGGCGGGTAGACGAAGACATGGTACAGATCAGCAATGGCCCAGTTGAATGTTGGGAGCAGGCTCGAGGGGCTGAATAGCTTCCTCCTGTTGCTATGTTCCGAAGAGCTCTCTCTTTTCTCACCGTCGTTTGCATATCGTGCTGAATGTGCACCTGTGGGGCTTTAGCAGATCTTACCCGAGCTATGATGTGAACAGATCATTGTTCTCAGTCTCTGAAAAACACAACAACCTCCAACTTTTTAAAGGTGAACATTGGGTAGTGACAGTATGAGTGAGGTCAGTGGTGTATATGGACGGGTAGTGACAGTATGAGTGAGCTCAATGATTTATATGGACGGGTAGTGACAGTATGAGCGAGGTCAGTGATATATCATCATCATCATCATCATAGGCAGTCCCTCGGAATCGAGGAAGACTTGCTTCCACTCTAAAAATGAGTTCTTAAGTGACTGAGCAGTCCAATACGAGAACCACAGTCCCTGTCACAGGTGGGGCAGACAGTCATTGAGGAACAGGGTAGGTGGGATTGGTTTGCCGCACGCTCTTTCCACTACCTGCGCTTGGTTTCTGCATGCTCGCGGCAATGAGACTCAAGGTGCTCCCGGATGCACTTCCTCCACTTAGGGCGGTCTTTGGCCAGGGACTCCCAGGTGTCAGTGGAGATGTTGCACTTTATCAGGGAGGCTTTGAGGGAGTCCTTGAAATGTTTCCTCTGCCCACCTTTGGCTTGTTTGCCGTGAAAGAGTTCCGACTAGAGCGCTTGCTTTGGGAGTCTCATGTCAGGCATGCGAACAATGTGGCCTGCCCAGCAGAGCTGGTTGAGTGTGGTCAGTGCTTCAATGCTGGGGATGTTGGCCTGGTCGAGGACGCTAACTCTGGTGCGTCTGTCCTCCCAGGGGACCTGCAGGATCTTGCGGAGACATCGTTGGTGGTATTTCTCCAGCGACTTGAGGTGTCCGCTGTACATACAGGAGGGCAGGTAATAATACAGCCCAGTAGACCATGAGCTTGGTGACAGATTTGAGGGCCGGGTCTTCCCACACTCTTTTCCTCAGGCGGCTGAAGGTTGCACTGGAGGCGGTGTTGAATCTCGTCGTCACAGTCTGCCCTTGTTGATACGAGGCTCCCGAGGTATGGGAAATGGTCCAAGTTGTCCAGGGCTGCGCCATGTATCTTGATGACTGGGGGGCAATGCTGTGCAGTGGGGTCAGGTTGGTGGAGGACCTTTTGCCTTTCGGATGTTTAGTGCAAGGCCCATGCTTTCGTACGCCTCAGTGAATATATTGACTGTGACTTGGAGTTCAGCCTCTGTATGTGCGCAGGCGCAGGCATCGTCCGTGTACTGTAGCTCGAGGACAGAGGTTGGGGTGGTCTAGGACCTGGCCTGGAGACGGCGAAGGTTGAACAGGTTCCCACTGGTTCTGTAGTTTAGTTCCACTCCAGCGGGGAGCTTGTTGACTGTGAGGTGGAGCATGGCGGCGAGGATGATTGAGAAGAGGGTTGGGGCGATGACGCAGCCCTGTTTGACCCCGGTCCGGATGTGAATTGTATCTGTAATGATCCGTTGGTAAGGATCATGGCCTGCATGTCGTCGTGGAGCAGGCGGAGGATGGTGAAGAACTTTTGGGGGCAGCCGAAATGGAGGATGCTCCATACACCTCATGGTTGACAGTGTCAAAGGCCTTTGTAAGGTCAAAGAAGGCCATGTACAACGGTTGGTGCTGTTCCCTGCATTTTTCTTGCAGCTGTCGCGCTGCAAAGATCATGTCCGTTGTACCCCGTAGGGGACGAAGTCTGCACTGTGACTCTGAGAGGAACTCCTCAGCCACAGGGAGAAGACGGTTGAGGAAGACTCTAGCGACAACTTTCCCAGTGGTTGATAACACGGAGATTCCTCTGTAGTTGCCACAGGCAGACTTGTCCCTTTTTAAAAAAAGATGGTGACAATCGCTACATCTCTGAGATCTCCCTCCAGATGAGAGAGATGAGGTCATGCATTCGGGCCAGCAGTGCTTCTCCGCCATACTTCAGTGCCTCAGCGGCGATTCCATCCGCTCCCGTAGCCTTGTTGTTCTTAAGATGTCTTATGGCTTTTTCCACCTCGTGCAGGGCTGGGGTTTTACTGAGGTGGTGGCGGATAGCTTGCTGCGGGATGGAGTCGAGAACACTCGAGTCAAAGGCAGAGTCTCGATTGAGGAGATCTTCGAAGTGCTCCTTCCAGCGGGCCCTGACTGCCTCGGTGTCCTTGATGAGTGTCTCCCCATTCTTGGCCAGCAGTGGGGTGGGGGCTTGGGTGTTTGGGCCATAGGTGGCCTTGACTATGGTGAAGAATCCTCGCACATCATGGCTGTCGGCCAGCTGCTGAGTGAGATCAGTTATGTATCTGGATGGGTAGTGATAGTATGAGTGAGGTCAGTGATGTGTATGGACGGGTAGTGACAGTTTCAGTGAGGTCATTGATAAATCTGGATGGGTAGTGGCAGAATGTGTGAGCTCAGTGACAAACCTGGATGCATAGTGACAGTATGGATCCAACAAGGGGGTGGAGGGGAGAGGGAGGGGTCGAGGAAAGAAATGGAGAGGAGGGAGGAGTGGGTAGTGGAGTGGAGAGAGGATGGAAAGGGTGGATAGTAGAGAAGTGGTAGTGACAGTAAGAGTGAGGTTAATCTCATATCTGGATGGGTAGTGACAGTATGAGTGAGGTCAGTGATGTAACTGGATGGGTAATGACAGTATGAGTGAGATCAGTGATGTATGTAATGGGTAGTGACAGTATGAGTGAGGTCAGTGATGTAACTGGATGGGTAATGACAGTATAAGTGAGATCAGTGATGTATCTGGATAGGTAATGATAGTATGAGTGACGTCAGTGATGTATTTGATGGGTAATGACAGTATGAGTGAGGTCAGTGATGTATGTGATGGGTAATGACAGTATGAGTGAGGTCAGTGATGAACCTGGATGGATAGTGACAATATGAGTGAGGTCAGTGATGTATTTGATGGGTAATGACAGTATGAGTGAGGTCAGTGATGTATTTGATGGGTAGTGACAGTATGAGTGAGGTCAGTGATGTATTTGATGGATAATGACAATATGAGTGAGGTCAGTGATCTATGTGATAGATAATGACAGTATAGAAATATAGAAATTAGGTGCAGGAGTAGGCCATTTGGCCTTTCAAGCCTGCACCACCATTCAATAAGATCATGGCTGATCATTCACCTCAGTACCCCTTTCCTGCTTTCTCTCTATACTCCTTGATCCCTTTAGCCGTTAGGGCCATATCTAACTCCCTCTAATGCCACACAAGTGCCAGGCAATGACTAAAACAATCGAGAGTCTAACCATCACCCCTTGACATTCAACGGCATTACTAATCGCTGAACACTCCACCAACAACTTCCTGGGGGTCACCATTGACCAGAAACTTAACTGGACCAGCCACATAAATACTGTGGCAACAAAAGCAGGTCAGAGGCTGGGTATTCTGTGGCGAGTGTCTCACCTCATGACTTGCCAAAACCTTTCCACCATCTACAAGGCACAAGTCAGTCGCGTGATGGAATACTCTCCACTTGTCTAGATGAGTGCAGCTCCAACAACACTCAAGAAACTCAACAACATCCAGGTCAAAGCAGCCCGCTTGATTGGCACCCCATCCACCACCTTAAACATTCACTCCGTCCATCACCAATGTACTGTGGCTGCAGTGTGTAACATCTACAAGATGCACTGCAGCCGTCTTGGTTAATCCTTGCCACTGGACCAAGACCTAGCTCTGTCAAGCCCGTGCAGTGGCTGGTGTGCAACGGCCATCTCATTAAAAAATCCATGCACAGGCAACTTCGACCCATCAACATGTAGCTTAGGACCTTAAATATTAGGTCCTTCATTGGAACACCTGTGAACGCATCCAATTTTTGGCATATGAGTGAGGTCAGTGATGTATTTGATGGGTAATGACAGTATGAGTGAGGTGAGTGATGTACCTGGATGGGCAGTGATAGTATGAGTGAGGTCAGTGATGTATTTGATGGGTAATGACAGTATGAGTGAGGTCAGTGATGTATTTGATGGGTAATGACAGTATGAGTGAGGTCAGTGATGTATTTGATGGGTAATGACAGTATGAGTGAGGTCAGTGATGTATTTGATGGGTAATGACAGTATGAGTGAGGTCAGTGATGTATTTGATGGGTAGTGACAGTATGAGTGAGTTCAGTGATGTACCTAGATGGGTAATGACAGTATGAGTGAGGTCAGTGATGTATGTGATGGGTAATGACAGTATGAGTGAGGTCAGTGATGTATTTGATGTGTAATGAAAGTATGAGTGAGTTCAGTGATGTATATGATGGGTAATGACAGTATGAGTGAGGTCAGTGATGTATTTGATGGGTAGTGACAGTATGAGTGAGGTCAGTGATGTATATGATGGGTAATGACAGTATGAGTGAGGCCAGTGATGTATTTGATGGGTAATGACAGTATGAGTGAGGTCAGTGATGTATTTGATGGGTAATGACAGTATGAGTGAGATCAGTGATGTATATGATGGGTAATGACAGTATGAGTGAGGTCAGTGATGTATATGATGGGTAGTGACAGTATGAGTGAGGTCAGTGATGTATTTGATGGGTAGTGACAGTATGAGTGAGGTCAGTGATGTATATGATGGGTAGTGAGAGTATGAGTGAGGTCAGTGATGTATTTGATGGGTAATGACAGTATGAGTGAGGTTAGTGATGTATATGGTGGGCAGTGACAGTATGAGTGAGGCCAGTGATGTACCTGGATGGGTAATGACAGTATGAGTGAGGTCAGTGATGTATATGATGGGTAATGACAGTATGAGTGAGGCCAGTGATGTATTTGATGGGTAATGACAGTATGAGTGAGGTCAGTGATGTATTTGATGGGTAATGACAGTATGAGTGAGATCAGTGATGTATATGATGGGTAATGACAGTATGAGTGAGGTCAGTGATGTATCTGGATGGGTAATGACAGTATGAGTGAGGTCAGTGATGTACCTGGATGGGTAGTGACAGTATGAGTGAGGTCAGTGATGTATTTGATGGGTAATGACAGTATGAGTGAGGTCAGTGATGTATATGATGGGTAGTGACAGTATGAGTGAGGTCAGTGATGTATATGATGGGTAATGACAGTATGAGTGAGGTCAGTGATGTATTTGATGGGTAGTGACAGTATGAGTGAGGTCAGTGATGTATTTGATGGGTAATGACAGTATGAGTGAGGTCAGTGATGTATATGATGGGTAATGACAGTATGAGTGAGGTCAGTGATGTATATGATGGGTAATGACAGTATGAGTGAGGTCAGTGATGTATATGATGGGTAATGACAGTATGAGTGAGGTCAGTGATGTATATGATGGGTAATGACAGTATGAGTGAGGTCAGTGATGTATATGATGGGTAATGACAGTATGAGTGAGGTCAGTGATGTATATGATGGGCAGTGACAGTATGAGTGAGGTCAGTGATGTATTTGATGGGTAGTGACAGTATGAGTGAGGTCAGTGATGTATTTGATGGGTAATGACAGTATGAGTGAGGTCAGTGATGTATATGATGGGTAATGACAGTATGAGTGAGGTCAGTGATGTATATGATGGGTAATGACAGTATGAGTGAGGTCAGTGATGTATATGATGGGTAATGACAGTATGAGTGAGGTCAGTGATGTATATGATGGGCAGTGACAGTATGAGTGAGGTCAGTGATGTATTTGATGGGTAGTGACAGTATGAGTGAGGTCAGTGATGTATATGATGGGTAATGACAGTATGAGTGAGGTCAGTGATGTATTTGATGGGCAGTGACAGTATGAGTGAGGTCAGTGATGTACCTGGATGGGTAATGACAGTATGAGTGAGGTCAGTGATGTACCTGGATGGGTAATGACAGTATGAGTGAGGCCAGTGTAGTATTTGATGGGTAATGACAGTATGAGTGAGGTCAGTGATGTATTTGATGGGTAATGAAAGTATGAGTGAGGTCAGTGATGTATTTGATGGGTAATGAAAGTATGAGTGAGGTCAGTGATGTATTTGATGGGTAATGACAGTATGAGTGAGGTCAGTGATGTATTTGATGGGTAATGAAAGTATGAGTGAGGTCAGTGATGTATTTGATGGGTAATGACAGTATGGATGAGGCCAGTGATGAACCTGGATGGGTAGTGACAGTATGAGTGAGGTCAGTGATGAACCTGGATAGGTAATGAAAGCATGAGTGAGGTCAGTGATGTATTTGATGGGTAATGACAGTATGAGTGAGGTCAGTGATAAACCTGCATGAGTAATGAAAATATGAATGTCAGTGATAGAATCATATAAATTTATAGCACGGAAGGAGGCCATTTTCTCCCATCGTGTCTGCGCATGCCAACTGAGAGCCATCCAGCCTTGTCACACTTTCCAGCTCTTGGTCCATAACCCTGTATGTTATGGCAATTTAAGTGCACATCCAAGTATTTTTAAAAATATGATCAGGATTCCTTTCTTTACCACACTTTCAGGCAGTGAGTTCCAAACCCCCACCACCCACTGGTGAAGAGATTTCCCTTCATATCTCCTTTATACCTCCCCCCAATTACTTTAAATCTATGCCCCCTGGTTGTTGGCCCTTCTGCCAAGGGAAACATGTCCTTCCTATCCACTCTATCCAGGCCCATCATAATGTTATACATCTCAATAAGGTCTCCCCTCAGCCACCTCTGTTCCAAAGGAAACAGACCGAGCATCTCCAATCTTTCCTCCTAGCCAAAATTCTCCAGTCCAGGCAATATGCTTCTAAATCTTCTCTGCACCCTTTCCAATGTAATCACATCTTTCCTGTAGTCTGTTGAACAGAACTGCACACAGTACTCCAGCTGCAGCCTAACCAGTGTTTTATACAGTTCAAGACTAACCTTGCTCTTGTATTCAATGCCTCGACTAATAAAGGCATGTATTCCATATGCCTTCTTAACCATCGTACCTGCCTGGCCTGCTACCTTCAGGGATCTGTGGATCTGTACTTTTCAGTGTCGTACCATTTAATGTGTATTCCCTTGCCTCGTTCGACCTCCCCAAATGCATTATATTGCACTTATCCGGATTGAATTCAATTTGCCATTTTTCTACCCACTTGACCAGTACATTGATAACTTCCTGCAGTCCGCAACTTTCTTCTTCATTATCAACCACACGGCCTATTTTAGTGCCATCTGCAAACTTCTTAATCATATGCCAACATTAATTCATTGATATATAACATAAAAAGCAAGGGACCTAGTACCGAGCCTTGCGGAACCCCACTGGATACAGCCTTCCAGTCTCAAAATCATCCATTACCCTTTGCTTTCTGCCTCTGAGCCAATTTTGGATCCAACATTGCCCTGGATCCCATGTATTTTTAGTTTCGTGATCAGTCTGCCATGTGAGACCTTCTAAAAAGGCTTTGCTAAAATCAATATATATTACATTATTCATACTGTGCTCATCGACTCTCCTGGTTACCTCGTCGAAAAATTCAATCAAGTTAGTCAGACACGACCTTCCCTTAACAAATCCATGCTGATTGTCCTAAATTAATCCATGTCTTTCCAAATGAAGATTTATCCTGTCGGTCAGGATTTTTTCCAATAATTTTCCCACCACTGAGGTTAGGCTGACTGGCCTGTAATTACTCGGTCTATCCCTTTCTCACTGTTTAACCAAAGGAACAAACATTAGCAGTCCTCCAGTCCTTTGGCACCACACCTGTAGCCAGAGAGGATTGGAAAATGGTGGTCAGAGCCTTTGCTATTTCCTCTCTTGCTTCTCTAACATCCTGGGATACATTTCATCCGGGCCTGGGGATTTATCCACTTTCAAAACTGCTAAGCCCCTTAATACATCCTCTCTCACTATGTTTATATCGTCTAATATTTCACACTCCTCCTCCTTCATTGCAAAGTCTGCATCGACCCTCTCTTTTGTGAAAACGGATGTAAAGTCTTCATTCAGAATCATACCCACATCGTCTGGCTCCACACACAGATTTGCTTTATGGTCTCTAATCGGGCCCATTCTTTCTCTAGTTATCCTTTTGCATCTTTGGATTTTCTCTGATTTTACTTGCCAATGTTCTTTCATGCTCTCTCTTTGCTTTCCTGATATCTTTTTTAATTGTACCCCTGCACTTCTTATACTCCTCTAGAGTTTCTGCAGTATTGAGTCCTCGGTATCTGTTATAAGCTAACCCGAGGAGACTGACATTAATTACAGTCACCGAACAAACAGCTTCAGTTAGCCCCTTTCAATCCAACACTTTTTGTACCAGTAAAGTAGAACATTTACCCGGTCAGGATGGGATATATGAGTGTTGCTGAGGGCAGGAATGGTGGAAATAGTGCAGGCTCTGGTCAGAATCTTTCAATCCTCCTTGATATTGGTGTTGTTCCTGAGAACTGGAGGGTTGTAAATGTTACACCCAGCTTAAAAAAAGGGCGAGGGATAAACCCTGTAATTACTGGCAAGTCAGCCTAAGGTCGGTGGTGGGGCAACATCTACAGGCCGTATGGAAAAACACTGATTAATATATAATAACCAGCATAGATTGTTTAAGTCAAAGTGTGTCTGACAAACTTGAATGAGTTCTTTGATGAAATAATGGAGATCGTTGGTGAGCATAGTGTGGTTGGTGTTGTGTGTCTGGATTTTCAAAGGGCATTTGATAAAAGTGTCACTTAATAGACGGTAGGGAAACTGAAACCCATGGGAGTAAAAGGGCAGTCGCTTTGTGGATACAACATTGGCTAAGGGACAGATAACAGTGAATAGAAACATAGAAAATAGGTGCAGGAGTAGGCCATTCCGCCCTTCTAGCCTGCACCGCCATTCAATGAGTTCATGGCTGAACATGCAACTTCAGTACCCCATTCCTGCTTTCTCGCCATACCCCTTGATCCCCCTAGTAGTAAGGACTACATCTAACTCCTTTTTGAATATATTTAGCGAATTGGCCTCAACAACTTTCTGTGGTAGAGAATTCCACAGGTTCACCACTCTCTGGGTGAAGAAGTTTCTCCTCAACTCGGTCCTAAATGGCTTACCCCTTATCCTTAGACTGTGACCCCTGGTTCTGGACTTCCCCAACATTGGGAACATTCTTCCTGCATCTAACCTGTCTAAACCCGTCAGAATTTTAAATGTTTCTATGAGATCCCCTCTCATTCTTCTGAACTCCAGTGAATACAAGCCCAGTTGATTCAGTCTTTCTTGATATGTCAGTCCCGCCATCCCAGGAATCAGTTTGGTGAACCTTTGCTGCACTCCCTCAATAGCAAGAAAGTCCTTCCTCAAGTTAGGAGACCACAACTGTACACAATACTCCAGGTGTGGCCTCACCAAGGCCCTGTACAACTGTAGTAACACCTCCCTGCCCCTGTACTCCAATCCTCTCGCTATGAAGGCCAACATGCCATTTGCTTTCTTAACCGCCTGCTGTACCTGCATGCCAACTTTCAATGACTGATGTACCATGACACCCAGGTCTCGTTGCACCTCCCCTTTTCCTAATCGGTCACCATTCAGATAATAGTCTGTCTCTCTGTTTTTACCACCAAAAGTGATGAACGATTGTTTTTCAGACAGAAGTATACAGTGGTCTCACCCAAGGTTCGATATTAGCACCAGTGATCTTTTTATTCAAAATTAATGGCCTAGACTTAAGTCTAAAAGGTTTAATTTCAAAGTTTGCAGATAACACAAAACTTAGAAATGGAGTAAACAGTGAGCAGAATTCAGGAGCACATAGACAGTCTGGTGAAATGAGCAGAAACATGGCAGATAAAATTTAACCAGTGTGAAGTGATAAATTTTGGGAGAAAAATTGAGAGGCGATATAAATGGAATGGTACAATTTTAAATGGGATGCAGGTAAGGTCCTGGGAGTTTACTTTGACTCATCTTTGAAGTACAATTTGATAAGATTGTAAATACACATACAGGATCTTTGACTTTATAAATCATCGGGTACGGTAAGATAGTGATTATGGTACTGGACTAGTAATCCAGAGGCCTGGACTAGTGATTCAGAGACATGAGTTTAAAATCCCACCAGGACAGCTGTGGAATTTAAATTCAATTAAGTAAACCTGGGATAAAAAGGATGCCTAGAAATCCCGGTCGAGGTCTTACCGCGGGCGAACGACAGAAAAAGGGAAAAAAGATGTGCACCTACCTCCTGTTCCTGCTGCGCCCACGAGAGATCCCTGTCCTGGGGCCTCCTCTCCCTGCGCATCGCAGCGCACGAATGTCGGGACGTCCGTAAGCTGGAGCTGGAGTCACATGGCTCCAATCTCATGGGCAGCCAATCCAGGGACAGTATTTTCTCATTCATCGTAATGGGAACTCCATAAGTAGGAGTTCCCATTATTATGATTGAGAAACCGCCCTCAAACACACAAAACAAAAAGTAGAAAAACTACACATTAATTTAAATTTAAAGTTATTAATGTCTTATACATTTTTAAAAATATTTTTCTGATTTTTTGGAAAAGTTTTTTTAATTATGGCTTAAAAGAAACTTACCGTAGTGGGGAGGGTTTTTAACAATAAAATGTATTTTTAAAATTTTATTTTAATGGCCCTAAAATTCCAATTAGAGGCTTCTTTCGGACGAAAGTCTCCGGACGGAGAATTTTTACGAATTTACCTGGTGGTCCCGGAGGAATCTGCGATTCCGTTGAGAAGGCCTTCTCTTCCTGCGCTGCGAAGCGCACTCCCGTCCTCAAGGTTCGGACGGCAGAAGATGCAGTCACGTGTGACTGTTCAACCAATCTGGTACAGTGTTCCACAGCATTCTCATTAATAGCAATGGGAACTCCGCATCGACAAGTTCTCATTGCTATTAATGAGAAATAAAAAAACAAACACACTAAACACCATAATAAAAAAATTAAAAACACACCTCATATAATTAAAATTAAAGTTAATAAATGTCTTCTTTAAAAAAAAAATTTTTATATTCTAAGTATTTTTAATTATATTTTAAAATAAACTTACCGTAGTGGCAGGATTTTTAAACAATGAAATGTTTAAAAAAACATTTTATGATGTTTTTGTATGTTTTAAAACTCTTACACCTGTAAAAGTTGGCTATACGCCTGCTTTTATCAGGCGCGAGAGTTTACAGGGCATCCGCCGGGCAAGATATGGGTAAATACCACAATCTTGCCCATGCGAATGTCCTGGCCATGGAGATACGGAGGATCTGTCAAACCAGAGCTTTAGCAATGCCTTACGGGGTACGTGCACGCTCAGTACGGACCCGGGGAGGCAGGGATTTCTAGGCCATAGTATCAGTCAGGGTGACCGTGTAACTACCGGATTGTCGTAAAACCCCATCTTTACTGCACTCTCTCCCTTAATATCCAAAAATCTATCGTTCTCTTTCTTGAATATACTCAACAACTCTTGTCTCCACAGCCCTCTGGAGTAGGGAATTCCAAAGATTCACCACCCTGTGAGTGATAAATTTGTCCGCCTCTCAGTCCTAAATTGCCAATCCCTTATTCTGAGACTGTTCTAGACAGTCTCTGGTTCTAAACTCCCCAGCCAGGGGAAACATCCTTTTTGCATCTACCTTGTCAAGCCCTGTAAGAATTTTGTATGTTTCAATGAGATCATTCAACTTTGATGAATCTCATTCTTCTAAACTCTAGAGAATATAGGCCTGGTCGACTCAATTGCTCCTCATAGAACAATTTCCCATCCCAGGAATCAGTCTGGTGAAACCTTCGTTGCACTCCCTCCAAGGCAAGTGATAGAGAATTCAAACAGGCTGCATTTAGACAGGTTGAGAAAACACAGACTCCCGTGTCTACATGTGACTGAGCACATTGCATTAAGTCATCAATCAACTTGACATTTCAGGACCTTTGACAGTGAGCCAATTCGGGGTTAAGAATACATCAACTGAGCCAATAAGGTCAAAGAAGGCGAGTTCTTTTCTGTAAATTGAACCAGGTATAAGTACAGCCATTTTGACCATGTGGTCTCAGAAGGACAAAGGCCTGGCTTAAAGCCAGAAGCTTGTTGCTGCTGCCAAAATAAAGTGACATTAAAACTACAATCGGAGTTCGTATTTCATTGGAAATTAAGAGATCTAACAGCAAGTATCTGTACTTCAGTAAGGAGACCAAAACTGTACATAAGAACCCAAGAACATAAGAATTTGAAGCAGGAGTAGGCCATTGGGCCCCTCGAGCCTGCTGCAATATTTAATAAGATCATGGGTGATCTGATCTTGGGCTCAGCTCCACTTCCTTGCCCGAGTACACAATACTCCAGGTGTAATCTCACTGGGGTTCTATATAATTGCAGTAAGATATTTTTACTCATACTCAAATTCTTTGGTAATAAAGGCCAATATACCATTTTCATTCTTATTTGCTTGCTATACCTGAATGCTAAATTTCAGAGATTCTTGTACAAGGACACCCAGGTCCCTCTGAACACCAACGTTTCCCAATTTCTCACCATTTAAAAATATTCTGCTTTTCTATTTTTTCTACCAAAGTGGATAACTTCACATTTCTCCATATTATCTTCATTTGCCATGTTCTTGCCCAGTCATTTAGCCTGTCTATATCAACATGAAGCCTCTTTGCATCCTCCTCATAACTCACATTTCCACCTAGCTTTTTAATCCCACGAGTCCTAACGTTGTGTCTCTGTCCCTCTCTCGGTCCCACTGTTGATGCACTAAAGATGATGAGCTAGACGTTCCATTAGTTTTGCAACGTTACCGCCAACTTAACGTCTATTTTAACGCTGAGATGAGGTATAATGCCCAGATATCGCCCATTTAGGAAAAAAATGGAAACTTACGGCCCAGTTATCGCTCACTTATCGCCCAGCGTTACTTTCGACATTTAGTTAATGCCGAGAATTAATAATATCACTCGTCCATTTTTTTCTGCTGTAAACGTCCGAAAAATGGAAACTAATGCCAATAATATCACTGAGTGTTCCTTTCGCCATATCGCCGAAAATATCGCTCGCTGAAACAAACGCTGAGAAAAAGTTGCTCTCACCTGAACTTAACCCAGCGGTGTGGACGCCATTTTGTAAATCGGAGGCCATTTCATATTAAAGGCTGCTTCAACTTCTGGGGAGTTTTGATGTAATCGGGAGTTATTTTAAGGTGATTTTGAACATCGGAACAAACATCTTATCATACTGTGGACGATTTGAATTTATTTTATTTGTTTTAGTAGGTAAATTTATTGTTTGTGAACAATAGGTATAATACTGAATGTTATTGTAATGGGGCCTGTAATTTCTCAGCCTGTCTTGATGACTACGCACATGCTGCAGACTAGAGATAACATAAGAATTAGGAACAGGAGAAGGCCATCTAGCCCCTCGAGCCTGCTCCGCCATTCAACAAGATCATGGCTGATCTGGCCGTGGACTCGGCTCCACTTACCCGCCCGCTCCCCGTAACCCTTAATTCCCTTATTGGTTAAAAATCTATCTATCTGTGACTTGAATACATTCAATGAGCCAGCCTCAACTGCTTCCTTGGGCAGAGAATTCCACAGATCCACAACCCTCTGGGAGAAGAAATTCCTTCTCAAGTCGGTTTTAAATTGGCTCCCCCGTATTTTGAGGCTGTGCCCCCTAGTTCTAGTCTCCCCGACCAATGGAAACAACCTCTCTGCCTCTATCTTGTCTATCCCTTTCATTATTTTAAATGTTTCTATTAGATCACCCCTCATCCTTCTGAACTCCAACGAGTAAAGACCCAGTCTACTCAATCTATCATAAGGTAACCCCCTCATCTCCGGAATCAGCCTAGTGAATCGTCTCTGTACCCCCTCCAAAGCTAGTATATCCTTCCTTAAGTAAGGTGACCAAAACTGCATGCAGTACTCCAGGTGCGGCCTCACCAATACCCTGTACAGTTGCAGCAGGACCTCCCTGCTTTTGTACTCCACCCAGATGGCAGAAGGTATATTGAAGAGCATTATGTGCCCAGAGGTGGCAGACTGAGGAGGAGGAGGAGGACGAGAACTTACAACCGACGCACTTACAGGGAGAAGTGGTCTTATCTGAGAAAATGCGCAACAGTGTTATGTTAAAGAAAATAAATTTAATAATGTGCATAAAATCAAACTGATAACTGTACAAAACACCCCACCTCACAACAAATTTAGAACATTTATATCATCTATTACATTTTCAACAAGACTTCAAACACGGAGAACACAAATGCAATAAAACAAGGTACCCCACCCATTCCCCCAAACCTCCCAACATTTATTCAATAGCAACATCCATACTCTCACAACGACAACTCCTATGGCCATGCAACTCACTTTCCTTTCCCCCCCGCTTCTCCCCCTTCCCCGCCCGACTCCATGCTGCCTTGCCGCACTGCTTCATTGGGGGGGGGGATTACGGCAGATCCGCTGGTTGGCCGGATGCTGGAGAGGACAGTCCCGAGGAGGGAACGTCCTCTGAGCCAGAAGCAAGAGCTTCCCTCCTGGCTCACATGTGTCGTTGGCAATGGGGCTGCGGCACCTCGGGGTTCAGTGCCGTGTTCCGGGAACACCGCTAGCCCTGTGGCACCAGTGCTCCTGGCTATCACCTCCAGGGCCACCGCTATCCACGGCACGTACTCTGTCATGGTCGCGGATATGGTGGCCAGCTGTTGGGATATGCTCCCACCCCATTGTTTGGAGGATCTGCTGACCTATGTCAACACTCCTCCTGGACAAATGAACCATGCCGCTCGTGGAGCAGTCCTGCTGCATCGAACCAACCTCCGCGGGGTCGGCGCTGGCATGGAGACACTTTGGGTGCCCCGCAGCAAGGAGCTTGGGCCCATTCCTCCACGGTGGAGGAGGAAATGGCCACAGGAGAGTTAAATGTCAACGGTGTAGTTAAGAAACATAGAAACATAGAAAATAGGTGCAGGAGTAGGTCATTCGGCCCTTCGAGCCTGCACCGCCATTCAATGAGTTCATGGCTGAACATGAAACTTCAGTACCCCATTCCTGCTTTCTCGCCATACCCCTTGATCCCCCTAGTAGTAAGGACTACATCTAACTCTTTTTTGAATATATTTAGTGAATTGGCCTCAACTACTTTCTGTGGTAGAGAATTCCACAGGTTCACCACTCTCTGGGTGAAGAAGTTTCTCTTCATCTCGGTCCTAAATGGCTTACCCCTTATCCTTAGACTGTGACCCCTGGTTCTGGACTTCCCCAACATTGGGAACATTCTTCCTGCATCTAACCTGTCTAAACCCGTCAGAATTTTAAACGTTTCTATGAGGTCCCCTCTCATTCTTCTGAACTCCAGTGAATACAAGCCCAGTTGATCCAGTCTTTCTTGATAGGTCAGTCCCGCCATCCCGGGAATCAGTCTGGTGAACCTTCGCTGCACTCCCTCAATAGCAAGAATGTCCTTCCTCAGGTTAGGAGACCAAAACTGTACACAATACTCCAGGTGTGGCCTCACCAAGGCCCTGTACAACTGTAGCAACACCTCCCTGCCCCTGTACTCAAATCCCCTCGCTATAAAGGCCAACATGCCATTTGCTTCCTTAACCGCCTGCTGTACCTGCATGCCAACCTTAGTTGACATGATGGAGCTTGTTGCTACAGGCCGTTAACCGTCGTCAGTGGAGAAGGCACCCTGCAGCTGCACGGGCGAGATTCGGGGCTCCTCAGCACCATATTGATGTTCCCCCTGGCGAGGCCAGTGACGGATCCGCAGCTTCTTGGCTCGGTGGTGTTGCATGGAGCCGCACTGCTGGCTGAGCTACAAAACATAAATGAGGTTATTAGAGGAGAAGGGGGTGCTAGGGTCACAAGGTGATTCAAACGCTACACACAGCATCTGCACGACAAAAGCACCACCACTCTCAAAATCATCACAGACATCACATAAGAACATAAGAATTAGGAACAGGAGTAGGCCATCTAGCCCCTCGAGCTGCTCCACCATTCAACAAGATCATGGCTGATCTGGCCGTGGACTCAGCTCCACTAACCGCCCGCTCCCCGTAACCCTTAATTCCCTTATTGGTTAAAAATCTGTCTATCTGTGATTTGAATACATTCAATGAGCTAGCTTCAACTGCTTCCTTGGGCAGAGAATTCCACAGATTCACAACCCTCTGGGAGAAGAAATTCCTTCTCAACTCAGTTTTAAATTGGCTCCCCCGTATTTTGAGGCTGTGCCCCCTAGTTCTAGTCTCCCCGACCAGTGGAAACAACCTCTCTGCCTCGATCTTGTCTATCCCTTTCATTATTTTAAATGTTTCTATAAGATCACCCCTCATCCTTCTGAACTCCAACGAGTAAAGACCCAGTCTACTCAATCTATCATCATAAGGTAACCCCCTCATCTCCGGAATCAGCCTAGTGAATCGTCTCTGTACCCCCTCCAAAGCTAGTATATCCTTCCTTAAGTAAGGTGACCAAAACTGCATGCAGTACTCCAGGTGCGGCCTCACCAATACCCTGTACAGTTGCAGCAGGACCTCCCTGCTTTTGTACTCCATCCCTCTCGCAATGAAGGCCCAACATTCCATTCGCAACATTTCATGACCATGACCAAATTCTGCATTGCAATGATTTTCATGAGCCTTCATTCTTTAGAGAACACTTTTTATCAATCATCTATCATATATTATTGTTCGGATATGAGTGGGTGTGGCATCTGTTGACTTTACATCACGCAATGGTGTGTACTTTACTCACGTGGCATCACATCAGGTTGTGCTGCTGCTTGCGTGGCCGACCGGGGGTGGCTCCCCACTAGTGCCAGCACCCGCTCCTCGATGTCTGGCAGCTCGCTGATGACTGGTGGGCCGCCACCCGTGCACCGCCGCTCGGCCCTATTCTTCGAAAGCTTCTTCTGCAAAAGGTAACAACAGCACGACATGGCACGAGATCATTGCGTGAGATCATTGCTAGGTACTGTCACAGAGACTGATACAACACATAACCGACAGATGTAATCATGATTATTATGATCATTATTATTTACCTAAAGACGTACACCGTAAACGCAGGCTTTGAGTCAAACATTCCCGGTAAAAGTGCAAGGCATTTTAATCACTCATTACACTTACAATTCAAATTCTATAGGTATATAAAAAGAAAAAAAGAGTGGCTAAAGTAAATGTTGGTCCCTTAGAGGACGAGACTGGGGAATTAATAATGGGGAACATGGAGATGGCAGAAACTCTAAACAAGTATTTTGTATCAGTTTTTATGGTAGAGGACACCAACAATATTCCAACAGTGGATCGTCAAGGGGCTGTGGGAGAGCGTGGGTGGGGAACTTAACACAATCACAATCACTAAGGAGGTGGTACTCAGTAGGATAATGGGACTAAAGGCAGATAAGTCCCCTGGACCTTATGACTTGCATCCTAGGGTCTTAAGAGAAGTAGCGGCAGGGATTGTGGATGCATTGGCTGTAATTTACCAAAATTCCCTGGATTCTGGGGCGGTCCCAGCAGATTGGAAAACTGCAAATGTAACGCTCCTATTCAAAAAAGAAGGCAGACAAAAAGCAGGAAGCTATAGACCAGTTAGCCTAACATCTGTCGTTGGGAAAACGTTGGAGTCCATTATTAAAGAAGCAGTAGCAGGACATTTGGAAAAGCAAAATTTAGTCAGGCAGGGTCAGCATGGATTTATGAAGGGGAAATCATGTTTGACAAATGTGCTGGAATTCTTTTGAGGATGTAACGAACAGGGTGGATAAAGGGGAACCAGTGGATGTGGTGTATTTGGACTTCCAGAAGGCATTTGACAAGGTGCCACACAAAAGGTTACTGCACAAGATAAAGGTTCACGGGGTTGGGGCTAATATATTAGCATGTACCTGTCAGTTTCTGTTATGTGCGGTTTTAATCTGTACCTGTCATTTTCTGGTATCAGAATGTGGGTTTTATTCTGCACCTGTTAGTTTCTAGTATGGGACCGTATGGTTTAATCTAAAACAACAAAAAAAAGGGCACTTGAAAAATGTTTGGAGTGTCCTCCCCCTTTAATCAGGGGGAGCGCTTGATTTAATTGTTTAATTTGATTACAACCAAAAGAGTTGTATGGTTTAATCTGTAGCTGTCAGTTTCTGGTATGTGAGTGTGGGGTTTAATCTGTAGCTGTCAGTTTCTGGTATGTGAGTGTGGGGTTTAATCTGTAGCTGTCAGTTTCTGGTATCTGAGTGTGGGGTTTAAATCTGTACCTACAAACATATGAACAAACGAACAATGACAGGTAAAGACCATCTGGTCTATCGAGCCTGTCCCACACAATTGCGATACCCTGTGTATCACAACTTATACACTCCACCCCACCTAAAATCATGTGATCTCCTGGGAGGTGTAAAAAACCAGATAAAAAACCCGGGTCAATTTGGGAAAGAAAATCTGAGAAATTCTTCTCCGACCCATCTAGGCGATTGAAATTAGTCCAGGAGCTCACACTGGCCATTAAATTCCCGGCAGTACCTACCTTCTGTAAGAGGTGATCTCCGCCACAGCCAGAAACAAATCCAGCTTTTGCCTGAAGGAATTCAGTGGGTCTGCATTCACCACATGAAACGGCAGCTTGTTCCAGAGGTCTACTATTCTCTGGGAAAAGAACCACCTCCTGACATCTAACCTAGATCTAGCCTTATACAATTTAAATTGGTGCCCTCTAGTCCTGCCTAACCTATTTAATTGAAATAAACAGTCAGCTGGAACCCTGTCTATGCCCATCATATCCCCCCAAAGTCTACGCTGCTCGAAGGTATAGAGTCCCAACTCTTTTCTCATATCTTGATAACTAAGATGCTTTAGACATGGAATCAGTCTAGTGGCCCTCTTCTGCACCCTTTCCAGAGCCTCAATATCACCCACCATGTGAGGAGACCAAAACTGGACACAGTATTCCAAGTGCGGCCTGACTAAGGTCTTGTAAAAGGACAAAACATTACACCTCATCTTATACTCCATTGTCCTATGGATACACCCCAACACCCTATTTGCTCTAGCTGTCGCTTCACGGCATTGCTTGTGTACCTTTAAGGATATATATAAATTGGCCAGAAAAAGCAACAAACCTGAGGACTGGGAGAAATTTAGAATTCAACAGAGGAGGACAAAGGGTTTAATTAGGAGGGGGAAAATAGAGTACGAGAGGAAGCTTGCTGGGAATATAAAAACTGACTGCAAAAGCTTCTATAGATATGTGAAGAGAAAAAGATTAGTGAAGACAAACGTAGGTCCCTCGCAGTCAGATTCAGGTGAATTTATAATGGGAAACAAAGAAATGGCAGACGGATTGAACAAATACTTCGGTTCTGTCTTCACAAAGGAAGACACAAATAACCTTCCGAATGTACTAGGGGACAGTAGGCCTAGTGAGGAGGAGGAACTGAAGGAAATCCTTATTAGGCGGGAAATTGTGTTAGGGAAATTGATGGGATTGAAGGCCGATAAATCCCCAGGGCCTGATAGTCTGCATCCCAGAGTACTTAAGGAAGTGGTCCTAGAAATAGTAGATACATTGGTGATCATTTTCCAACAGTCTATCGACTCTGGATCAGTTCCTATGGACTGGAGGGTAGCTAATGTAGCACCACTTTTAAAAAAGCAGGTAATTATAGATCGGTTTGCCTGACATCAGTAGTGGGAAAAATGTTGGAATCAATTATTAAGGATGAAATAGCAGCACATTTGGAAAGCAGTGACAGGATCGGACCAAGTCAGCATGGATTTATGAAAGGGAAATCATGCTTGACGAATCTTCTGAAATTTTTTGAGGATGTAACTAGCAGAGTGGACAAGGGAGAACCACTGGATGTGGTGTATTTGGACTTTCAAAAGGCTTTTGACAAGGTCCCGCACAAGAGATTGGTGTGCAAAATCAAAGCACATGGTATTGGGGGTAATGTACTGACGTGAATAGGGAACTGGTTGGCAGACAGGGAGCAGAGAGTCGGGATAAACGGGTCCTTTTCAGAATGGCAGGCAGTGACTAGTGGAGTGCCGCAGGGCTCAGTGCTGGGACCCCAGCTCTTTACACTATACATTAACGATTTAGATGAAGGAATTGAGTGTAATATCTCCAAGTTTGCGGATGACACTAAACTGGGTGGCGGTGCGAGCTGTGAGGAGGACGCTAAGCGGCTGCAGAGTGACTTGGACAGGTTAGGTGAGTGGGCAAATGCATGGCAGATACAGTATAGTGTAGATAAATGTGAGGTTATCCATTTTGGGGACAAAAACACGAAGGCAGAATATTATCTGGATGGCGGCAGATTAGGAAAAGGGGAGGTGCAACGAGACCTGGGTGTCATGGTTCATCAGACACTGAAAGTGGGCATGCAGGTACAGCAGGCAGTGAAGAAGGCAAATGGTATGTTGGCCTTCATAGCTAGGGGATTTGAGTACAGGAGCAGGGAGGTCTTACTGCAGTTGTACAGGGCCTTAGTGAGGCCTCACCTGGAATATTGTGTACAGTTTTAGTCTCCTAATCTGAAGAAGGACATTCTTGCTATTGAGCGAGTGCAGCGAAGGTTCACCAGACTGATTCCAGGGATGGCAGGACTGACATATGAAGGGAGACTGTATCAACTGGGCCATTATACGCTGGAGTTTAGAAGGATGAGAGGGGATCTCATATAAACGTATAAGATTCTGACGGGACTGGACAGGTTAGATGTGGGAAGAAGGTTCCCGATGTTGGGGAAGTCCAGAACCAGGGGACATAGGGCCCAAGTTTCCACATGATTCGCGCCTGATTTTTAGGAGCAACTGGTGGAGAACGGACTATTTTAGAAATCGCAATTCTCCACATTTTTTTTCCTGCAGTTCTAGTCAGGTAGAACAGTTCTAGTTTAGAACAGAATTTTTTCTTCAAAAGGGGGCGTGTCCGGGCACTGACGCCAGATTTGAAAGTTTCCACAGTGAAAATATACTCCAAACTAAAGTAGAATGGAGCCAGTGAAGATTTTTGTAGAACTGAAAAAACCTGATCTACACATTAAAAAATCAGGCGCAGGTTACAAATTAGGCGTCCAGAACGAGGTGAGGGGGGGAAGGGAACTCATTAAATTCGACAATGAATCCTTATTTATACTTCTACAAATATTATACAAATAAATCCAACCTGAATAAACATTTATAAGCCAAGAAAAGATTAAATAAACCATCTTCCTACCTGTGTGAAAGTGCTTCAGCCAGGGAGAATTCTGCAGCCGTTCGTGCCGCTGAGCGGGAGGGGGAGAGGTGGGGGGGAGGGGGGAGAGGGGAGGGGGGAGAGGGGGGAGAGGGGGGGGGAGGAGGGAGAGGGAGGGAGAGAGAGGGGAGGGAGGGGGAGAGGGAGAGAGAGGGGAAGGGAGGAAGAGAGAGAGAGAGAGAGAGAGAGGGGGAGGGAGGGAGGGAGAGAGAGAGAGGGAGGGGAGGGAGAGAGAGAGAGAAAGAGAGGGAGAGAGAGAGCGGAGGGAGAGAGAGGAGAGGGAGGAGGAGGAGGGGAGGAAGGGAGGGGGAGAGAGAGAGAGGGAGGGAGGGAGGGGAGAGAGAGAGAGGGAGGGAGGGAGGGGGAGAGAGAGAGAGAAAGAGAGGGAGAGAGAGAGCGGGAGGGAGAGAGAGAGAGAGAGAGAGAGGAGGGAGAGAGAGAGAGGAAGGGAGGGAGGGAGGGAGAGAGAGAGAGGGGAGGGAGAGGGGAGGGAGAGAGAGGGGAGGGAGGGAGAGAGAGGGAGGGAGAGAGAGGGGGTCGGGGAACAGGAGCGCAGGTCGGGTCGGGTCGGGGGGGGAGCGGGTGTCGGGTCTCGGGTCCGGGCGGGGGGGGGAGCGGGTGTCGGGTCTCGGATCGGGGCGGGGGGGGGAGCGGGTCTCGGGTCGGGGCGGGGGGGGGGAGCGGGTCTCGGGTCGGGGCGGGAGGGGGAGCGGGTGTCGGGTCTCTTGTCGGGGCAGGGAGGGGAGCGGGTGTCGGGTCTCGGGTCCGGGCGGGGGGGGGAGCGGGTGTCGGGTCTCGGATCGGGGCGGGGGGGGAGCGGGTCTCGGGTCGGGGCGGGGGGGGGGAGCGGGTCTCGGGTCGGGGCCGGGGGGGGAGCGGGTCTCGGGTCGGGGCGGGGGGGGGGAGCGGGTCTCGGGTCGGGGCCGGGGGGGGAGCGGGTCTCGGGTCGGGGCGGGAGGGGGAGCGGGTGTCGGGTCTCTTGTCAGGGCAGGGAGGGGAGCGGGTGTCGGGTCGGGTCTAATCGGCGGCGGGAGGGGGAGCGGGTCTCGGGTCGGGGCGGGAGGGGGAGCGGGTGTCGGGTGTCGGGTCGGGGCGGGCGGGGGGGGAGCGGGTGTCGGGTCGGGTCTAATCGGCGGGGGGGGGGGGCGGGGGGGGGGGGGGGCGGGTGTCGGGTCGGGTCTAATCGGCGGGGGGGGGGGGCGGGGGGGAGCGGGTGTCGGGTCGGGTCTAATCGGCGGGGGGGGGGGCGGGGGGGAGCGGGTGTCGGGTCGGGTCTGATCGGCGGCGGGGGGTGTGGGGAGCGAGTGTCGGGTCTGGTCGGGGGGGGTGGGGGAAGCAGAAGCTGGCCGTGGGAGGAGGGGGCTGCGTGCTTCGGGCCCCTCCCACACAGTTCGGAGCCTGGAGCCACTGCACTTGCGTGCCCACTGTAGCGCGCATGTGCAGAGGTCCCGGCACTGTTTTCAGCGCAGGGACCTGGCTCTACCCCCCACAGCTCGTGCTGCGCTGCGCCGAGTGCTAGGGGACCTGTAAGTAGGTGGAGAATATCGAGGATTTTTTTAGGCGCCGTTTTAGGCGCGAAAAACGGGCGCCCAGCTTGTAGGGGCGCCCGTTTTTTTTCTTGTGGAAACTTGGGCCCATAGTCTTAGGATAAGGGGTAGGCCATTTAGGACTGAGCTGACAAGAAACTTCTTCACTCAGAGAGTTGTTAATCTATGGAATCCCTGCCGCAGAGAGTTGTTGATGGCAGTTCATTGGATATATTCAAGAGGGAGTTAGATATGGCCCTTACGGCTAAGGGGATCAAGGGGTATGGAGAGAAAGCAGAGGGAATGATCAGCCATGATCTTATTGAATGGCGGTGCAGGCTCGAAGGGCTGAATGGCCTGCTCCTGCACCTATTTTCTATGTTTCTATGCACTAGAATGCCCAAATCTCTTTCCATCTCCACCATCTTTAATACCTTTCCCAGGAGAGTATGAATGTTGAGCATTTGCCCAGCCCACATGCATAACACTGCACTTATCCAAGTTATACATTATTTTCCAGTCACGAGCCTAGTCTCCCAACACATTAAGATCTGCCTGAATCTACAGTTCTAGCACTTGCACAGATCTTGGTATCATCTGCAAATTTGCAAATTGTGCCGCCAATCCGAGTCCAGATCATTAATAAAAAATAGTAAAAAGCAACGGTCCCAACACTGATCCCTGCAGGACACCACTGGTAACCGGTCTCCAAACAGATCCAAATCCATCTATAAATACTCTTTGCCTGCATCCCTGCAAACCAGTTCTAAATCCAGCTCAATATATTTCCACTAACACCAGAGGCTCCGATCTTATAAAGAAGCCTCTTGTGTGATACCATGTCAAAAGCTTTTTGGAAATCTAAGTAGACAATGTCTACTGAGCTTCTCTCATCCACCAACTTTGCACATTTTTCAAAAAATACAATTAGATTTGTGAGATATGACCTCTTTGATGAAGCCAGGTTGGGTATCCCTAATACGTCCCTCCCCATCCAAGTTTTCATATCGTGCATCCCTCAGGATTCTTTCGAGCATCTTACCTATTACTGATATTAAACTGATAGGCCTATAGTTACTGGGTCTGCCTTGTCACCTTGTTTAAAAATTGGAACTACATTAGCCTCCTAACTTGTAGGGACTATTCCAGAGTGCAGTGCGCTATTAAAAATACAAGCCAGGGGCTAGCACAGCCCATGTCCCATCTCCCAGAGGACCCTCGGGTGAATATCATCCGACCTGCTGCTCTATCTATTTTTAAGTTCTTAATTTGGCAGGTGGAGTATAATATGGGAAAGTGTGAGGTTATCCACTTCGGCAGGAAAAATAAAAAAACAAATTATTATTTAAATGGAGAGAGATTACAACATGCTGCGGTGCAGAGGGACCTGGGGGTCCTTGTGCATGAAACTCTTTTGAGTTTACCTGCGAAAACATAAAACATTAAAGAGTGCCACCCGACCTGGGTGACACTCCAGACATTTACAAGGCCCTTTTTTTCCCCCCTTTTTTTTTTGTGTTTTTCTTTTTTTGGTTTTTTTTTGGGCACTAAAATCACAATTTTTCCCCAGTGCCCCCTATAAAAGGGAAGGGGACACTAAAAGCACCGGCAATTAAAACAAATTAACTTTAAAACGTAAAATCAAATTAAAATTTGGTTGCCGGGCGTGATGATGCACTCCAGTCCCTCCGGTGCCCACCTCTCGCGGAAGGCCGCGAGCGTACCGGTGGACACCGCGTGCTCCATCTCCAAGGACACCCTGGACCGGATGTAAGAGCGGAAGAGAGGCAGGCAGTCAGGTTGAACGACCCCCTCGACCGCCCGCTGCCTGGACCGGCTGATGGCACCCTTGGCCGTGCCCAGGAGCAGTCCTACGAGGAGGCCTTCGGACCTACCCGCTCCCCTCCGCACAGGGTGCCCAAAGATCAGGAGAGTGGGACTGAAGTGCAGCCAGAATTTCAGGAGCAGCCCCTTCAAATAGTGGAACAGGGGCTGCAACCTCGTGCATTCAATAAAAACATGGAACACGGACTCCTCCAGACCGCAGAAATTGCAGGCGGCCTGGGAGTCCGTGAACCGGCTTAAAAATTTGTTGCACGGCACTGCTCCGTGCACCACCCTCCAGGCCAAGTCCCCGATGAATAGTGGGAGGACCCCTGCGTAGAGTGCCCTCCATCGGGGACCCCCGCCTCCTCCGGACGGCAAGATGGTACGCCATGGCGTGTCCGGACGGCCGGCGAGGATGGCAAAGTTGAGGGTGTGCAGGAGCAGCCCGTACAGGAAACCCCTCCGCGCGGAACTGAAAGGCATGGAGGGGATTTCCCGGAGGCGGCTCAAGTTGTGAGGCGCCGGCCCCCGAGGGAGGTTCCGGGGTTTGGCGCCGATGAGGAATTCCGTCCGGACGGGGGTCAGTTCGGACGGGATCTCCCCACGTGCTTGAGCCTCCTCGATGCACCTAACGGAGTCAGGGCCCAGAGCTGTTTTTAGCGACTCGATGGCATCGGCCGCGTGGCGGACGTTGGCAGAATTTAGGCGCCGCGCCAGCGTGTCTGGCGCCATCCAGCCCGCTCCTCCGCCATCGAGCAGGTCCCTGACCCTGGTCACCTCACCAGCCACAGCCCTCTCTTCCGACCGCCACATAAAGCCTCGGCCGTGGAGGTACGGATTCCCGAGCAGCGGTTCCTGCAGGACGGCCGCCACTCCAGCCGGCGGAGAGCTGCGCTTGGTGGAGACTTTGTTCCAGACCCTGATGAGTTCCCTGTAAAAGACAGGCAGCTCCCGGAGGGCGGTCCTGGCACCCCCCAAGTTCGCAAACAGGAGCTGCGTGTCATAATTGAGGCCGAGCTGCTGGCGGAAGAAATACCTCGCCAGAGCGCACCACCTAGGAGGGGGCTCGACGTAAAGGTATCTCTGCAGGGTCTGAAGACGGAAAGTCGCGAGCTGGGCGCTGATGCACACCAACGACTGACCGCCCTCCTCAAGCGGGAGACTCAAGACCGCGGCAGAGACCCAGTGCTTCCTGTTGTTCCAGAAGAAGTCCACCAGCTTCTTCTGTATCTTGGCGACAAACGCAGGGGGAGGGGTCAAAGTGACCAGCCGGTACCACAGCATTGCGGCCACCAGCTGGTTTATGACTAGCGCTCGACCCCTGTAGGACAGCACTCGGAGCAGTCCTGTCCAGCGCCCTAGGCGAGCGGCGACCTTGGCCTCCAGCTCCTGCCAGTTCGCCGGCCAGGCTCCCTCGTCGGGGCTAAGGTAGACTCCCAGATAGAGGAGATGGGTCGTGCTCCAGGCAAAAGGCCTGAGCTCCTCCGGCAGGGAGTCCACCCGCCACTGACCCACCAGGAGTCCGGAACATTTCTCCCAGTTGATCCTGGCGGAGGACGCGGCCGAGTAAATCTCCTGGCACTCACGCATCCTCCGCAGGTCAGCGGGATCCTCTATCGCGAGGAGCACGTCATCGGCGTAAGCCGAGAGGACGACCTCCACGCCCGGCCCTTGCAGAGCCAGTCCCGTCAACCTCGTCCGCAAGAGGCGCAGGAAAGGCTCCACGCAAACGGCGTATAACTGGCCGGACATGGGGCATCCCTGGCGCACCCCTCTCCTAAAGCGAAGGGGCGCCGTCAAGGACCCGTTAACCTTAATCAGACACTCCGCGGCGGCGTACAAAAGTCGGATCCGGGCGACGAAATGCGTCCCGAACCCGAAAGCGCGCAGAGTTCCGAGCAGATAGTCGTGATCCACCCTGTCGAACGCCTTCTCTTGGTCGAGGGATAGGAAGGCGACCGACAGACCAGCCTCCTGGGAACAATGGATGAGGTCCCGGACCAGATGGATGTTGTCGTGGATTGTCCGGCCCGGGACCGTGTATGACTGGTCGGGGTGGATCATGTGATCCAGCACGGCACCAAGGCGAGCAGACATCGCCCTGGCGAAGATTTTGTAGTCCGTGCTGAGGAGGGAGACCGGGCACCAGTTCTTAAGGAGGCGGAGATCGCCCTTCTTAGGCAGCAGGACGATGACTGCCTCCTTGTGCATGAAACACAAAAAAAGTTAGTTTGCAGGTGCAGCAGGTAATCAGGAAGGCGAATGGAATGTTGGCCTTCATTGCGAGAGGGATGGAGTACAAAAGCAGGGAGGTCCTGCTGCAACTGTATAGGGTATTGGTGAGGCCGCACCTGGAGTACTGCGTGCAGTTTTGGTCACCTTACTTAAGGAAGGATATACTAGCTTTGGAGGGGGTACAGAGACGATTCACTAGGCTGATTCTGGAGATGAGGGGGTTACCTTATGATGATAGATTGAGTAGACTGGGTCTTTACTCGTTGCATTTCAGAAGGATGAGGGGTGATCTTATAGAAACATTTAAAATAATGAAAGGGATAGACAAAAAATAGAGGCAGAGAGGTTGTTTCCACTGGTCGGGGAGACTAGAACTAGGGGGCACAGCCTCAAAATACAGGGGAGCCAATTTAAAAAAACCGAGTTGAGAAGGAATTTCTTCTCCCAGAGGGTTGTGAATCTGTGGAATTCTCTGCCCAAGGAAGCAGTTGAGGCTAGCTCATTGAATGTATTCAAGTCACAGATAGATAGATTTTTAACCAATAAGGGAATTAAGGGTTACGGGGAACGGGTGGGTAAGTGGAGCTGAGTCCACGGCCAGATCAGCCATGATCTTGTTGAATGGCGGAGCAGGCTCGAGGGGCTAGATGGCCTACTCCTGTTCCTAATTCTTATGTTCTTTAAACAGGCACAGAGACACTGCCCCTTTAAACAGGCAGTGACACCCTCAAAGCCTCCTTGAACAAGTGCAACATCCCCACCGACACCTGGGAATCCCTGGCCCAAGACCGCCCGAAGTGGAGGAAAAGTATCCGGGAAGGCGCTGAGCACCTCGAGTCTCTTCGCCGGGAGCGAGCTGAAGCCAAGCGTCGACAGCGGAAGGAGCACGCGGCAACCCAGGCTCCCCAACCTCCCGTTCCTTCAACCACCGTCTGCCCCCACCTGTGACAGACTCTGTAGGTCCCGCATTGGACTCTTCAGTCACCTGAGAACTTACTTTTAGTGTGGAAGCACGTCACCCCCGACTCCAAGGGACTGCCCCTTTAAACAGGTACGCTGACCTTGCCCCTTGAAGGAGAGCGCGCCCTGTATTGTTCACCGATTGATTGATTGGTGCCGTAGCCCCGCCCCGCCGCTGATTGGCGCAGAGCAGCGCCCGCTGGCTGGGCTGATGCCCCGCGCGGCCTCGCCATTGGCTGCGGGCTGAGTGGCGGCGGCGGCGCGCGGGAGGGCGGTTGGTCGGCTCCGCTCGCGGCCCGGATCTTCGGAGAGCCGCAGCGGGTGAGCGGAGTTGTGCGCAGGCGCGGGGCCAGCCGATGGCGGAGATTGCGCTCCGGACGCTGACGCTCACTTGCAACGCGGGCCGGCGGAGGTAGGAGCGGGCCCGGGGCGCGCTCAGGCTCCCTGCCGACTCACTCACGCACTCACTTACACCGCGGGCGGCGAGGTTTGGGCCGTCGGTGGGTGGCGACGGGCCTTGGTTACTGTGAGGGGAGAGAGAGATGGCGGTTTGTCAGGGCGGGGGAAGTCCGGCCGCCATCTTTGTGCAGCACGGGGCCACCCGCTCGCCTGCCGCAGGGAGCGAGGGGGGGGCGGGGCTTGCACTGACGTCACAGTGCTCCCCATTGTCCCGCTGCAGGGCAGGGAGCATGCGCGGCGGCCATCTTAGTGCAGGGAGGCCCCTCAGGTACAGGATGGTGACCAGTGACATCAACAAGAAATCGGAGCAGGAGTAGGCCATTTGGTCCCTGGAGCCTGCTCCGCCATTCAGTTCTGGAATGCACTGTCTGAAAGGGTGGGCGAGGCAGAGTCAATCACGGGCTTCCAAAAGGGAATTGGATAAATATCTGCACCTATTTTCTGTGTGATAAGATCATGGCTACAGCAGCATAGAAACATAGAAACATAGAAAATAGGTGCAGGAGCAGGCCATTCAGCCCTTCTAGCCTGCACCGCCATTCAATGAGTTCATGGCTGAACATGAAACTTCAGTACCCCCTTCCTGCTTTCTCGCCATAACCCTTGATCCCCCGAGTAGTAAGGACTTCATCTAACTCCCTTTTGAATATATTTAGTGAATTGGCCTCAACTACTTTCTGTGGTAGAGAATTCCACAGGTTCACCACTCTCTGGGTGAAGAAGTTTCTCCTCATCTCGGTCCTAAATGGCTTACCCCTTATCCTCAGACTGTGACCCCTGGTTCTGGACTTCCCCAACATTGGGAACATTCTTTCTGCATCTAACCTGTCTAAACCCGTCAGAATTTTAAACGTTTCTATGAGGTCCCCTCTCATTCTTCTGAACTCCAGTGAATACAAGCCCAATTGATCCAATCTTTCTTGATAGGTCAGTCCCGCCATCCCGGGAATCAGTCTGGTGAACCTTCGCTGCACTCCCTCAATAGCAAGAATGTCCTTCCTCAAGTTAGGAGACCAAAACTGTACACAATACTCCAGGTGTGGCCTCACCAAGGCCCTGTACAACTGTAGCAACACCTCCCTGCCCCTGTATTCAAATCCCCTCGCTATGAAGGCCAACATGCCATTTGCTTTCTTAACCGCCTGCTGTACCTGCATGCCAACCTTCAATGACTGATGTACCATGACACCCAGGTCTCGTTGCACCTTCCCTTTTCCTAATCTGTCACCATTCAGATAATAGTCTGTCTCTCTGTTTTTACCACCAAAGTGGATAACCTCACATTTATCCACATTATACTTCATCTGCCATGCATTTGCCCACTCACCTAACCTATCCAAGTCACTCTGCAGCCTAATAGCATCCTCCTCGCAGCTCACACTGCCACCCAACTTAGTATCATCCGCAAATTTGGAGATACTGCATTTAATCCCCTCGTCTAAATCATTAATGTACAATGTAAACAGCTGGGGCCCCAGCACAGAACCTTGCGGCACTCCACTAGTCACTGCCTGCCATTCTGAAAAGTACCCGTTTACTCCTACTCTTTGCTTCCTGTCTGACAACCAGTTCTCAATCCACGTCAGCACACTACCCCCAATCCCATGTGCTTTAACTTTGCACATTAATCTCTTGTGTGGGACCTTGTCGAAAGCCTTCTGAAAGTCCAAATATACCACATCAACTGGTTCTCCTTTGTCCACTTTACTGGAAACATCCTCAAAAAATTCCAGAAGATTTGTCAAGCATGATTTCCCTTTCACAAAGGTCCAAGTCAGCATGGATATCATGTCACCATTTTCCAGATGCACTGCTATGACATCCTTAATAATTGATTCCATCATTTTACCCACTACTGAGGTCAGGCTGACCGGTCTATAATTCCCTGTTTTCTCTCTCCCTCCTTTTTTAAAAAGTGGGGTTACATTGGCTACCCTCCACTCCATAGGAACTGATCCAGAGTCAATGGAATGTTGGAAAATGACTGTCAATGCATCCGCTATTTCCAAGGCCACCTCCTTAAGTACTCTAGGATGCAGGCCATCAGGCCCTGGGGATTTATCTGCCTTCAATCCCATCAATTTCCCCAACACAATTTCCCGACTAATAAAGATTTCCCTCAGTTCCTCTTCCTTACTAGACCCTCTGACCCCTTTTATATCCGGAAGGTTGTTTGTATCCTCCTTAGTGAATACCGAACCAAAGTACTTGTTCAATTGATCCGCCATTTCTTTGTTCCCCGTTATGACTTCCCCTGATTCTGACTGCAGGGGACCTACGTTTGTCTTCACCAACCTTTTTCTCTTTACATACCTATAGAAACTTTTGCAATCCGCCTTAATGTTCCCTGCAAGCTTCTTCTCGTACTCCATTTTCCCTGTCCTAATCAAACCCTTTGTCCTCCTCTGCTGAGTTCTAAATTTCTCCCAGTCCCCAGGTTCGCTGCTATTTCTGGCCAATTTGTATGCCACTTCCTTGGCTTTAATACTATCCCTGATTTCCCTAGATAGCCACGGTTGAGCCACCTTCCCCTTTTTATTTTTACGCCAGACAGGAATGTACAATTGTTGTACTTCATCCATGCGGTCTCTAAATGTCTGCCATTGCCCATCCACAGTCAACCCCCTAAGTATCATTCGCCAATCTATCCGAGCCAATTCTCGCCTCATACCTTCAAAGTTACCCTTCTTTAAGTTCTGGACCATGGTCTCTGAATTTACTGTTTCATTCTCCATCCTAATGCAGAATTCCACCATATTATGGTCACTCTTCCCCAAGGGGCCTCGCACAATGAGATTGCTAATTAATCCTCTCTCATTACACAACACCCAGTCTAAGATGGCCTCCCCCCTAGTTGGTTCCTCAACATATTGGTCTAGAAAACCATCCCTTATGCACTCCAGGAAATCCTCTTCCACCGTATTGCTTCCAGTTTGGCTAGCCCAATCTATGTGCATATTAAAGTCACCCATTATAACTGCTACACCTTTATTGCATGCACCCCTAATTTCCTGTTTGATGCCCTCCCCAACATCCCTATTACTGTTTGGAGGTCTGTACACAACTCCTACTAACGTTTTTTGCCCTTTGGTGTTCTGCAGCTCTACCCATATAGATTCCACATCATCCAAGCTAATGTCTTTCCTAACTATTGCATTAATCTCCTCTTTAACCAGCAATGCTACCCCACCTCCTTTTCCTTTTATTCTATCCTTCCTGAATGTTGAATACCCCTGAATGTTGAGTTCCCAGCCCTGATCATCCTGGAGCCACGTCTCCGTAATCCCAATCACATCATATTTGTTAACATCTATTTGCACAATTAATTCATCCACCTTATTGCGGATACTCCTTGCATTAAGACACAAAGCCTTCAGGCTTGTTTTATTAACACCCTTTGTCCTTTTAGAATTTTGCTGTACAGTGGCCCTTTTTGTTCTTTGCCTTGGGTTTCTCTGCCCTACACTTTTCCTCATCTCCTTTCTGTCTTTTGCTTTTGGCTCCTTTTTGTTTCCCTCTGTCTCCCTGCATTGGTTCCCATCCCCCTGCCATATTAGTTTAAATCCTCCCCAACAGCACTAGCAAACACTCCCCCGAGGACATTGGTTCCAGTCCTGCCCAGGTGCAGACCGTCCGGTTTGTACTGGTCCCACCTTCCCCAGAACCGGTCCCAATGCCCCAGGAATTTGAATCCCTCCCTGCTGCACCACTGCTCAAGCCACGTATTCATCTGCGCTATCCTGCGATTCCTACTCTGACTATCACGTGGCACTGGTAGCAATCCCGAGATTACTACTTTTGAGGTCCTACTTTTTAATTTAGCTCCTAGCTCCTTAAATTCGTTTCGTAGGACCTCATCCCTTTTTTTGCCTATGTCGTTGGTACCAATGTGCACCACGACAACTGGCTGTTCTCCCTCCCATTTCAGAATGTCCTGCACCCGCTCCGAGACATCCTTGACCCTTGCACCAGGGAGGCAACATACCATCCTGGAGTCTCGGTTGCGGCCGCAGAAACGCCTATCTATTCCCCTCACAATTGAATCCCCTATCACTATCGCTCTCCCACTCTTTTTCTTGCCCTCCTGTGCAGCAGAGCCAGCCACGGTGCCATGAACTTGGCTGCTGCTGCCCTCCCCTGATGAGTCATTCCCCTCAACAGTACCCAAAGCGGTGTATCTGTTTTGCAGGGGGATGACCGCAGGGGACCCCTGCACTACCTTCCTTGCTCTACTCTTCCTGCTGGTCTTCCATTCCCTATCTGGCTGTGGACCCTTTCCCTGCGGTAAGACCAACTCACTACACGTGATACTCACGTCATTCTCAGCATCGTGGATGCTCCAGAGTGAATCCACCCTCAGCTCCAATTCCGTAACGCGGACCGTCAGGAGCTGGAGGCGGATACACTTCCCGCACACATAGTCGTCAGGGACACCGGAAGCGTCCCTGAGTTCCCACATGGTACAGGAGGAGCATAACACCCGACCGAGCTCTCCTGCCATGACTTAACCCTTAGATACACTTAAGCAGGAGTGGTTCTCCCTGGAGCAGGAAGGTTTTAGATTGAGTCAGGGAACAGAGTGATTCTGCTCACAATCAGAGAATGGTTACAGCACAGAAGAAGCCCATTGAGCCCACCGACGGCCCAAAAAGGAGGGAGAGAGAAAACAGGGAATTATAGACCGGTCAGCCTGACATCGGTAGTGGGTAAAATGATGGAATCAATTATTAAGGATGTCATAGCAGCGCATTTGGAAAGAAGTGACATGATAGGTCCAAGTCAGCATGGATTTGTGAAAGGGAAATCATGCTTGACAAATCTTCTGGAATTTTTTGAGGATGTTTCCAGTAGAGTGGATAAGGGAGAACCAGTTGATGTGGTATATTTGGACTTTCAGAAGGCGTTCGACAAGGTCCCACACAAGAGATTAATGTGCAAAGTTAAAGCACATGGGATTGGGGATAGCGTACTGACATGGATTGAGAACTGGTTGTCAGACAGGAAGCAAAGAGTAGGAGTAAATGGGGACTTTTCAGAATGGCAGGCAGTGACTAGTGGGGTACCGCAAGGTTCTGTGCTGGGGCCCCAGCTGTTTACACTGTACATTAATGATTTAGATGAGGGGATTAAATGTAGTATCTCCAAATTTGCGGATGACACTAAGTTGGGTGGCAGTGTGAGCTGCGAGGAGGATGCTGTGAGGCTGCAGAGCGACTTGGATAGGTTAGGTGAGTGGGCAAATGCATGGCAGATGAAGTATAATGTGGATAAATGTGAGGTTATCGACTTTGGTGGTAAAAACAGAGAGACTGACTATTATCTGAATGGTGACAGATTAGGAAAAGGGGAGGTGCAAAGAGACCTGGGTGTCATGGTACATCAGTCATTGAAGGTTGGCATGCAGGTGCAGCAGGCGGTTAAGAAAGCAAATGGCATGTTGGCCTTCATAGCAAGGGGATTTGAGTACAGGGGCAGGGAGGTGTTGCTAAAGTTGTACAGGGCATTGGTGAGGCCACACCTGGAGTATTGTGTACAGTTTTGGTCTCCTAACCTGAGGAAGGACATTCTTGCTATTGAGGGAGTGCAGCGAAGGTTCACCAGACTGATTCCCGGGATGGCGGGACTGACCGATCAAGAAAGACTGGATCAACTGGGCTTGTATTCACTGGAGTTCAGAAGAATGAGAGGGGACCTCATAGAAACATTTAAAATTCTGACGGGGTTAGACAGGTTAGATGCAGGAAGAATGTTCCCAATGTTGGGGAAGTCCAGAACCAGAGGTCACAGTCTAAGGATAAGGGGTAAGCCATTTAGGACCGAGATGCGGAGGAACTTCTTCACCCAGAGAGTGGTGAACCTGTGGAATTCTCTACCACAGAAAGTTGTTGAGGCCAATTCACTAAATATATTCAAAAAGGAGTTAGATGAGGTCCTTACTACTAGGGGGATCAAGGGGTATGGCGAGAAAGCAGGAATGGGGTACTGAAGTTGAATGTTCAGCCATGAACTCATTGAATGGCGGTGCAGGCTAGAAGGGCCGAATGGCCTACTCCTGCACCTATTTTCTATGTTTCTATGTGCCAGCTCCCAGCTCCCCTGCCCTTTTCCCCCCTCGCCCTGCAAATATTTTTTCTTTCAGATACTCATCCAATTCCCTTTTGGAAGCTGTGATCGAGTCTGCCTCCACCAGCCTGTCAGGCAGTGCATTCCAGATCCTAACCTTACGATGATAGATTGAGTAGACTGGGTCTTTACTCGTTGGAGTTCAGAAGGATGAGGGGTGATCTTATAGAAACATTTAAAATAATGAAAGGGATAGACAAGATAGAGGCAGAGAGGTTGTTTCCATTGGTGGGGGAGACTAGAACTAGGAGGCACAGCCTCAAAATACAGGGGAGCCAATTTAAAACCGAGTTGAGAAGGAATTTCTTCTCCCAGAGGGTTGTGAATCTGTGGAATTCTCTGCCCAGGGAAGCAGTTGAGGCTAGCTCATTGAATGTATTCAAGTCAGAGATAGATAGATTTTTAACCAATAAGGGAATTAAGGGTTACGGGGAGCGGGCGGGTAAGTGGAACTGAGTCCACGGCCAGATCAGCCATGATCTTGTTAAATGGTGGAGCAGGCTAGATGGCCTACTCCTGTTCCTAATTCTTATGTTCACTCGCTGCGGAGAAAAGTTTTTCTTGCGACGCCTTTGGTGCATCTGCCACTCACCTTAAATCTGTCTCCTCAGTTTCTCTCTCATCTACCCTGTCCAGACCCCTCATGATTTTGAATACCTCTGTCTAATTTCCACTTAACCTTCTCTGCTCCAAGGAGAACATTTCTAGCTTCTTTAGTCGATCCACGTAACTGAAATCCCTCATCTCGTGAATCATTCTTGTAAATCTTTTCTGCACCCTCTCTAAGGCCTTCACATCATAATGTGCTGTACCCAGAATTGGACACAATACTCTAAGTTGAGGCCGAACCAGTGTTTTATAAAGGTTCATCATAACTTCCTTTCTTTTGTACTCTGATGCCCAGGATCCCGTAAGCTTTATTAACTGCTTTCTCAACCTGTCCTGCCACCTTCAATGATTTGTGCACATATACCCACAGGTCTCACTGTTCATGCAGCCCCTTTAGGAGTATACCCTTTAGTTTATATTGCGCCTCCTCGTTCATTCAATCATGCTTCTCCAATTTTATTTCTTAACTCAGATTCACGGCCTCGTTTTATTTCTTCCTCTGAGCCCCTCAACTTAATCTGGCAGCGTAATGTAGGCGAGTGGTGATTGATTGCCCTGGGAACCAACAGGAAGAGAGCTCAGAGGCCGGAGGGCCCAGGGAGCAGCGTGTTCTGCAACCAATCGCAGTGCTTGAGGGTTGGATCCCGAATTGGCCTGTCAGGTGAGTCAGTGTGAATCCCTGTTGAACAATTTATCTTTTAAAAGTTAGATCACGATTTCTTTTTTCAACAAAACAGTTTAATATTTGTCAGTGTTTTGTTTTCCTGGCGTTCCTATTATGAGTTTCAGACACTTCAGTGCCAAGTGGACCATGTGTTTAAAGATCATTCCATTCTCTCTTTCCATGTCGTTGTTAGTTAAAGGTACAGAGATTGATTTCCCCTCATTATGCATTTGTAGTCATTAAAATAACATCCTTCCTGTTGGTAGTGAGTCACATTCTGTGCTGGGCGAGATGGCTGGTGGCATCAGCCTTTAAAATTCTCCAGAGCCTCGCCCCTCCCTATCTCTGTAACCTGCTCCAGCCCACCAACCCTCTTAATAGGCTGGGTTTGTTTTCTTTGGAACAGAGGAGACTGTGGGGAGACCTAATTGTGGTGTATAAAATTATGAGGGGCCTAGATAGAGTGGATAGGAAGGACCTGTTTCCCTCAACACAGGGGTCATTAACCAGGGGACATAGATTTAAAGTAATTGGGAGGTTTTGAGGTAATTTGAGGGGAAATTTCTTCACCCAGAGGGTGGTGGGGGTCTGGCACTCACTGCCTGAAAGGGTGGTAGAGGCAGAAACTCTCACCACAGTGTATCTGCGAGGCTGAGAACACGTTTCAGGAGGTGTTCACCCCGCAGTTTAAGTGTGTGCAGGCATAGGAGGGAATGGGTGACCACCAGACAGACATGGAGGACCAGGCAGGTGGGGCAGGAGTCCCCTGACTCGCTAGCAGATTTTCAGTTCTAGATACTGGTGAGCCTGATGTTTGCTCTGGGGAGTGCAACCAGCGCCAAGTCCACGGCACCACGGGTGGCTCAGCTGCAGGCAGATTTTAGGGAGCTAGGAAAGAGATTAAAAAGCAGGACCTCCAAAGGTCCTAATCTCCTGATTACTCCTGGTGCCACGTGCTAGTGAGTACAGAAATAGGAAGATAGAGCAGATGAATGCATGGCTGGAGAGATGGTGCAGGAGGGAGGGCTTTAGATTCCTGAGGCTTTGGGACCATTTCTGAAGGAGGTGAGATCTGTACAAACCAGAAGAGTTGCACCTCAACAGGACCGGGACCAATATCCTCACCAGGGGTTTTGCTAGTGGTTTGGAAGGCAGAGAAAACAAAGGCTAGAAAACAGACAACAAGGGAGTTTGGCAGTGCTAAATGCCAATGCCAGTGCCAGTATGTTTCAATGAGATTACCTCTCCTAAACTCCAAAGAGTATAGGCCCATTCTACACAATCTCTCATCGTAAGGCAGCCCTCTCCAAAAATACTTCAATCCCAGAGGAAGGAGTCTAGGGAATAAGGCAGATAAGCTGAGGGCACTGATAGACATGTGGGGGTATGATATTGTAGCTAATAGTGAGACATGGCTAAAAGAACTGCAGGAATGGCAACTCAACATTCCTGGTTACAGGGTTTTAAGACGAGATAGAGAGGGGGGGTGGGGGTCGCAATATTGATTAAAGTAACAATTACAGCTGTGAGGAGGGTTGATATGTTCGAGGGGTCATCAAATGAGCCAATAATGGGATGAACTGAAGAACAAAAATGGGCAATCACACTGCTGGGGTTGTACTATAGACCCCCAAACAGTCAGAGGGAGATAGAAGAGCAAATATGTAGGCACATTTCTGATAAGTGCAAAAACAATGGGGCAATAATTTCAACTACCCTAATATAAACTGGGATAGAAGTAGTGTGAAAGGTATAGAGGGAGCAGAATTCTTAAAATGCATTCAGGAGAACTTTTTTAGGCAGGACGTAGCAAACCCAACAAGGGAGGGGGCAGTTCTGGACTTTGTTTTAGGGAATGAAACTTGGGCAGGTGGAAGGGATATCAGTGGGAGAGCATTTTGGTGCTGGTGATCATAATTTAGTTAGATTTAGGGTAGTTATGGAAAAGGACTAAGACAGACCAGGAATAAAAGTTCTCAATTGGGGAAAAGTTCATTTTGGGAAAAGCTGAGATGTGATTTAGCCAAAGTGGACTGGAAACAGGAACTTGAAGGTAAATCAGTGTCTCCTACTGTTGTGACATTCAAGGAGGGAGATAGTGAGGATTCGTATGTTCCCTTAAGAACAAGGGTGGGACTAATAAATCGAGAGCCCATTGGATGTCAACACAAGACAATAAGAAATAGGAGCAGGAATAGGCCACACAGCCCCTCGAGCCTGCTCCGCCATTCACTAAGATCATTGACCTTAACACCACTTTCCCGCCTGATCTCCATATCCCTTGATTCCCCTAGAGACCAAAAATCTATATATCTGAGCCTTTAATATACTAAGAGACTCAGCATCCACAGCCCTCGGGAGCAGGGAATTCCAAAGATTCACAACCCTCTGAGTGAAGAAATTCCTCCTCATCTCTGTCTTAAATGGCCTTTCCCTAATCCTGAGACTGTGCCCCCTAGTTCCATCCAGGGGAATCAACCTCTCGGCATCTACCCTGTCAATCTCCTTCAGAATCTTGTATGTTTCAATGAAATCACCTCTCATTCTTCTAAACTCCAGAGAGTATAGGCCCATTCTACACAATCTCTCATCATAAGACAGCCCTCTCATCCCAGGAATAAATCGTGTACCTTTGTTGCACCGCCTCCAAGGCAAGTATATCCTTCCTTAGATAAGGAGACTAAAACTGTGCACAGTACTCCAGGTGTGGACTCACCAAACCCTGTACAATTGGAGCAAGACTTCCTTATACTCCGCCATTTGCCTTTATTGCTTGCTGTACCTGCATGCTAGCTTTCAGTGTTTCCTGCATGAGTACACCCAAATCTCTCTGAACACCAACATTTAAAAATTTCTTGCCATTTAAAAGATATTCTGTTTTTCTATTCTTCCTACCAAAGTGAACAACCTCACATTTCCCTGCATTATACTCCATCTGCCACCTTACTGCCCACTCACATAGTCTATCTATATATCTAGGTCATTAATATAGATTGTAAATAGCTGAGGCCCCAGCACTGATCTTTGCAGCACCCCACTAGTTACAGCCTGCCAACCTGCAAAGGACCTGTTTATCCCTACTCTCTGCTTTCTATCCGTTAACTAATCGTCTATCCATGCTAATACATTACCTTCAATCCCATGAGCCCTCATCTTGTGCAATAACCTTTTATGTGGCACCTTATCGAATGAATGCCTTTTGGAAATCCAAATATACTACATTCACTGATTCCCCTTTATCTGTCCTGCTAGTTACATTCTCAACAATCTCTTAATAAATTTGTCAAACACGATTTCCTTTTCATAAAACCATGTTGACTCTGCCTAATCATATTATGATTTTCTAAGTGCCCTGATACCACTTCCTTAACAATGGATTCCAGTATTTTCCAGATGACTGCTATTAGGCTAACTGGCCTGGTGGTTCCCTGTTTTCGCTCTCCCTCATTTCTTGAATAGCGGTGTTACATTTCCAATCCACTGGGACGTTCTAGAATCTAGGGAATTTTGGAAGATCAAAACCAATGCCTCGACTATCTCTGCAGCCATCTCTTTTAGAACCTGAGGATGTAGGCCGTCCGGTCCAGAGATTTGTCAGCTTTTAGTCTCATTCCTCACCCTCATTAGACCCTAGGTTCCTCACCATTGTAGGTATGTTTTCTACGGCTTGTACTGATACAAAAATTTGTTTAATGTTTCTGTCCTTTCCTTTTTCCCCATAATAATTAAATAATAATGTGGAAGTTCCATCAACACGGACTGCAGTGGTTCAAGAAGATGGCTCACCATCTTCTCAAGGACAATTAGGGGTGGGTAATAAATGCTGGCCTTGCCAGTGACACCCACATCCCGTGAACAAATTAAAAAAAATGTTTTTTTTAAATTCCCCTGTCTCAGCCTCTAAGAGACCAATGTTTATTTTTTCTATTCCACTTTTGCATACTTGTAGTAGCTCTTACAATCTGTTTTTATATTTCTGGCTAGTTTCTCTCATATTCAATTTTTTCCCCTTTATCAATTTTTTGGTCATCCTTTGTTGGTTTCTGAAACTCTCAATTCTCAGGCTTATCACTATTCTTTGCAACATTATAAGCTGCTTCTTTCAATCCAATGCTATCTTTAACTTCTTTAGTTAGCCACAGATAGATCACTTTTCCCGTGGAGCTTTTGTTTCTCAATGGAATGTATTTTTGTTGAGAATTATGAAATATTTATTTAAATGCTAGCCACTGCTTATCGACTTCTATACCTTTTAATCTATTTTTCCAATCTACCTTAGCCAACACACCCATCAAACCTATATAATTGGCTTTGTTTAAGTTTAAGACTCATATTTGAGAGTGACTTACCCAAGTCTGAAACTAAAGGGGCATACAGGGTAGGATAAAGAAATCAAGACAACTTATGACAGATACCAAGCGCACAATTCTGCAGAACCCCGAGAGGAGTATAGAAAGTGCAGGGGTGAAATTAAAAATGAAATTGGGAAAGCAAAGAGAGGGCATGAAAAAATATTGGCAAGGAAACCCCAAAGATGTTTTATAAATACATTAAGAGCAAGAGGATAACTAAAGAAAGAGTAGGGACCTTATAGCAAACGTGTATGGAGGCGGAAGACGTGGGTATGGTTCATCATGAATACTTTGTGTCTATTTTCACAAAAGGGGGACGATGAGTGTGAAATATTAAATGAAACCTACTGAGAGAAGTATTATTAATGGGTTTAGCATCTTTGAAAGTGGATAAAGCACCAAGCTCGGATGTTAAGAGAAGCAAGAGAGGAAATAGCAGAGGCTCTAACCATCATTTTCATAGAAACATAGAAAATAGGTGCAGGAGTAGGCCATTCGGCCCCTCGAGCCTGCACCACCATTCAATAAGATCATGGCTGATCATTCCCTCAGTACCCCTTTCCTGCTTTCTCTCCATACCCCTTGATCCCTTTAGCCGTAAGGGCCATATCTAACTCCCTCTTGAATATATCCAATGAACTGGCATCAACAACAACTCTGCGGCAGGGAATTCCACAGGTTAACAATAGAAGTTTCTCCTCATCTCAGTCCTAAATGGCCTACCCCTTATCCTAAGACTATGTCCCCTGGTTCTGGACTTCCCCAACATCGGGAACATTCTTCCCGCATCTATCCTGTCCAGTCCCATCAGAATCTTATACGTTTCTATGAGATCCCCTCTCATCTTTCTAAACTCCAGTGTATAAAGGCCCAGTTGATCCAGTCTCTCCTCATATGTCAGTCCAGCCATCCCAGGAATTAGTTTGGTGAACCTTCGTTGCACTCACTCAATAGCAAGAATGTTCTTCCTCAGATTAGGAGACCAAAACTGAACACGATATTCCAGGTGAGGCCTCACCAAGGCCCTGTACAACTGCAGTAAGACCTCCCTGCTCCTATACTCGAATCCCCTAGCTATGAAGGCCAGCATGCCATTTGCCTGCTTCACCGCCTGCTGTACCTGCATGACAACTTTCAATGACTGATGAACCATGACACCCAGGTCTTGTTGCACCTCCCCCTTTCCTAATCTGCCGCCATTCAGATAATCTGCCTTCGTGTTTTTGCCACCAAAGTGGATAAGCTCACATTTATCCACATTATACTGCATCTGCCATGCATTTGCCCACTCACCTAACCTGTCCAAATCACCCTGCAGCCTCTTGGCGTTCTCCTCACAGCTTACACTGCCACCCAGTTTAGTGTCATCTGCAAACTTGGAGATATTACACTGAATTCCTTCATCTAAATCATTAATGTATATTGTAAAGAGCTGGGGTCCCAGCACTGAGCCCTGTGGCACTCCACTAGTCACTGCCTCCCATTCTGAAACGGACCCATTTATCCCAACTCTCTGCTTCCTGTCTGCCAACCAATTCTCTATCTATGCCAGTACATTACCCCCAATATCATGTGCTTTGATTTTGCACACCGATCTCTTATGTGGGACCTTGTCAAAGGCCTTTTGAAAGTCCAAATACACCACATCCACTGATTCTCCCTTGTCCACTCTGCTAGTTACATCCTCAAAAAATTCCAGAAGATTTGTCAAGCATGATTTCCCTTTCATAAATCCATGCTGACTTGGACCGATTCTGTCACTGCTTTCCAAATGCGCTGCTATTTCATCTTTAATAATTGATTCCAACATTTTCCCCACTACTGATGTCAGGCTAACTGGTCTATAATTACCCGTTTTCTCTCCCTCCTTTTTTAAAAAGTGGTGTTACATTAGCTACTCTCCAGTCCATAGGAACTGATCCAGAGTCGATAGACTGTTGGAAAATGATTACAATGCATCCACTATTTCTAGGGCCACTTCCTTAAATACTCTGAGATGCAGACAATCAGGTCCTGGGGATTTATCGGCCTTCAATCCCATTAATTTTGCCAACACAATTTCCTGCCTAATAAGGATATCCTTCAGTTCCTCCTTCTCACTAGACCCTCGGACCCCTAGTACATCCGGAAGGTTATTTGTGTCTTCCTTCGTGAAGACAGAACCAAAGTATTTGTTCAATAGGTCTGCCATTTCTTTGTTCCCCATTTATAAATTCACCTGAGTCTGACTGCAACAGACCTACGTTTGTCTTCACTAATCTTTTTCTCTTCACATATCTATAGAAGCTTTTGCAGTCAGTTTTTATGTTTCCAGCAGGCTTCCTCTCATACTTTATTTTCCTCTCTAGTTGGTTCCTCGACATATTGGTCAAGAAAACCATCCCTAATACACTCCAGGAAATCCTTCTCCACCGCATTGCTACCAGTTTGATTACACCAATCTATATGTAAATTAAAGTCACCCATGATAACTGCTGTACCTTTATTGCACACATCCCTTATTTCTTGTTTGATGCTGTCCCCAACCTCTCTACTACTGTTTGGTGGTCTGTACACAACTCCCACTAGCGTTTTCTGCCCTTTGGTATTCCGTAGCTCCACCCATACCAATTCCACATCATCCAAGCCAATGTCCTTCCTTACTATTGCATTAATTTCCTCTTTAACCAGCAACGCCACCCCACCTCCTTTTCCTTTCTGTCTATCCTTCCTAAATGTTGAATACCCCTGGATGTTGAGTTCCCAGCCTTGGTCACCCTGGAGCCATGTCTCCGTGATGCCAATTACATCATATCCATTAACTGCTATCTGCGCAGTTAATTCATCCACCTTATTCCAAATACTCCTCGCATTGAGGCAGAGAGCCTTCAGGCTTATGTTTTTAATATACTTTGCCCCTTTAGAATTTTGCTGTAATGTGGCCCTTTTTGTTTTTTGCTTTGGGTTTCTCTGCCCTCCACTTTTACTATTCTCCTTTCTATCTTTTGCCTCTGTCTTCCTTTTACTTCCCTCTGTCTCCCTGCATAGGTTCCCATCCTCCTGCCATGTTAGTTTAACTCCTTCCCAACAGCACTAGCAATCCTCTCTGGCTGCAGGTGTGGTGCCAGAGGGCAGGAGGACTGCTAATGTTGTACCATTGATTACAAAGGGAGCAAGGGATAGACCGAGTAATTACAGGCCAGTCAGCCTAACCTTGGTGGGAAAATTATTGGAAAAAATTCTGAAGGTCAGGATACATGTTAATTTAGAAAGACATGGATTAATCAAGGATAGTCGGCATGGATTTGTTATGGGAAGGTTGTATCTGACGAACTTGATTGAATTTTTTGAGGAGGCAACAAGGAGGGTTGATGAGGGCAGTGCGTTTGATGTAGTCGATATAGATTTTAGCCAGGCTTTTGATAAGGCCCCACATGGCAGACTGGTCACAAAAGTAAAAGCCCATTGGATCCAAGGCAAAGTGGCAAATTAGATCCCAAATTGGCTCGAGGCAGGAAGCAAAGGGTAATGGTCAATGGGTGTTTTTGTGACTGGGAAGATGTTTCCAATGGGGTTCTGCAGGGCTCAGTGCTGGGTCCCTTGCTTTGTGTGGTATATGTCAATGACTTGGACTTGAATGTAGGGGGTATGATTTAAGAAGTTTGCAGATGGTACAAACATTTCCTGTGTGGTTGATATCTTCCTGCAGTCAACTGGTCAGGTTGACAGAACAGTGGCAAATGGAATTCAATCCAGAGAAGTGTGAGGTAATGCATTTGGTGAGGGCTAACAAGGCAAGGGAATACACAATAAATGGTAGGATACTGAGAAGTGTAGAGGAACAGAGGGACCTTGGAGTGCAGGTCCACAGATCCCTGAAGTACCTGGGACAGGTAGATAAGGTGGTTAAGAAGGCATATGGGATACTTGTCTTTATTAGCCGAGGCATAGAATACAAGAGCAGAGAGGTTATACTTCAACCGTATAAAACTGGTTGGACCACAGCTGGAGTACTGCGTGCAGTTCTGGTCACCACATTACAGGAAGGATGTAATTGCACGAGAGAGGGTACAGAGGAGATTTACGAGGATGTTGCCTGGATTGGAGAATTTTAGCTATGAGGAAAGATTGGATAGGCTAGGGTTGTTTTCTTTGGAATAGAGGAGGCTGAGGGAAGATTGCCGGCTGGCACGGACACAATTGGCCACATGGCCTTCTGTGATGTAAATTTCTATGATTCTACAAAAACTAGAATTGTCTGTTCTGAAGTTCTATCCTGTACTCAGCAATGATTTTTGCAAACTCTTTTTACAGGGTATCAGAAGGGGAGGATTTGCAGATGGGAAACTCAAACCAAAACATCTTGTCACGATCTGATAGTCACCCAATTCAGCAGGACCTGAATATTGTCGGCCTTTGAATGTGAAAGGAGGAATGTTTGTCTGTTCTGTCTGGGAACAGATTTCAAACAACTGACTGGAAAAGCACCAAGATACACACACCCCGAGTGAGAGTGTTCCAGTGCACTGACTGGAAAGAGCTTTAACCAGTTAAACAGCCTGAAAAAACATCACACCAATCACAGCGGGGCGAAACCGTACACGTGTTCCGTGTGTGGACGAGGCTCCAACCTGGAGAGACACAAGGACAACCGCACCACGGAGAAACCGTGGGAATGTGGGGACTGTGGGAAGGGATTCAGTTCCCCGTCTGAGTTGGAAATTCATCGACGCAGTCACACTGGGGAGAGGCCGTTCACCTGCTCCGTGTGTGGGAAGGGATTCACTCAGTCATCCAACCTGCTGACACACCAGCAAATTCACACTGGGGAGAGGCTGTTTACCTGCTCCTTGTGTGGGAAGGGATTCACTCAGTCATCCCACTTGCTGACACACCAGCGAGTTCACACGAGGGAGAGGCCGTTCACCTGCTCCGAGTGTGGGAAAGGATTCACTCAGTCATCCAATCTGCTGAGACACCAGCGAATTCACACTGGGGAGAGGCCGTTTTCCTGCTCCGTGTGTGGGGAGGGATTCACTCAGTCATCCCACCTGCTGACACACCAGCGAGTTCACACTGGGGAGAGACCGTTCACCTGTTCTGAGTGTGGGAAGGGATTCACCCAGTTAACCAACCTCACTTCACACCAACTTGTTCACACTGATGAGAGACCTTTTAAATGTTCCGACTGTGAGAAGAGCTTTAAAAGCAAAATGGATCTACTGATACACCAACGCAGTCACACTGGAGAAAGACCGTTCACCTGCTCCGTGTGTGGGAAGAGATTCAGTCGTTCATGCCACCTCTTGACACACCAGCGAGTTCACACTGGGGAGAGGCCGTTCACCTGCACTGTGTGTGGGAAGGGATTCACTCAGTCATCCGACCTGCTGATACACCAGCGAGTTCACACCGGGGAGAGACCATTCCCCTGCACTGTGTGTGGGAAGGGATTCACTCAGTTATCCCACCTGCGGACACACCAGCGAGTTCACGCTAATAAGAGACCGTTTAAATGTTCTGACTGAAGAGCTTTCAAAGCAAAAAGGATCTGTTGACACACCGGCGAGTTCACACTCTGGAGAGGCCGTTCACCTGCTCCGTGTGTGGGAAGAGATTCAATGATTCATCCCACCTGCTGAGACACCAGCAAACTGACGTTGAGGAGAGGCCGTTCACCTGCTCCCTGTGGACTGTACCGCCACCTAAGAACTCCTGTTAAGAGTGGAAGCAAGTCTTCCTTGATTCCGAGGGACTGCCTATGACGATAGGTGTTCATCCCTACTGCAGAGACCATCAAGTTCACATATGACTGCAGTGGTTCGATTCTGCTGTTAATCTAGGACTGAATCATGTTCATTCTGACCGCTGGGGTTTGTTTCTGGTGATGTTAACCACTATAACTGGGCTGGAGTTTAATATTTTGATATGTCGAATAAATCAGCTTTCTTTCAAACAGAGTGCGTCGAGTATTTGATGTCTCCAAGAGGAGCCTACCTGATGTCCTATTACAGACTCTTCCATTGTTGGGCCTTTCCTGCTTTCTAACTCTAGATTATTTCAGTTCTCATACCTTCAGTTACTCTTGTGAACATGTTCCAGCTTGTGTGATGAAATGCTTCCTGTCATCACCACTAACACTCAGTTCTAGTTTCTCTGAAACATTCTTTCGTCTCTTGTCCCTAAGCTGCAAGTCCCCCGTCCAACACACTCTCTCCTCGTCACATCCTCTCTCTTTGAAATCCAGATTCATCGTATGCTCTGATTTTTCTCCATTTCACTCCTGAAGGTGCTGTGTGATGTTGGAGTTCAGCCCCAGTCACTGTTTGCCCTCAAGCAGATGCATAATGAGGGGGAAATCAATCTCTACCTTTAACTCACAGCGACATGGAAACAGGGAAATGAATGATCTTTTCAACACCTGGTCCACTTGGCACTGAAGTGTCTGAAGCTCATAGTATTTTGTTTCCCTGGAATTCCTATTGACAAATGTTAAACTGTTTGGTTGACAAAATAAACCTGGTTTTTAAACCAGAAATTGTTTAACGGGGGGTCACACGACTCACCTGACTGTCTGACTCAGGTTCCACCCCTCAAGCTCCACGATTGGTTGCAGAACACACTGCTCCCTGAACACACTGCTCTCTTCCTGTTGGTTCCCAGGTCAATCAATCGGCAGCATTACGCTGCCAGATGAGGTTCAGGAGCTCAGAGGAAGAAAATAAATGAGGCTTTGAAACTGAGCTGGGAAATGCAATTGGAGAAAGCGGATTCAATATATAAACAAAACTATTTCAAATCAAATCAGTTGTTATAATTAATATATTTATTTCATGCCAAGTGGGGAACCAAGTGATGTTTGGGCTATGCAGGAGGGTTTGCGCCTGGTTACACAATGCTCTCCACTCCAAATGCAGTTCTTCCCGTTTTGCTAGAGTAAATAAGGAGCAACTGTTTCCATTGGCAGAATGATTGGTCTCCAGGGCACACAAAGTTAAGGTGATTGGCAAAAGAACTAGCGACAACATAAAGAAACTTTTTTTTACGCAGCGAGTTGTGATCTGGAATGCACTCCCGATCGCTCAAGTGTCCACTTTCTGTGCTGTCCCATTCTATGCTTATGGCGGATGTCCATACCCAGAGTGCTCTGCGCTGTGGAATATGCTGGCGGGTGGGGGGTGGGGAACAGTACTTCTGAGCCCAGTAGCACCAACAATTTCCCATGTGGGACTGTCGAGGGAGGTGGGTTCCCTTCCCTGAAGGACATTAGTGAACCAGTTGGGTTTTTATGACAATCCGGCAGCTTTCATGGTCACTTTTTTCTAGTGCAGACCCCACAAATGACCGGATTCTTTCAGCTGAACTTCACAACCTGTCTTTATGTTTTTGTGGGTTCTGTCTCTCATTTCATTTTTCCTGTTTGAAATTCATCTTGCAGGGTATTAAAAGGGGACAATTTGTGGACTGGAAGCTCAAATCAAACATCACAGCGAGATCTGACAGAGTTACTCAATACATCAGGATCTGAATATCATCGGCCTTTGAACATGGAATCAGAAAGCACCGTTCACAGCGGGAGAAACGGTACACGTGCTCTGTGTGTGGACAAGGCTTCAACCGATCCTCTGACCCGTCGAGACACCAACGAGTTCACACTGGGGAGAGACTGTTCACCTGCTCAGAGTGTGGGAAGGGACTCACTCGGTCATCCTCACTAAACACCAGCGAGTTCACACTGGGGAGAGATTGTTCACCTGCTCAGAGTGTGGGAAGGGATTTACTCGGTCATACACCCTGCTGACACACCAGCGAGTTCACACTGGGGAGAAACCTTTTTAAATGCCCGGATTGTGAGAAGTGCGATAAAAGTTCCAGGGAACTGATGTGCCATCCACGTGTTCACACTGACTAGAGACCTTTCAGGTGGGCTTTTATCTGACCTCACTGTACACCAGTGCACTCACACTGGGGAGAGACCGTTCATCTGGTCCGAGTGTGGGAAGGGATTCACTTGTCATCCCACCTCACTGAACACCAGCACACTCACACTGGTGAGAGGCCGTTCACCTGCTGAGTGTGAGAAGGGATTCACTCGGTCATCCATCCTGCTGACACACCAGCGAGTTCACAAGTGACTGCAGGAGTTGGTTTCTGCTGTAATCACATCCAGGGCTGAATCGTGTTCATTCTTCCTGTTGGGATTTGTTTCTGCTAATACTCCTGTAGCTGGGCTGGAGTTTTTAAATTTGGGATATAGGTCAATAAATCCGCGTTAGTTTCAACACATTGCTGTAGATGTTTGTCTTTCCCAACAGGAAAGATTCACGACCCTCTGAGAAGAAATTCCTCCACATCTCAGTTCTAAATGGGCGACCCCTTATTCTGAAACTATGCCCCCTAGTTCTAGATTCCCCAAGAGGGGAAACATCCTCTCCGCATCTACTCTGTCGAGCCTCCTCAGAATCTTATATGTTTCAATAAGATCACCACTCAGTCTTCTAAACTCCAATGAGTATAGGCTCAACCTTTCTTCATAAGGCAATCCCTTCATCTCAGGAATCAACCTCGTGAACCTTCCCTGAACTGCTTCCAATGCAACTATATCCTTCCTTAAATAAGGAGAACAAAACTGTACACAGTGCTCCAGGTGTGGCCTACAGTTATAAGCAGGACTTCCCCACTTTTATACTGCACCCCCCCTTGCAATAAAGGCCAACATTCCATTTGCCACACATTTCATTACAGCAAAGGTTACACGGGGAGAAATTTTCAATTATTTTCCATTACAGGCAAAATGCAGAGCAAACGAGCAGCACACTGGGACCTTAACAGTGTCTCATCGGCCTACAGGCTTTTGTTAAATCCACTTGCTGAGTGGATATAAACCAGGTTTGCAGGCGTGATGCTCTATTCACACACATCGAAGGTGGGGGAGATGCTGTTGGGGCACATGCTAAGTCCAGTAGCTGAAAGTGATTAATCGACTGGGTTTCGTATTTTGTGATCCTGGACCTGTTGCCAAAACCAGCAAAATTAAAGCCCATGGAATATAAGGGACAGTGGCAGCATGGATAAGGAATTGGTTAAGTGACAGGAAACAGAGTAGTGGGGAAAGCTTGTTTTTCAGACTGTAGAAGGTATGCAGTGGTGTTTCCCAGGGGTTGGTACTAGGTACCACTGCTTTTCTTGATATATGTTAATGACTTAGACTTGGGTGTGCAGGGTACAATATCCAAATTTGCAGTTGACTCAAAACTTGGAAGTATAGTGAACAGTGAGGAGGATAGTGAAAGACTTCAGGAAGACAAGACAGGCTGGTGAAATGGGCGGACACGTGACAGATGAAATTTAACACAGAAAAGTTCAAAGTGATACATTTGGTCGGAAGAACTAGGAGGAAATATAAATGAAAAGGTACAATTTTAAAGGGGTGCATGAACAGAGAGACCTCGGGGTATATGTGCACAAATCATTGAAGATGGCAGCGCGGGTTGTGAAAGTAGTTAAAGAAACTTACAGGATCTTGGACTTCAAGAATAGAGGTATAGAGTACATTGACAGAGGATGGGACGACCTTGGATCTGGACTGAAGGTGATGGAGCTTGAACAGTTTCCCGTTTGTTCTGTAGACTAGCTCCACTCCAGTGGGGAGCTTACTGAGGGTGTGATGCAGCTCTGCAGTAAGGAAGAACGAGAAGAGCGTTGGTGCGATGACACAGCCTTTCTTGACCCCGGTCCGTATGTGAATTGGTCTGTGGTGGATCCGTTGGTCAGGACCACAACTTGCATGTCATCATGGAGCAGGCAGAGGATGGTGACAAACTTGGAGGGCAGCCGAACTTGAGGAGGAACCTCCATAATACCTCACGGTTGACAGTGTCGAAAGCCTTTGTGAGGTCAAAGAAGGCCATGTACAGAGGTTGGTATTGTTCCCTGCATTTCTCTTGCATTTGACTCGCTGTGAAGATCATGTCCATTGTGCCCCTGAGTGGGCGGAATTTGCATTGCGGCTCTGGGAGGAGCTCTTCAATCACAGGGGTAAGGCGATCGAGGAGGATTCTTGTCATTGAATTACAGTACGCAGACGATGCTTGTGTCTGCGTACACTCGGAAGCCGAACTCCAAACCATCGTCAATACCTTCACAGAAGGATAGGAGAGCATGGGCCTTACACTAAACATCCGTAAGATAAAGAATATTGTGCGTGGCCCCTTGGGAAATATGGTAGAATTCTTTATTAAGATGGAGAGTGACAGTGTTAATTCAGGGACTAGGGTCCTGAACTTAAGGAAAGGTAACTTCGATGGTATGAGATGTGAATTGGCTAGAATAGACTGGCGAGTGATACTTAAAGGGTTGACGGTGGATAGGCAATGGCAGACATTTATAGATTACATGGATGAACTTCAACAATTGTACAATCCTAACTGGAGTAAAAATAAAACGGGGAAGGTAGCTCAACCGTGGCTAACAAGGGAAGTTAGGGATAGTGTTAAATCCACAGAAGAGGCATATAAATTGGCCAGAAAAAGCAGCAAACCTGAGGATTGGGAGAAATTTAGAATTCAGCAGAGGAGGACAAAGGGTCTAATTAGGAGGGGGAAAATAGAGGATGAGAGGAAGCTTGCAGGAAACATAAAAATTGACTGCAAAAGCTTCTAAAGATATGCGAAGAGAAAAAGATTAGTGAAGACCAACATAGGTCCTTTGCAGTCAGAATCAGGTGAATTTATAATGGGGAACAAAGAAATGATAAACCAATTGAACAAATACTTTGGATCTGTCTTCACTAAGGAAGACACAAATAACCTTCCGGAAATATTAGGGGTTCGAGGGTCTAGCGAAAAGGAGGAACTGAAGGAAATCCTTATTAGTCAGGAAATTGTGTTAGGGAAATTGATGGGATTGAAGGCCGATAAATCCCCAGGGCCTGATAGTCTGCATCCCAGAGTACTTAAGGAAGTGGCCCTAGAAATAGTGGCTGCATTGGTGATCATTTTCCAACATTCTATTGACTCTGGATCAGTTCCTATGGACTGGAGGGTAGCTAATGTAACTTTTTAAAAAAGGAGGGAGAGAAAACAAGGAATTATAGACGGGTTAGCCTGACATCGGTGGTGGGGAAAATGTTGGAATCAATTATTAAAGATGAAATAGCAGCGCATTTGGAAAGCAGTGACAGGATCGGTCCAAGTCAGCATGGATTTATGAAAAATGGATGCTTGACAAATCTTCTGGAATTTTTTGAGGATGTAACTAGTAGAGTGGACAAGGGAGAACCAGTGGATGTGCTGTATTTGGACTTTCAAAAGGCTTTTGACAATGTCCCACACAAGAGATTAGTGTGCAAAATTAAAGCATATGGTATTGGGGGTAATGTATTGACGTGGATAGAGAACTGGTTGGCAGACAGGAAGCAGAGAGTCGGAATAAATGGGTCCTTTTCAGAATGGCAGGCAGTGACCAGTGGGGTGCCGCAGGGTTCAGTGCTGGGGCCCCAGCTATTTACAATATACATCAATGATTTAGATGAAGGAATTGAGTGTAATACCTCCAGGTTTGCAGATAACACTAAGCTGGGTGGCAGTGTGAGCTGTGAGGAGGATGCTAAGAGGCTGCAGGGTGACTTGGACAGGTTACGTGAGTGGGCAAATGCATGGCAGATGCAGTATAATGTGGATAAATGTGAGGTTATCCACTTTGGTAGCAAAAACAGGAAGGCAGAATATTATTTGAATGGTGTCAGATTAGGAAAAGGGGAGGTGCAACGAGACCTGGGTGTCATGGTACATCAGTCATTGAAGGTTGGCATGCAGGTACAGTAGGCGGTGAAGAAGGCAAATGGCATGTTGGCTTTCATAGCTAGAGGATTTGAGTATAGGAGCAGGGAGGTCTTACTGCAGTTATACAGAGCCTTGGTGAGGCCACACCTGGAATATTGTGTTCAGTATTGGTCTCCTAATCTGAGGAAGGATGTTCTTGCTATTGAGAGAGTACAGCGAAGGTTCACCTGAATGATTCCCGGGATGGCAGGACTGACATATGAGGAGAGACTGGATCAACTGGGTTTTGTTGAATGGCGGAGCAGGCTTGAGGGGCTAGATGGCCTACTCCTGTTCCTAATTCTTATGTTCTTATGTATGTTCTTATGTATCCACTGGAATTTAGAAGAATGAAAGGGGATCTCATAGAAACATATAACAGTTTGACGGGATTGGACAGGTTAGAGGCAAGAAGAATGTTCCCATTGCTGGGGAGTTCCAGAACCAGGGGTCACCGTCTAATTCAGTGGTAAACCATTTAGGACCGAGATGAGGAGAAACTTCTTCACTCACAGAGTGGCTAACCTGTGGAATTCTCTATCGCAGAAAGTTGTTGAGGCTAGTTCGTTATATTCAAGAGGGAGTTAGATATGGCCCTTACGGCCAAAAGGATCAAGGGGTATGGAGAGAAAGCAGGAAAGGGGTACTGAGGTTGAATGATCAGCCATGATCTTATTGATTGGTGGTGCAGGCTCGAAGAGCCGAATGGCCTACTCCTGCACCTAATTTCTATGTTTCTATTCTCTATCAACCTGCCCCCCCCTCCCGATTATCAAAATCCACAACAAGGCCTTGGACAACGTGGACCATTTTCCATAACTAGGGAGCCTACTGTCAACAAGGGAAGATGTCGATGATGAAGTCTAACAGCGCCTTTAGTGCGCCAGTGCAGCCTTCGGTAGCCTGAGGAAGAGAGTGTTTGAAGACAAGGACCTCAAACCAGGCACCAAGCTCCCGGTCTACAAAGCAGTAGTGATACCTGCCCTCCTATATGGCTCAGAGACATGGACTATGTACAGCAGGCACCTCAAAACACTGGAGATGTATCACCAATGCTGCCTCCGCAAGATCCTGCCAATCCACTGGCAGGATAGGTGCACCAACATCAGTGTTCTCGCTCAGGCCAACATCCCCAGCATCGCAGCATTGACCGTGCTCAATCAGCTCCGATGGACGGGCCACATCGTCCGCATGCCCGATACGAGACTCCCAAAACAAGAGCTCTACTCGGAACTCCGGCACGGCAAGTGAGCCCCAGGTGGGCAGAGGAAACCGCTTCAAGGACACCCCCAAAGCCTCCTTGGAAAAAGTGGAACATCCCCACCGACATCTGGGAATCCCTGGCCCAAGTCCGCTCAAAGTGGAGAAAAAGCATCCGGGAAGGCGCCGAACACCTCGAGTGTCTTCACCGGGAGCAAGCGGAAGCCAAGCGCAAACAGTGGAAGGAGCGCACGACAACCCAAGCATCCCACATGTAGTGTATGAATAAAGAGTCTGACCAGATACTGTGAGCTCAAAGTAAAGTGTGACCTTAGTATTTTATTGCCGGTCTCCAGAGTGCCTCTCCAGCCTGTGAGGCCTCCTTAAGTACAGGTGCTCCCAAGGGATTGTGGGATCTCTTGGGACTCCAGGGGATGAGCCCTCTGGTGGTTAAACAAGGTATTTACAGGTTTACATATATAACACTCCCCCCCCCCCACCCCCCCACCACCCAAAAGTCAATAGTGTAACTATTTACAAGGTGAGTCGATCTGGGGCCTTGCTTTCCCTGGTTGATCGTCTCGGTGCAAATGCTGGTTTTGGTGAGTTGTTTGTTGGGCCCTCACTGGGCTGCTGTGCAGCTGGCCTTGCTGGGCTGCCTGGTGTGGTGAGTCCTGCTGGGCTGCTGCGGGTGATGGGTTCTGCTTCGTGGTCAACTGCTGTGTCAGTTGCCACTGGTGTGTGTGTTGGGGGGGGTCAAAAAAGGTCGGGTCCAATGTTGGTTGCTCTGGATAGTCCGTGAATCTGAGTTTGGTTTGCTCCAAGTGTTTCCTGTAGATGAGTCCATTTGAAAGTTTGACCCGAAACACCCTACTCTTTGGCCACGACAGTGCCGGAAGCCACTTGGGACCTTGTCCATAGCTCAACACAAATACAGGATCATTAATCTCAATTTCATGTGACACATTTGCACTATCATGATATGTACTTTGTTGAAGCCGTCTGCTCTCTACCTGTTCGTGTAGATCAGGGTGGACTAACAAGAGCCTTGTCTTAAGTGCCCTTTTCATGAGCAGTTCAGCGGGTGGAATCCCAGTGAGCGAGTGGGGTTTTGTGTGGTAACGAAGCAGGACTCAGGATAGGCGAGTAAGCAGTGAGCCTTCAGTTACCCTCTTCAAGCTCTGCTTGATTGTTTGCACTGCTCTCTCTGCCTGACCATTGGATGCTGGTTTGAAGGGGGCAGATGTGACATGTTTGATCCCATTGCGGGTCATGAACTCTTTGAACTCGGCACTGGTGAAACACGGCCCATTGTCACTCACAAGGACATCAGGCAGGCCGTGCGTGGCAAACATGGCCCGCAGACTTTCAGTGGTGGCAGCAGACGTGCTTGCTGACATTATCTCACATTCAATCCATTTCGAGTACGTGTCTACAACCACTAGGAACATTTTTTCCAAGAACGGGCCTGCATAGTCAACATGGACCCGAGACTACGGTTTGGAGGGTTAAGACTTAGTGGTGCCTCCCTGGATGCATTGCTTAACTGTGGACATGTGCTACATTTGTGCATGCTGGACTCTAAGTCCGCATCGATACCGGGCCACCACACGTGGGATCTGGCTATCGCTTTCATCATTACGATGCCTGGGTGGGTACTGTGGAGATCACTGATGAAAGTGTCCCTGCCCTTCTTGGGGACCACTACCCGATTACCTCATAGAAGGCAGTCTGCCTGCATAGACATTTCATCTTTGCAACGCTAGTATGGCTTTATTTCTTCCTGCATTTCTAATGGGACACAGGACCAGCACCCGTGAAGCACACAGTTTTTTTTACTAAGGACAGTAAGGGGTCCTGGCTCGTCCAGGTTCTAATCTGTTGGGCGGTAACAGGTGATTGCTCACTCTCGAATGCTTCCATTACCATAACTAAATCTGCGGGCTGTGCCATTTCCACCCCTGTGGTGGGCAATGGCAGCCTACTGAGAGCATCGGCACAATTTTCTGTGCCTGGCCTGTGGCAGATGGTGTAGTTGTATGTGGACAACGTGAGCGCCCATCTCTGGATGTGGGCCGATGCATTCGTATTTATCCCCTTACTTTCAGAAAAGAGGGATATCAGTGGCTTATGGTCAGTTTCCAATTCAAATTTGAACACAAACAGATATTGATGCATTTTCTTTACCCCATAAACACACGCTAATGCTTCTTTTTCAATCATGCTGTAGGCCTTCTCAGCCATAGACAGATGCCTGGATGCATAAGCAACTGGTTGCAATTTCCCAGATTCATTAGCTTGTTGCAATACACACCCAACACCGTATGATGACGCATCACATGCTAGTACCAAACATTTACATGGATCATACAACACAAGCAATTTGTTTGAGCATAACAGTTTTCTAGCTTTTACAAAGGCATTTTCTTGGCTTTTAGTCCATACCCATTCGTCTCCTTTACGCAGTAAGGCGTGCAGTGGTTCTAACAGTGTGTTGAGACCCGGTAAGATGTTACCAAAGTAGTTCAGGAGTCCTAGAAACGAACGCAGCTCCGTCACGTTCTGTGACCTCGGTGCGTTCTTGATTGCCTCCATCTTCGAATTGGTTGGCCTGATGCCGTCCGCCACGATTCTTCTCCCCAGGAACTCCACTTCGAGCGTTTTAACCTGAGCCCCACGCGATTGAGCCGACTAAGAACCTCCTCCATGTTCTGCTGATGCTCGACTGTGTTCCGACCTGTAACCAAGATGTAATCCTGGACGACTGTCCTGTATTCAACCATCATTGTAACCCATGTATAAACTGACCTAAGTTGTACACCATGAGAACACTGACCAAGTGGTGGTGAACTTGTGGGAGACACTCCTAACCTGGACTTTCAGGCATAAAAGGGGAAGCTCCACCCACCTTCATCACTTGAGTGCTAGCAAATAAAGGTTACTGGTCACAGAGTGACCTTCTCTCAAGTATGGGCCTCGTGTGCATTTATACTGTATAGTAAGGACATATTATTGGCGACGAGAAACTGGGATTTAAACCACGCGAGCATGGCCACTAGCAGCACAGACGAGAGGTACTGTGTTGGTGATGATTGGGACGATTTTATTGAGAGACTACAGCAAAGTTTCGACACTAAGGAATGGTTGGGACAGGATTCGGCCGACAAACGCAGGGCTCATCTCCTGACAGTTTGTGGATCCAGGACATACTCCCTGATGAAGAACCTTCTAGTGCCAGAGAAGCCGGCGGACAAGACGATTGATGAGCTCAGTAAGTTTATCGGGGAACACCTTAAACCGGCGAGCAGCATGCACATGGTGAGACACCGGTTTTACACGCACCGGCGGCGAGAAGGGCAAAGCGTTCCAGACTTCGTGGCAGATCTCCGGCACCTGGTGAGCCTATGTAAGTTCCCAGATGTATGCAGAGCGGAGATGCTGTGAGACTTTTTTAATGAGGGAATCGGGCACGCTGTGAGTTTCAGGAAACTGATTGAGACCAAAGACTTGACCTTGGAAATAGCGGCCTTGATGGCCCAGGCTTTTATCTCGGGGGAGGAAGAGATCAAAATGATTTTGACAAAAATCTGAGCTCAAATGCAGCAAATGGACAGGGAGTCAACATTGTTAAAGCGGCACACAGTTCCCCAGGCAGACAGGGGCAATCGGACATGCCCCAACATATAGTCGAACCCAGAGGGGGAATTCAAAAGACAATGGCTAACTGAACGGCGATTCACGCCATCGCAAGGGACAATGCGGCCAGTAATGGGGCCATCAACACCTGTTAATGGTGCACTTAAGGACAGTCACAGAGACAGTCAGAGACGATCGACTGGTAATGGACCTTTTGTTTCCAACAACGGCTCATGTTGGAGGTGTGGAGACACACACCCAGCCAGAGTTTGCAGGTATCAGTATTATACCTGCAGAAGTTGCAACATCAGCGGTCACTTGGCGCATATGTGCATGAAGACTGCAGCCAGGTTAATGTATGAGGAGGACGGGCCCGATGTAAGCCCAACGAGGCCAAATGAATACTGGGGGAAATCGCTGAAAGCTGAAGTTCAGCGAGTTCATGTGGAGCACATATACAGTTCATACACCAGGACGCCACCGATAATGATGAAAGTGCTCCTCAGTGGCATCCAAGTATCAATGGAGCTAGACACAGGGGCCAGCCAGTCCCTGATGAGTATCAAACAGTTCAAAAAGTTGTGGCTGTCCAAGGCCAGGAGGCCAAAATTATCGACGATTGATGCACAGCTACGGACATATACAAAGGAGATCATTCCGGTGCTAGGCAGCGCCATGGTAGTCATGACCCACAAAGATTCGGAGAACAGGTTGCCACTCTGGATTGTCCCGGGGGACGATCCCGCACTACTGGGGAGGAGTTGGCTTGCTGTCATGAACTGGAAATGGGGCGAAGTCAATGCAATTTCTTTGGTGGAGCAAGTATCATGCTCACAAGTCCTGGACAAATTTGACTCGTTATTTCAGCCCGGTATTGGCACTTTCATGGGGGCCAAGGTAGTGATTCACATAAACCCGGACGCCAGACCAGTACACCACAAGGCCAGAGCAGTGCCGTACGTGATGCGGGAAAAGATAGAAGGCGAATTGGACCACCTGTTGAGGGAAGGCATCATCTCGCCAGTCGAATTCAGTGACTGGGCGAGCCCGATTGTGCCGGTGCTCAAGGCGGATGGGTCGGTCAGGATATGTGGCAATTACAAGGCCACCATCAATCAGGTGTCACTCCAAGACCAGTACTCACTACCGAGAGTGGAGAACCTCTTTGTGACGCTATCCGGTGGCAAACTTTTTTCAAAATTGGACCTGACCTCAGCTTACATGACCCAGGAGCTGGCGAGTGAGTCGAAGAAGCTGACCACCATCATGACACACAAGGGGTTGTTTGAGTACAACAGATGCCCATTCGGGATTCGTTCGGCCACCGCGATCTTTCAACGAAATATGGAAAGCCTCCTCAAGTCGATTCCAGGGATGGTGGTTTTTCAAGACGACATCCTCATCACGGGTCGCGATACTGAAGAACATCACCACAACCTGGAGGAGGTGCTACGCAGACTGGACCGGGTAGGGCTGCGACTGAAAAAGGCGAAGTGCATCTTCCTAGCTCCAGAGGTAAAATTTCTGGGGATGAGGGTAGCAGCAGACGGGATCAGACCTACTGCATCCAAAACAGAAGCGATCCAGAGAGCACCCAGACCCTGTAACATGATGGAGCTGCGCTCGTTCCTGGGGCTCCTGAACTATTTTGGTAACTTTCTTCCCAAATTGAGCACGCTGTTAGAGTCACTACATGTGCTCCTACACAAAGGTCGTGATTGGGTCTGTGGGGACAGCCAGGAAAGGGCTTTTGATAGAGCACGCAATTTGTTATGCTCCAACAATCTGTTAACGCTATATGACCCATGTAAGAAACTTGTTTTAACGTGCGATGCGTCGTCCTATGATGTCGGGTGTGTGTTGCAGCATGTCAATGCCAAGGGTCAATTACAGCCGGTAGCTTATGCCTCCAGAAGTCTGTCCCAGGGAGAAAGGGGCTACGGGATGGTAGAAAAGGAGGCGCTTGCATGTGTATATGCAGTAAAGAAAATACAACAAGGCCATAAATGCTAACGCATCGGCCCGCATACAGAGATGGGCACTCACGTTAGCCGCCTATGACTATACAATTCGGCACAGACCGTGCACTGAAAATTGCGCTGATGCACTCAGCAGGCTCCCACTAGCCACCACTGAGGGGGCTACCGAGCATGCTGCTGAGATGGTCATGGCTGTTGAAGCTTTCGAAAGCGAAGGCTCACCCGTGACAGCCCGTCAGATTAAAGTCTGGACAAATAGAGACCGGCTACTGTCTTTAGTCAAGAAATGTGTCCTGAATGGGAACTGGGCAGCCACGTACGGGGCATGCCCTGAGAAATTTAAACCATTTCACAGGCGCAGGGATGAACTCTCGATTCAGGACGATTGCCTACTGTGGGGAAACCGTGTAGTCATGCCCCAGATGGGCAGAAAGGTGTTCATCTGAGAACTCCACAATGGGCACCCGGGCATTGTCATGATGAAGGCAATTGCCAGGTCACATATTTGGTGGCCAGGGATAGACGCAGACCTGGAACTTTGTGTTCGTAGGTGCAACACGTGTGCCCAGCTGGGCAATGCGCCCAGGGAAGCCCCCCTTAGCCCCTGGTCCTGGCCCACCAAACCATAGTCTATGCAAGTTCTTTCATGGGAAAAATGTTTTGGTTGTAGTAGACGCCTACTCCAAATGGATCGAGTGTGACATTTTAAATTCAAGCACATTTTCTGCCACGGTAGAAAGTCTATGGGCAATGTTCGCCACCCATGGTCTACCGGATGTCTTGGTCAATGACAATGGCCCGTGCTTCACAAGCACTGAATTCCAGGACTTCATGGCAGGCAATGGAATTAACCATGTCAGAATGGCACCATTCAAGCCGGCCTCAAACGGCCAGGCGGAACGAGCAGTGCAGATAATCATCAGAGGATGCTCAGAATCCAAGGAGGTTCCCTACAAAGCCACTTATCACGCCTCCTGTTGGCCTACAGATCCCGACCACACTCGCTCACAGGGGTTCCACCCGCAGAACTGCTAATGAAAAGGATGCTCAAAACCAGGTTATCCCTTATACACCCGACCACGAAAGAAATTGTCGAGAGCAGGCGTCAGTCACAATGTGACTACCATGACAGGAATGCGAGGGCACGAGGTATCGATGTCAATGACCCTGTATTTGTCCTCAATTACGCTGCAGGGCCCAAATGGCTCGCAGGCACTGTGGTTGCCAAAGAGGGGAGTAGGATTCTGGTAGTTAAACTTACCAATGGACAAATCTGGTGCAAACATATGGATCAAACAAAAAGGAGGTTCAGCAACCCCATAGAAGAAGCAGAGGAAGAACACGATATAGAGTTCACTCCACCACAGGTGACCGAACACAGGAACCAAAGGGAGGAGAGCCCAGTCACTGTGGGCAGTCCGGACAGGCCTGAGGCACTGCAAACAGCAGACACTAGACAAGCGCCCAACAACCGGAGCCCCAACTCAGGCGCTCTACAAGGGAGCGTAAACCACCAGAGAGACTCAACCTGTGATCCCAATAAGACTTTGGGGGGGGAGGTGATGTCATGTATTCACCCATCATTGTAACCCATGCATAAACTGACCTAAGTTGTACACCTTGAGAACATTGATCGCAAGGGAGTGAACTTGTGGGAGACACTCCTAACCTGGACTTTCAGGTGTAAAAGGGGAAGCTCCACCCACCTTCATCACTTGAGTGCTAGCAAATAAAGGTTACTGGTCACAGAGTGACCTTCTCTCAAGCATGGGCCTCGTGTGCATTTATACTGTATAGTTAGGACATGTTAAAGATCACCATGTGCGGGACCGACTTCAGCAAGCTTTCCATGTTTCTCTGGAATATCGCCGCGGCTGATCGAATCCCAAACGGGCATCTGTTGTAAATGAAGAGACCTTTGTGCATGTTGATGCACGTGAGGCCCTTCAATGATTCCTCCAGCTTCTGTGTCATGTAAGCTAAGGTCAAGTCCAGCTTCGTGAACGTCTTTCCTCCCGCCAGCATCGCAAAAAGGTTGTCTGCCTTTGGTAGTGGGTATTGATCCTGCAGGGAGAAACGATTGATAGTTACTTTGTAATCACCACAGATTCTGATGGTGCCGTCTCCCTTGAGGACTGGAACAATTGGACTGGCCCACTCGTTGAACTCGATCGGAGAAATGATGCCCTCTCATTGCAGCCGGTCCAGCTCGATCTCATCATGTACGGTACTGCTCTCGCCTTGTGATGGATGGGTCGTGCCCCCAGAATTAGGTGAATCTGCACTTTTGCTCCTTGGAACTTCCCGATGCCTGGTTCGAACAGTGAGGGGAACTTGTTTCGGACCTGGGCACACGAAGTGTTGTCGACGGACGAGAGCGCTCGGACATCGTCCCAGTTCCAGCATACCTTCCCCAGCCAGCTCCTGCCGAGCAGCGTGGGGCCATCGCCCGGTATCACCCAGAGTGGTAACTTGTGCACCGCTCCATCGTAGGAGACCTTTACAGTAGCATTGTCAATTACGGGAATCAGTTCCTTTGTGTAAGTTCTCAGTTTAGTGCAAATGGGAGTCAGGACTGGCCTTGAGGCCTTGCTGCACCACAATTTATCGAAAGTCTTTTGGTTCATAATGGACTGGCTCGCACCCGTGTCCAGCTCCATTGACACCGGGAGTCCATTTAATTCAACCTTCAGCATTATTGGGGGATACTTTGTGGTAAATGTGTACACCCTATATACTTCTGCCTCCTTGGTCTGAGGCTCTGGTTCGCCGTGATCCACCGTGGATCTGTCCTCCTCTGCAACATGGTGGTTTGCAGGATTAGCAGGGTTTGCAGCTCACCTGCACATAGGTTGGATGTGTCCCATTGTTCCACAGCCCTTGCAAACGTGTCTTTTGAAGCAGCATGAATGGAAACGATGATCACCCCTGCAGCACCAACAAGATGTTAATGGCCTAACATTCATCACCCTTGATGGTGGACTCTGAGACATCTGCGGACGTACAGCTACAGGCATGTGAGGCCTGCCCTGTATGTTATGATTCGAAAACAACATTACTTTGTTCATAGTATTTGGAGCAGCACTTGTGTGCTGAGAGATTTGCTTGGTATTTTCACTGGTGGCGATGAACGCCTGGGCTATCGCTATGGTTTTACTCAAGGTTGGGGTCTCTACAGTCAAAAGTTTGCGAAGTATTACTTCATGGCCAATGCCAAGTACAAAGAAATCCCTGAGCATGTGCTCCAAATGTCCTTCAAATTCGCAATGTCCTGCAAGGCGTCTTAGCTCGGCGACATAACTTGCCACTTACTGGCCTTCAGACCTCTTGCACGTGTAGAACCGGTACCTCGCCATCAGAATGCTTTCCTTCGGGTTAAGATGCTCCTGGACCAGTGTGCACAAATCATCATACAATTTCTCTGTGGGTTTCGCTGGTTTTTCATGAGGCCATATGTTGGTGCCCCGCAGACAGTGAGGAGTACCGCCCTTTGTTTGGCAGTGTTCGTTTCTCCTTCCAGCTCGTTGGCCACGGAGTATTGGTCGAGTCGCTCCACGAAGGTTTCCCAATCATCTCCCTCTGAAAATTTCTCCAGGATGCCCAACTGTCCTCTGCATCGTTGCGGTGGGGTTCGTCATCTGTATCTTGTCGCCAGTTGTTAAGTAATGAGTCTGACTGGATACTGTGAGCTCAAAATGAAGTGTGACCGTAGACTTTTATTACAGGTCTCCAGAGTGCCTCTCCAGCCTGTGAGGCCTCCTTATGTACAGGTGCTCCCAAGGGATTGTGGGATCCCTTGGGACTCTGGGGGATGAGCCCTCTGGTGGTTAAACAAGGTATTTACAGGTTTACATATATAATACCACCCACCTGTCTCTTCAACCAACGTCCCTTCAACCACCATCTGCCCCACCTGTGACAGAGACTGTAGGTCCCGCGTTAGACTCATCAGTCACCTGAGAACTCACATTAGCAAGTCATCCTCAACTCCGAGGAACTGCCGAAGAAGAAGATAGAGTACAAAAGTATAAGAACCCGTATAAGATACTGGTTCGGCCTCAACTGAAGTATTGTGTCCAAAAGTGACAGAAGAAAAAAGCATTTTTACGCAGCGAGTTGGTCCAGACCTGTGGTATTCACCCGGGCAGTGTGAGCTGAGCATGTACAGTGGGGCGGTGGCACCAGACGGTGACACAGGAGGTGAGCGAGCTCCAGGGAGCGGGTTAGAGAAACTCTGGGGGAAAAGCACCGAGTGAGGCCCCGGGCCCCGAGCCCCAAGGGAAAATACTCCACATTGTCCGCTTTACAAACACCGGGTGTGGCCCTCAGGCCCGAACAAGAACCTACGGGTCTGGTGAGTTCACAAGTGATTGCATAAGAACACAAGAAATAGGAGCAGGAGTAGGCCATATGGCCCCTCGAGCCTGCTCCACCATTTAATACGATCATGGCTGATCCGACCATTGACTCAGCTCCACTTCCCTGCCTGCTCCCCATAACCCCTTATCGTTTAAGAAACTGTCTGTTTCTGTCTTAAATTTATTCAATGTCCCAGCTTTCACAGCTCTCTAAGGCAGCGAATTCCACAGATTTACAACCCTCTGAGAGAAGAAATTACTGCTTATCTCAGTTTTAAATGTGCGACCCCTTATTCTAAGATTATGCCCCCTAGTTCTAGTCTCCACCCATCAGTGCAAACATCCTCTCTGCATCCATCTTGTCAAGCCCCCTCATAATCTTATACAATTTGATAAGATCACCTCTCATTCTTCTGAATTCCAATGAGGCCCAACCCACTCAACCTTTCCTCATAAGTCAACCCCCTCATCCCCGGAATCAACCTAGTGAACCTTCTCTGAACTGCCTCCAAAGCAAGTATATCCTTTCACAAATATGGATACAAAACAGCACGCAGTATTCCAGGTGTGGCCTGACCAATACCTTATATAGCTGTAGCAAGACTTCCCTGCTTTTATACTCCATCCCCTTTGCAATAAAGGCCAAGATACCATTGGCCTTCCTGATCACTTGCTGTACCTGCATACTAACCTTTTGTGTTTCATGCACAAGTACCCCCAGGTCCTGCTGTACTGCGGCACTTTGCAATCTTTCTCTATTTAAATAATAACTTGCTGTTCGATTTTTTTCTGCCAAAGTGCATGACCTCACACTTTCCAACATTATACTCCATCTGCCAAATTCTTGCCCACTCACTTAGCCTGTCTATATCCTTTTGCAGATTTTTTGTGTCCTCCTCACATATTGCTTTTCCTCCCATCTTTGCATCATCAGCAAACTTGGCTACGTTACACTCAGCCCCTTCTTCCAAGTCGTTTAAGTAGATTGTAAATAGTTGGGGTCCCAGCACTGATCCCTGCAGCACCCCACTAGTTACTGATTGCCAACCAGAGAATGAACCATTTATCCCGACTCTCTGTTTTCGGTTAGTTAGCCAATCCCCCATCCATGCTAATATATTACCCCCAACCCCATGAACTTTTATCTTGTGCAGTAACCTTTTATGTGGCACCTTGTCAAATGCCTTCTGGAAGTTCACATCTACTGGTTCCCCTTTATCCACCCTGTTCGTTACATCTTCAAAGAACTCCAGCAAATTTGTCAAACATGACTTCCCCTTCATAAATCCATGCTGACTCTGCCTGACCGAATTTTGCTTTTCCAAATGTCCTGCTACTGCTTCTTTAATAATGGACTCCAACATTTTCCCAACCACAGATGTCAGGCTAACTGGTCAATAGTTTCCTGCTTTTTGTCTGCCTCCTTTTTTAAATAGGGGCGTTACATTTGCAGTTTTCCAATCTGCTGGGACCTCCCCAGAATCCAGGGAATTTTGGTAAATTACAACCAATGCATCCACTATCCCTGCCGCTACTTCTCTTAAGACCCTAGGGTGCAAGCCATCAGGTCCAGGGGATTTATCTGCCTTTAGTCCCATTATCTTACTGAGTACCACCTCCTTAGTGATTGTGATTGTGTTAAGTTCCTCCCCCCCTATAGCCTCTTGACTATCCACTGTTGGAATATTGTTAGTGTCCTCTACCGTAAAGACTGATACAAAATATTTGTTCAGAGTTTCTGCCATCTCCATGTTCCCCATTACTAATTCCCCGGTCTCGTCCTCTAAGGGACCAACATTTACTTTAGCCACTCTTTTCCTTTTTATATACCTATAGAAACTCTTGCTATCTGTTTTTATATTTTGTGCTAGATTACTTTCATAGTCTATCTTCTCTTTCTTAATCATGTTTTTAGTCGTTCTTTGCTGGCTTTTAAAAGCTTCCCAGTTTTCTGTCCTCACTAGTTTTGGCCACTTTGTATGCCCTTGTTTTTAATTGGATTCCGTCCTTTATTTCTTTATTTAGCCACAGATGGCTATCTTTTCTCTTACACTCTTTCCTCCTCACTGGAATATATTTTTCTTGAGAGTTGTGAAATATCTCCTTAAATGTACGCCACTGTTCATCAACCGTCCTACACTTTAATCTATTTTCCCAGTCCATTTTACCCAACTCTGCCCTCGTACCTTCATAGTCTCCTTTATTTAAGCTTAGTACGCTGGTTAGAGATCCAACTTTCTCACCCTGCATCTGAATTTGAAATTGAACCATGCTATGATCACTCATTCCAAGGGGATCTTTTACTAGGAGATTGTTTATTAATCCTGTCACAGGACCAGATCCAAGATAACCTGTCCTTTGCTCAAGGAACCCGTCCCTTATGCCCTCTATGAACTCCTCCTCAAGGCTACCCTGACCAATTTTATTTGTCCAATCAATATGGAGGTTAAAATCACCCATGATTATTGCTGTTCCCTTTTTACAAGCCCTCTCTATTTCCTGGTTTATGCTCCGACCAACAGAGTTGCAACTGTTAGGGGGCCTATAGACTACGCCCACCAGTGACTTTTTCCCCTTATTATTCCTTATCTCCACCCAAACTGTTTCAACATCCTGATCATTTGAGCCAATATCATTTCTTACTATTGCAGTGATTCCATCCTTTATCAATAGAGCTACCCCACCTCCTTTTCCTTTCTGTCTGTCCTTCCGGATTGTCAAGTACCCCTGAATATTTAATTCCCAGTCCTGGTCACCTTGCAACCACATCTCTGTAATGGCTATCAGATCACAATCATTTGTCTCAATTTGTGCCGTCAACTCATCTATTTTGTTACAAATGCTGCGTGCATTTAGATAAAGTGCCTTTAAGTTTGGTTTTTACCCTTTTTTGCTACTTGTTTCCTCTCTCCTTCAAACTCACTTTCTTTATTTTTGCTTTCTGATTCCAGCTTTACTCCTCTCCCTACTGAATCTATTTTCAGGTTCCCATCCCCCTGCCAAGCTAGTTTAAACCCTCCCCAACAGCACTAGCAAACCCCCCAACCCCCCAACCCCCCCCCCCGCCCCCGCAAGGCTATTGGTTCTGGCTCTGTTGAGGTGCAACCCGTCCGGCTTGTACAGGTCCCACCTCCCCCAGAAGCAGTCCCAATGCCTCAGGAAACATCCTCCCTCCCGCCTGCACCATCTCTCCAGCCACGTATTCATCTGCTTTATCCTCCTATTTCTGTACTCACTAGCTCGTGGCACTGGGAGTGATCTGGAGATTACTACCTTTGAGGTCCTGCTTTTTAATCTCTCTCCTAGCTCCTTAAACTCTGCCTGCGGGACCTCATCCCTCTTCCTACCTATGTCATTGGTCCCGATGTGGACCACGATCTCTGGCTGTTTGCCCTCTCCCCCCAGAATGCCCTGCAGCCACTCGGGTGACATCCTTGACCCTGGCACCAGGGAGGCAACATACCATCCTGGAGTCATGTCTGCGGCCGCAGAAACGCCTGTCTGCTCTCCTGAGTATCAAATCCCCAACCACTATAGCTCTCCCATCCTTCTTCCTCCCTCACCCTGTGCAGCTGAGCCACCCGTGGTGCCGTGGACTTGGCTCTGGCTGCACTCCCCAGAGCCACCATCGCCCCCACCGGTACTCAGAAGAGAATACCGGTTGGAGAGCGAGATGCACTACCTGCCTAGTCCTCCTCTTCTGTCCGGCGGTCACCCAATCCCTATCTGCCTGCACACTCTTAAGCTGCGGGGTGACCGCCTCTAGAAACGTGCTATCCACGTAGCGCTCGGTCTCGCAGATGCACCGCAGTGACCCCAGCTGCCACTCAAACTCCAAAACACGGAGCTCGAGTTGGCGCAGCTGGAGATACGTCCTGCACACATGGTCGCCCCGGCTGCGCGAAGCACCCGGGACTTCCCACATGCCACAGGATGTGCAATCCACGGGACTGAGCTGCCCTGCCATCCCTCTAGTTACACTCGCAACTATCGAGTAGAACTAAACTCTAAACCTTAGCAAAACACATCCAGCCACTACTCGGCAAACAGCCGATTCAATTAACTGGCTCTCCTTAGATATTAAAGATCACATATATTTACTGGCAGATGCTACTTGCAACAATGCCAAAGGTTTCCCACTGAAAAGAAAAAGAAAAATACTCACCAATCCATCAGCCAATCACTTATCCGCTTGGCTGTGACGTCTCACTTCGATTTTGATTTTTTTTAAACTTTGTGTCCCTGCACCAGCTGGCTGTTCCGACTGGCCCGATCTTTTATCTGGGCCTCGATCTCCCACTCCCACTCCCGCGGCTGTTCCGACTGGCGCGCCCTTTTATCTGGGCCTCGATCTCCCACTCCCACTCCCGCGGCTGCTCCGACTGGCCCGATCTTTTATCTGGGCCTCGATCTCCCACTCCCACTCCCGCGGCTGCTCCGACTGGCCCGATCTTTTATCTGGGCCTCGATCTCCCACTCCCACTCCCGCGGCTGTTCCGACTGGCCCGATCTTTTATCTGGGCCTCGATCTCCCACTCCCACTCCCGCGGCTGCTCCGACTGGCCCGATCTTTTATCTGGGCCTCGATCTCCCACTCCCACTCCCGCGGCTGCTCCAACTGGCCCGATCTTTTATCTGGGCCTCGATCTCCCACTCCCACTCCCGCGGCTGTTCCGACTGGCCCGATCTTTTATCTGGGCCTCGATCTCCCACTCCCACTCCCGCGGCTGTTCCGACTGGCCCGATCTTTTATCTGGGCCTCGATCTCCCACTCCCACTCCCGCGGCTGTTCCGACTGGCCCGATCTTTTATCTGCAGGGACTGTGTTCTACTGTTATTGCTGCTGTTAATCACATCGTGCTCATTCTGTCAGTTGGGGTTTGATTCTGCTGATGTTAACAACCCCTATAATTGGGCTGGAGTTTAATATTTTGATATTTTAAGAGTACATTGTGTCGGTATTTGATGTCACCAAGATAAGAGGAGACTAATTGATGTCCTTTTACCGACTGTTCCAATTTTGAGCCTTTTCTCCTTTCTGACTCTAGATTATTTCAGTTCTCAGACCTTTGGTTACTCTCAGGGACAAGTCCCAGCTCCCCATATCTCCCAGAGTGCCTCTCCTAGCCTTGGGATCCAGGGAAGGTATCGGTAACACGCCCAGGATCACTAAACACAGAACCCAGTCTGTCGATCACTTTCAGCTACTGGACTTAGTGTGTGCCCCACAGCATCTCTCTCACCTTCGATGTGTCAACAGAGCATCATGCCTGCAAACCTGGTTTCAATTTAAATTTGATTCCACTCAGCAAATGTATTAAAAAAATAAATACGTAAAAGTAAACTGATCACATCAAATAATTGGCAATGGTTGAGAGTCAACAAGATGAACAAGTAAACACATCACGGCCCAATAAACCAGCTCTATATTCACAGGAGAAATGCTGTCATCACACTCCTCGAGTGGACAGAATAGAGAACAATGCTAACCCTAAGAACATCTCAAATCTGTTGTGTTATGTCCTTAGATGCTCTAAGGACAAGGTCCCACACAAGAGATTAATGTGCAAAGTTAAAGCACATGGGATTGGAGGTAGTGTGCTGACGTGGATTGAGAACTGGTTGTCAGACAGGAAGCAAAGAGTAGGAGTAAATGGGTACTTTTCAGAATGGCAGGCAGTGACTAGTGGGGTACCGCAAGGTTCTGTGCTGGGGCCCCAGCTGTTTACACTGTACATTAATGATTTAGACGATGGGATTAAATGTAGTATCTCCAAATTTGCGGATGACACTAAGTTGGGTGACAGTGTGAGCTGCGAGGAGGATGCTATGAGGCTGCAGAGCGACTTGGATAGGTTAGGTGAGTGGGCAAATGCATGGCAGATGAAGTATAATGTGGATAAATGTGAGGTTATCCACTTTGGTGGTAAAAACAGAGAGACAGACTACTATCTGAATGGCGACAGATTAGGAAAAGGGGAGGTGCAACGAGACCTGGGTGTCATGGTACATCAGTCATTGAAGGTTGGCATGCAGGTACAGCAGGCGGTTAAGAAAGCAAATGGCATGTTGGCCTTCATAGCGAGGGGATTTGAGTACAGGGGCAGGGAGGTGTTGCTACAGTTGTACAGGGCCTTGGTGAGGCCACACCTGGAGTATTGTGTACAGTTTTGGTCTCCTAACCTGAGGAAGGACATTCTTGCTATTGAGGGAGTGCAGCGAAGGTTCACCAGACTGATTCCCGGGATGGTGGGACTGACCTATCAAGAAAGACTGGATCAACTGGGCTTGTATTCACTGGAGTTCAGAAGAATGAGAGGGGACCTCATAGAAATGTTTAAAATTCTGACGGGGTTAGACAGGTTAGATGCAGGAAGAATGTTCCCAATGTTGGGGAAGTCCAGAACCAGGGGACACAGTCTAAGGATAAGGGGTAAGCCATTTAGGACCGAGATGAGGAGGAATTTCTTCACCCAGAGAGTGGTGAAGCTGTGGAATTCTCTACCACAGAAAGTAGTTGAGGCCAATTCACTAAATATATTCAAAAAGGAGTTAGATGGAGTCCTTACTACTAGGGGGATCAAGGGGTATGGCGAGAAAGCAGGAATGGGGTACTGAAGTTGCATGTTCAGCCATGAACTCATTGAATGGCGGTGCAGGCTAGAAGGGCCGAATGGCCTACTCCTGCACCTATTTTCTATGTTTCTATGTTTCTATGTTTCTAATAATGACTCCACGAGGCAATGTGTTGTACTTGAAATGTAGTGACCTTAGTCCTTTATTAGCTAATTCCAGAGTGAGGATCACACCTGGTGGCCTGCCTTTTATACTAGCCAGGCACACCTGTACAGGTAACCTACAAGTCTCCCACTGCTGTGCCCTCTGGTGGCACACCTTGTGGTAATACCAACAGCAGCCATGTAGGATACATGACATCACTCTCCCCCAAGCCTTTAGTGCAAATCGCCTCTGCATTGTCTGTGCTCTGGGCTTAGCTCGATCTGGTTGACCCTTGGCGGGTCATTCGATCTTGGGTGAATGGTTGGTGCAGTCGAGTGCTGGTGGTTGCTGTTTGTGTGTGTCCCCTGGCCACTCCATTCTCTCCCTCCCACATATAGGTTATGCCGGCGGCTCAGTGCGTTCGTATACATTCACGTTCAGAGAAACAAGTTTGCATTCATTTGTGGTTCAGTTGTGTGACCGGTACGTTAGACTGGTGAGCTACAATATCGATGCGTACTGGGGATTGTTGACCGGTGCGTCAGGACAAGCTATTTCCAGAACTGCTGGATGGAGTCCAGGCAGTCTGGTGGCAGCGCGATGCCCAGTGCTGGCAGTGGGAAGCCAGTTGGCTCAAGCTGCCTGCTCTCGGGGCTGTTGTTGTTGCTCCTAGCGTCGGGCAGGTGACCTCCCTTGTCCTTTCTTTGCGCCCCGGGTCGCTGCTGCTCCCTGAGGGGCTGTCGCCCAGCAGTGCACAGGGAACTGCCGACTCGCCGGCCTGGGCCTTGTTTGGTTTGGGGTCCTGGCTGGTCTCGGTCCCCTTTGGGAGAACTGTTGCGGGTGACCCTTCGTTTCCGGGTATGGCCTTGGTGGCGATGGGGTCTGGGGGCTGCGCCTTAGCGCGGTTTGCTCTTTCAGGCTCATGGCGGTTGGTGCCATCGGGTGCCTGAGAGGTGGAGCCGATCAGGGGCAGGGTATCGATACCAGTGCCGTTGCCCTGCTGAGGTCACTTGCTCTGCAGCTCGTGTGTATCGGCTGCTTGTGGCCACACTCCATGGTGCATGACTCTGGTCCCAGGGATGCAGGCCACAGCATTGGGTAGCTCGCTGGACCTGTGTGCTCCCGATGGGTGTCTGCCCGCTGCATTGGCTGCGTGCAGTTGAAATCCTACATCGCACAACTTTTCATTACTCTGTAGCTCCGATCGCGATCGCGCGACTTTTCCTCGCTGGTTGCATGTACACAACTCTGATCATCAATTACACATTTTATCTCTAACTTACAGTTATTTTACATTGCTTGACTGTGTGGAACTGTCCCTTTAAGTGTGGTGGGTTGCAGGCCTCCTTTAAGAGAGCCTTGCTATCTTTACCCCAATCCGCTTCTCCATTTGGTGCCACGTGTTGCTCCATCAGCGCTGCCCCTCGTGGTCTGGCCGCGGCCATCTTTTTCTTCAGCGCATCACCTCGTGGTTTGGGCGCCATCTTTCCTCCATCCACGATGTCGACTGCGGTGACCCTCTTCTCCCCGGGTTCTGCCACCGAAGCTGGGAAGTCGCCTTTAGATTCGATTTTCGTCCTCCGGAGTCCTGCCACTGGAGCCTGGAAGGTGCGTTCAGGTCGTCGTGGCTGGATCATCTCCACGCAGTCGTGCTGAGCGGTCTGAGCCTCGGGTGCTGTGCTGGTCTGCTCTCCGGGTGTCGGGTCCACCCTCAGGTGAGGGCTTGCTGTGCCTCCGAATGCAGAGGACGTCGATCACTGGAGGGGTGAAGTCTTCCCACTTCCAATGGATCTTCTCCATCCACCTTCTTCCAAGCAGCATTGGTTCATCACCTGCAACAATCCACAGAGGTAACTTGTGCACCGCGCCATCGTGGAGTACCTTAACATCCGCACTACCAACGACTGGGATAAGTTCACCGGTGCAGGTGCGCAGCTTTGCCTGAACCGGGACCAACTCGGGTTGTTCAGCTTGATTGTCCCATAGCCTCTCAAAGGCTTCTTGATTCATTACTGACTGGCTCGCCCCCGTGTCCACTTCCATGAAGCCTGGAACTCCATCTATCTCGACTTCCATCCTCAACAGGGAACACTCGGTGGTGCAGGTAAACATGCTATATACCTCATCGTGGGGCTGAGCTGCCTCGCTGCCTATCGTTTCATAATCCACGCTGGATTCATGGCCATCTGCAGACTCTTCATCGACACAGTGAGTCATATTTCTCTTACACATTCACTGGAGGTGGCCCTTTTTGCTGCAGCCCTTGCATACATAGTTTCTAAAATGGCACTGGTGAGCCCTGTGATTCCCTCCACAATGCCAGTATGGAGCTACTCGATTAGTCTCCCTCGGCGGACTCTGAGTTAAGGGACTCGGGGGCCTGTTCTCTCTTCCCTGAGAGGGTTCACGTTCTACAGTCCAGCCTCTAAAAGGCATCACTCGGTGCACAGTACCTACCGGGTTTGAGTCCTGAGGGTGAGACATCTGCCTAGAACCGCAGGTCGAGGTCATGAATGCCTGGCTCACAGAGATGGCCTTCTGCAGTGTGACTGTGGTATCCGCCGACAGTAGCTTTTGAAGAAGGCCCTCATGGCCAATTCCAATGACAAAAATGTCCCGCAGCGCTTCGTTGAGGTGGTCACCGAAATCACACGATGCCGCCAGCCTCCTGAGATCTGCGGCGTACGTCGCGACTTCCTGGCCTTCGGGCCGTCGGTGGGTGTAGAACCGGTGTCTGGCTGTGAGGATGCTCTCCTTGGGCTTGAGTTGCTCCTGGATCAGGGTTACGAGCTCCTCGTACGGCTTGGTCATTGCCTTCGCTGGTGCCAGCAAGTCCCTGACGAGGCCATAGACGGTGGGCCCACAACTGCTTAGCAGGATAGCTCTGCGCTTATCAGCCAGTGTGGCCGGATTGTCGCCTGCCCGGTCGTTTGCTGTGAAGAAATGGTCAAGCCTCTCCACAAAGGCGTCCCAATCATCACCATCGGCGAACTGCTGCAACGTACCAAGGGTAGCCATTTTCGCGTGAAAGTCCATAATCTCATCGGCAGTTGTTGTGTCCTGAGATGCTCTAACAATGACTTCACGAGGCAATGTGTTGTACTGGAACTGTAGTGACCTTAGTCCTTTATTTGTTAACTCCAGAGTGAGGACCACACCTGGTGGCCTGCCTTTTATACTAGGCCAGGCACACCTGTGCAGGTAACCTACAAGTCTCCCACTGCTGTGCCCTCTGGTGGCACACCTTGTGATAGTACAAACAGTAGCCAGGTAGGATACATGACATGTTGTTAATATCTTTCAAATCCTGACTGGTACAATCTGTCGGTTTCTTTTCCGTTGCAGTGAATGGAAGATTAGAGGGATGTTGGCATATGGAACTCAAGTTAATTCAGCTTCTGAAAGGTGTTCGTGTTAAATTCATTCGATAGAAGGGAAAATGTGGTTGGTATCATTAGAGAGAGGGAGAGAGAGAGACAGAGTTCACTGAGCAACAGCTGGTGTTTGCAACTAACTGGCCATGGATATTTCCATCGTAGAATGTTTAGATTAGAAATATTATGTTGGGCTAAGAAATGTCTAAAGACCAGTGGTTTGTGCTTGCCAGAGTCTTTTTATGTGCTTCTAATGTTGTTGATGCATGTTGAAGAAAATGCAGACTTGTGTCTTTGGACTATGCAGTAGCCAGGGACGACTATATTAGGTACTGCCTGCTCCAGTTTGATGAGAGGTGTTGTGTATGCAATAAAGGTACAAACTGAGTATTGTTTAACTGAACAAGGTACAACCTTGGCTTTGCTTTACTACGGCCCAAAGTGCCTGACTCACAAAATGGCTGGCCTTTTATACCAGAGCTGCACCACATGCGTGCTGCTCAGTGGCCTCCAACAATGACACCATCTGGTGGCTTCAAACAGCATGTACACGCGTGACAATACCCTCCTCTGAGATCTTATCACGGGGGATTTGAGTATAGGAGCAGGGAGATTGTACTGCAGTTGTACAGGGCCTTGGTGAGGCCTCACCTGGAATATTGTGTTCAGTTTTGGTCTGCTAATCTGAGGAAGGACGTTCTTGCTATTGAGGGAGTGCAGCAAAGGTTCACCAGACTGATTCCCGGGATGGCAGGACTGACATATGAAGAGAGACTGGATCAACTGGGCTTTTATACACTGGAGTTTAGAAGGATGAGAGGGGATCTCATAGAAACTTACAAGATTCTGACGGGACTGGACAGGTTAGATGCGGGAAGAATGTTCCCGATGATGGGGAAGTCCAGAACCAGGGGACACAGTCTTAGGATAAGGGATAGGCCATTTTGGACTGAGATGAGGAGAAACATCTTCATTTAGAGAGTTGTTAACCTGTGGAATTCCCTGCCGCAGAGAGTTGTTGATGCCAGTTCATTGGATATATTCAAGAGGGAGTTAGATATGGCCCTTACGGCTAAGGGGATCAAGGGGTATGGAGAGAAAGCAGGAAAGGGGTACTGAGGTGAATGATCAGCCATGAACTCATTGAATGGTGGTGCAGGCTCGAAGGGCCAAATGGCCTACTCCTGCACCTATTTTCTATGTTTCTATGTCTTTCACAGGTTGAGACGGTCCGGTGCTTTACGCTCCCGGGTTGACCGTCTCAGTTCGATTCCGGCCTTGGGTGAATGTGCGGAGTCTGCTGTGGCTGGTGGCTGGGTGGCTGACTTGTTGGGGGTATCAGTGGTAATGTCAGGAATTGCAAGTCCATTTTTATTGAACAAGTCCGTGATGGAAATTCCAGGTTCACTGATGACCCTTGAGTCCACTGAAGGCTGCTGGTAGGTTGGTTGGTCGGCGACGGTTTCTTCGCCCGACTGCTCTGGCTCGTCTGTGTGCCTCAGCTTTGTCTGATCCATGTGTCTCCTGCAAGTTTGCCCATTGTTGAGTTTAATAACAAATACTCTGTTGCCCTCCTTGGCTATGACTGTACCAGCGATCCATTTGGGACCATGACCATAATTCAACACATATACAGGATCATTAACAGAAATCTTGTGTGACACAGTTGTGCGATCGTGGTACCCTTGTTGACTCTGTCTTCTGTATTCAACATGATTACTTAAATCCGGGTGTACAAGGGATAACTTGGTCTTAAGACCTCTTTTCATCATGAGTTCAGCTGACGAGACCTCTGTGAGTGTGTGGGGTCTTGTCCTGTAACTCAGCAGTATGCAAGACAAGCGGGTCTGCAGTGACCCACGGGTTACTCTCCTCATGCTTTGCTTGATAATTTGTACTGCATGTTTTGCTTGCCTGTTAGATGCAGGCTTGAACAGTGCTGACCTTACATGTTTTATGCCGTTAAGTTTTACAAACACCTGAAACTCCTGACTGGTGAAGCCCGACCCATTGTTGCTCACCACTGTGGCAGGCAGACCATGTGTCGCGAACATGACATTAAATTTCTATGGTTGCCGTGGATGTGCTGAATGACATGATTATGCATTCTATCTGTTGTGTATCTGTAAAGCATGCACTCCCATGTTCTGCCACCAGGGAGCGCATCCCCTGAAGTCCCAAGGGATCCCAGCATCCCTTGGGAGCACTGTATATAAGCCAGCCCCTAAGGCCTGTTCCTCACTCTGGAGTGTCTTAATAAAGACTGAGGTCACTGTTACTTTAACCTCCCTGTGTGCAGCCTCATCTGTGTTAGGAACACAATAACTGCCGATGAGTATTCGAATCCAACGCAAAGATGCAGCAAACTGTAGGCATCCTGGAGAAGTTCTCGGAGGGTGAGGACTGGGAAGCCTATGTCGAACGGTTAGACCAGTACTTTGTAGCCAATGAGCTGGACGGAGAAGGAAGCGCTGCAAAAAGGAGAGTGGTCCTCCTCACGGTTTGCGAGGCACCAACCTACAGCCTCATGAAGAATCTTCTGGCACTGGTGAAACCCATAGATAAGTCGTATGAGGAGCTGTGTACACTGGTTCAGGAGCATCTTAACCCGAGGGAGAGCGTGCTGATGGCGAGGCATCGGTTCTACACGTGCCAGCGATCTGAAGGTCAGGAAGTGGCGAGCTACGTCACCGAGCTAAGGCGACTTGCAGGACAATGTGAGTTTGATGGCTACCTGGAGCAAATGCTCAGAGACGTTTTTGTACTGGGCATTGGCCACGAGACCATCCTATGAAAACTTTTGACTGTAGAGACACCGACCCTCAGTAAGGCCATTGCGATAGCACAGGCGTTCATGCCCACCAGTGATAACACCAAACAAATCTCTCAGCACACAAGTGCTAGCAATGTTCATAAATTAACTGGAACTGTGTTTGCGAGCAGAAATGTACAGGGCAGAAACCACGAGTCTGCAACTGCCAGCAGGCGTCAGGTGACCCAGATGACTCAGAGTCCGCAACAAAGGATGCAAGGCAATTCACACCTTATTGGCATTGTAGGGGCTTCCATTCAGCCTATTCATGCCGCTTCAAAGGGTATGTTTGCAAGAGCTGTGGAACAATGGGGCACCTGCAATGAGCTTGCAGATGAGCTGCAAGCTCTGCAAAACCTGCTAACCACCACGTGACAGAGGAAGATCGGTCCATGGTGGATCAAAGCAATTTTGAGCCTCAGAGAGAGGAGGCAGAAGTACATGGGGTGCACACATTTTCGACGAAATGTCCACCTATAATGCTAAATGTAAAATTGAATGGCTTACCCGTAGCCATGGAACTGGACACTGGCGCTAGCCAATCCATCATGAGTAAAAAGATGTTTGAGAGACTGTGGTGCAACAAGGCACTCAGACCAGCCCTGAGCCCCATCCACACGAAACTGAGAACGTACACAAAAGAGTTCATCACTGTCCTGGGCAGCGCCATGGTCAAGGTCACCTATGAGGGCATGGTGCATGAACTGCCACTTTGGATTGTCCCGGGCGATGGCCCCACACTGCTTGGAAGGAGCTGGCTGGGCAAAATCCGCTGGAACTGGGATGACATCCGAGTGCTATCACATGTCGATGAGGCCTCATGTACCTAGGTTCTTATCAAATTTCATTCCCTTTTTGAGCCAGGCATTGAAAACTTTTCTGGGGTGAAGGTGCGGATCCACTTGGTCCCAGAGCCATGACCCATTCACCACAAGGCGCGAGTGGTACCTCACATGATGAGGGAGAGAGTGGAAATCGAGCTGGACAGGCTGCAACGCGAGGGCACCATCTCCTCAGTGGAATTCAGTGAGTGGGCCAACCCGATTGTTCCAGTACTCCAAAGGATTGGCACGGTCAGGATTTGCGGCGATTATAAAGTAACTATTAATCGTTTCTCGCTACAGGACCAATACCCGCTACCTAAGGCAGACGACCTATTTGCGATGCTGGCAGGAGGCAAGATGTTCACCAAGCTCGACCAGACTTCGGCCTACATGACGCAGGAGCTGGAGGAGTCTTCAAAGGGCCTCACCTGCATCAACACGCACAAGGGACTATTAATCTACAACAGATGCCCGTTTGGAATTCGGTCGGCTGCAACGATCTTCCAGAGAAACATGGAGAGCCTACTCAAGTCTGTACCACGCACGGTGGTTTTTCAGGACGACATATTAATCATGGGTTGGGACACCGCCGAGCACCTACAAAACCTGGAGGAGGTCCTCCAGCGACTGCGGCTGAAGAGGTCGAAATGCGTCTTCATGGCAACAGAAGTGGAGTTTTTGGGGAGAAAGATCGCGCCGGACGGTATTTGGCCCACAGACCCCAAGACAGAGGCTATCAGGAACGCGCCCAGGCCACAGAACGTCACGGAGCTGCGGTCGTTCCTGGGACTCCTTAACTATTTTGGTAACTTCCTACCAGGGTTAAGCACCCTTTTATAGAGCCCCTACATGTGTTATTGTGTAAAGTTGAGAACTGGGTATTGGGAAAAAACCAAGTAATTGCTTTTGAGAAAGCCAGAAACATGTTATGCTCCAACAAGTTGCTTGTATTGTATAACCCGTGTAAAAGACTTGTGCTAGCATGTGATGCATCATCGTACAGAGTCAGGTGTGTATTACAACAAGCTAACGTTGCGAGGAAGTTATAACCTGTCGCCTATACCTCCAGGAGCTTGCCTAAGGCCGAGAGAGCTGATAGCATGATTGAGAAAGAGGCATTAGCGTGTGTGTTCGGGTTAAAGAAAATGCATCAGTACCTGCTTGGCCTCAAATTTGAGCTGGAAACCGATCACAAGCCCCTCATATCCCTGTTCGCTGAAAACAAGGGGATAAATACTAATGCCTCAGCCCGCATACAAAGGTGGGCACTTGCGCTATCAGCGTATAACTATACCATCTGCCACAGGCCAGGCACCGATAACTGTGCGGATGCTCTCAGTTGGCTACCATTGCCCACCACGGGGGTGGAAATGGCGCAGCCTGCAAACTTGTTGATGGTGGCGCAGCCCACAGACTTGTTGATGGTCATGGAAGCGTTTGAAAATGATAAATCACCTGTCACGGCCCACCAGATTAGGACTTGGACCAGCCAAGATCCTCTGCTGTCCCTAGTAAAAAACTGTTTACTGCATGGGAGCTGGGCCAGCATCCCCGGTGAAATGCAAGAGCTAATCAAGCCGTTCCAGCGGTGAAAGGATGAGCTGTCCATTCAGGCAGACTGCCTGTTGTGGGGTAATTGCGTAGTGCTACCCAAAAAGGGCAGGGAGACGTTCATCTCAGATCTCCACAGCACACACCCGGGTACAGTAATGATGAAAGCGATAGCCAGATCCCATGTGTGGTGGCCCGGTATCGACTCTGACTTAAGAGTCCTGTGAATGGCAATGCAGCGTGTGTGCTCAGTTGAGCAACACGCCCAGAGAGGCACCACTAAGTTTCTGTTCCTGGCCCTCCAGACCATGGTCGAGGATCCATGTCGACTATGCGCGCCCGTTTCTCGGTAAAATGTTCCTGGTGGTGGTGGATGCTTTTTCAAAATGGATTGAATGTGAAATAATGTCGGGAAGCACTGTCACCGCCACCACTGAAAGCCTGAGGGCCATGTTTGCCATCCACAGCCTGCCTGACATACTGGTCAGTGACAACGGGCCATGTTTCACCAGTGCCGAATTTGAAGAATTCATGACCCGGAATGGGATCAAACATGTCACCTCGGCCCCGTTTAAACCAGCCTCCAATGGGCAAGCAGAGCGGGCAGTACAAACAATCAAACAGAGCCTTAAACGAGTCACAGAAGGCTCACTCCAAACCCGCCTGTCCCGAGTACTGCTCAGCTACTGCACGAGACCCCACTCACTCACAGGGGTGCCCCCGGCTGAGCTACTCATGAAAAGGACACTTAAAACCAAACTCTCGCTGGTTCACCCCAACCTGCATGATCAGGGAGTAGGGTGTTTGTCGTCAAACTAGACAATGGACAAATTTGCAGAAAGCACCTGGACCAAACGAGGCTGCGGTTCACAGACTGCCCTGAACAACCCACAGCACACACCACCTTTTTCGAGCCCACAACACACACCCAAAGGATCAATGACACCACCCCCGATCAGGAAATTGAACCCATCATGCCCAACAGCCCAGCAGGGCCAACAACACATTGCCAGCCGAGCGAGGGCAGAGCCAACACACCAGAACAGACATTTGTACCGAGGCGGTCCACCAGGGAAAGAAAGGCTCCCGACCGCCTCACCTTGTAAATAGTTTTCAATTTTACTTTGCGGGGGAGAGATGTTGTGTATTTGTAAAGCATGCACTCCCATGTTCTGCCACCAGGGAGCGCATCCCCTGAAGTCCCAAGGGATCCCAGCATCCGTTGGAAGCACTGTATATAAGCCGGCTCCTAAGGCCTGTTCCTCACTCTGGAGTGTCTTATTAAAGACTGAGGTCACTGTTACTTTAAACTCCCTGTGTGCAGGCTCATCTGTGTTAGGAACACAACACTATCTACTTCGAATAAGGATCCACCACCACTAAAAACATCTTGCCTAGGAAGGGACCTGCAAAATCTACATGGATCCTGGACCAAGGTTTGGATGGCCATGACTACAGACTCAGTGGCGATTCCGCTGGTGCTTTGCTGAGCTGCATGCAGGTGTTGCACTGATGCATGCATGCTTCCAGCTCAGAATCAATTCCTGGCCACCATACGTGGGACCTGGCGATGGCCTTCACCATCACTATACCAGGATGTGTGCTGTGTAACTCAGGCACAAACTTCTCTCTCCCTTTCTTAGGCATTACAACGCGATTGCCCCACAAAATGCAATCTGCTTGAATAGACAGTTCGTCGTTGCGTCGAATGTACTGTTTGGCCTCCTCGCACATTTGCTTTGGTGTGGCAGACCAATCCCCTTTGAGAATGCAACCTTTAACCACCGATAATATTGGGTCCTGGCTGGTCCAGGTCTTAACTTGTTGAGCCGTGACAGGGCTACCTTCACTCTCAAAAGCATCCATGATTAACATTAAATCTGCCGGTTGTGGTGTTTCCACCTCCGGTGTGGGCAACGGCAACTGGCTCAAAGCTTCGGCACAATTCTCTGTGCCACGTCTGTGGTGAATGACATAATCATAGGCAGATAATGTCAGCGCCCACCTTTGAATGCGGGATGGACAGTTGGTATTGATACCTTTGCTCTCGGAAAACAACGAAATGAGCGGCTTGTGATCGGTCTCCAATTCAAACCTCAGACCCAACAAGTATTGATGCATCTTTTTAACACCGTGCACACATGCTAAAGCTTCTTTTTCTACCATACTGCAGGTTCTTTCTGCTTTAGACAAACTTTTGGATGCATACGCGACAGGTTGAACTTTCCCCGACTCATTGGCTTGTTGTAACACGCAACCAATTCTATATGACGATGCGTCACAGGCCAAAACTAAACATTTACATGGATCATAATGTACCAGCAGCTTGTTCGAGCAAAGCAGATTGGTGGCTTTCTCGAAAGCTCTGTCTTGCAATGCGCCTCACACCCAGTTGTTGCCTTTTCTCAATAGCATGTGCAGTGGTTCAAGTAAGGTGCTCAATTTAGGTAGGAAGTTACCAAAGTAGTTGAGTAGACCCAGGAACGAACGCAGCTCCGTCACGTTCTATGGCTTGGGTGCATTCTTGATGGCTTTGATTTTCACATCAGTAGGTCTGATGCCATTAGTGGTGATTTTTCTCCTGAGGAATTCGATCTCCGGTGCCATGAAGACGCACTTCGAACATTTAAGTCTGAGTCCCACTCTGTCCAAACACAGTAGAACCTCTTCCAGGTTGTTCAGATGTTCCTTGGAGTCACGACCGGTGATCAGGATGTCATCTTGGAACACGACAGTTCTGGGAACGGACTTCAGTAGACTTTCCATATTCCTCTGAAATATTGCTGCAGCCGAGCGAATTCTGAAAGGGCTCCTGTGGTAAATAAACAGTCCTTTGTGCGTGTCAATGCACGTAAGTCATTTTGACGTCTCAACCAACTCCTGCGTCTTATAGGCCGACGTCAAGTCCAGTTTTGTGAACGACTTCCCTCCGGCTAGCGTCGCAAACAAGTCATCAGCCTTCGGTAACGGGTACTGATCTTGTTTCAAAACCCTGTTGATCGTAGCCTTGTAGTTCCACAGATTCTGACTGTGCCATCACTTTCCAGCATAGGAACAATGACACTGGCCCATTCATTAAATTCTATTGGTGATATGATCCCTTCATACTGGAGTCTGTCCAATTCAATTTCGACCTTCTCCCTCATCATATACGGCACTGCCCGAGCTTTATGATGGACGGGTCTTGCATCTGAGTCCACGTGGATCTGCACCTTGGCTCCTGTGAAGTCACCGATACCCGGTTCGAACTGCAAGGGGAACTTGCTCAATACTTGGGCACATGTATCTTCCTCTGACGACAACGCCTTTATGTCGTTTCAGTCGCATCTGATTTTCTCCAACCAGCTCCTGCCGAGCAGCGTTGGGCCATCGCCTGGAACAAACCACAACGGTAACTCGTGAACTGCACCATTATACGTAACGTTCATTTATGCACTGCCAATCACCTTTATCAGTTCTTTGGTGTATGTGCACAGCTTGGCGTTAACAGGGCTCAGCCTGGGCCTCACAGTCTTAGTATCCCACAGCTTATTAAATGCCCTCTCGTTCATGATCGATTGACTCGCCCCTGTGTCCAGTTCCATTGATACCCGTATCCCGTAAAACTTCACATGAATCAAAATTGGTTTACTCTTGGTTATGAAAGAGTACAGCCCATACACTTCCTCCTCTGGCATCTCGGATTACGTATCCAGATCCGTGCAAGTCTGACTCTTATCCTCCACGTGGTGTGTCGCAGCACGCTTGCTCATCTGCGGACACTTGCGCTGGAGATGCCCCACTCTCAGACAGCCTTTGCAACTATATTGCTTAAATCGGCACTGCTGATTTCCCCCACAATCCAACACGGAGAAGTCGGATACATTCCCGCTGGCGGACTTTGGGTAGCCACAGGTTTCATGAACGCAGCCGGATAGGCCCTGCCATGTACCGCTCTGCCGAACGCCGAATCAATTGCACTTACAGTACTTGCCGAGGATCGACTCTTCACCGATATTTGCTTGAAACTCCTGTCCATCGTCATACATGATTGAGCAATCTGGATGGCCCTTTTTAAATCCAACTCCTCCAGCGCCAGACATTTTGCGCAGGATCACCTCGTTGTTTTTACCGATAACAAAGAAGTCCCATAAGAACATTAGAACATAAGAATTAGGAACAGGAGTAGGCCATCTAGCCCCTCGAGCCTGCTCCGCCATTCAACAAGATCATGGCTGATCTGGCCGTGGACTCAGCTCCACTTACCTGCCCGCTCCCCGTAACCCTTAATTCCCTTATTGGTTAAAAATCTATCTGTGATTTGAATACATTCAATGAGCTAGCCTCAACTGCTTCCTTGGGCAGAGAATTCCACAGATTCACAACCCTCTGGGAGAAGAAATTCCTTCTCAACTCGGTTTTAAATTGGATCCCCTGTATTTTGAGGCTGTGCCCCCTAGTTCTAGTCTCCCCGACCAGTGGAAACAACCTCTCTGCCTCTATCTTGTCTATCCTTTTCATTATTTTCAATGTTTCTATAAGATCACCCCTCATCCTTCTGAACTCCAACGAGTAAAGACCCAGTCCACTCAATCTATCATCATAAGGTAACCCCCTCATCTCCGGAATCAGCCTAGTGAATCGTCTCTGTACCCCCTCCAAAGCTAGTATATCCTTCCTTAAATAAGGTGACCAAAACTGCACGCAGTACTCCAGGTGCGGCCTCACTAATACCCTATACAGTTGCAGCAGGACCTCCCTGCTTTTGTACTCCATCCCTCTCGCAATGAAGGCCAACATTCCATTTGCCTTCCTGATTACCTGCTGCACCTGCAAACTAACTTTTTGGGATTCATGCACAAGGAGCCCCAGGTCCCTCTGCACCGCAGCATGTTGTAATTTCTCCCCATTCAAATAATATTCCCTTTTACTGTTTTTTTTCCCCAAGGTGGATGACCTCACATTTTCCGACATTATATTCCATCTGCCAAACCTTAGCCCATTCGCTTAACCTATCTAAATCTCTTTGCAGCCTCTTTGTGTCCTCTACACAACCCGCTTTCCCACTAATCTTTGTGTCACCTGCAAATTTTGTTACACTACACTCTGTCCCCTCTTCCAGGTCATCTATGTATATTGTAAACAGTTGTGGTCCCAGCACCGATCCCTGTGGCACACCACCAACCACTGATTTCCAACCCGGAAAGTACCCATTTATCCCGACTCTCTGCTTTCTGTTAGCCAGCCAATTCTCGATCCATGCTAATACATTTCCTCTGACTCCGCGTACCTTTATCTTCTGCAGTAACCTTTTGCGTGGCACCTTATCAAATGCCTTTTGGAAATCTAAATACACCGCATCCATCAGTACACCTCGATCCACCATGCTCGTTATATCCTCAAAGAATTCCAGTAAATTAGTTAAACATGATTTCCCCTTCATGAATCCATGTTGCGTCTGCTTGATTGCACTATTCCTATCCAGATGTCCCGATATTTCTTCCTTAATGATAACTTCAAGCATTTTCCCCACTACAGATGTTAAACTAACCGGCCTATAGTTACCTGCCTTTTGTCTGCCCCCTTTTTTAAACAGAGCCGTTACATTAGCTGCTTTCCAATCCACTGATACCTCCCCAGAGTCCAGAGAATTTTGGTAGATTATAACGAATGCATCTGCTATAACTTCTGCCATCTCTTTTAATACCCTGGGATGCATTTCATCCAGACCAGGGAACTTGTCTACCTTGAGTCCCATTAGCCTGTCCAGCACTACCCCCGTAGTGATAGTGATTATCTCAAGGTCCTCCCTTCCCACATTCCCGTGACCAGCAATTTTTGGCATGGTTTTTGTGTCTTCCACTGTGAAGACCGAAGCAAAATAATTGTTTAAGGTCTCAGCCATTTCCACATTTCCCATTATTAAATCCCCCTTCTCATCTTCTAAGGGACCAACATTTACTTTAGTTACTCTTTTCTGTTTTATATATTGGTAAAGCTTTTACTATCTGTTTTTATGTTTTGCGCAAGTTTATTTTTGTAATCTATCTTTCCTTTCTTTATTGCTTCCTTAGTCATTCTTTGCTGTCGTTTAAAATTTTCCTAACCTTCTAGTTTCCCACTAACCTTGGCCACCTTATATGCATTGGTTTTTAATTTGATACTCTCCTTTATTTCCTTGGTTATCCACGGCTGGTTATCCCTTCTCTTACCGCCCTTCTTTTTCACTGGAATATATTTTTGTTGAGCACTATGAAAGAGCTCCTTAAAAGTCCTCCACTGTTCCTCAATTGTGCCACCGTTTAGTCTGTGTTTCCAGTCTACTTTAGCCAACTCTGCCCTCATCCCACTGTAGTCCCCTTTGCTTAAGCATAGTACGCTCATTTGAGACACTACTTCCTCACCCTCAATCTGTATTACAAATTCAACCATACTGTGATCACTCATTCCGAGAGGATCTTTTATGAGGAGATCGTTTATTTTTCCTGTCTCATTACACAGGACCAGATCTAAGATAGCTTGCTCCCTTGTAGGTTCTGTAACATACTGTTCTAAGAAACAATCCCGTATGTATTCTATGAATTCCTCCTCAAGGCTACACCGTGCGATTTGATTTGACCAATCGATATGTAGGTTAAAATCCCCCATGATTACTGCTGTTCCTTTTTCACATGCCTCCATTATTCCCTTGATTATTGCCCGCCCCACCATGAAGTTATTATTTGGGGGCCTATAAACTACGCTCACCAGTGACTTTTACCCCTTACTATCTCTAATCTCCACCCAATGATTCAACATTTTGTTCATTTACTTTATTTCGAATGTTGCGTGCGTTTAGGTAGAGTGTTTTAATACTAGTTTTTAAACCATGATTTTTAGTTTCGACCTCTCCTGCAGTCCCTTTATATTCATACATATTGTCCCTTCCTGTCACCTTGTGGTTTACACTTAGCCCAGTGCTACTCTGCTCTGTTGCCTCCTATCTTTTGCATTCTTTCTTGAGGTCCTGTTCATCTGAGTTCTCACCCACTCTAACTAGCTCAGAGCCCTCGCCTGGGTTCCGAATACTCCTCGTATTGAGGCACCAAGCTTTCATGCTAGCCTTTTTATTACACTTTGACCCTTTAGAATTTTGCTGTGCAGTGGCCCTTTTTGTTTTTTGCCTTGGGTTTCTCTGCCCTCCACTTTTACTCATCTCCTTTCGGTCTTTCGCTTTTGTCTCCATTTTGTTTCCCTCTGTCTCCCTGCATTGGTTCCCATCCCCCTGCCATATTAGTTTAACTCATCCCTAACAGCATTAGCAAACACTCCCCCTTGGACATTGGTTCCGAACCGCAGTATGTCTGCCAATACTGTCCCAAACTGGCACGGCCCTGCTAGATGTTTCAGGTCGGCAACGAATTCCGCCGCGCTCTGGCCCTCCGATCGAACGTGTGTATAAAACCTGTATCTTCAGATGTCGTCGTTTGGCTTGAGGTGCTCCCGTACCAATGTACACAACTCCTCGTACGTTTTCTCTGTTGGATCACTAGGCATGAGTAGATTCTTTATCAGACCATAGATCTTTGAACCGTACACAGTGAGGAACACGGCCTGGCGCCAATCTGCATTATCGACCCCTTTCATTTTGTTGGCCACGAAGTACTGGTTCAAACAGCTCACAAAGTCTGCCCAATCTTCTCCCTCCACGAATCGCTCTAAAAATCCAATCGTGCTCATTTTGCAAACAAAGACTCTTGTATTCTTGTCGCCAAACGTTATGTATGCAATAAAGGTACAAACTGAGTACTGTTTAACTGAACAAGGTACAACCTTGGCTCTGCTTTACTATGGCTCAAAGTGCCTGACTCACAAAATGGCTGGCCTTTTATACCAGAGCAGCACCATGCATATGCTGCTTAGTGGTCTCCAACAATGACACCATCTGGTGGTTACAAACAGCATGTACAAGAGGTTTATGGCATAGCAAGAGGTCCAGCAGTTTTAAGAATTTAACTCGTTATCTGCAAACATCGAATGTCACAGCGTGCTGACAAAATTGGACAGTCGACTATCCTATTGGGTTGAATTATCGGGATCGATTGTCATAGAACTGTTGCAGAATTGAATTCTTATAGAATGGAAAAATAGTGAAGTTATGCTTAACCTGTATCAAACATTGGTTAGACTGCACTTAAGACTACTGCATACAATTCTGGTTGCCATATTAAAAAAAGGATATAGATGCATCCCTGAAACAAAGAAAATAGCCTGTACCATCATTCAATATGATCATGGCTGATCATGCAACTTCAGTACCCCATTCCTGCTTTCTCTCCATACCCGTTGATCCCGTAAGCCGTAAGGGTCACATCTAACTCCCTCTTGAATATATCTAACGAACTGGCCTCAACAACTTGCTGTGGTAGAGAATTCTACAGGTTCACAATTCTCTGAGTGAAGAAGCTTCTCCTCATCTCGGTCCTAAATGGCCTACCCCTTATCCTTATCCTGAGACTGTGACCTCTGGTTCTGGACTTCCCCAACATCGGGAACATTCTTCCTGCATCTGAACTGTCCAATCCCGTCAGAATTTTATATGTTTCTATGAGATCCCCTCTCATTCTTCTAAATTCCAGTGAATATAAGCCTCGTTGATCCAGTTTTCCTTCATATGTCAGTGCTGCCAGCTTAGTAGCAGGCCAGGTAGAAAAGGTGGTTAAGAAGGCATACGGAATACTTTTATTATATTCTATGCCTTTATTAGCCAAGGCATAGAATATATGAGCAGGTAGGTTATGCTTGAACTGTATAAAACACTGGTTAGGCCACAGCTGGAGTACTGCGTGCAGTTCTGGTCACCGCATTACAGGAACGGTGTGATTGCACTGGAGAGGGTACAGAGGAGATTTATGAGGATGTTGCCGGGAGTGGAGAATCTTAGCTATGAGGACAAAATGGATCGGCGGGATTTGTTTTCCTTGGAATAGAGGAGGCTGAGGGAAGACCTCATTGAGGTGTATAAAATTATGAGGGGCCTAGATAGAGTGGATAGAAAGGGCCTGTTTCCCTTAGCGGAGTGATCAACAACCAGGGGGCATGAATTTAAGGTAATTGGTAGAAGGTTTAGAGGGGATTTGAGGGGAAATTTCTTCACCCAGAGGGTTGTGGGGGTCTGGAACGCACTGCCTGACAGAGTGGTAGAAGCAGAAACCCTCACCACATTTAAAAATACTTGGATGTGCACTTGAAGTGCTGTAACCTACAAAGCTACGGACCTAGAGCTGGAAAGTGGGATTAGGCCGGATAGCCTCTTGTTGGCCGCGCGGACACGATGGGCCGAAATGGCCTCCTTCTACGATTGGTATATTTGTACTCCAATAACAAACTCAATCAGCGGCAAATAGGTCTTTATTTCACTCTGCTGGCAAACAGCGTGCTACAATTTTACAAAGTTAAATCATCCAACATTAATTTCGGAGAAATTCACTGGCAGTGACCAGTGCAGCCTCAGGTATGGAGATTTGCATCCTGAGGAACAATCAGGATCTCTGCAAACATCCCCGTGTCCCGTTCTCTCCCCCCGTGTCCCGTTCTCTCCCCCCGTGTCCCGTTCTCTCCCCCCGTGCCCCGTTCTCTCCCCCCGTGTCCCGTTCTCTCCCCCCGTGTCCCGTTCTCTCCCCCCGTGCCCCGTTCTCTCCCCCCGTGCCCCGTTCTCTCCCCCCGTGTCCCGTTCTCTCCCCCCGTGTCCCGTTCTCTCCCCCCGTGTCCCGTTCTCTCCCCCCGTGTCCCGTTCTCTCCCCCCGTGCCCCGTTCTCTCCCCCCGTGTCCCGTTCTCTCCCCCCGTGTCCCGTTCTCTCCCCCGTGTCCCGTTCTCTCCCCCCGTGTCCCGTTCTCTCCCCCCGTGTCCCGTTCTCTCCCCCCGTGCCCCGTTCTCTCCCCCCGTGTCCCGTTCTCTCCCCCCGTGTCCCGTTCTCTCCCCCCGTGTCCCGTTCTCTCCCCCCGTGTCCCGTTCTCTCCCCCCGTGCCCCGTTCTCTCCCCCCGTGTCTCCCGTTCTCTCCCCCCGTGTCCCGTTCTCTCCCCCCGTGTCCCGTTCTCTCCCCCCGTGTCCCGTTCTCTCCCCCCGTGTCCCGTTCTCTCCCCCCGTGTCCTGTCCCGTTCTCTCCCCCCGTGTCCCGTTCTCTCCCCCCGTGTCCCGTTCTCTCCCCCCGTGTCCTGTCCCGTTCTCTCCCCCCGTGTCCCGTTCTCTCCCCCCGTGTCCCGTTCTCTCCCCCCGTGTCCCGTTCTCTCCCCCCGTGTCCCGTTCTCTCCCCCCGTGTCCCGTTCTCCCCCCCCCCATGTCCCATTCTCCCCCATGTTTGCTGACATCACCCCATGAACGGCCTAGCTCTAATTTTAAGATTATTCCCCCTTGTTCTGGACTCCCCACCCCCGCACCAGAGGAAATAATTTCTCCCCATCTCCCCTATCAACTTCTTTAATGGTCTTAAACATCTGGATGAGATCACCCCTTAATCTTCTCTACTCGCGGATATACAAGCCCAGTTTGTGCAACCTGCCCTTTTCAGCCTCGATCCATCAATCTTGCCTTCAATCTCGGTCTAGTACTCAGTCTCTGCTCTGTCTAATTCCATGAGGAATCTCTTGATGCTGTGGTTGCTCATGTCCCAGAACTGCCTCCTCACATAATAGTTCCACCCATCGCCCCCACCCCTGCCCTGGGCTGTGGTCCCTCTCCCCCCGCTCCCGCTCCCACTCCCCCCGGCGTTGTCAGCGAACAAGGCTGAAAAGTTGAATTTGAAGTGGATAGGGAGGCCCTCGCCATCTCTGGGGAACTCAGTCCGCCAGCCGTGAAGGTTCCCCAGAACAGCGGGCGCCTGGCCGTCACACGATGTGATCAGGAGCTGGAGGGGCTCTCCAATCACCGCAAACAACTCGTCACCATCTTTCAACAATGAACCGGCTGACGCTCTGGCGGCTACACACAGAAAATGATATTCAAAAACCAACCAATGCATCGGAATGAGCTGCCAGCCTGGAGATCGCCAATCCACAATACAGAGTGTGTAGGGGACCCGAAACCCCTCCTGGTGATGGATTACATACTGGGTCACTCCGGACTGACCTTCGGTGCCGCCAGTTAGTTGGAACCTGAACGGATCCTCCCAGTCCACACCCAGGATGTAATTGACCAGGCCGCTGATCAGATCGTTTCTCTCCGATTCCTCATCCCCAAGGACCAGGATTGTCCTGTAATAGCTCGAGCTCCCGGCTTCTCCAAAGACGCGCTTTCTCCATGTGTAAAACATAATTACCCCTCCCTCCGTGTCCTCGGTCCGAGGGAGCTGGTAGACCGCCGGCCTCCCGTCCTTCACCAGCCGACTCATTCCGCGAACCCTCTCCGCTAACTGAGCGGGGCTCATCTCCCTCGAGGTGAGCGCCCTCACCTCCCGGCTCGGAGCACCGACTCCCGCTGCCCCGCAGTCAGCGCTCACCCTGATCCTGTAGCCCGTGGCGACGGTCAGATTGCCCAGACTGCACTCACGGCTCCCACTCTGGGTCCTCATCTCGGTCCACGGGCCTTCCTGGCCCTGGTCCTTCCGATATTGGACAATGTAGTGTCCGATATTCACCCCCTCGCCGAGCCGGGCAGGAGGGGCCCAGGTGACGGTTAGTGAGGTGGGTTGGACGTCGGATACTGAAACCTCGCCGGGTGAGGCGGCAGGGAGAGTGAGGACACCGGGAGTGGCATCACTGAGCAAACCCGCCCATGGGTTGTACACGGGGGCGAACCTGAACCGATAGGCTTTGTGTGGCTGTAATCCGGACACTGTGAAGGTCTCTGTGCCATCCTGTGTGTCCTGCCAGGTCCAATCCCTGTCTCCCACACACGTGTACCCTACCCTGAATATCAACACCTGTCCCATGTTACCTCCGGGGGCCTTGAGCTGTAATGTTACACTGCATTCGGTTGTTCCACTGACCAATGGCATCTCAGGTTTTTGCAGTGTGAATTCCTTAGTCACCAAAATTCCCTGATCGTACAGGAAATTCGATGCCCCGGTACAACTCTGGTCATCCACCGAAGCGATCGCGACCTTGCAGCTCAGGCATTCTTCATCTTTGACCAGCAATATAGTTCCAGCGACAATAAGCAAGATATTGAGAGCAACCTGCAGATGATGATTAAGAAGATCCCAAACTGCGACATCGAGGGAAAGGGCTCCATGAGTATGTCAGCGACTGAGAAGCAAGTTGCCGAGAAATTCAGCTGCACGTTTCATGGAGATTTTTTACTCGATAAAAATCCGGTGAGCTACCAAGACGCCCTTCATGTCTACTCGACCCTCCCCAAGTTGCTGGCCGATGATGGAGAGAAGGCAGTGCCCTTGAGGGTCTGGCTGTACCCTCTGAGTTTGCTGGACCCGAAGGCCGCCCGGATGGTGCGGGAGATCAGTGTTGGGCTGGTCAACCGCTGCCAGCTGGTCTTGGACCAGTTCCGTGACCTCAGAATGAGCTGCAATGATCTGATCAACCACCCAGCTGCCAGATAATTCCCCGAGTTGAAGGCAAAAGTCCAAACGTTCAAGGCGATGTGCCTGGAATACCAGATGGTCTTTCAGAAAGATCTGGCGGAGATCCTGCCGTCCATCCGTGGAACGGGGCAAGAGGAAAGCGGGCTGGTGGATATCCTGGAACAGAGAGAGCAATCTCCATTCAGAAACTCCTCGCTGACCTCTTGGGTGGAGAGGAAAGGGAAGGAAATGAACACCGTGGGCGGCTACCTGGAGATGTTGGCAGGAGTGTACGTTCTGACAAAGAGCCAGTTTTGCACGGTCTTGACAGACCCAAAGATTGAGCAAGTTGTCTGCTTCACCTTCACCTCGCTGTGGGCCCCGGATGCCCATCTGCAGGAACTGTCCCGTTACCTCAGGGCCCCGCGGTCTCTGCGGGGACAAGGAGGCACATCACTAGGCGACACGAGCCCGCCGAGCGCAGATTGGTTCGAGGAACCTTCGGTGTCCCATGACGACGTGAGTGGCCGTGCCCTGGTCAAAGACCGATGGGAAGGAGATATTGTTGGGACCCAGTTGGCTCATGGTCAGCTGCTCGAACCTGGTGGTGGCTCGGCAGCTGAGGGTGACCCGGGCTTGCTGCTTCGATGCCTTGGTGTCGTTCAGATATCTGGCCGAGCCGCTCACCTCCACCAGTCCCCCCAGAAAGCTGGCCTTGAGTGAGGCTTGCACATCCAAAGCGGACGCTTTGTCCTTAATGGAGTCAGAGCAAATGACGCTGAAGTACGTGTTGGGTTTTGCTTGGATGTCAACATTCTCTCGGAGGGCATCCAAGTCCCATAAAGTGATGCCTACGAGGATAGAATGAGCAGCAAATAAGATAGGCGTCACTGAGGGAGCGCCGTACTGTCGGAGGGACAGTACTGAGGGAGCGCTGCACTGTCAGAGGGTTAGTACTGAGGGAGTGCCGCACTGTCGGAGGGACAGTACTGAGGGAGTGCTGCACTGTCGGAGGGGCAGTACTGAGGGAGCGTTGCACTGTCGGAGGGGCAGTACTGAGGGAGTCCTGCACTTTTGGAGGGGCAGTACTGAGGCAGAATCGCACTGTCGGAGGGGCGGTACTGAGGGAGTGCTGCACTGTCGGAGGGGCAATACCGAGGGAGAGCTGCACTGTCGGAGGGGCAGTACTGAGGGAGTTCTGCACTTTTGGAGGGGCAGTACTGAGAGAGAACCGCACTGTCGGAGGGGCAGTACTGAGGGAATGCCACACTGTCGGAGCGGCAGTACTGAGGGAGCGCTGCACTGTCAGAGGGGCAGTACTGAGGGAGGGCCACACTGTCGGAGGGACAGTACTGAGGGAGAGCCACACTGAGGGAGAGTCAGAGGGGCATACTGAGGGAGCGCTGCACTGAGGGAGCGCTGCACTGTCGGAGCGGCAGTACTGAGGAAGCGCTGCGTGCCAGAGGGGCAATACTGAGGGAGCGCTGCACTGTCGGAGCGGCAGTACAGGGGAAGCGCTGCACTGTTTGTAACTGCAGTACTGAGAGAATGCTGCACTATCAGGGGGGAAATACTGAGGGAGAACTGAACTGTTGGAGCGGCAGTATTGAGGGAGCGCTGCACTGTCGGCGATTATACTGGGGTTATATCCTGGACTGTATTGGGGTTATATGCTGCTTATATCCTGAATTATATTGGGGTCATATCCTGGTTATATTGAGGTTATAACCTGGATTATATTGGGGTTATGTACTGAATTATCTTGGGGTTATACCCTGGATAATTTTGGGGTTATATTGTGGATAATTTTGGGGCTATATCGTGGATTGTGCTGGGTTTATTTTCTTGATTATATTGCGGTCATATACTGGATTACGTTGAGGTTATATCCTGGATTATATTGGGTTATATTAGGCTAAAATACTGAATTAATTTTGGGGTAATATGCTGGATAATATTACAATTATATCTTGGATATATTGGGGTGATATCCTGGGTTTTATTGGAGCTTTTACCTGGTTTATATTGTGGCCCTATACTGAATTATATTGGGGTTATATCCTGGATTATATTTTGGTTTTCAGCTGGATTATATTGTGTTGATATCCTGGGTTATATTGGTGTTATATACTGCATTATATTGGGGTTATATCGCAGATTATTATCACGTTACACCCTGGATTATATTGGAGTTATACCCTGGATTATATTGGGATTGTATACTGGTTTATATTGGGGTTATATCCTGGATTATATTGGATTTATTATCTCAAATATATTGCAATCATATACTGAATTATATTGGGGTTATATTGTGGATTGTATTGGAGTAATATCCTGGATTATATTGGGGTCATACACAGGATTATATTAAGGAAGTATCCTGGATTATATTGCGGTCATATACTGAATTAGATTGGGGCTATTTGCTGCATTATATTTGGGATATCTCCTGGAATATATATTGTGGTCATACACTGAATTATGCTGGGTTTACTATTTCAATGATATTGCGGTCATATACTGCATTATATTGCGGTTATATGCTGGAGTATATTGAGATTGTGTACATGATTGTATTAGGGTTATATCCTGGAGTATATTGGGGTTATAACTAGGATTATATTGGAGGCATATCCTGGATTATCTTGGTTTATACCTGGATTATGTTGGGGCAATGGCCTGGATTATATTGGGGTTATATCCTGGATGATGATGGGATTATATCCTGGATTCTATCGTGGTCATATACTGAATTATATCCCGGTTGTACAAGGGATTATATTGGGGTTATATCCTGCATTATATTGGGGTTATAACCGTGACTATATTGGATTGATATCCTGGATTATATATGGTCATATAGGGAATTATATTGGGATTATGTCCTGGATTCGTATTATGGCTACATCCTGCATTATATTGGGATCATATATTGAACTAATTTGGTGTTATATCTGAGAATCTATTGGAGTCATATACTGAATTATATTGGTGTAATATCCTGGATTATGTTGTGGTTACATCCTGGATTATGTTGGAGTCATATATTGCATTTTATTGGGGATTAACCCTGGATTGTATTGAGGTTGTGTCTTGAACTATACTGGGGTTATGTCCTGGATTACATGGTAGTTACAACTTGGATAATATTTGGGTTATACACTGAATTATGTTGTGGTATTATCCTGTATTATATAGAAACATAGAAAATAGGTGCAGGAGTAGGCCATTCGGCCCTTGTAGCCTGCACCGCCATTCAATGAGTTCATGGTTGAACATGCAACTTCAGTACCCCATTCCTGCTTTCTTGCCATACCCCTTGATCCCCCCAGTAGTAAGGACTTCATCTAACTCCTTTTTGAATATATTTAGTGAATTGGCCTCAACTACTTTCTGTGGTAGAGAATTCCACAGGTTCACCACTCTCTGGGTGAAGAAGTTTCTCCTCATCTCGGTCCTAAATGGCTTACCCCTTATCCTTAGACTGTGACTCCTGGTTCTGGACTTCCCCAACATTGGGAACATTCTTCCTGCATCTAACCTGTCTAAACCCGTCAGAATTTTAAACGTTTCTATGAGGTCCCCTCTCATTCTTCTGAACTCCAGTGAATACAAGCCCAGTTGATCCAGTCTTTCTTGATAGGTCAGTCCTGCCATCCCGGGAATCAGTCTCGTAAACCTTCGCTGCACTCCCTCAATAGCAAGAATGTCTTTCCCCAGGTTAGGAGACCAAAACTGTACACAATACTCCAGGTGTGGCCTCACCAAGGCCCTGTACAACTGTAGCAACACCTCCCTGCCCCTGTACTCAAATCCCCTCACGATGAAGGCCAACATGCCATTTGCTTTCTTAACCGCCTGCTGTACCTGCATGCCAACCTTCAATGATTGATGTACCATGACACCCAGGTCTCGTTGCATCTCCCCTTTTCCTAATCTGTCACCATTCAGATAATAGTCTGTCTCTCTGTTTTTACCATCAAAGTGGATAACCTCACATTTATCCACATTATACTTCATCTGCCATGCATTTGCCCACTCACCTAACCTATCCAAGTCGCTCTGCAGCCTCATAGCATCCTCCTCGCAGCTCACACTGCCACCCAACTTAGTGTCATCCGCAAATTTGGAGATACTACATTTAATCCCCTCGTCTAAATCATTAATGTACAGTGTAAATAGCTGGGGCCCCAGCACAGAACCTTGCGGTACCCCACTCGTCACTGCCTGCCATTCTGAAAAGTACCCATTTACTCCTACTCTTTGCTTCCTGTCTGACAACCAGTTCTCATTCCATGTCAGCACACTACCCCCAATCCCATGTACTTTAACTTTGCACATTAATCTCTTGTGTGGGACCTTGTCGAAAGCCTTCTGAAAGTCCAAATATACCACATCAACTGGTTCTACCTTGTCCACTCCACTGGAAACATTCTCAAAAATTCCAGAAGATTTGTCAAGCATGATTTCCCTTTCACAAATCCATGCTGACTTGGACCTATCATGTCACCTCTTTCCAAATGCGCTGCTATAACATCCTTAATAATTGATTCCATCATTTTATCCACTACCGATGTCAGGCTGACCGGTCTATAATTCCCTGTTTTCTCTCTCCCTCCTTTTTTAAAAAGTGGGGTTACATTGGCTACCCTCCACTCGATAGGAACTGATCCAGAGTTAATGGAATGTTGGAAAATGACTGTCAATGCATCCGCTATTTCCAAGGCCACCTCCTTAAGTACTCTGGGATGCAGTCCATCAGGCCCTGGGGATTTATCGGCCTTCAATCCCATCAATTTCCTCAACACAATTTCCCGACTAATAAGGATTTCCCTCAGTTCCTCCTTCTTACTAGACCCTCTGACCCCTTTTATATCCGGAAGGTTGTTTGTGTCCTCCTTAGTGGATACCGAACCAAAGTACTTGTTCAATTGGTCCGCCATTTCTTTGTTCCCCGTTATGACTTCCCCTGATTCTGACTGCAGGGGACCTACGTTTGTCTTTACTAACCTTTTTCTCTTTACATATCTATAGAAACTTTTGCAATCTGTTTTAATGTTCCCTGCAAGCTTCTTCTCGTACTCCATTTTCCCTGCCCTAATCAAACCCTTTGTCCTCCTCTGCTGAGTTCCAAATTTCTCCCAGTCCCCGGGTTCGCTGCTATTTCTGGCCAATTTGTATGCCACTTCCTTGGCTTTAATACTATCCCTGATTTACCTTGATAGCCACGGTTGAGCCACCTTCCCTTTTTTATTTTTACATCAGACAGGAATGTACAATTGTTGTAATTCATCCATGCGGTCTCTAAATGTCTGCCATTGCCCATCCACAGTCAACCCCTTAAGTATCATTCGCCAATCTATCCTAGCCAATTCACACCTCATACCTTCAAAGTTAGCCTTTTTTAAGTTCTGGAGCATGGTCTCTGAATTAACTGTTTCATTCTCCATCCTAATGCAGAATTCCACCATATTATGCTCACTCTTCCCCAAGGGGCCTCGCACAACGAGATTGCTAATTAATCCTCTCTCATTACACAACACCCAGTTTAAGATGGCCTCCCCCCTAGTTGGTTCCTCGACATATTGGTCTAGAAAACCATCCCTTATGCACTCCAGGAAATCCTCCTCCACCGTATTGCTTCCAGTTTAGTTAGCCCAATCTATGTGCATATTAAAGTCACCCATTATAACTGCTGCACCTTTATTGCATGCACCCCTAATTTCATGTTTGATGCCCTCCCCAACATCACTACTACTGTTTGGAGGTCTGTACACAACTCCCACTAACGTTTTTTGCCCTTTGGTGTTCTGCAGCTCTACCCATATAGTTTCCACATCATCCAAGCTAATGTCCTTCCTAACTATTGCATTAATCTCCTCCTTAACCAGTAATGCTACCCCACCTCCTTTTCCTTTTATTCTATCCTTCCTGAATGTTGAATACCCTTGGATGTTGAGTTCCCAGCCCTGGTCATCCTGGAGCCACGTCTCTGTAGTCCCAATCACATCATATTTGTTAACATCTATTTGCACAGTTAATTCATCCACCTTATTACGGATACTCCTTGCATTAAGACACAAAGCCTTCAGGCTTGTTTTTTTAACACCCTTTGTCCTTTTAGAATTTTGCTGTACAGTGACCCTTTTTGTTCTTTGCCTTGGGTTTCTCTGCCCTCCACTTTTCCTCATCTCCTTTCTGTCTTTTGCTTTTGTCTCCTTTTTGTTTCCCTCTGTCTCCCTGCATTGGTTCCCATCCCCCTGCCATATTAGTTTAACTCCTCCCCAACAGCACTAGCAAACACTCCCCCTAGGGCATTGGTTCCGGTCCTGCCCAGGTGCAGACCGTCCGGTTTGTACTGGTCCCACCTCCCCCAGAACCGGTTTCAATGCCCAGGAATTTGAATCTCTCCCTGCTGCACCACTGCTCAAGCCACGTATTCATCTGTGCTATCCTGCGATTCCTACTCTGACTGGCACGTGGCACTAGTAGCAATCCCGAGATTACTACTTTTGAGGTCCTACTTTTTCATTTAGCTCCTAGCTCCTTAAATTCGTTTCGTAGGACCTCATCCCTTTTTTTTACCTTTGTCGTTGGTACCAATGTGCACCACGACAACTGGCTGTTCTCTCTCCCTTTTTAGAATGTCCTGCACCCGCTCCGAGACATCCTTGACCCTTGCACCAGGGAGGCAACATACCATCCTGGAGTCTCGGTCGCGGCCGCAGAAACGCCTATCTATTCCCCTCACCATTGAATCCCCTATCACTATCGCTCTCCCACTCTTTTTCCTCCCCTCCTGTGCAACAGAGCCAGCCACGGTGCCATGAATTTGGCTGCTGCTGCCCTCCCCTGATGAGTCATCCCCCCCCCAACAGTACTCAAAGCAGTGTATCTGTTTTGCAGGGGGATGACCACAGGGGACCCCTGCACTACCTTCCTTGCACTGCTCTTCCTGCTGGTCTTCCATTCCCTATATGACTGTGGACCCTTCACCTGTGGTACGACCAACTCACTACACATGATACTCACGTCATTCTCAGCATCGTGGATGCTCCAGAGTGAATCCACCCTCAGCTCCAACTCCGCAACGCGGTCCGTCAGGAGCTGGAGGCGGATACACTTCCCGCACACGTAGTCGTCAGGAACACTGGTGTCGTCCCTGAGTTCCCACATGGTACAGGAGGAGCATAACACGTGACGGAGCTGTCCTGTCATGATTTAACCCTTAGATAGGCAACAACAATGCTAAAGTTTACTCACTGATATAGAAGAGAAGAAAGAAAAACTACTCACCAATCACCAGCCAATCACTTACCCCCTTGGCTGTGACGTCACCTTTCTGTTTCTTTCTATTTCTTTTTTGCCTTCTCCCTGTAGCTGCACCGGTAGGCCTCTCGCCGACCCCGGAACTCACGCCTCTCCACACACTGCTCCCGACTCAGCGACGCACCTCCTCGACGCTGCTCCCGACTGCCGCTGTGTTGGGCCTTTATAGGCCTCTCGCCGACCCCGGAACTCACGCCTCTTCATGCACCTCCTCACGGTGCCTCATATTGAGGTCATATTGACGCTCATATTGAGGTCACATCCTGGATTATATTGGTGTCATATAATAAATTATATTGGGGTTATAACCTGTACTATATCGGGGTTATAGTTGAGATTATATTAGGGTTATATCATGGATTATATTGTGCCCCCCAACCCCCAGACCTATGAGAGAACACCTCCACAGGATTGGCTACAAAAAAGCTGGAGCAGCATACCACTATAACTTCCAGTGCGAGCTGCTCCAGGTATGCAACAGCTTCAAGATGGGCGACTGGGTGACGTCATCAGGACCCAGGTCGCTGTTTGGAGCGGGGGCAGGAGCTTCGACAGAGCCCTGGTAAAGCAGAGGAGCGGGGAAGGTCGTGGCAGAGGTGCAGCGAGTGATCGAGGCAGAGGAGTTGAGGGATCGTGGCTGAGATTCGGTGGGTGATTGTTGCAGAGGTTCGGCGAATGTTTAGTGCGAAGGGGCGCTGGGAGATCATGGCGGAGATGTGGCAAATGAGGATACGGGGCCCAGAAGAGCCGAGGGCCCAGGGCCCAGCCCACAGAGCGATATGTGTGCGCACTAGGTTGTGCAGCAGAGCAGGTCTCCAGTCATCCTGGCTAACCCTTGCCACTGGATAAAGGCTGAGCTCTGTCAAGCCCGTGTGGTGGCTGGTGTGCAACAGTCACATGTTAAAAAAATCCACGCACAGGCATCTTCCACCCCCTCAACTGGAGTTCAGGACTGGAATATCGGGTCCTTTATTGGAACATCTGTGAACTCATGTGGAAGCAAGTCATCCTCGTCCGAAGGACCGCCTATGATGATGATACCTTAGATTATATTAGGGTTATATCCTGGATTATATTGGGGTTATAAACTGGATTATATTGTGGGCATATTCTGTATTGTATTGGGAGTTTATCTTGCATTATATTGGGGTTATAACCTGGATTATTTTGGGTTTATAGCCTGGAATATATCGAGGTCATATCCTGGATTATATTGGGATTAAAACCTAGTTTATATTGGGGTTGTAACTTGGATTGTATTGGTGTTATACACTGGATGATATTGTGTGTATATCCTGAATTCTATTGGTTTTTTTCTCTGGATTATATTGGGGTTATAAACTGGATTACATTGGGGGTATATCCTGGATAAATTTGGTATTATACCCAGGACTATATCCTGGATTATATTAGGGTTATATCCTGTATTATATTAGGAATTATCTCCTGGCGTATACTAGGATTATATCCTGGATTATATTGGGGTCATCTAGTGAATTATAATGGGATTATATCCTGGATTATATTGGTGTCATGTCCTGTATTGTAATGGGGTCATATACTGAATTTTATTGGGGTTTTTCCATGCATTATATTGGATCATATACTAAATTATATTGGGTTTTTACCATGGATTATATTGGGGTTATATCTGGTATAATATTCTGGTTATATCCTGGATTATATTGGGCCCGTAACCTGGATTATATTGTAGTTATATCCTGGATAATATTGAGGATATAACCTGGAATTTATTGGGGACATATACTGGATTAATCAGATTTATACCCTGGATTATATTGGGGTTATAGTGTCGATTATATTGGAGTCATATCCTGGATTATATTGGGGATATATCATGGATTATATTGAAGCTATAATGTGGATAATATTGAGATTATTTCCAAGATTATATTGGGGTTATATCCTGGGTAATATTGCGGTTATATCTTGGAATATTTTGGGGTCATATACTGAATTAAATTGGGGCTATATATTGCATTATATTGAGGTTATAGGAGTTATATTGGGGTCATATCCTGGTTATATTGGGGTTATAACATGGATTACATTGGGGTTATATCCTGGTTATCTTGCGGTCATATCCTAGATTATATTGGCGTCATATACTGAATTATCTTGGGGTTACAACCCGGATAGTTTTGGGGTTATGACCTGGATTATATTGGGGTCATGACCTGGATTATATCAGGGTCAATTAATGAATTAAAATTGGCGTTATAACCTGGATTATATTGGGGTTATGTCCTGCATAGTATTCGGGTTTTATACTAGATTATATTGGGGTTATATCCTGGATTATATTGGGAATGTATATTGGATTTGATGGGAGTTATAAATTGGATTATATTGGAGTTATATCCTGCATTATATTGGGGTTTTATCCTGTATTATATTGTGGTGACATGCAGGATTATATTGGGGTTATAATCTGTATTATATTGGAGTTATACTTTAGATTATATTTGGGTTATATCCTGGTTAATATTGAGATTAAAACCTAGATTATATTGGGGTTATAGCCTGCATTATATTGTTGTTATACAGTGGATTATATTGTGGGTTTATCCTGGATTGTATTGTGGTTATACCCTGGATTATATTGTGGGTTTATCCTGGATTATATTGAAGTTATGAACTGGATTATGTTGTGGCCATTTTCTGAATTACATTGTGGTATATCCTGGATTATTTTGGGGTAATAGCCTGGAATATATCGAGGTCATATCCTGGATTATATTGGGATTAAAAACTAGTTTATATTGGCGTTGTAGCTTGGATTATATTGGTGTTATACACTAGATGATATTGTGGTTATATCCTGGATTCTATTAGGGTTGTAAATTGGATTACATTGGGGGTATATCCTAGATGATATTGGGGTTATATCCTGGATTATATTGGAATCGTATACTGAATTATATAGGAGTTACCCCTGGATTATATTGGAGTCAAATCCTGGATTATATTGGAGTCATATACTGAAATATATTGGGGTTAGATCATGGATTATATTGGGGTCATATAATGAATTAAATTTGGGTTATAACCCCTATTATATTGGTGTTATACACTGGATTATATTGTGAGTTTATCCTGGATTGTATTGGGGTTATACCCTAGAGTATATCGAGATTATGTACAGGATATTATTGGGGTTATATCCTGGATTATATTGCAGTTGCATCCTGGATTATATTGGGGTTATAACCTGTATTATATTGAGGATATACCATAGATTATATTCGGGTTATATCCTGGATTATACTGAGATTAAAACCTAGATTACATTGAGGTTATAACCTGGATTATATTGGTATTATAACCTGGATTATATTGTGGGTATAACCTGGACTATATTGTGGTCATATCCTGGATTATATTGGGAATGTATATTGGATTTGATAAATTGGAGTTATAAATTGGATTATATTGGAGTTATATACTGCATTATATTGGTCATAAAATGAATTATATTGGGGTTATAATCTGTATTATATTGTTGTTATATCCTGGATTATATTGGGTTATATCCTGTATTATATTGAGGTTATGAACTGGATTATATTATGGCCATTTTCTGAATTACATTGTGGTATATCCTGGATTATTTTGTGTTTATAGCCTGGAATATATCAAGGTCATATCCTGGATTATATTGGGATTAAAAACTAGTTTATATTGGCGTTGTAGCTTGGATTATATTGGCGTTATACATTGGATGATATTGTGTGTATATGCTGGATTCTATTGGGGTTTTTTCTCTCTGGATTATATTGGGGTTATAAACTGAATTACTTTGGGGGTATATCCTAGATAGATTTGGAGTTATATCCAGGATTATATTGGGGTTATATCCTGGATTATATTGGAGTCATATACTGGATTATATTGGGGTTATATCCTGGATTATATTGGGGTCATATAATGAATTAAATTGGAGTTATAACCTCTATTATATTGGCGTTATACACTGAATTATATTGTGGGTTTATCCTGGATTATATTGAGAGTAAAACCTAGCTTATATTGGGGTTATAACCTGGATTATATTGGTGTTATACATTGGATTATATTGTGGGTTTATCCTGGATTGTATTGTGGTTATACCCTGGAGAATATTGAGATTATGTGCAGGATATTATTGGGGCTATATCCTGTACTATATTGCGGTTACATCCTGGATTATATTGTGGTCATATAATGAATAACATTGGGGTTATAACCTGCATTATATTGGGGAAGTACCTTAGATTATATTAGGGTTATATCCAGGATTATATTGAGAGTAAAACCTAGTTTATATTGGGGTTATAACCTGTATTATATTGGTGTTACACACTGGATTATATTGTGGGTTTATCCTGGATTATATTGGCATTGTATACTGTTTTAGATGGGAGTTATATCTTGGATTAAATTGGGGTTATATACTGAATTATATTGGGGTTTTATCCTGTATTATATTGCAGTTACATCCTGGATTATATTGGGGTCATATAATGAATTATATTGGGGTTATAACCTGTGTTATATAGGAGTTATACTTTAGATTATATTAGTGTCATATCCAGGATTATATTGAGAGTTAAACCTAGATTATATTGGGGTTATAACCTGGGTTATATTGGTGTTATACGCTGGATTATATTGTGGGTTCATCCTGGATTATATTGGGTTATATCCTGGATTATATTGAGGTTATTAACTGGATTATATTGTGGGCATATTCTGGATTGTATTGTGGTTATAACCTATATTATATTGGTGTTATACAATGGATTATATTGTGGGTTTATCCTGGATTGTATTGTGGTTATACCCTGGTGTATATTGAGATTATGTACAGGATATTATTGGGGTTGTATCCTGGATTATATTGGGATCATATAATGAATTATAACCTGTATTATATTGGGGTTATACCTTAGATTATATTGGGATTGTATACTGGAATAGATGGGAGTTATATCTCGGATTATATTGGGGGTATATACTGAATTTTATTGGGGTTATAACCTGTATTATATTGGTGTTATACGCCGGATTATACTGTGTTATTATACTGTGATTATATTCTGGATTATAGCCTGTATTATATTGGTTTATATTGGATATACACTGGATTATATTATGGGTTTATCCTGGATTATATTGGGTTATATCATGGATTATATTGAGGTTATAAACTGGATTATATTGTGAGCATTTTCTATATTGTATTGTGGTATATCCTGGAATATTTTGGGTTTAAAGCCTGGATTATATCAAGGTCATATCCTGGATTATAATGGGATTAAAACCTAGTTTATATTGGTGTTGTAACTTGGATTATATTGGTGTTATACACTGGATGATATTGTGTGTATATCCTGGCTCCTATTGGGGTTTCTTCCTGAATTATATTGGGGTTATATCCTGGCTTATATTGCGGTTATAACCTGTATTATATTGGTGTCATATATTGAATTATATTGGGGTTATTTCCTGGATTATATTGGAGTCATATACTGAATTATATTAGTCATATACTGCATTATATCGTGGTTATCCCCTGGGGTATATTGAGATTATGTACAGGATATTATTGGGGTGATATCCTGTATTATATTGGGGTTGCATCCTGGATTATATTGGGGTCATATAATGAATTATGTTGGGGTTATAACCTGTATTATGTTGGGGTTATACCTTAGATTATATTATGGTTATATCATGGATTATATTGAGATTAAAACCTAGATTATATTGCAGTTATAACTGGGATTATATTGGTGTTATACCCTGGATCATATTGTCAGTAGATCCTAGATTATATTGGGGTTATATCCTGGATTATATTGCGATTGTATGCTGGATTAGATGGGAGTTATATCCTGGATTATATTGGGATTAAAACCTAGTTAATATTGGGGTTGTAACTTGGATTATATTGGTGTTATACACTGGATGATATTGTGGGTATATCCTGGATTATATTGTTTTTTTCCCCTGGATTATATTGGGTTTATAAACTGGATTACATTGGGGGTATATCCTGGATAAATTTGGGGTTATATCCTGAGCTATATGGGGGTTATATCCTGGATTATATTTGATTCATATTCTCTATTATGTTGGGGCTCTACCCGAATTATATCCTGGAATATATTGGGGTCAAATACACAATTATGTTGAGGGTAAATCCTGCATTATATTGGGTTTAAAACCTTGTTTATATTGGGGTTATGTCTTGAATTATACTAGGATTATATCCTGGATTATATTGGGTTTATATCCAGGAACATATTCGGGTTATATCCTGTATTAATTTGGGGTTATATCCTGTATTATGCCAGGGTTATATACTTGGGTAAATTGGGGTTATACGCGAAATAATGTTGGGCGTTTATCCTGGTTAATTTTTGTGTTATATCCTGAATTATATTGATGTTATTCACTGGATTATATTGGTGTTATACATTGGGGATATATGCTGGATTATATTGGGTACATATACTAAATTATATTGGAGTTATACACTGCATATACTTGGGGTTATATCCTGGATTATGTTGGGGATATACCTTGCATTATATTGGGGTTATACACTGGATTATATAGCGGATATATCCTGGATTATATTGGGGTTGTATCCTGGATTATATTGGTGTTTTATTCTGAATAATATTGGTTATATCCTGGATTATATTGGGGGGTTTTCCTGGATTTTTGTGGTGTTATACCCTGAATTGTATTGTGTTTATAACCTGGAATATATTGGGTTTATATCCTGGATTATTTTGGGGTTATACCCTTGTTTATATGAGGTTTATACCCTGTATTATATTAGTGTCATATGCTGAATTGTATTGGGATTATATTCTGGATTATATTGGGGTTATATCCTATATTCTATTAGGGTCATGTCCTGATTAATATAGAGGTATTATCATGGATCAAATTGGTGTTATATCCTGGATTATATTGGTGTCATATACTGAATTTTATTGGGATTATTTCCTGGATTATATTGGGGTTATATCCTAGATATATTGGAATTATATCTTGGGTTATAATGGAGGTATACCCTGGTTAGTATTTGCGTTGCATCCTGGATTATATTGGGGTTTTATTCTTTATTATATTGGAGTTATAGCCTGGATTATATTGGGGTTATGCCCTGGATTATCTTGGGTTTATATTGTGGATTTTATTGGGGATGTACCCTGGATCATATACGGATTTATATGTGGTTCAGATCCTGGATTATAATGAGGTATTATCATGGATTATTTTGGGGATAAGTTATGAATTATAATGATTTTATACCCTGGAATATATTAAGGTGATATATTCAATTATAGTGGGGTTATATCCTGGATTATATAAGTGTTAAAGCCTGGAATATATTGGTCATATATTTAATTATAAATGAGTTGTATCCTGGTTTATATTGGGATCATATTGTAAATTATAGAGGTATTATCCTGGATTATATTGGGGACAAATACTGAATTATATTGGTGTTATACCCTGGATTATATTAGGGTCATATACAGAACTATATTGGGGTTATATCCTGTATTATATTGGGGTTATATCCTGTATTATATTGGGGTAATATCCTGTATTATATTGAGGTAATATCTTGGATTATATTGGGGTTATATCCTGGATTATATTGGGGTTATATCCTGGATTATATTGGGGTTATATCTTGGATTATATTGGGGTTATATACTGGATTATATTGGGGTAATATCCTGTATTATATTGGGGTTATATCCTGGATTATATTGGGGTTATATCCTGGATTATATTGGGGTTATATCCTGGATTATATTGGGGTTATATCCTGGATCATTTCAGGGTTATATCCTGGTCAATATCAGGGTTACCTGGGATGAAGTTGTCGCGGCGTTGGTCGTATAGCATCCCTAATCGGAAAGGTCTCCCAAGAGTTGGAATTCCGAATGTGTTCCTGCCTCCTTCGGCCATTGTAGCAGGTGTGTTCCCGTTTTCGGTACATGTGGTTCCTGACATGGAAAAGGACAGTGACTCATCCAGATACTCCTGATAGTTGACTGATAAATACATCAATCCCCAACCTGGACATCACTCCCAACCAATCAACAACCGGATCGTCGCTCTCAACCAATCATCAGCAGGATCGACCTCCCAATGTACCTCTCCCAACTCTCATTGAAACAATGCATCAACATATTGAATCACATCGTCAGGTCGTGATCATGACCGTAATATATCTGCTAGTTGTGGTTTAGCCCTGCCCAAGTATATGGTTCTGTTTTTGAGACGTTAACTTTGTTTCTCTCGCTAGCTCTCTCTGCGCAGATGCTGCCTGACCTGAGTATTTCCTGCACTTTCTGTTTTTATTCCAAGTACACTGTTATTTCCTAAAAGTAAAGGCAGACTTGTACTGAGTGGGCGGAGATGCTTCGGACCCCATTTCAGATGTCCAGGCTCAAATAGACGGTGGCAGTGGGCATCATATCAGGATGATTGGAGCGGCAGGCAGGGTATGGCAACTTAACTGACGGTATTCAAAATAGAGTTTCCACAAGCCACCAGCTTTCTTTACAGGCCATATGGGAGCATTGTTTCGGGAGGCACCTTCCTTTATTATTCCCTGATCTAATCGGGACTTGATGAATTCCTGGGTTGATTGTTCCCCGGTAAACTTCAGAAAGACACACAGGCTGGTGGAATGGGCGGATACGTGGCCAATGAAATTTAACGCAGTAAAGTGTGAATTGATACACCAATGCCAGAGTTGGAAAGGACACTGACCTCTCAGGAAGAGTGATCAGCAGAGAGGGGGTATGGAAAGCTAACTCCAATGACACGCTCCTCCTGACGAAATGCTTAGAACACGGACTCGTCATAACCAATACACTGTTTCGTCAGAAGGACAAATACAAAGGTTGATGACAACACCCTCACTCCAAGCACTGACATATTTAAGAACACACTTGCATTGGAAGCTGTTCAGAGAAGGTTCGCGAGGTTGATTGCGGAGATGAGGGGGTTGACCTATGAAGATGGATTGAGTAGGTTGGGCCTATACACATTGGAGTTCAGAAGAATGAGAGGTGATCTTATCAAAACGTGTAAGATAATGAGGGGCCTCGACAAGGTGGATGCAGAGAGGATATTTCCACTCCTAGGGAAACATAAAACTAGAGGACATAGTCTCAGAATAAGGGGCCGCCCATTTAAAACTATGAAGAGGAGTTTATTCGCTCGGAGGGTTCTAAATCTATGGAATTCTCTGCCCCAGAGAGCTGTGGCTGGGTCACTGAATATATTTATGGCAGAGATCGAGAGATTTTTGCGAGATAGGGGAATAAAGGGTTATGGGGAGCGGGCAGGGAAGTGGAGAGGAGTCCATGATCAGATCAGCCATGATGTTAAATGGCGGAGCAGGGCTAGAGGGGCCAAATGGCTTACTCCTGCTCCTATTTATGTTCTTATGGCATCTGCTAGACTACGTCATCGTCCGAGTGAGGGACCACTAGGACGTGCGCATCACCCGCGCCATGACAGGAGCAGATGACTGCTGGGTCGACCACTGCCTAATTCACTCACTCATCACCATCAACATTGCCCCAAAACAGCAACGGCAACAGAAGCAATACAGCAGGATATGCCAGAGCACTCAAAGATCCTGCTAAGATAGCCCTATTCAGCCAGCACCTCACTTCCAACCTGACGACTCCCAGAGACCCAGAGACCCAGCGTATCCACAGTGCCTGGTCTGCCCTCAAGGCTTCCATAATTAGCGGCTGCAAAGAGACACTCAGTCATTCGACCGGAAAACACGAAGGCTGGTTCAACATGAATGACCAGGAGATCCAAGAGCTAATATGCCGCAAGCATTCTTGGACTGCAAGCAGCAACACAACTTGAGGGCAAGAAAGCAGCTCTGCAGACGTCTGAAGGCCGAGGTCCAACAGAAAACCCGTGACCTAAAGAACAGATGGTGGGTGGAGAAAGCTCAAGAAATCCAGCAGCTAGCCGACAAACATGATGCGTGAGGATTCTTTAGCACGGTCAAGACGACCTACGGCCCAAGCACCCAGGGCCCTGCCCCACTGTTGACCAAGAACAGAGAGGTGTTCATCAAGGAGAGAGGCAGTCAGTGCCCGCTGGAGGGAGCACTGCAAGGATCTCCTCAACCGAGACTCTGTCCTCGACTCTAGCCCAGAGCATGCCGCCCGCCACCATCTCAGCACAACCCCAGCCCGGCACACGATTGAAAAGGCCACCCGACAACTGAAGAACAAGACATCAGGAGCAGATGGAATCCCGCTGAAGCACGAGAACATGCCGGAGAAGCACTACTGGCATGGGGATCCATGACCTCCAATCTCTTATCTGGAAGGAAGAGATCATGCCAGGAGATTCTCAGAGACGCTGAGAGGGAGCGGCATGCCAGGAGATCTCAGGTGGCAGCGAGGGAGCAGCTTTGTGAGAGGTCGGCGGCGGCAGAACGGGACTACAAAGGGCGGCGGCTGAGAGGGAGCAGGGGCAGAGAGGGAGCAGCATCGCGAGACGTCGGCGGCAGAGCGAGACTACAAAGGGCAGCGGCAGAGAGGAGCAGCATCGCGAGACGTCGGCGGCAGAGCGAGACTACAAAGGGCAGTGGCAGAGAGCGAGCAGGGGCAGAGAGGGAGCAGCATCGCGAGACGTCGGCGGCAGAGCGAGACTACAAAGGGCAGCGGCAGAGAGGAGCAGCATCGCGAGACGTCGGCGGCAGAGCGAGACTACAAAGGGCAGCGGCAGAGAGGAGCAGCATCGCGAGACGTCGGCGGCAGAGTGGGACGACAAAGGGCAGCGGCAGAGAGGAGCAGCATCGCGAGACGTCGGCGGCAGAGTGGGACGACAAAGGGCAGCGGCAGAGAGGAGCTGCAGCTGCAGCAAAGGCAGGAAGTAAACAAAGAAGTAAAAAGTAATCGAAGTGTGACGTCACAACCGAGAGGGTAAATGATTGGCTGGCTGATTGGTGAGTAGTTTTTCTTTTTTCTTTATCTTTTTTCTTTTTCTGATCAGCAGGAAACCTTTGTCATTGTTGCCAAATTAAGTAAATGTAAGTCATTTAAGGGTTAAGTCATGCCAGTTGAGCACAGCGCCGTGCATGCTCCTGTGCTATGTGGGAAATCAGGGGCACTGACTACTATGTGTGCGGAAAGTGTGTCCAGCTGCAGCTCCTGACAAACCGCATTGCGGAACTGGAGCTGTGGGTGGATTCACTCTGGAGCATACGCGATGATGAGGATGTCATGGATAGCACGTTTAGAGAGTTGGTCACACCGCAGGTAAAGGTTACAAAGGCAGATAGGGAATGGGTGACCATCAGGCAGAGCAGTAGTAGGAAGGTAGTGCAGGAGTCCCCTGCAAAAACAGATATACCACTTTGGATACTGTCCGGGTGGATGGCTCATCAGGGGAAGGCAGCAGCAGCCAAGTTCATGGCACCATGGGTGGCTCTGCTGCGCAGAACGACACGAAAAAGAGTGGGAGAGCTATAGTGGTAGGGGACTCTATTGTAAGGGGAATAGATAGGCATTTCTGCCGCCGCAAACGAGACTCCAGGATGATATGTTGCCTCCCTGGTGCAATGGTCAGGGATGTCTCGGAGCGGCTGCAGCGTATTCTGGAGGGGGAGAGCGAACAGCCATTGTCGTGGTGCATATAGGTACCAACGATATAGGTAAAAAGCGGGATGAGGTCCTGCAAGATGAAATTAGGGAGCTAGGAACTAAATTAAAAAGTAGGACCTCAAAAGGTATCTCAGGATTGCTACCGGTGCCACTTGCTAGTCAAAGTAGAAATAGCAGGACAGCTAAGATGAATACGTGGCTTGAGGAATGGTGCAGGAGGGAGGGATTCAAATTCCTGGGACACTGGAACTGGTTCTGGGGGAGGTGGGACCAGTACAAACCGGACGGTCTGCACCTGGGCAGGACTGGAACCAATGTCCTAGGGGGAGTGTTTGCTAGTGCTGTTGGGGAGGAGTTAAACTAATAGGACAGGAGGATGGGAACCTATGCAGGGAGACAGAGGGGAGTCAAATGGAGGCAGAAGCAAAAGATGGAAAGGAGAAAAATAAAAGTGGAGGGCAGAAAAATCAAAGACAAAAATCAAAAAGGGCCACATTATAACAATTCTAAAAGGACAAAGAGTATTAAAAAAAACAAGCCTGAAGGCTCTGTGTCTCAGTGCGAAGAGCATTCATAATAAGGTGGATGAAGTAACTGCGCAGATAGCGGTAAATGGATATGATGTAATTGGGATTACGGAGACATGGCTCCAGGGTGACCAAGGCTAGGAACTCAACATCCAGGGTTATTCAATATTCAGGAATGATAGACAGAAAGGAAAAGGAGGTGGGGAAGCGTTACTGGTTAAAGAGATTAACGCAAAATTAAGGAAGGACATTAGCTTGGATGATGTGGAATTTGTATGGGTAGAGTGCGGAACACCAAAGGGCAGAAAACTCTAGTGGGAGTTGTGTACAGACCACCAAACAGTAGTAGTGAGGTTGGGGATGGCATCAAATAGGAAATTAGGGATGCATGCAATAAAGGTACAGCAGTTATCATGGGTGACTTTAATCTACATATAGATTGGGCTAACCAAACTGGTAGCAATACGGTGGAGGAGGATTTCCTGGAGTGTATAAGGGATGGTTTTCTAGACCAATATGTCGAGGAACCAACTAGAGAGCTGGCCATCCTAGTCTGAGTGTTGTGTAATGAGAGAGGATTAATTAGCAATCTTATTGTGCGAGGCCTCTTGGGGAAGAGTGACCATAATATGGTAGAATTATTCATTAAGATGGAGAGTGACACAGTTAATACAGAGATGAGATATGAGACGTGAATTGGCTAGGATAGACTGGCGAATGATACTTAAAGGATTGGCGGTGGATAAGCAATGACAGACATTTAAAGATCACATGGATGAACTTCAACAATTGTACATCCCTGTCTGGCGTAAAAATAAAACGGGGAAGGTGGCTCAACCCTGGCTTACAATGGAAATTAGGTATAGTGTTAAGTCCAAGGAAGAGGCATATAAATTGGCCAAAAAAAGGAGCAAACCTGAGGACTGGGAGAAATTTAGAATTCAGCAGAGGAGGACAAAGGGTTTAATTAGGAGGGGGAAAATAAAATATGAGAGTAAGCTTGCAGGGAACATAAAAACTGACTGCAAAAGCTTCTACAGATACGTGAAGAGAAAAAGATCAGTGAAGATAAACGTAGGTCCCTTACAGTCAGAATCAGATGAAGTCATAATGGGGAACAAAGAAATGGCAGACCATTGAACAAATACTTTGGTTCTGTCTTCACTAAGGAAGACACAAATAACCTTCCGGAAACACTAGGGGAGCAAGGGTCTAGCGAGAAGGAGGAACGAAAGGAAATCCTAATTAGTCAGCAAATTGTGTTAGGGAAATTAATGGGATTCCCCAGGGCCTGATAGTCTGCATCCCAGAGTACTTAAGGAAGTGGCCCGAGAAATAGTGGATGCATTGGTGGTCATTTTCCAACATTCTATAGACTCTGGATCAGTTCCTATGGATTGGAAGGTAGCGAAAGTAATCCCATTTTTAAAAAAAGGAGGGAGAGAGAAAACTGGGAATTATAGACCAGTCAGCCTGACATCGGTGGTGGGGAAAATGTTGGAATCAATTATTAAAGATGTAATAGCAGCGCATTTGGAAAGCAGTGACAGGATGGGTCCAAGTCAGCATGGATTTATGAAAGGGAAATCATGCTCGACAAATCTTCTAGAATTTTTTGAGGATGTAACTAGTAGACTGGATAAAGGAGAACCAGTTGATGTGGCGTATTTAGACTTTCAAAAGGCTTTTGACAATGTCCCACATAAGAGATTAGTGTGCAAAATTAAAGCACATGGTATTGGGGGTAATATACTGATGTGGATAGAGAACTGGTTGGTAGACAGGAAGCAAAGAGTTGGAATAAACAGGTCCTTTTCAGAATGGCAGGCAGTGACTAATGGGGTACCGCAAGGTTCAGTGCTGGGACCCCAGCTATTTACAATATACATTAATGATTTAGACAAAGGAATTGAATGTAATATCTCCAAATTTGCAGATGACACTAAGCTGGGTGGCAATGTGTGCTGTGAGGAGGATGCTAAGAGGCTGCAGGGTAACTTGGACAGGTTAGGTGAGTGGGCAAATACATAGCAGATGCAGTATAATGTGGATAAATGTGAAGTTATCCACTTTGATGGTAAAAATAGGAGGGCTGATTATTATCTGAATGGTGACAGATTGGTAAAGGGGGAAATGCAACGAGACCTGGGTGTCATGGTACATCAGTCATTGACGGTTGGCATACAGGTACAGCAGGCGGTGAAGGCGGCAAATGGCATGTTGGCCTTCATAGCTAGGGGATTTGAGTATAGGAGCAGGCAGGTCTTACTGCAGTTGTACAGGGCCTTGGTGAGGCCTCACCTTGAACATTGTGTACAGTTTTGGTCTCCTAATCTGAGGAAGGACATTCTTGCTATTGAGGGAGTGCAGCGAGGGTTCACCAGACTGATTCCCGGGATGGCAGGACTGACATATGAAGAAAGACTGGATTGACTAGGCTTGTATTCAATGAAATTTAGAAGAATGAGAAGGGATCTCATAGAAACATATAACTGACGGGATTGGACGGGTTAGATGCAGGAAGAATGTTCCCGATGTTGGGGAAGTCCAGAACCAGGGGACACAGTCTAAGAATAAGGGGTAAGCCATTTAGGACCGAGATGCGGAAAAATTTCCTTCACTCAGAGAATTGCGAACCTGTGGAATTCTCGACCACAGAAAGGTGTTGGGGCCAGTTTGTTAGATATATTCAAAAGGGAGTTAGATATGGCCCTCACGGCTAAAGGGATCAAGGGGTATGGAGAGAAAGCAGGAATGGGGTACTGAAATGAATGATCAGCCATGATCATATTGAATGGTGGTGCAGGCCCGAAGGGCCGAAAGCCCTATTCCTGCACCTATTTTCTATGTTTCTGTGCTATAATCGTGACCATCTTCAAGAAAGGTGACAAGCCTAACTGTGGTAACTACAGAGGAATCTCCCTGCTGTCGACCACCGGGAAAGTCATCACAAGAATCCTCCTCAATCACCTTGTCCCTGTGGCTGAAGAGCTCCTCCCAGAGTCGAAATGCCGATTCCGCCCATTAAGAGGCACAATGGACATGACCTTCACCGCTTTGAGGTGCCTGCTGTACATAGTCCATGTCTCTGAAGCATATAGGAGGGCAGGTATCACTACTGCTCTGTAGACCAGGAGCTTAGTGCCTGGTTTGAGGTCCTTGTCTTCAAACACTCTCTTCCTCAGGCTACCGAAGGCTGCACTGGCCCACTAAAGGCGCTGTTAGACTTCATCATCGACGTCTGCCCTTGTTGACAGTAGGCTCCCTAGTTATGGAAAATGGTCCACATTGTCCAAGGCCTTGTCGTGGATTTTGATAATCAGGGGGGGGGGGGCGGGGGGCAGGTTGATAGAGAATAGAAACATAGAAATTAGGTGCAGGAGCAGGCCATTCGGCTCTTCGAGCCTGCACCACCATTCAATAAGATCATGGCTGATCATTCAACCTCAGTACCCCTTTCCTGCTTTCTCTCCATAACCCTTGATCCCTTTGGTCGTACGGGCCATATCTAACTCCCTCTTGAATATATTTAACGAACTGGCCTCAACAACTCTCTGCGATAGAGAATTCCACAGGTTAACCACTCTCTGAGCGAAGAAGTTTCTCCTCATCTCGGTCCTAAATGGCTTCCCCCTTAGTCTTAGACTGTGACCCCTGGTTCTGGAACTCCCCAGCAACAGAAACATTCTTCCTGCCTCTAACCTGCCCAATCCCATCAGAATTGTATATGTTTCTATGAGATCCCCCTCTCATTCTTTTAAATTCCATTGAATATAAGCCTAGTCGATTAGGTCTTGCTTCATATGTCAGTCCTGTCATCCCGGGAATCAGTCTGGTGAACCTTCGCTGCACTCCCTCAATAGCAAGAATGTCCTTCCTCAGATTAGGAGACCAAAACTGTACACAATACTCCAGGTGTGGCCTTACCAAGGCCCTGTGCAATGATTTGAGGTGTCCATGTCTCTGAGCCATACAGGAGGGGCGAGTATCACTACAGCCCTGTAGACTATGAGCTTGGTGGCAGATTTGAGAGCCTGATCTTCGAACACTCTTCTCCTCAGGCGGCCGAAGGCTGCGCTGGCGCACTGGAGGCGGTGTTGAATCACATCGTCGTTGTCTGCCCTTGCTGATAATAGGCTCCCGAGGCATGGAAAGTGGGCCATGGTGTCCAGGGCCGTGCGGTGGATCTTGATGACTGGGGGGGGGGCAGTGCTGTGCGGCGGGGTCAGGTTGGTGGAGGACCTTTGTCTTACGGATGTTTAGTGTAACGTCCATGCTTTCGTACACCTCAGTGAAGATGTTGACTATAATTTGAAGTTCAGTCTCTGAATGCGCGCAGACGCAGGCATCGTCCGCATATTGTAGTTTGACGACAGAGGTTGGGGTGGTCTTGGACCGGGCCTGGAGATGGCGAAGGTTCCCACTGGTTCTGTAGTTTAGTTCCACTCCAGCGAGGAGCTTGTTGACTGTGAGGTGGAGCATGGCGGCGAGGAAGATCGAGAAGAGGGTTGGGGCGATGACGCAGCCCTGCTTGACCCCGGTCCGGATGTGGATTGGGTTTGTGATGGATCCGTTGGTGAGGATCACGGCCTGCATGTCGTCGTGGAGCAGGCGGAGGATGGTGACAAACTTTTGGGGGCTAGCCGAAACGGAGGAGGACGCTCCATAGTCCCTCGTGGTTGACGGTGTCAAAGGCCTTTGTAATGTCAAAGAAAGCCATGTGCAATGGTTGTGCTGTTCCCTGCATTTTTCCTGCAGTTGTCGCGCCATAAAAATCAAATCCGTTGTACCCCGTAGTGAACGAAATCCGCACTGTGCCTCCGGGAGGAGCTCCTCAGCCACAGGGAGAAGACGGTTGAGGAGGATTCTAGCAACAACTTTCCCAACGGCTGATAGCAGGGAGATTCCTCTGTAGTTGCCGCAGTCGGACTTGTCCCATATTTTAAAAGATGGTCACGATCACTGCATCGATATACTTGCTTTGGAGGCTGTTCAGAGAAGGTTCACTAGGTTGAATCTGGAGATGAGGGGGTTGACTTATGAAGCTAGGTTGAGTAGGTTGGGCCTATACACATTGGAGTTCAGAAGAATGAGAGGTGATCTTATCGAAACATATAAGATAATGAGGGGGCTCGACAAGGTGGATGCAGAGAGAATATTTCTACTCATAGAGGAAACTAAAACTAGTGGACATAGTCTCAGAATAAGGGGCTGTCCATTTAAAACCGAGATGAGGAGGAATTTCTTCTCTAAGGGTTGTAAATCTGTGGAATTCTCTGCCCCAGAGAGCTATGGAGGATGGATCATTGAATATATTTAAGGGGGAGATAGAGAGATTTTTGAGCAATAAGAGAATAAGGGGTTATGGGGAGCGGGCAGGGAAGTGGAGCTGAGTCCATGATCAGATCAGCCATGATCTTAGTGAATGGCGGAGCAGGCTCGAGAGGCCAGGTGGCCTGGTCCTGCCCCTGTTCCTATTTCTTGTGCAAAAGCAAAATACTGCGGACGCTGGAATTTGGAATAAAAATAGAAAATGCTGGAAATCTCGGCAGGTCAGACAGCATCTGTGGAGAGGAAGCAGAGTTAGCAGAGTTAACGTTTCAGGTCGATGACCCTTCGTCTTATGTTCCTTGCTGCGATGCTCCATCTCACCCTCAGCAAGCTCCCTGCTGGAGTGGAGCTAAATTACAGGACAAACGGGAATCTGTTCAATCTCCGCCGCCGCCACCAGGCCAGGTCCAAGGTTGTCCCATCCTCTGCCATCGTCGGCACCTTCACTGAGGCGTACGAGAGTATGGGCCTTCCACTAAACATCCGTATAATACAAAGGTCCTCTACCAACCTGCCTCCACCACACAGCACTGCCCCCCCCACCCCCGGTTATCAAAATCCACGACGAGGCCTTGGACAACGTGGACCATTTTCCATACCTCGGGAGCCTACTGAGGAACAAGGGCAGACATCGACGACGAGGTCCAACACCGCCTTCAGTGTGCCAGTGCAGCCTTCGGTCACCTGAGGAAGAGAGTGTTTGAAGACCAGGACTTCAAACTTGGCACCAAGCTCATGGTCGACAGAACAGTGGCGATACCCGCCCTCCTATATGGCTCAGAGACATGGACTATGTACAGCAGGCACCTCAAAACACTGGAGATGTATCACCAATGCTGCCTCCGCAAGATCCTGCCAATCCACCGGCAGGATAGGTGCACCGACGTCAGTTTTTTTCCCCAAGGTGGATGACCCCAAGGTGGGTATGGTGTGGGGGCAATGATCAGCCATGTTATGAATGGTGGGCAGGACAAACCGGTTGCCTTTGCATCGCATACGCTCAACAAAAGCGAACAAAATTATGCCCACATGGAGAAGGAGGCTTTGGCAATTATATTTGAGGTTAAAAGGTTTCACCAGTTTCTTTTAGGATGCCAATTCACAGTCGTAACCAATCAGAAACTGTTATTTGCTATCCTCGGCCCAAAGGCAGCAATTCCATCTGTAGGAGCGAAAAATCTTAATCAGGGGTAAAGTAATTCAGTGTAATTAAAATATAAAGCAAGGAAGACTGAGAGAAAGGTTTAAATGCGTTCATGGTAGAATAGCTGAATCCTACATCTCAGCAATTAGGCTGAAACACAGGTGGTCAGAGAAATTCTCTGAGGAGATAAGAACACCCACAAGATTTATGTAGACAGCTCACAGAAATAATGAGAGGAGGCCACTATGTTCCAGCCACATGAGATAACAGGAACAAAGCCTCTTTTAGCAGAGGGGAGCCAGATGGCTGGTCAAGGGCATTAGTCTGAGAGTTAGCCTGGGAAGACGTTCCCAGAAATGTAACACATAACCTGTAGGGGGCTTTTCCCCAGCAACAGTCATCAGAACGGAATGTAGCAATTAGAAATTACTGTAACCAATGAAATTATTGTAACTGTAGTAACCAATGATACTGCTGAAAACTGTATTAACCGATGTATTAGTAGCAGGTGGGCGGGGACTGGTGGCAAATAACCAATGGAACACTTCCCCGCCTAGTTTTACCATTTCGACTGTATTTCGACTCTATAAACTGTAATTGCGCAGCCTGTCCTATGAGACCGGCGAGGAGAGCAACCAGTAGATGTACTGTTGCAACCGGTTCTCCCTTGATTAATCAGGTTTTAATAAACAATTCTTTTCTCTATATACAGACCTTTCATGTCGTGTTATATTTTTAATACTCCACAACATTTTGGCGTCACGAACAGAATACAACGGGCAGCCTACAGATGGGCGTATACGGATCCGTCACGAGTGAGTATATTTAAAGTACCACTCATAATCCGATGTGAGCCGTTACGAGACGTGTCTGTTGCCCGGGGTACCAGAATCTGTGAAAGGTCTGCTATGGCGTAAGAGACTTGGGGGAATTGGGAAGTCACGATAGACACTATCATAAGATATCGATGTGAGAGTTGCCTCTAAGTTCAAGGGGAACTGGGTAGAGGGACAATCCGTATTTTAGAATACAGATAAATCGATGTGATTGCAGGCTCTAGGGTTAGGGGTAAAAGATTAGAATGACGATCAGTATCTAAGAATACAGTTTAAATCGATAAGAAGTTGGTGAGACCATAGACGAAGTGAAACCAAGTAGGGAGACGGTCAATATCTGAGAATACAGTGAAACCAATATAAGGGTAGACGTACCAAAAACCTAGTATGGTGTGTAAAGATATGCTGGACACTGCTCCCTTATGGGGGAGCCGGATATATATTTTTCAGACGACCATAAGAAAACTTGATAGTGACTACGTTAAGTGACGGATGGATCCAAAAATAGAGCCGGCCAAACAATAGAATTAATAAGCTTTGTTGAATGAAAAAAAAACTGGTGTGAATGTCTGTCTTTAAAATGAAACGTGCTTGTGTGATTTTTGACTGTGGAATATTTGAGGTGGGAATTAATGACGTGGGCCACGAACTCTCTCTGCACCTCTGCCCTGGTCATTCGCCACACCTCCGACACGATCTCTCCCTGCACCTCCGCCCCAATCCTTCGCTGCATCTCTGCTGTACCTGAACCCTGCCGGAGTTCCTGCCCATGCTCCAATCAGTAACTACCCTCCTCACTGTTCACTATACTTCCAACTTTTGTGTCGTCTGCAAATTTAGAAATTGTGCCCTGTACCCCCACGTCCAAGTCATTAATATATATTAGCGTGTGTCTATGGGGTAAAGAAAATGCATCAATACCTGTTTGGGCTAAAATTCGAATTGGAAACTGACCATAAGCCACAGGCCAGGCACAGAAAACTGCACCAATGCTCTCATTAGGCTGCCATTGCCCACCACGGGGGTGGAAATGGCGCAGCCCGCAGATCTAGCCATGGTTATGGAAGCATTTGAGAGTGAGCAATCACCCGTCACTGCCCGGCAGATCAAAACCTGGTCAAGCCAGGACCCCTTATTATCTCCAGTCAAAAGCTGTGTGCTTCACGGGAGCTGGTCCAGTGTCCCAGTGGAAATGCAGGAAGAGATAAAGCCGTTCCAGCGGCACAAAGATGAAATGTCTATACAGGCAGACTGCCTTCTGTGGGGCAATCGAGTAGTGGTCCCCAAGAAGGACAGAGACACCTTCATCAATGACCTCCATAGTACCCACCCCGGCATCGTAATGATAGCCAGATCTCATGTGTGGTGGCCCGGTATCGATGCGGACTTAGAGTCCTGCGTTCATACATGTAATACATGCTCGCAGTTAAGCAATGTACCCAGGGAGGCGCCGCTAAGTCTTTGGTCTTGTCCCTCCTAACCGTGGTCCAGGGTACACGTCAACTATGCAGGCCCGTTCTTGGGTAAAATGTTCCTTGTGGTTGTAGGCGCGTACTCCATCCTGTGTATGTACTAAATTATGGTCAAGATCCCAAGTGTGTCGCCAGTACTGTTACGGCCAAGGAGGGTAACAGAGTGTTTATTGTCTAGCTCGAGAATGGGCAAACATGCAGGAAACATGTTGATCAGATAAAGCTGCGGCACACGGATGAACCGGAACAGTCTGAGGAAGACACAATCAGTGACCAACCAACCTACCCTCAGTCATCAGAGGACTCCGCTGTCATCAACGAATCTGGACTTTCAATCCCTGACATGGTCATTGTCACTCCCATCAGATCGGCTACCCAGCCCCCAGCCATAACTGACTCAGAACGCTCGCCCAAGGCTGGAGTTGGACTGAGATGATCAACTCGGGAGCGGAAAGCCCCGGGCCGTCTCAATTTGTAAAAAGACTGTTACTAATATCTTAAAGGGGGATATTGTCGTGTATGTATGCTTGGGGTTACTAGCCACCAGGTGGCGCCACTGTCAGAGGTCATTGGGCTGTGTGCACGTGTGTGTGGCCCAGGTATAAAAGGCAAGCCATCATATAATGTAATCACTTTGGGCCCTAATAAAGCAGAGCCAGGTTTGTACCTGTGGTTAGTTTAAGTATTCAGTCTATCGAGTTATTACATAGACGACAACGTGGAAAAGAAAATAAGAGGGACAAAGAGACAGTACAAGATTAGATCGGCTGCTAACATAAAAGGGAATCCAAAGGTCCTCTGTAGGCATATTATCAGTGAAAGGGTAATCAGAGGAGTGGAGTAGCTGATTACGGACCAAAATGGAGATTCATTGTTGGAGGCAGAAGACATGGCTGAGTTACTAAATGAGTACTTTGCATCGGTGTTTACCAAGAGGACTTTGGCAAAGCTATGGTAAATGAGGAAGTTGCTTGGATACAGGATTCTAGTCCTCTCGATATAAAGGCCAGCATTATATGAGACGTTCTGATTATTTTCTGTACGTTCATGACATTTTAATGATCTATATACATGGACTCCTATGTATCTTTGGACCTCCAATGTTTCTAGCTTTTCACCATTTAGCAAGTACTGTGTTCTATCATTTTTTAGGTCCAAAGTGGATGACCTCAAATTTGCCGACATTGAAATCCATTTGCCACAGTTTTGCCCACTCGCTTTAATCTATTACTATCTGTGTGTAATTTTATACTTCCATCTACCCCTCTTACAATGTCGCCTATATTTGTGTCATCAGCAAACTTGGATATATGGTGTTCTATCCCATCATCTAAATCATTCAGAAATATGGTGAAGAGTTGAGGCCTCAACACAGATCTTTGCTGGACAGCACTACTCATATCCTGCCAAATAGTGTACCTGACCAATATCCCCACTCTCTGTCTCCTGCCACTCAGCCAATTCCCTAACCAGGTCAATCATTTGCTTTCAATTCCATGGGGCTTCAACTTCAGCTAACGGACCCTTATGAGGGACTTTATCAAATGCCTTCTGGAAGTCCATATAAATAACATCCATAGACATTCCCCTGTCCACTACTTTAGTCACCTCCTCACAAGCTTCAATCAGGTTTGTCAGGCATGACCGACCTTTCACAACTCCATGCTGGCTGTGGGACCTGATTAACTGGGACCTGATTAATTTGTAATTATAGAGTAGCTGTGTGCTGTGTATGTGCTCACTAACAATGGAAAAGGTTGCAGCGTGGCTGGACCAAAGCACAGTCACCGGGTTAAGCGCAGTTCCGACCAGATAACGGGAACATGCCGCGAAACAGTGAACAGCAGGAGGAAGGGGCATGATGGGGTAATCGCATCATGACCAAAGCGATTGCTATCTGCGATGGGCAGCTGGGTCATAACCAGCGGCCAGGCCGGAGTCGACAAACTGACCCCAGTAACAGCAGGGGGGGGCCAATCAGGGAATGGGAAGAGCCCACGCTCGCGACTATAACTGAAGCTGTAACACGCGGTAGAGCGCGTTTTATTCTTAGTAACTGCAAGATGTAACTGAGCCAATAAAGTTTGCCTGGATACTACCACCGGACTCGAGTCTCATCAACTGCTAAGAATATAAGCGACCCTACATTCTGGCGTAGTCAGCAGGATCGCTGAATGTCAGCCGCTGGGAGACCCTAGGACCCACGTCGACACGGGGGTAAGGACACCTCTTAAATAAAGTCCTTGTCCGAAGTCTTTCGCGGCAGGCATCATTCACGCGATCTTTAAAAGAAAAAGAACCGTCTGTGGGTAGTGTCATGTATTCAACCAGCATTGTAACCCATGTATAATCTGACCTAAGTTGTACACCGTGAGAACACTGACCACTAGGTGGGAGACACTCCTAACCTGGGCCTTCAGGTATAAAAGGGGAAACTCCACCCACCTTCATCATTTGAGTGCTAAGGAATAAAGGACAGGTCACAGACTGACCTTCTCTCAAGCATGGGCCTCGTGTGCATTTATACTGTATAGTAAGGACGTATCAATGGCGAAGAGAAACTGGGATTTAAACCACGCGAGCATGGCCACTAGCAGAACAGACGAGAGGTACTGTGTTAAGGAATGGTTGGGACAGAGATTCAACATTGTTAAAGCAACACTCTGTTAACACTATACGACCCATGTAAGAAACTTGTGTTAACGTGTGATGCGTCGTCCTATGGTGTCGGGTGTGTGTTGCAGCATGTCAATGTTAAGGGTCAGTTACAGCCGGTAGCTTATGCCTCCAGGAGTCTGTCCCAGGCAGAAAGGGGTTACGGGATGGTAGAAAAGGAGGCGCTCGCATGTGTATATGCGGTAAAGAAAATGCACCAGTATCTGTTTGGCAGGAAATTTGGAGACAGATCATAAATCCCTAACATCCCTTTTGGCTGACAACAAGGCCATAAATGCAAACGCATCGGCCCGCATACAGAGATGGGCACTCACGTTAGCCGCCTATGACTATACAATTCGGCACAGACCGGGCACTGAAAACTGCGCCGATGCACTCAGCAGGCTCCCACTAGCCACCACTGAGGGGGCTACCGAGCATGGTGCTGAGATGGTCATGGCTGTTGAAGCTTTCGGAAGCGAAGGCTCACCCGTGACAGCCCGTCAGATTAAAGTCTGGACAAATAGAGACCCGCTATTGTCTCTAGTCAAGAAATGTGTCCTGAATGGGGACTGGGCAGCCACGTACAGGGCATGCCCTGAGGAATTTAAACCATTTCACAGGCGCAGGGATGAACTCTCGATTCAGGCCGATTGTCTACTGTGGGGAAACCGTGTAGTCATGCTCCAGATGGGCAGAGAGGTGTTCATCAGAGAACTCCACAATGAGCACCCGGGCATTGTCACGATGAAGGCAATTGCCAGGTCACATGTTTGGTGGCCAGGGATAGACGCAGATCTGGAACTTTGTGTTCGCAGGTGCAACACGTGTGCCTAGCTGGGCAATGCGCCCAGGGAAGCCCCCCTTAGCCCCTGGCCATGGCCCGCCAAGCCTTGGTCACACATCCATGTGGACTACGCAGGTCCTTTCATGGGAAAAATGTTTTTGGTTGTAGTAGACGCCTACTCCAAATGGATTGAGTGTGATATTTTAAATTCAAGCACATCCTCTGCCACAGTAGAAAGTCTATGGGCAATGTTCGCCGCCCACGGTCTACCGGACGTCTTGGTCAGCGACAATGGCCCGTGCTTCACAAGCATTGAATTCCAGGACTTCATGGCAGGCAATGGAATTAACCATGTCAGAACAGCACCGTTCAAGCCGGCCTCAAACGGCCAGGCAGAACGAGCAGTGCAGATAATCAAACAGGGGATGCTCAGAATCCAAGGGGGTTCCCTACAAAGGCGCTTATCACACCTCCTGTTGGCCTATAGATCCCGACCACACTCGCTCACAGGGGTTCCACCCGCAGAGCTGCTAATGAAAAGGATGCTCAAAACCCGGCTATCCCTTATACACCCCACCATGAAAGGAATTGTCGAGAGCAGGCGCCAGCCACAATATGACTACCATGACAGGAATGCGAGGGCGCGATGTATTGATGTAAATGATCCTGTTTTTGTCCTCAACTACGCTGCAGGGCCCAAATGGCTCGCAGGCACTGTGATTGCCAAAGAGGGAAATAGGATTCTGGTAGTTAAACTTACCAATGGACAAATCTGCCGCAAACACGTGGATCAAACAAAAAGGAGGTTCAGCAACCCCATAGAAGAAGCAGAGGAAGAACATGATGTAGAGTTCACTCCACCACAGGTGACCGAACACAGGAACCAAAGGGAGGAGAGTCCAGTCACTGTGGGCAGTCTGGATAGGCCTGGGGCATCGCAAACAGCAGACACTCAAGCCAGCGCCCAACAACCGGAGCCCCAACTCAGGCGCTCTACAAGGGAGCGTAAACCACCCGAGAGACTCAACCTGTGATCCCAATAAGACTTTGGGGGGGGAGGTGATGTCATGTATTCAACCAGCATTGTAACCCATGTATAAACTGACCTAAGTTGTACACTGTGAGTACAATGACCACTAGGTGGGAGACACTCCTAACCTGGACCTTCAGGTATAAAAGGGGAAGCTCCACCCACCTTCATCATTTGAATGCCAAGGAATAAAGGACAGGTCACAGACTGACCTCTCAAGCATGGGCCTCGTGTGCATTTATACTGTATAGTAAGGACGTATCAGGTAGTATTAGGGTCGAGACCCCCGTAACTGAGAGCTCTCCACTCGACAGGACATAAGGTCCTGTCTCGGACTTAAGGTCCACGTTTCGCACCCGCAGCAACTAAGGGTTCTAAATCGGCTCAATGGCTGAGGGCGGAAACAAAAACCGTCCCACGACTGAAAAAGGAGGGCTGGCCCCGCCGGAGGTCACGGACGAGGAAGTGTTAGAAAGCCTTAGGGAATACATCGAATAGCGGTTTGATTTACGAAAGACGTGTGCCAAAATTGAACAAAAGTACGGAACCGCTAAGGGTCAGTGGACCCTGGACGATATAAAAAGGGTATGGGGGGAAATCCGCGCGCATGAAAGATAAAGAAACGACCTGCTGGTCCCTGGCCATCATGAGCCCAAGTTCGACAGAGAAAAGAAATCATGACCCAGTCCCAATTCGATCGGGATCTGAAAGCTGCTAAAGACCAAATCAAGGCACTTGGGGAACAAGTGACCAAGAAAAATTCGGAAATAGAGAAGAAAGGGAAAGAGATAACTAAACTGAAGGGTGAGATTAACGATTCGGTCAGAGTCAGTACGCAGGGGCCACGGCTGGGGTACAAAGCCGTCTATCCAAGTCTGGCACAAGTAGGGAAAGAACACCGACAGCTGGGAGGGCAACAGGCGGGAGCAGTGATGTCGGAATCGGATTCGAGCTCCTCGTTATCCGAAGAGGACTCGGACGGCAGCGATGTTAGCCCGATATTAGCCCCACTAAAAACGACGAGAGTTAAAGTAGGAAGGCGGAACTAAGAAACGTAAACAAAGACACGAGAATCTGATCGTTCACGTAGCCACGGAACCCGAAAAAATAGATAAATGGTCGAAAGAACTCCAACACCCAACGGGGCAGAGGGGCGAGAACTCGGGAACAATTAGATCGACTGCGAAGTATTTACACGCTCCATCCTTTGGACGGAGTCCAGATTCTGACCATCGTGGTGCCGGGACGATCGGCACGTAAACTCCAGAGGGCAGTAAAAGAGGCACTTGGAGACACTGGACAGGGAATTGACGCAGCCCGGGGAGAAGTGAAAGGGTGGTTAAGAAAGTGCGGGCCGGTAAGAGCGGATCGGAGTAAGATTGCAGTGTGCCAGCAAAAAGGCACCGAGGAGGTACTGGAGTGTGAGGAGCGATTCAAGTCTACGTGGCTGGAACATTCGGGTCTGCATCAAGAGGCGGAGCAGATGGATGACAAAAGAGTCGGACCCCTGAAGGCTACCTTTACGGCGGGGTTGAAACCAGAACTATCTAAATTAGTGAAGGCGACCCTGGCAGATCGGGATGATCGGAGAATCTCCTTCGCGCAGTTGGTAGACCGGTGTAGCCAGTTAGATCGGGATCGAGATCGGGAAAGGTCCGAGTAATGCAGACTGGATGGAAACCAAAGGACCGGGAGGGACAGACGTCCGGAAGACTGCCGGGAAAGTGGCTCTATTGCGGTAAAGAGGGACATTGGGCCCGATGGTGCCGAGCGAAGAAACAGAACAACCAGGGAAGCTCAGGGACGGGCCAGAAACAGGCCGACGGGCAGTAGATGATGGAACGGTTTAAAGAACTTTCCTTCGATCAGCAGCTGCAGTTGCTGGAGTGTGCAAAAATCTCGTAGAGCCCACTCCCTCCCCAGCAGGATCCCTGTTAGCATTAATACATCAGCGCATAGAAACATAGAAAATCGGTGCAGGAGTAGGCCATTCGGCCCTTCTAGCCTGCACCGCCATTCAATGATTTCATGGCTGAACATGCAACTTCAGTACCCCCTTCCTGCTTTCTCGCCATAACCCTTGATCCCCCGTGTAGTAAGGACCTCATCTAACTCCTTTTTGAATAGATTTAGTGAATTGGCCTCAACTACTTCCTGTGGTAGAGAATTCCACAGGTTCACCACTCTCTGGGTGAAGAAGTTTCTCCTCATCTCGGTCCTAAATGACTTACCCCTTATCCTTAGACTGTGTCCCCTGGTTCTGGACTTCCCCAACATTGGGAACATTCTTCCTGCATCTAACCTATCTAAACCCGTCAGAATTTTAAACGTTTCTATGAGATCCCCTCTCATTCTTCTGAACTCCAGTGAATACAAGCCCAGTTGATCCAGTCTTTCTTGTAAGGTCACTTTCGCCATCCCGGGAATCAGTCTGGTGAATCTTCGCTGCACTCCCTTAATAGCAAGAACGCCCTTCCTCAAGTTAGGAGACCAAAACTGTACACAATACTCCAGGTGTGGCCTCACCAAGGCCCTGTACAACTGTAGCAACACCCCCCTGCCCCTGTACTCAAATCCCCTCGCTATGAAGGCCAACATGCCATTTGCTTTCTTAACCGCCTGCTGTACCTGCATGCCAACCTTCAATGACTGATATACCATGACACCCAGGTCTCGTTGCACCTCCCCTTTTCCTAATCTGTCACCATTCAGATAATAGCCTGTCTCTCTGTTTTTACCACCAAAGTGGATAACCTCACATTTATCCACATTATACTTCATCTGCCATGCATTTGCCCACTCACCTAACCTATCCAAGTCACTCTGCAGCCTCATAGCATCCTCCTCGCAGCTCACACTGCCACCCAACTTAGTGTCATCCGCAAATTTGGAGATACTACATTTAATCCCCTTGTCTAAATCATTAATGTACAGTGTAAACAGCTGGGGCCCCAGCACAGAACCTTGCGGTACCCCACTAGTCACTGCCTGCCATTCTGAAAAGTACCCATTTACTCCTACTCTGCTTCCTGTCTGACAACCAGTTTTCAATCCACGTCAGCACACTACCCACAATCCCATGTGCTTTAACTTTGCACATCAATCTCTTGTGTGGGACTTTGTCGAAAGCCTTCTGAAAGTCCAAATATACCACATCGACTGGTTCCCCCTTGTCCACTCTACTGGAAACATCCTCAAAAAATTCCAGAAGATTTGTCAAGTATGATTTCCCTTTCACAAATCCATGCTGACTTGGACCTATCATGTCACCTCTTTCCAAATGCGCTGCTATGACATTCTTAATAATTGATTCCATCAATTTCCCCACTACTGATGTCAGGCTGACCGGTCTATAATTCCCTGTTTTCTCTCTCCCTCCTTTTTTAAAAAGTGGGGTTACATTTTCTACCCTCCACTCGATAGGAACTGATCCAGAGTCTATGGAATGTTGGAAAATGATTGCCAATGCATCCGCTATTTCCAAGGCCACCTCCTTAAGTACTCTGGGATGCAGACCATCAGGCCCTGGGGATTTATCGGTCTTCAATCCCATCAATTTCCCCAACACAATTTCCTGGCTAATAAGGATTTCCCTCAGTTCCTCCTTCTTACTAGACCCTCTGACCCCTTTTATATCCGGAAGGTTGTTTGTGTCCTCCTTAGTGAATACCGAACCAAAGTACTTGTTCAATTGCTCTGCCATTTCTTTGTTCCCAGTTATGACTTCCCCTGATTCTGACTGCAGGGGACCTACGTTTGTCTTTACTAACCAGGGACGGACTATATGTCAGTATGGGAGTGGGCGACCAAGAGATTGATTGTTTATTGGACACAGGGGCAGAATTCACGTGCGTGCCCAAAAATTATAAATTCCCCCTCGACGGGACAACCCGTGCGGTGCATGGAGTCGGAGGCCATAAGCTGATACTCCACCGAACCCAGCCGATGTGTTTGGTTCTGGGACCACATGAAGTAACCGCGTCGGTCTGGGTGGGACCGGTGGGACAACCCCTACTCGGGATGGACGTCTTGATGAAAATAGACTCCTCCCTGGACTTTGAGGACGGCCAAGTCACATGGTCGATCCGATCCTTGCAGAGGGAAGAACTCAGGGACTACCCGATATGGGCCAAGGACAAACATGACTGTGGCTTGTTTAAAATGGACCTGGTTACCTCCACCGGGACGCCACCTCCTTGCACCAAACAGTACCTGATCAGCCCGACATCAATCCAAGGAATATTACCCATCATCGGACAATTAGAAGAACAAGGGGTACTAGTTAAAACCCACAGCTCATCCAACAGCCCCGTGTGGCCAGTGCATAAGGGTAAAGACGCGTTGGTAGTGGACCCCTCCACTATATTTCAGGCTCTGATGCCGGAAGACAAGTCCTTCTCGGTTATTGATATGGCCAACGGATTCTGGGCAATTCCGTTGGCCCCGGAGGTGCAGTCGTGGTTTGCCTTTACCATCCAGGGACAGCAATACACCTGGACCCGACTACCTCAAGGGTTCCACAACAGCCCAACAGTGTTCCACATGGCCCTCCAGGGTCACTTAAGGGAGCTAACCCCGATGGAATCTACGGTCATACAATATGCTGATGATATCCTGCTGGCGTGCACCACGGAAGAACAGCATGAACGAGTCGTGCTGACCTTACTGGACCACCTCGACGAAAAGGGATACAAGGCCAGTATGGCCAAGGCCCAGATAGTCCAGGAAGAAGTAATTTACCTGGGACAAAAGATCTCAATGGGAGAGCGGGGACGGACCCAGGATAGGACCGAGGCTATTCACGCGGCTCAACAGCCCGCCATGATCCAGGAACTTCGATCCTTCTTGGGCCTGTGCAATTTTAATAGGAACTGTGTGGACTCTTACACACAATTGGCACAACCATTGAATGACCTGCTGAAAGGAAAACGGACCTTAAAAGAAGCTAACACCCTGGCTGAGGAGCAAAAGGAGGCGTTTGAAAAACTGAAACGGGCCCTGTGCACGGCACCGCCCTAGGGATCCCGGACACCAGGAGGCCCTTCCCCCTATTCGCGCATGAGAAAGAAGGATACATGACTGTTATCCTGACTCAAGAACATGGGGACCAACAGAGGCCCATCGGGTACTACTCGGCCAAACTGGACACAGTGGCTCTCGGATGGGGAAGTTGCCCGAGGGCCATGGAAGCTACATGCCGAGCAATAATGGTAACGGCGGGATTAGTCTTAGACCAGAAACCGATCATCAAGTGTCCCCATACATTACATGCTCTGCTCTCCATGAACCGGGTCACCCAGGTGACCTCAGCCCGATGGACCAGATGGACAACAGTCCCGGAAGCTCCAAACCTGCATATTGTACGAGCTGGCCCGGTTAGTCCAGCCACCATGCTCCCCCTGCCTGAAGAAGGGTATGAAGACCAGCACGACTGTGCGGGCATGTTAGAAGAAGCAGAAGGAGCCGCTGCGGCAGCCGAAGAGCCGTTACCCAATCCGGACGTGATCCTGTTTACGGACGGATCCTCTGTGGAGCTGTGGAGCATGGAATCCGGAAGGCGGGCTGGGCAGTCACGACGCTGCACGAGGTAGTAAGGAAGGGGGGAGCTCCCCGCCGGGACCTCCGCTCAGCAGGCCGAAGCCTGCAGGGTAGCCGAGGGACAAACAGCTAATATATACACGGATTCCAGGTACGCTTTTGGGGTGGCACATGATTTCGGCCAGTTATGGCGGAAGAGAAGGATTCTTACGGCAGCAGGAACCCCAATACAGAATGGGGCGGAAGTCCGCGACCTACTTGAAGCATTACTGCTGCCAGAGAGGTATCTATCCTGAAATGCAAGGCCCATACGAAGGAGAATACAGATGAGGCTAAAGGGAACGCACGGGCCGACCAGGCAGCTAAGAAAGCCGCCTTAATGGAACCAGAGAAGGGCACCCTTGTACGTTAACTGGGGACCCGAGCGCTGACACAGGATCTGGCAAAAATGCAGGAGGAATGTCTCCGGACGGAAAAATGGGAATGGATAAGTGAAGGGATAAAGCTATGGGCGGATGGAATGTGGAGGCAGCCTGAGACAGGAAAACCAGTGGCACCACAAGCACTAATGCTCTTTTTTGGCCCAACAAACACACTCCTGGGGGCACTTAGCCCCCCAACAAATGACAGCTGGATTCCAGAAGAGCTGGTGGGGCCGGGGTTTTAGGAAACACGCTCAAACCACGGTGGACTGTGCGTCACTTGCCAGAAAAATAACCCCGGGCCCTTCAATACATTGCCCCTTCTCCGACCTCCGGCCCAGGCAGGGCCTTTCCGAGATTTACAAGTAGATTACATCTCATTGCCCCCATGTCGGGGGTATACGGACGTCCTAGTGATTGTGGATCGGTTCTCTCGGTGGGTGGAAGCTGTACCCACCCGAAGGAGCACCGCCACGCACACGGCTAAGGTGCTGTGTAAAGACTATATACCTAGATGGGGAGTTCCCACAAGTATCGATTCTGATCAGGGGACCCGTTTTACTGGAGCCGTGTGCCAAGAGGTCTGCAGATTGCTCAACATTACATGGAATCTACATTGCCCTGATCACCCACAGTCGTCAGGCCAAGTGGGGCGTATGAATCGAACTTTGAAACAACGACTGGCCAAGTACCACCAAGAGGGGATCCCGAGGCCTCAAGCACTCCCAATGGTCTTGTGTAATATCAGGGTCACCCCCAAACCGAACCACGGGGTTAAGCCCTTTTGAGGTGATCACCGGGAGACCAATGTCTCTCCCGGGGACCATCGATCTGCCAAAAGCAGACTGTCACCTGATGAGTGACACATTGTTGGAATGTTGTCAGAATTTAACAAATGCTATCAGTTCTGCTTCCCAACAGGTAAAAGCGGCTTGGGGTGAACCCCCGGAGGGAGGACACGATATCGTCCCAGGAGTTTGGGTGTACGTAAAGAAAATACACAAAGAACCGCTGGGAGCCAAGTGGGAAGGACCGTACCAAGTATTACTGACGACCCGATCGGTGGTTAAAATCCAAGGGAAGCAGGCCTGGATCCACGCCTCGCACGTTAAACGGGCACCCGTATCGGAAACATAGAAACATAGAAACATAGAAAATAGGTGCAGGAGTAGGCCATTCGGCCCTTCGAGCCTGCACCGCCATTCAATGAGTTCATGGCTGAACATGCAACTTCAGTACCCCATTCCTGCTTTCTCGCCATACCCCTTGATCCCCCGAGTAGTAAGGACTTCATCCAACTCCTTTTTGAATATATTTAGTGAATTGGCCTCAACAACTTTCTGTGGTAGAGAATTCCACAGGTTCACCACTCTCTGGGTGAAGAAGTTTCTCCTCATCTCGGTCCTAAATGGCTTACCCCTAATCCTTAGACTGTGACCCCTGGTTCTGGACTTCCCCAACATTAATAAGAACATAAGAACATAAGAATTAAGAACAGGAGTAGGCCATCTAGACTAAAAGGACTGAACTTTTGAACTCAACAAAATGTTTGGACTGATTGTACTCGTGGGTCTGACCCTACCCCTGTGTAACATGGAGCTACATGTAAATACTTTTATGTACATGGCATATAGCTATGCTAAGGACGCCAACATCTCTAGTTGTTGGGTATGTGCGCAGGTACCGATCCATTGAAAGGGAGGAATTCCTTTGAGACCGGTCCCCCTCAATGAATCGGAGATGGCGGAATGGTTTTTTAACCAGAACCGTACGAACGGGACAAGGACCAATAGTCTGGGGGAAGATGTAGAATTACCAAAGGTCGAATGGCGGTCGGCGGGTTATGAGTTAAACACCTTTTTGGGGTGGTATCAGCCCAATTATAACCAGACCCCAAAGCCCCCGTTCTTGGCCTTCACTAACACATCAGGGATAGGAAGGCCACAAGGGTCAGTATGTCTGATCAGAAACCAAACCGGAGGGCAGGAAATGGGGAGTAGTACGTGTAGACAAAACGTGAATATGATGAAAGGAAGCATGCAGAGCTTCCTGCATTTCCCGAATAAGACCACGCCAGGCCAGAACTTTACACAAGGATGGGTAGTGATAGGAGGTGGCCGATAGTCTCCATACAACGGTACCTACTTTATTTGCGGCCACAGGGCTTATTCCTGGCGGCCACAGAACTGGACAGGATCTTGTTATGTGGGTTATATGGTACCCTACATTCACCACTCCACTTCCCTCCCTGGGTTGTTTTCTCCACAAAGGAGTAAACGGGCGACTACGGAGACTGAAAGGTTCTTCGCCATTCTGGTTCCTTGGTACGGAACTGGTAAATTAGCAAGGGAGTCCATTAACATGGCACCCGTCCTGGAAAAGGTGGCTAATGACGCCGCGGGAGCCCTACTTAAATGGTGGCCATTCGCACAGTGGCCTTACAAAACCAAATGGCCTTAGACTTTCTCCTGGCGGAGAGTGGGGAAGACTTGATCGGCACCGAGTGTTGCACGTATATCCCGGATAGTTCCAAGGATATCACCAACCTAGCAGACCACATCAAAAAGGAGATAGATCAGCTGAAACAACCCCCAGCTACCACACTGTGGGGTTGGGCCACAGGATGGCCAGGCTCTGTGGGCAGCTCATTGGTACAAGGAATTATATTTGTATTTGCTGTAATAGTAGCATTTTGCTGTTTGTTTGCTTTGATTAGATGTTTGGCTATGCGTATAATGACAACAACTAACCCCGGAATAAGGAATGTGGAAGGGGGCTTTCGCCATCCACTGCTGCACCTTAAGAAGAGGATATATATATAATCGCGGCGTTATGATTCCGGCTAAGGAAGGAATCATAGGGGGGATTGTGGGACCTGATTAACTATTGTGGGACCTGATTAATTTGTAATTATAGAGTAGCTGTGTGCTGTGTACGTGCTCACTAACAATGGAAAAGGTTGCAGTGTGGTTGGGGCCAAAGCACAGTCACAAGGTTAAGCGCAGTTCCGACCAGAGAACAGGAACATGCTGCGAAACAGTGAACAGCAGGAGGAAGGGGCATAATGTGGTAATCACAACGGCCAGTCCGGAGTCGACAAACTGACCCCAGTAACAGCAGGGGGGGCCAATCAGGGAATGGGAAGACCCCACGTTTGCAACTATAACTGAAACTGTAACACACGGTAGAGCGCGCTTTATTCTTAGTAACTGCAAGATGTAACTGAGCCAATAAAGTTTGCCTGGATACTACCATCGGACTTGAGTCTCGTCAACTGCTAAGAATATAAGAGACCCTGCACTGGCTCTCTCTGATCAGCTGAAAATTTTCAAAGCGTTCAGTCACTCTATCCTTAATTATAGATTCCCGACAATAGATGTTAAGCTAACTGGTCTCTAATTCCCTGGTTTTCCCCTCTCACCTTCTGAAATAGCAGAGTGACGTACAATTTTCCAATCTGAAGTAACGGTTACCGAATCGAGAGAGTTTTGGAAGATTATAGTTAGGGCATCTGCAATGCTCTCACTACTTCCTTTAAAACCCTGGCTTGGAAACTATCTGGTCCTGAGGATTTGTTACTCTTCAGTCCCATTATTTTCTTCATTACTGTTATTTCAGCGAGCCCCGTCCCTGATTCAATATTAGTTTCCTTGGGATGCCCGGCATGCTATCCTCTTCCTCTACTGTAAATACTGATGCAAAATAATTATTCAACATGTCTGCCTTTTCCTTATTATCATTTACAATATCATTATCTGTTTTCAAGGGACCCACAGTCCTGATGACTGTCTCTTTCCGAATATAATTGTAAAAACGCTTGTATTGATTTTGAGAACCCTTGCAAGTTTTTTTATACTCCTTTTTGTAACTCTATCTGTTTTGTCGCCTTTTGTCGGTCTTTGTATTTCTCCCATTCACAACAATCTGTGCTATTTATTGCATTTTTGTAAGCTTTTTCTTTTAGCTTTATGTTGTCCTTTACTTCTTTAGTTATCCATGGCTGTATTTGTGGCAAGTAGAGCTCTTGCCTCTCAGGGGTATAAACTGGTTCTGTATCACCTTAAATTATATTTTGAACACCTCCCACTGATCTTTTGTTGATTTACCCATAAACGGATTTGCCCAGTTTACTGTGGACAGTCTTTGTCTCATCCCATTGAAGTTGCCCTTACCTAACAGTAGAATCTTTGCAGCTATTTCATGTTTCTCCCTTTCAAACATAAAGCTGAACTCGATAATATTAGGATTGCTATTAGATAAATGTTCACGCACTATTAGGCTGTTGACTAAATCTGGCTCATTACTCATTATTAACTCTAATATGGCATGTCCCCTTGTTGATTCTGGACATGTTGTTGCAGAAAACTATCCTGAACACACTTGAGAAATTCGCCCAATAATAAGAGAAAGACCAAAGTGACGTTTGCTCCTCTCAGTGTGGCCCTGAAGGACTGTGTCCAGGCTGAAGTTCTGTTCCCGCCGTACAATCCTCCCCCCAGATTGTCCTCTCTGAGCTCCAGCCAGGTGATGCTAAACACTCAGGTGAGCTGTGAGGAGGACGCTAAGAGGCTGCAGGGTGACTTGGACAGGTTAGGTGAGTGGGCAAATGCATGGCAGATGCAGTATAATGTGGATAAATGTGAGGTTATCCATTTTGGGGGCAAAAACACGAAGGCAGAATATTATCTGAATGGCGGCAGATTAGGAAAAGGGGAGGTGGGTGCAACGAGACCTGGGTGTCATGGTTCATCAGCCATTGAAAGTTGACATGCAGGTACAGCAGGCGGTGAAGAAGGCAAATGGTATGTTGGCCTTCATAGCTAGGGGATTTGAGTATAGGAGCAGGGAGGTCTTACTGCAGTTGTACAGGGTCTTAGTGAGGCCTCAACTGGAATATTGTGTTCAGTTTTGGTCTCCTGGTCTGAGGAAGGACGTTCTTGCTATTGAGGGAGTGCAGCGAAGGTTCACCAGACTGATGGCTGGACTGTCATATGAGGAGAGACTGGATCAACTGGGCCTTTATTCACTGGAGTTTAGAAGGATGAGAGGGGATCTCATAGAAACATATAAGATTCTGACGGGACTGGACAGGTTAGATGCGGGAAGAATGTTCCCGATGTTGGGGAAGTCCAGAACCAGGGGACATAGTCTTAGGATAAGGGGTAAGCCATTTAGGACTGAGATGAGGAGAAACTTCTTCACTCAGAGAGTTGTTAACCTGTGGAATTCCCTGCCGCAGAGAGTTGTTCATTGGATATATTCAAGAGGGAGTTAGATGTGGCCCTTACGGCTAAAGGGATCAAGGGGTATGGAGAGAAAGCAAGAAAGAGGTACTGAGGGAATGATCAGCCATGATCTTATTGAATGGTGGTGCAGGCTCGAAGGGCTGAATGGCCTACTCCTGCACCTATTTTCTATGTTTCTATGAAAGACAAAAATCTACAGCAATGTGTTTAAAACAAAGTTGATTTATTTGACATATATCCAGAATATTAAACTCCAGCCCAGTACAGGAGTTATTGACATCAGCAGAAACAAACCCCAACTGTCAGAATGAACATGGTTTTGGATGTGATTAACAGCACTAATAACATCACTAATAACAGCAGAATTTAATGCCTGCACTCACATGTGAACTTGCTGGCGTGTCAGCAGGTTGGATGACTGAGTGAAAGCCTTTCCACACATGGTACAGAACGGCAACTCCCCAGTGTGAACTTGATGATGTCTCAGCAAGTTGCCAACCAAAGTGAATCCCTTCCCACACACAGAGCACATGAATGGCCTCTCCCCAGTGTGGGCTCGCTGGTGTGTTAGCAGGTTGGAGTGCTGAATGAATTCCTTTCCACATACAGAGCAGATGAAAGGCCTCACCCCAGTGTGAACCTGTGGAATTCTCTACCACAGAAAGTTGTTGAGGCCAGTTTGTTAAATATATTCAAAAGGGAGTTTGATGTGGCCCTTACGGCTAAAGGGATCAAGGGGTATGGAGAGAAAGCAGGAATGGGGTACTGAAGTTGCATGATCAGCAAGTTGCCTACCAGAGTGAATCGCTCCTCACACACGGAGCAAGTGAACATAGAAAATAGGTGCAGGAGTCGTCCATTCGGCTCTTTGAGCCTGCACCACCATTCAATATGATCATGGCTGATCATGCAACTTCAGTACCCCATTCCTGCTTTCTCTCCATACCCCTTGATCCCTTTTGCCACATCTAACTCCCCTTTGAATATATTTAACGAACTGGCCTCAACAACTCTCTGCGGTAGGGAATTTCACAGGTTAACAACTCTCTGAGTGAAGAAGTTTCTTCTCATCTCGGTCCTAAATGGCTTACCCCTTATCCTTAGACTGTGTCCTTTGGTTCTGGACTTCCCCAACATTGGGAACATTCTTCCTGCATCTAACCTGTCCCGTCCCGTCAGAATCTTATATGTTTCTATGAGATCCCCTCTCATTCTTCTAAATTCCAGTGAATATAAGCCAAGTCGATCCAGTCTTTCTTCATATGTCAGTCCTGCCATCCCGGGAATCAGTGTGGTGAACCTTCGCTGCCTCTCCCCAGTGTGAACTCGCTGGTGTGTCAAAAGGTTGGGTGACTGAGTGAATCCTTTTCCACACACACTGAGCAGGTGAACGGTCTCTCCCCAGTATAAACTCGCTGGTGTCTCACCAGCTCTGCAGAGCTTTTAAAGCTGTCCCCACAATCAGAGCATTGAAAAGGTCTCTCCCCAGTGTGAATGAGCTGGTGTGTTCGGAGCTGGGATGAATGAGTGTATCACTTGTCACACACACACAGCTGGTGAACGGCCTCCCCCGTTCCCCGGGCCTATCACCGGGAGAAAGCCCCGCGGCTGCCGGGGGCCTCACTCAGGGCAAACGCCGGAGCCGCAGGTTCTTGTTCGGGGCCTGAGGCCCGCACCGGTTGTGTGAAGCAGATAATGCGGAGTGTTGTCTCTCGGGCGGGCGGGCGGGCGGCCGGGGCCTGGGCCCTCACTCGGTGTGTGTGAAGTCTGCGTCACCCCCTGGGGTTTATTAACCCGCTCCCTCCCTCCGCTGCCTCACCCGCAATCGCCACCACCGCCAGCGCATGCTCAGCTCACACTGCCCGGTTGATTGACGGCAGTTCCAAACCAATAGGAAGAACGGGGTGGGGCTGGAGGACCAATCGGGATGTGTGAGGGGCAGGGCTTGTGGGACCCAGTGGGCGGAGCTGAGCCCGGATCACCCTCATTGTCTGAAACTGTACATCATTGTCAGAGCTGATCTCTCTCAAACTCCAGGAGGAAACCGGACCTTTCTGTTGTGGCTTTAAACAGATGTAAACCTGTGGGGTGCAGCATACACGCAGGAGTGTTGTCGGCTGGAGTAGCTCCAGACCTGGGTTTCGGAGCTTGAGGCGGCTGACAGCACTTCATCCGTGAGGCTGAGAGCGACGTGGATAGCACGTTTCAGGCGTGGTCACGCGCAGCTTAAGAGTGTGCAGCAGGCAGAGAAGGAATGGGTGACCAACAGACAGACAAAGAAGACCAGGCAGGTAATGCAGGAGTCCCCAGAGTGCATTTCATTCTCTAACCAGTACTGGTGAGGCCGATGGTGCCTCGGGGGAGTACAGCCCAAACCCAGTCCATGGCATCACGGGTGGCTCGGCTGTAAAGGGCGGTGGTGGGTTATGGTGAGGAAAGTGTCATGTATTCAACCAGCATTGTAACCCATGTATAATCTGACCGAAGTTGTACACTCTGAGAACACTGACCACTAGGTTGGTGAACTTGTGGGAGACACTCCTAACCTGGACCTTCAGATATAAAAGGGGAAACTGCACCCACTTCCATCATTTGAGTGCGATGGAATAAAGGACAGGTCACAGACTGACCTTCTCTCAAGCATGGGCCTCGTGTGCATTTATACTGTATAGCAAGGACGTATCAGAAAGCATTGTTGATAGGGGATCTAATAAGTTATGGGGACAGTTGTTTCTGTGCCGTAACTCCAGGCTGGTATGTTGCCTCCCTGGTGCCAGGGTCAAGGATGTCACCGATCAGCTGCAAGACATTCTGAGGGGGGGGGGGGGGGAAGGATAGACAGCCAGCGGGTGTTGTCCATATCGGTACCAATGACATAGACAGAAAGAGGGACGAGGTCCTGCAGGCAGATTTTATGGAGCTAGGAAAGAGATTATTAAGCAGGACCTCAAAGGTCGTAATATCCGGATTACTCCCGGTGCTTCGTTCTGGTGAGCACAGAAATAGGAGGATAGAGCGGATGAATGGGTGGCTGGAGAGATGATGCAGGAGGGAGGGCTTTAGATTCCTGAGGCATTGGGACCGTTTCTGGGGGAGCTGGGACCTGTACAAGCCGGATGGGTGGCACACAAACAGAGCCGGGGCCAATATCCTCGCGGGGGGTGTGCTAGTGCTGTTGGGGAGGGGGTTGGGAACCTGAGAGTAGATTCAGAAGGGAGAGAAGCAAAGTTGGAAATGGAAGGCAAAAAATGAATAAGAAAGTTTGGAAGGCCGAGGAAATAAAGGCTAGAAAATCGACAACAAAAGGAGTCTGGCAGTGCTTATTGGTATATACGTCAAGGCAAGGAGTCTAGTGAACAAGGCAGATAAGCTGAGGTGTGATTGCAGCAGTGAGGAGGGATGATATGTGAGAAAGATCATCAAATGAGGCCATATGCATTGAACTGAAGAACAAGAAAGGGGCAGTCACACTGCTGGGAGTGTACTATCGACCCCCCCAAACAGTCAGAGAGAGATAGAAAGGCAAATATGTAGGTAATTTTCTGAGAAGTCTTAAAACAATACGGCAGTAATAGTAGGGGATTTCAACTACCACAGAATCATAGAAATTTATAGCACAGAAGGAGGTCATTTCAGCCCATCGTGTGCACGGCGGTCGAAAAAGAGCTATCCAGCCGAATCCCACTTACCAGCTCTTGGTCCGTAGCCCTGTAGGTTACGGCACTTTAAGCACATATCCAAGTACTTTTTAAACGTGGTGAGGGTTTCTGCCTCTACCCGCCTTTCATCGCAATTAAAAAAGTACTTGGATGTGCGAGAGGAAGTTTGCAGGGAACATAAAAACTGACTGCAAAAGCTTCTATACATATGTGAAGAGAAAAAGATTAGTGAAAACAAACGTAGGTCCCTTGCAGTCGGATTCAGGTGAATTTATAATGGGGAACAAAGAAATGGCAGACCAATTGAACAAATACTTCGGTTCTGTCTTCACGAAAAAAAACACAAATAACCTTCCGGAAATACTAGGGGACAGTGGGTCTAGTGAGAAGGAGGAACTGAAGGAAATCCTTATTAGGCGGGAAATTGTGTGAGGGAAATTGATGGGATTGAAGGCCGATAAATCCCCAGGGCCTGATAGTCTGCATTCAGAGTACTTAAGGAAGTGGCCCTAGAAATAGTGGATGCATTTGGTGATCATTTTCGAACAATCTATCGACTCTGGATCAGTTCCTATGGACTGGAGGGTAGCTAATGTAACACCACTTTTTAAAAAAGGAGAGAGAAAACGGGTAATTATAGACTGGTTAGCCTGACATCAGTAGTGGGGAAAATGTTGGAATCAATCATTAAGGATGAAATAGCAGCGCATTTGGAAAGCAGTGACAGGATCGGTCCAAGTCAGCATGGAATTTTGAAAGGGAAATCATGCTTGACAAATCTTCTGGAATTTTTTGAAGATGTAACTAGCAGAGTGGACAAGGGAGAACAAGTGGATGTGGTGTATTTGGACTTCCAAAAGGCTTATGACAAGGTCCCGCACAAGAGATTGGTGTGCAAAATCAAAGCTCATGGTATTGGGGGTAATGTACTGACGTGGATAGAGAACTGGTTGGCAGACAGGAAGCAGAGAGTTGGGATAAACGGGTCCTTTTCAGAATAGCAGGCAGTGATTAGTGGAGTGCTGGGACCTTAGCTCTTTACAATATACATTAATGATTTAGATGAAGGAATTAAGTGTAATATCTCCAAGTTTGCAGATGACACTAAACTGGGTGGCGGTGTGAGCTGTGAGGAGGACGCTAAGAGGCTGCAGGGTGATTTGGACAGGTTAGGTGAGTGGGCAAATGCATGGCAGATGCAGTATAATGTGGACAAATGTGAGGTTATCCATTTTGGGGACAAAAACACGAATGCAGAATATTATCTGAATGGCGGCAGATTAGGAAAAGGGAAGTTGCAACGAGTCCTGGGTGTCATGGTACATCAGTCATTGAAAGTTGGCATGCAGATACAGCAGGTGGTGAAGAAGGCAAATGGTATGTTGGCCTTCATAGCTAGGGGATTTGAGCATAGGAGCAGGGAGGTCTTACAGAAGTTGTACAGGGCCTTGGTGAGGCCTCACCTGGAATATTGTGTTCAGTTTTGCTCTCCTAATCTGAGGAAGGATGTTTTTGCTATTGAGGGAGTGCAGCGAAGGTTCACCAGACTGATTCCAGGGATGGCTGGACTGACATATGAGGAGAGACTGGATCAACTGGACCTTTATTCACTGGAGTTTAGAAGGATGAGAGGGGATCTCATAGAAACGTATAAGATTCTGACGGGACTGGACAGGTTAGATGCGGGAAGAATGTTCCCGATGTTGGGGAAGTCCAGAACCAGAGGACATAGTCTTAGGATAAGGGGTAGGTCATTTAGGACTGAGATGAGCAGAAACTTCTTCACTCAGAGAGTTGTTAACCTGTGGTATTCTCTGCCGCAGAGAGTTGTTGATGCCAGTTCATTGGATATATTCAAGAGGGAGTTTGATATGGCCCTTACGGCTAAAGAGATCAAGGAGTATGGAGAGACAGCAGGAAAGGGGTACTGAGGGAATGATCAGCCATGATCTTATTGAATGGTGGTGCAGGCTCGAACGGCCGAATGGCCTACTTCTGCACCTATTTTCTATGTTTCTATGACACGATGGGCTGAATATTCACCTTTGGTGCCATAAATTTCTATGATTCCATTACACCAATCTCCTCCTGTCTGATATAAACTCACCCCACAGTCACTGACACCAATCCCCTCCTGTCTGATATAAACCCACCCCACAGTCACTAACACCAATCTCCTCCTGTCTGATATAAACCCACCCCACAGTCACTGACACCAATCTCCTCCTGTCTGATATAAACCCACCCCACAGTCACTGACACCAATCCCCTCCTGTCTGATATAAACCAATCCTACAGGCCCAGAAAGGTTAAACTCAGCTCTTTGCTTGGATTGGACATCTCCATTCCCGTGCCGAGGACATTGTACTAGACGGAGGGGCAACATTTGGGGACTATCGATTCTGCACCTTCTTTCTGGTGGATAATGGAGGGGCCAGTGTGTAGGTAATGTGCAAGTCAGTAAGGATTGTCAGTGAGGATTAATCAGTACTTTCTAATTGGAATGCTCACCAGCGGAACCTTTCAGACACTGAAATGTACTAAAGATTAATATAGGATTGAAGTAAAATGTATAATTTTATTGTGAACTAACTTCTGATGGTGTATCCCTGAATTAAGGGGAAAGCTCACTGACAGATGTTCTTAAAGCAACACTGCAGCCCCGTGAACACATCAGCTATATATCCAGAATATTAAACCCCAGCCCTGTTATAGGGATTATCAGCAGAAAACAAAACCCCAGGTGTCAGAATGGACACGGTTCCGTCCTGGATGTGATTAACAGCAGCAATAATAGCAGAATCCAACCCCCGCAGTCACATGTGAACTCGCTGGTGTGTCAACAGGTTAGATAACTGAGTGAATCCCTTCCCACACATGGAGCAGATGAACGGCCTCTCCCCGGTGTGAGTGCGCTGGTGCACAGTGAGGTTGGATGACTGCCTAAACCCAGTCCCACAGTGAGAGCACCTGAACGGTCTCTCGTCAGTGTGAACACGTTGATGCAAGGTCAGTTCCCCAGAACTTTTGTAGCACTTTCCGCAGTCTGGGCATTTAAACGGTCGCTCCTCAGTGTGAACTCGCTGGTGATTCAGCAGGGTGGATGACTGAGTAAATCCCTTCCCACACTCAGAGCAAGTGAACGGCCTCTCCCCAGTGTGAACTCGCTGGTGTCTCAGCAGATCTTTTCTGCTTTTAAATTTCTTCTCACAGTCCGAGCATTTAAAAGATCTGTTATTAACGTGAAATCGCTGATGTCTCAGCAGATCCTTTTTGCTTTTAAATTTCTTCTCACAGTCAGAACATTTGAAAGGTCTCTTATCAGTGTGAACTCGCTGGTGTGTCAGCAGGTGGGATGAGCGAGTGAAACACTTCCCACACACGGTGCAGGTGAACGGCCTCTCCCCAGTGTGAACTCGCTGGTGTGACAGCAGGTTGGATGACCGAGAGAATCCCTTCCCACATGTGGAGCAGGTGAACGGCCTCTCCCCAGTGTGAACTCGCTGGTGTTTCAGAAGGTCAGATGACTGAGTGAATCCCTTCCCACACTGAGAGCAGGTGAACGGCCTCTCCCCGGTGTGAACTCGCTGGTGTGTCAGCAGGCTGGATGACTGAGTGAATCCCTTCCCACACACGGAGCAGGTGAACGGCCTCTCCCCGGTGTGAGTGCGCTGGTGTACAGAGAGCTCAGATGACCGCCTGAACCCAGTATCGCAATGAGAGCACCTGAACGGCCTCTCGTCAGTGTGAACACGTTGATGGCTCGTCAGTTCCCCGGAACTTTTATAGCACTTCCCACAGATCGGGCATTTATAAGGTCTCTCTTCAGTGTGAACTCGCTGGTGAGTCAGTAGATTGGATGACTGAGTGAAACCCTTCCCACACTCGGAGCAGGTGAATGGCTTCTCCCCAGTGTGACTGCGCTTGTGTCTCGATAGGCCTGAGGATTGGCTGAAGCCTCGTCCACACACAGAACACATGTATGGTTTCTTCTCACTGTGAATGGTGCCTTTTGCTTCCATATTCAAAGGCCGATTATATGCACACGTCACGATGAATTGAGTGACTTGTCAGATTTTGACATCGTTTGAATGTCCCGTCTGCAAATCCTCCTCTTCCGCCACCCTGTAAAATGAATTTAAAAAGGGAGAATGAGCACAAAAAGTAAAGGCAGGTTGTGAAATTGAGCTGACTGAATCTGGTCATTTGTGGGACAAGCAGTAGAAAAAAAAGTGACCAAGAAAGCTACCAGATTGTCATAAAAACCCAATTGGTTTACTAATGTCTTTCAGGGAAGGGAACCCACCACCCTGTCTGGGCCTACCCAACATTCTGGCCTCAACGGGAGGAGTGAGAGCGCTGGGAGAGGGAGAGGCAAAGGAGAGAAACTTTATACATCTGCATCTGCAAATGAATTTGAAACAGGTAAAAGGGAGTGTGATAGTGCACCCACAGAAAGAGGCAGATTGTGGAATTGAACTTAATGAATCTGGTCATTTGTATTGCCGGCACTACAAAAAAGTGACCATGATTGTCGTAAAAACCCAACCGGTTCACTAATGTCTTTCTGGGACGGGAACCCACCACGTGGGCTGGGCGTACACAACACTCTGGCCTCATTAGGAGGAGGCGAAGGAGAGGGAGTTTAGACATTTGCAACTTGGCCAGAATTTTGACAACCTCCCAAACCCGCAACCTCCACCACCTAGAAGGCCAAGGGCAGCAGATGCATTATCATCACAGGCAGTCCCTCAGAATCGAGTAAGACTTGCCTTCCACTCTTAAAATGAGTCCTTAGGCAGCTGAACAGTCCAATACAAGAACAACAGCCCCTGTCACAGGTGGGACAGATAGTCGTTGAGGGAAGGGGAGGGTGGGACAGGTTTGCCGCACGCTCCTTCCGCATGTTTTCTGCATGCTCTCGGCGACGAGACTCGAGGTGCTCAGCACCCTCCCGGATGCACTTCCTCCACTTAGGGATGTCTTTGGCCAGGGACTCCCAAGTGTCAGTGGGGCAGATGCTTGGGAACACTATCACATCCAAGTTGCTCTCCAAGCCACACAACATCCGGACTTGGACATACATCACCGTTTCTACATCGTCATTGGGTCAAAATTCTGGAACTCCCTCCCTAACAATACCGTGGGAGTATTTTCACCACATGGACTGCAGTGGTTTGGGAAAGCCACCATCTTCTCAACAGGAAACTGGCGATTGGCGATATATGGTGGCGTGGCCTGCCCAGCGATGCCTACATCACAACAATAGAAACATAGAAAATAAGTACAGGAGTAGGCCATTCAGCCCTTCGAGCCTGCACCACCATTCAATAAGATCATGGCTGATCATTCCCTCAGTACCCCTTTCCCGCTTTCTCTCCATACCCCTTGATCCCTTTAGCCATAAGAGCCATATCTATCTCCCTCTTGAATATATCTAATGAACTGGCATCAACAACTCTCTGTGGCAGGGAATTCCACAGGTTAACAACTCTCTGAGTGAAGAAGTTTCTCCTCATCTCGATCCTAAATGGCTTACCCCTTATCCTTAGACTGTGTCCCCTGGTTCAGGACTTCCCCAACATCGGGAACATTCTTCCCGCATCTAACCTGTCCAATCCCGTATCTAACCTGTCCAATCCCGTTAGAATCTTATACGTTTTTTATGAGATCCCCTCTCATCCTCCTAAACTCCAGTGTGTAAAGGCCCAGTCGATCTAGTCTCTCCTCATATGTCAGTCCTGCCATCCCGGGAATCAGTCTGGTGAACCTTCGCTGCACTCCCTCAATAACAAGAACATCCTTCCTCAGATTAGGAGACCAAAACTGAACACAATATTCCAGGTGTGGCCTCACCAAGGCCCTGTACAGGTGCAGTAAGACCTCCCTGCATTAATTAAAACAAATGTGCATATATGTGGAAAATGGGACTAAAAGCCGCTGCAGAAATACTTGTCCCGAAAACAAACTCTGTTTATAATGTTTAACAACCTAACCTCCCCCCAGAGCCCACCTCCCCTGGACAGTCCCACATGGGCAATTGTGGGCCCCACTGGGCCCAGAGCCCACCTCACCGAACAGCCCCACATGGGCAATTGTGGGCCCCACTGGGCCCAGAGCCCACCTCCCCAGACAGTCCCACATGGGCAATTGTTGGTCCCACTGGGCCCAGAGCTCACCTCCCCGGACAGCCCCACATGGGCAATTGTTGGCCCCACTGGGCCCAGAGCCCACCTTCCCGGACAGCCCCACATGGGCAATTGTTGGCCCCACTGGGCCCAGAGCTCACCTCCCCAGACAGTCCCACATGGGCAATTGTTGGTCCCACTGGGCCCAGAGCCCACCTTCCCGGACAGCCCCACATGGGCAATTGTTGGTCCCACTGGGCCCAGAGCCCACCTTCCCGGACAGCCCCACATGGGCAATTGTTGGTCCCACTGGGCCCAGAGCCCACCTCCCCCGGACAGCCGCACATGGGCAATTGTTGGTCCCACTGGGCCCAGAGCCCACCTCCCCCGGACAGCCCCACATGGGCAATTGTTGGTCCCACTGGGCCCAGAGCCCACCTCCCCGGACAGTCCCACATGGGCAATTGTTGGTCCCACTGGGCCCAGAGCTCACCTCCCCGGACAGCCCCACATGGGCAATTGTTGGTCCCACTGGGCCCAGAGCTCACCTCCCCGGACAGCCCCACATGGGCAATTGTTGGCCCCACTGGGCCCAGAGCCCACCTTCCCGGACAGCCCCACATGGGCAATTGTTGGCCCCACTGGGCCCAGAGCTCACCTCCCCAGACAGTCCCACATGGGCAATTGTTGGTCCCACTGGGCCCAGAGCCCACCTCCCCCGGACAGCCCCACATGGGCAATTGTTGGTCCCACTGGGCCCAGAGCTCACCTCCCCGGACAGCCCCACATGGGCAATTGTTGGTCCCACTGGGCCCAGAGCTCACCTCCCCGGACAGCCCCACATGGGCAATTGTTGGTCCCACTGGGCCCAGAGCTCACCTCCCCGGACAGCCCCACATGGGCAATTGTTGGCCCCACTGGGCCCAGAGCCCACCTTCCCGGACAGCCCCACATGGGCAATTGTTGGCCCCACTGGGCCCAGAGCTCACCTCCCCAGACAGTCCCACATGGGCAATTGTTGGTCCCACTGGGCCCAGAGCCCACCTCCCCCGGACAGCGCCACATGGGCAATTGTTGGTCCCACTGGGCCCAGAGCCCACCTCCCCCGGACAGCCCCACATGGGCAATTGTTGGTCCCACTGGGCCCAGAGCCCACCTCCCCCGGACAGCCCCACATGGGCAATTGTTGGTCCCACTGGGCCCAGAGCCCACCTCCCCGGACAGTCCCACATGGGCAATTGTTGGTCCCACTGGGCCCAGAGCTCACCTCCCCGGACAGCCCCACATGGGCAATTGTTGGTCCCACTGGGCCCAGAGCTCACCTCCCCGGACAGCCCCACATGGGCAATTGTTGGTCCCACTGGGCCCAGAGCCCACCTCCCCGGACAGTCCCACATGGGCAATTGTTGGTCCCACTGGGCCCAGAGCCCACCTCCCCGGACAGTCCCACATGGGCAATTGTTGGTCCCACTGGGCCCAGAGCCCACCTCCCCCGGACAGCCCCACATGGGCAATTGTTGGTCCCACTGGGCCCAGAGCTCACCTCCCCGGACAGCCCCACATGGGCAATTGTTGGTCCCACTGGGCCCAGAGCTCACCTCCCCGGACAGCCCCACATGGGCAATTGTTGGTCCCACTGGGCCCAGAGCTCACCTCCCCGGACAGCCCCACATGGGCAATTGTTGGCCCCACTGGGCCCAGAGCCCACCTTCCCGGACAGCCCCACATGGGCAATTGTTGGTCCCACTGGGCCCAGAGCTCACCTCCCCGGACAGCCCCACATGGGCAATTGTTGGTCCCACTGGGCCCAGAGCTCACCTCCCTGGACAGCCCCACATGGGCAATTGTTGGTCCCACTGGGCCCAGAGCCCACCTCCCCCGGACAGCCCCACATGGGCAATTGTTGGTCCCACTGGGCCCAGAGCCCACCTCCCCCGGACAGCCCCACATGGGCAATTGTTGGCCCCACTGGGCCCAGAGCCCACCTCCCCGGACAGCCCCACATGGGCAATTGTTGGTCCCACTGGGCCCAGAGCCCACCTCCCCGGACAGTCCCACATGGGCAATTGTTGGTCCCACTGGGCCCAGAGCTCACCTCCCCGGACAGCCCCACATGGGCAATTGTTGGTCCCACTGGGCCCAGCAGTACTGGGGGTTAAACCCAGCCCCAAACCGCTGCAACACACTGGAGGCCGGGGCCTGAGCGGCCGCCCCTCGCTCGGGGAAAGGCCGGAGCCGCAGGTTGTTGTCTCTCGGGCCTGAGGCCCGCACTCGGTGTGTGTGAAGCCCGCAGCCCGCCCACCCCGGGGTTTATTAACCCGCTCCCTCCCTCCGCCCAGCTCTCACCCGCTGCCTCAGACACAGCCGCCCCACCGCGCATGCTCAGCTCACACACTGCCCGGGTGATTGACGGCAGCTCCGGGCCAATAGGAAGAGCAAGTGGGGGGGGGGGGCGGGTCTGGAGGACCGAGTGGGGCCGTGGGTCCTCCAAGCAATCGGAGAGTGCGAGAGGCGGGGCTGGCGGCACCCAGGGGGCGGGGCTGGAGGACCGAGTGGGGCGGTGGGTCCTCCAACCAATCAGAGTTTGCGGGGGCGGGGCCGAGCCCGGATCTCCCTCACAGAGCATGCGCGCGGGCTGTGGGACGCGGAACGGCGACGGCGGGTAAGAGCTGGGCGGAGGGAGGGAGCGGGTTTCAGGCCCGAGAGACCACACTCCGCATTATCCGCCTCCCCACAACTACCCACCAGTTTCAGACACAAACTCCGGGACATGGAGTGCAGGGGCGGGGAGGTCTTGCTGCGGCTGTGCGGGGTGTTGGTGGGGCCGCACCTGGAAGTGCTGCGTGCAGTATTGGTTTCCGTCTTTTGCGGAGGGATGTGCTTGCTTTGGGGGCAGTTCGGAGAGGGTTCACTGGGTTGATTCCGGAGATGAGGGGGTTGACTTATGAGGAAAGGTTGAGTAGGTTGGGCCTCTACTCATTGGAGTTCAGAAGAATGAGAGGTGATCTTATCGCAACGTATAATATTATGAGGGGGCTTGACAAGGTGGATGCAGAGAGGATGTTTCCACTGATGGGGGAGACTAGAACTAGAGGGCATAATCTTAGAATAAGGGGCTACGCATTTAAAACAGAGATGAGGAGAAATTTCTTCTCTGAGGGTTGTAAATCTGTGGAATTCGCTGCCTCAGAGGAAGCTGTGGAAACTGGAACATTGACAGAAATTTAAGACAGAAATAGACAGTTTTTAAAAAACTATATGGGGTTATGGGGAGCAGGCGGGGAAGTGGAGCTGAGTCCATGATCAGATCAGCCATGATCTTATTGAATGGGCGGAGCAGGCTCGAGGGGCCGTATGGCCGACTCCTGCTCCTATTTCTTATGTTCTTAACCAGGAAGTGCCGGGTCAGGGAGTGTCTGTAAATGTAGGAGAAATGGAGACTGGTCAGGGAGCGTCTGTAAATTAAGGAGCAATGATTCAGTATTTGTGTGACCAAGAATCATAGAAGTTTACAGCACGGAAGGAAGTAATTTCGGCCCATCGTGTCTGTGCTGGTCAACAAGAGGCTATCCAGCCTAATCCCACTTTCCAGCTCTTGGTCCGAAGCCCTGCAGGTTACGGCACTTCAAGTGCACATCCAAATACTTTTTAAATGTGGTGAGGATTTCTGCCTCTACCACTCTTTCAGGCAGTGAGTTCCAGACCCCCACCACCCTCTGCGTGAAGACATTTCCTCAAATCCCCTCTATACCTCCTACGAATTACTTTAAATTTATGACTCCTAGTTGTTGATCCCTCTGCTAAGGGAAATAGGCCTTTCTATCCACTATATCTAGGTCCCTCATAATTTTTTACACCTCAATGACTTCTCCCCTCAACCTCCTCTGTTCCAAGGAAAACGAATCCAGCCTATCCAATCTGTCCTCATGGCTAAGATTCTCCAGTCCCAGCAGCCTCTGTACCCGTTCCAGTGCAATCACGTCCTTCCGTAATGTAGTGACCAGCGCAGTACTCTAGCCGTGGCCTAATTAGTGTTTTATACAGTTCAAGCATAACTTCCCTGCTCTTGTATTCTATGCCTCGGCTAATAAAGGCAAGCATTCTGTATGCCTTTTTAATCATCTTATCTACCTGTCCTACCCTCAGGGATCTGTGGACATGCACTCCAAGGTCCCTTTATTCCTCTGCACTTCTCAGTGTCCTACCATTTAATGTGTATTCCCATTTCTTGCTAGCCCTCCCCAAATGCATTACCTCACACTTATCCGGATTGAATTCCATTTGCCACTGCTCTGTCCACCGGTCCAGTTGATTGATAACTTCCTGCAGTCCGCAGCTTTCTTCTTCATTATCAACCGCACAGCTGATTTTAGTATCATCTGCAAATTTCTTAATCATACCCCCTATATTCAAGTCTAGATCATTGATGTATACCATAAAAAGCAAGAGACCCAGTACTGTGGAACCCCACTGAAAACAGCCTTCCAGTCACAAAAACACCCATCAACCATTACCCTCTGCTTCCTGCCTCTCAGCCAATTTTGGATTCAACTTGCCACTATGCCCTGGATCCCATGGGCTTTTACTTTCGTGACCAGTCTGCCATGTGGGACTTTATCAAAAGCCTCTCTAAAATCCATATGCACTACATCAAATGCACCTCATCGACCCTCCTTGTTACCTCTTCAAAAAATCCAATCAATTTAGTCAGACACGACCTTCCCTTAACAAATCCGTTCTGACTTTCCTTGATTAATCTGTGTCTTTCTAAATGAAGATTTATCTAGTCCTTCTGAATTCTTTCCAATAATTTCCCCACCACTGAGGTTAATCTGACTGGCCTGTAATTACTCGGTCTATCCCTTTCTCCCTTCTTAAACAAAGGTACCACATTAGCAGTCCTCCAGTCCAGGATAAAAGGAGCGCTGACCCGAGGCCAGAGATCACAGCGAGAGGGGGACATCGAGGCCGAAGGTAAAACAAAGAAGTAAAAAGAAATCGAAGTGTGACATCACAGCCAAGCGGGTGATTGGCTTGTGGATTGGTGAGTATTTTATCTTTTTTCTTTTTCTTTTCTTATCAGTAAGAAACGTTTGGCATTGTTGCCAAATTAAGTTAATTTAAGGGTTAAGTCATGGCAGGAGAGCCCAGACCCATGTCATGCTCCTCCTGTGCTATGTGGGAAATCAGGGACAGTTCCAGTGTCCCTGACAATTACATGTGCAGCTCCTGACAGACCGCATTGCGGCACTGGAGCTGTGCATGGGCTTATTCTGGAGCATCCGCGATGCTGAGGATGTTGTGAATAGCACGTTTAGTGAGTTGGTCACACCGCAGGTAAAGGTTACAAAGGCAGATAGGGAATGGGTGACCATCAGGCAGAGCAGGAGTAGGAAGGTGGTGCAGGGGTCCCCTGCGGTTATCTCCCTCCAAAACAGATACACCACTTTGGATACTGTTGGGGGAGATGGGGGGCTCATCAGGGGAAGGCAGCAGCAGCCAAGTTCATGGCACTATGGGTGGCTCTGCTGCACAGGAGGGCAGGACAAAGAGCGGGAGAGCTATAGTGGTAGGGGATTCTATTGTAAGGGGAATAGATAGGCGTTTCTGCGGCCGCAATCGAAACTCCAGGATGGTATGTTGCCTCCCTGGTGCAAGGGGCAAGGATGTCTCGGAGCGGCTGCAGGGCATTCTGAACGGGGAGGGTGAACAGCCAGTTGTCGTGGTGCATATACGTATCAACGATATAGGTAAAAAAACGGGATGAGATCCTACAAGCTGTATTTAGGGAGCTAGGAGTTAAATTAAAAAGTAGGACCTCAAAGGTAGTAATCTCAGGATTGCTACCAGTGCCACGTAATAGTCAGAGTAGAAATAGCAGGATAGTTAAGATGAATACATGGCTTGAAGAGTGGTGCAAGAGGGAGGGATTCAAATTCTTGGGACATTGGAACTGATTCTGGGGGAGGTGGGACTAGTACAAACTGGACAGACTGCACCTGGGCAGGACCGGAACCGATGTCCTAGGGAGAGCGTTTGCTAGTGCTGTTGGAGAGGGTTTAAACTAATATGGCAGGGGGACGAAAATCTATGCAGGGAGACAGAGGGAAGTAAAATGGGGGCAGAAGCAAAAAGTAGGAAGGAGATGAGGAAAAGTGGAGGGCAGAGAAATCAAAGGCAAAAATCAAAAAGGGCCACATTACAACATAATTCTAAAAGGACAAAGAGTGGTAAAAAAACAAGCCTGAAGACTCTGTGTCTCAATGTAAGGAGCAGTCATAATAAGGTGGATGAATTAACTGAGCAAATGGCTGTTAACGGATATGATGTAATTGGGATTACGGAGACGTGGCTCCGGGGTGACCAAGGCTGGGAACTCAACATCCAGGGGTATTCAATACTCAGGAAGGATAGACAGAAAGGAAAAGGAGGTGGTATAGCATTGCTGGTAAAAGAGGAGATTTACGCAATAGTAAGAAAGGACATTAGCTTGGAAGATGTGGAATCTGTATGGGTAGAGCTGTGGAACACCAAAGGGCAGAAAATGCTAGTGGGAGTTGTGTACAGACCACCAAACAGTAGCAGTGAGGTTGGGGATGGCATCAAACAGGAAATTAGGGATGCGTGCAATAAAGGTAGAGCAGTTAAAGCAGTACCCCTTTCCTGCTTTCTCTCCATATCCCTTGATCCCTTTAGCCGTAAGGGCCATATCTAACTCCCTCTTGAGTTTATCCAATGAACTGGCATCAACAACTCTCTGCGGCAGGGAATTCCACAGGTTAACAACTCTCTGAGTGAAGAAATTTCTCCTCATCTCAGTCCTAAATGGCCTACGGCCTTATCCTAAGACTATGTCCCCTGGTTCTGGACTTCCCCAACATCGGGAACATTCTTCCCGCATCGAACCTGCCCAGTCCCGTCAGAATCTTATATGTTTCTATGAGATCCCCTCTCATCCTTCTAAACTCCAGAGTATAAAGGCCCAGTTGATCCAGTCTCTCCTCATATGTCAGTCCAGCCATTACTGGAATCAGTCTGGTGAATCTTCGCTGCACTCCCTCAATAGCAAGAACGTCCTTCCTCGGATTAGGAGACCAAAACTGAACACAATATTCCAGGTGAGGCCTCACCAAGACCCTGTACAACTGCAGTAAGACTTCCCTGCTCCTATACTCAAATCCCCTTGCTATGAAGGCCAACATACCATTTGCCTTCTTTACCGCCTGCTGTACCTGCATGCCAACTTTCAATGACTGATGAACCATGACACCCAGGTCCCGCTGCACCTCCCCTTTTCCTAATCTGCCGCCATTCAGATAATATTCTGCCTTCGTGCTTTTGCTACCAAAGTGGATAACCTCACATTTATCCACATTATACTGCATCTGCCATGTATTTGCCCTTCGCCTAACCTGTCCAAGTCACTCTGCAGCCTCTTAGCGTCCTCCTCATAGCTCACTGCCACCCAGTTTAGTGTCATCTGCAAACTTGCAGATATTACACTCAATTCCTTCATCCAAATCATTAATATACATTGTAAAGAGCTGGGGTCCCAGCACTGAGCCCTGCGGCACCCCACTAGTCACTGGCTGCGATTCTGAAAAGGACCCGTTTATCCCGACTCTCTGCTTCCTGTCTGCCAACCAGTTCTCTATCCACGTCAGTACATTACCCCCAATACCATGTGTTTTGATTTTGCACATCAAACTCTTGTGTGGGACCTTGTCAAAAGCCCTTTGAAAGTCCAAATACACCACATCCACTGGTTCTCCCTTGTCCACTCTACTAGTTACATTCTCAAAAAATTCTAGAAGATTTGTCAAGCATGATTTTCCTTTCATAAATCCATGTTGACTTGGACCGATCCTGTCACTGCTTTCCAAATGCGCTGCTATTTCATCCTTAATGATTGATTCCAACATTTTCGCCATTACTGATGTCAGGCTTACTGGTCTATAATTACCCGCTTTCTCTCTCCCTCCTTTTCAAAAAAATGGTGTTACATTAGCAACCCTCCAGTCCATAGGAACTGATCCAGAGTCAATAGACTGCTGGAAAATGATCACCAATGCATCCCACTATTTCTAGGGCCACTTCCTTAAGTACTCTGGGATGTAGACTATCAGGCCCTGGGGATTTATCAGCCTTCAATCCCGTCAATTTCCCTAACACAATTTCCTGCCTAATAAGGATATCCTTCAGTTCCTCCTGCTCACTAGACCCTCCGTCCCCTAGTACATCCGGAAGGTTATTTGTGACTTCCTTTGTGAAGACAGAACCAAAGTATTTGTTCAATTGTTCTGCCATTTCTTTGTTCCCCATTATAAATTCACCCGAATCCGACTGCAAGGGACCTACGTTTGTCTTCACTAATCTTTTTCTCTTCACATAGTTATAGAAGCTTTTGCAGTCAGTTTTCATGTTTCCGGCAAGCTTCCTCTCGTACTCTATTTTCCCCCTCTTAATTAATCCTTTTGTCCTCCTCTGCTGAATCCTAAATTTCTCCCAGTCCTCTGGTTTGCTGCTTTTTCTGGCTAATTTGTGTGCCTCTTCCTTGGATTTAACACTATCCTTAATTCCCCTTGTTAGCCACAGTTGAGCCACCTTCCCCGTTTTATTTTTACTCCAGACAGGGATGTACAATTGTTGAAGTTCGTCCATATGATCTTTAAAGGTTTGCCATTGCCTATCCACCGGCAACCCTTTAAGTATCATTTGCCAGTCTAATTTAGCCAATTCGCGCCTCATACTGTCAAAGTTACCTTTCCTTAAGTTCAGGACCCTAGTTTCTGAATTAACTGTGTCACTCTCCATCTTAATAAAGAATGCTACCATATTATGGTCACTCTTCCTCAAGGGGCCTCACACAACAAGATTGCTAATTAGTCCCTTCTCATTATATATCACCCAGTCTAGGATAGCCAGCCCTCTAGTTAGTTCCTCGACATATTGGTCTAGAAAACCATCCCTAATACATTCCAGGAAATCCTCCCCCACCACATTGCTACCAGTTTGGTTAGCCCAATCAATATGTAGATTAAAGTCACCCATGATAACTGCTGTACCTTTATTGCATGCATCCCTAATTTCTTGTTTGATGCTGTCCCCAACCTCATACTACTGTTTGGTGGTCTGTACACAACTCCCACTAGCGTTTTCTGCCCTTTGGTATTCCGCAACTCCACCCATACAGATTCCACATCATCCAGGCTAATGTCCTTCCTTACTATTGTGTTAATTTCCTCTTCAACCAGCAACGCCACCCCACCTCCTTTTCCTTTCTGTCTATCCTTCCTAAATGTTGAATACCCCTGGATGTTGAGTTCCCAGCCTTGGTCACCCTGGAGCCATGTCTCCGTGATGCCAATCACATCGTATCCATTAACTGCTATCTGCGCAGTTAATTCGTCCACCTTATTCCGAATACTCCTCGCATTGAGGCACAGAGCCTTCAGGCTTGTCTTTTTAACACACTTTGACCCTTTAGAATTTTGCTGAAAAGAGGCCCTTTTTGCTTTTTGCCTTGGGTTTCCGAATACTCCTCGCATTGAGGCACAGAGCCTTCAGGCTTGTCTTTTTAACACACTTTGACCCTTTATAATTTTGCTGAAAAGTGGCCCTTTTTGCTTTTTGCCTTGGGTTTCTCTGCCCTCCACTTTTACTGTTCTCCTTCTAGCTTTTGCTTCTGTCTCCATTTTGTTTCCCTCTGTCTCCCTGCATAGGTTCCCATCCCCCTGCCATATTAGTTTAACTCCTCCCAAACAGCACTAGCAAACACTCCCCCTAGGACATTGGTTCCGGTCCTGCCCAGGTGCAGACCGTCCGGTTTGTACTGGTCCCACCTCCCCCAGAACCGATTTCAATGTCCCAGGAATTTGAATCCCTCCCTTCTGCACCACTCCTGAAGCCACGCATTCATCGGAGCTATCCTGCGATTCCTACTCTGACTAGCACGTGGCACTGGGAGCAATCCTGAGATTAATACTTTTGAGGTCCTACTTTTTAAATTTAGGTCGTAGCTCCCTAAATTCGTCTTGTAGGACCTCATCCCATTTTTTACCTATATCGTTGGTACCTATATGCATCACGACAACTGGCTTTTCACTCTCCCTCTTCAAAATGTCCTGCACCCGCTCCGAGACATCCTTGACCCTTGCACCAGGGAGGCAAAATACCATCCTGGAGTCCCGGTTGTGGCCGCAGAAACGTCTATCTATTCCCCTTACAATTGAATCCCCTACCAGTATAGCTCTCCCACTCTTTTTCCTGCCCTCCACAGTGCCATGAACTTGGCTGCCCTCCCCTGACGAGTCATCCCCCTCAACAGTACCCAAAGCGGTGTATCTGTTTTGCAGAGGGATGACCGCAGGGGACCCCTGCACTACCTTCCTTGCACTGCTCTTCCTGTTGATCACCCATTCCCTATCTGTCTGTGTAACCTTTACCTGCGGTAAGACCAACTCACTGAACGTGCTATTCACGGCATCCTCAGCATCGCGGGCTTGGGGTTTTGTCTACTTTCGAAGCTGCTAAGCCCCCTAATTCCTCCTCTCTCACTATGTTTATTTCATCGAACATTTCACACTCCTCCTCCTCAATAGCAATGTCTGCATCATCCCTCTCCTCTGTGAAAACAGACACAAAGTATTTATTAAGAACCATACCCATGTCTCCCGCCTCCACACACACATATATATCAGTGATTTTAATGATATGCTTTTCCATGTCCCAGCTCCTGTAAGTACAGGCTGTAAAGGAGCTGGACTCTCAGAGGTATCTCCCCTTCCTTGGGCTGACCCCCGAAGTCGAAGATGTCTTGCTTCCATGCTAAAATGAGTTCGAAGGTGACTGATGGGATATCAACACCGCTGGCTGCTCGTGTATCAGTGATCACCCATCAGATTAATGTGCTTCTGTTGTGTATATCAGCACCCTCAGGGGAGGGAGAGGGAGGGGAAGCAGTGAGTGTAGAACTGAACCCAGCCAGAGTCAGCACCTTCAGGGGAGGGGAACCAGTGAGTGTAGAACTGAACCCAGACAGAGTCAGCACCTTCAGGGGAGGGGAACCAGTGAGTGTAGAACTGAACCCAGCCAGAGTCAGCACCTTCAGGGGAGGGAGAGGGAGGGGAAGCAGTGAGTGTAGAACTGAACCCAGCCAGAGTCAGCACCTTCAGGGGAGGGAGAGGGAGGGGAAGCAGTGAGTGTAGAACTGAACCCAGCCAGAGTCAGCACCTTCAGGGGAGGGAGAGGGAGGGGAAGCAGTGAGTGTAGAACTGAACCCAGCCAGAGTCAGCACCTTCAGGGGAGGGGAACCAGTGAGTGTAGAACTGAACCCAGCCAGAATCAGTACCTTCAGGGTAGGAGAGGGAGGGGAACCAGTGAGTGTAGAACTGAACCCAGCCAGAGTCAGCATCTTCAGGGGAGTGAGACAACTGAAAGTGGAGGAAAAATAGTTGAGATGGTGCAATGGGTTTGAATTTTAATACATGGAGGTGGGAGAGTGTGTGTGAAGGGGATTTACAGCTTTGGGGGAGCAAGAGAGGAAAGTATTTTGAATAGCAACTGGAATAGTCTATTCTGAATTTCTATCCTGTAGCTACAGGTGACGTCTTTTGTAAATTATTTTTACAGGGTATTAGAAGGGGAGGATTTGCAGACAGGATCCTCAAACTAAACACCATGTCAAGATCTGACAGAGTCACTTGATTCATCAGGGACCCAATATCATCAGCCTTTGAATCTGGAAGGAGAAATGTTTCTCTGTTCTGTCTGTGGGAAAAGATTTCAAACATCAGTGTGACTGGTAAAGCACCGAGACACACACACCCAAGAGAGTGTTCCAGTGCACTGCCTGTGGAAAGAGCTTTAACCAGTTACACAGTCTGAAAAAACATTGCAGCATTGACAGCGGGGAGAAACCGTACACGTGTTGTGTATGTGTGGACCAGGCTTCAACTGATCGTCCAACCTGGAGAGACACAAGGACACCCGCACCACGGAGAAACCGTGGAAATGTGGGGACTGTGGGAAGGGATTCAATTTCCCGTGTGAGCTGGAAATTCATCGACGCAGTCACACCGGGGAGAGGCCTTTTGAATGTTGTGACTGTGAGAAGAGCTTTAAAATCAGAAATGATATGTTGAGACACCGACGCACTCACACCGGGGAGAGGCCGTACACCTGCTCCGAGTGTGGGAAGGGATTCGGTCAGCCCCGTCACCTCATTGACCACCAACGTGTTCACTCTGATAGGAGACCTTTTAAATGTACTAAGTGTGAGAAGAGTTTTAAATGCAAAAGGGAACTAATGAGACACCAAGAGACTCACACCGGGGAGAGACCATTCACCTGCTCAGTTTGTGGGAAGGGGTTCACTCGGTTGTGTAACCTGCAGATTCATCAGCGAGTTCACACGGGAGAGAAGCCGTTCACCTGCTCAGTGTGTGGGATGAGATTCACTTATTCATCCAACCTGCTGAGACACCAGCGAGTTCACAAGTGACGGCAGGGGTTGGATTCTGCTGTTATTGCTGCTGTTAATCACATCCGGGACTGAACCATGTTCATTCTGATATCTGCGGTTTGTTTCTGCTGATGTTAAACTCCAGCCCAGTTGTAGGAATTATTAATATTCTGGAAAAATACAGCTAATTGTGTTCTCGGGGCTGCAGTGTCCATTTAAGAAATGCTGTCTGTCTGTCTTCCCCTTAATTCAGGGACACTTGTCAAAAATTAATTTACAATAAAATTATTAATTTTACTTCAATCCTTGGTACAAAATCTACAAATCAGTGTCTGAAAGGTTCCACTGATTAACATCTCCAGTGAGAAAGTGCTGATTAATCCTCGCTGTCATGCCCCTCCATTATCCTCCAGAAAGAAGGGAATGGGAATTAGTGGAGAATCGCGAGTCCCCAAATGTTGCCCCTCCAGTCTGGTACAGCAGTCCCCTCGGCAGGGGAATGGAGATAAGTCCAATCCAAGTAACGGGCTGAGTTTGATCTTCCTGGGCCTGTGGGGTTGATTTATATCAGACAGGAGGGGATTGGTGTCAGTGACTGGGGTGGGTTTATATCAGACAGGAGGAGATTGGTGTCGGTGACTGTGGGGTTAGTTTATATCAGACAGGAGGGGATTGGTGTCAGTGACTGTGGGGTGGGTTTATATCAGACAGGAGGAGATTGGTGTCAGTGACTGTGGGGTTAGTTTATATCAGACAGGAGGAGATTGGTGTCAGTGACTGTGGGGTGGGTTTATATCAGACAGGAGGAGATTGATGTCAGTGACTGTGGGGTGGGTTTATATCAGACAGGAGGAGATTGATGTCAGTGACTGTGGGGTGGGTTTATATCAGACAGGAGGAGATTGATGTCAGTGACTGTGGGGTTGGTTTATATCAGACAGGAAGAGATTGGTGTCAGTGACTCTGGGGTTAGTTTATATCAGACAGGAGGAGATTGGTGTCAGTGACTGTGGGGTGGGTTTATATAAAACAGGAGGAGATTGGTGTCAGTGACTGTGGGGTGGGTTTATATAAAACAGGAGGAGATTGGTGTCAGTGACTGGGGTGGGTTTATATCAGACAGGAGGAGATTGGTGTCAGTGACTGGGGTGGGTTTATATCAGACAGGAGGAGATTGGTGTCAGTGACTGGGGTGGGTTTATATCAGACAGGAGGAGATTGGTGTCAGTGACGGGTTGGTTTATATAAAACAGGAGGAGATTGGTGTCATAAAATCACTGACGTTTATGGCACAGAAGGAGGCCATTCTGCCCATCGTGTCTATGCAGGCCGAAAAGAGCTATCCAGCCTAATCCCACTTTCCAGCTCTTGGTCCATAGCCCTGTAGGTTATGTCACTCCAAATGCATCTGCAAGTCGTTTTTAAATCCGATGAAGGTTTCTGCCTCTACCACCCTTTCAGGCAGTGAGTTACAGACTCCCACCACCCTCTCGGTGAAAAAAATGCTCCTCGACTCCCCCTAATCCTTCGACCAATTATTTTAAATCTTTGCCTGCTGGTTATTGACCCCTCTGCTAAAGGAAATAGGTCCTTCCTATTCATTCAGTCTAGTTCTGAGCCCTGCGGAGCCCCACTGGAAACAGCCTTCCAGTCACAAAAACACACGTAGACCATTCCCCTTTGCTTCCTGCCTCTCAGCCAATTTTGGATCCAACTTGTCACTTTCCCTTGGATCCCATGGGCTTTTACATTTCTGACCTGTCTTCTATGTGGGACCATGTCAAAGGCCTTTTCTAAAATCCATGCAGACTAAATCAAATGCGCTACCCTTCTTATTAACGCCTCAAAAATTCAGTCAAGTTAGTGAGACGCAGCCTTCCCTTAACAAATCTATGCTGTCCTTGATTATTCAGTGCCTTTCTAAATGATGATTAATACTGTCTCTCAAAATGTTTTCTGTTAATTTGCCCACTCCTAGGTTAGGCTGACTGGCTGGTAATTACTCGGTCTATCCCTTTCTTTTTAAACAATGGTGCAACATTAGCTGTCCACCAGTACAACGCCTATAACCAGAGATGATTGGAAACTATGGTGAGAGCCTCTGCTATTTCCTCCCTTGCTTCTCTCAACAGCCTGGGATACATTTCATCCAGGCCTGGGGATTTATCCACTTTCAAACCTGCTAAACCCGTTAATATTTCCTCTCTCGCTATGTTTATCTCTTCTAATATTTCACAGTTCTCTTTAACTACAATATCTGCACCGTCCCTCTCTTTTGTGCAGACAGAAGCAAAGTATTCATTTGGAACCCACACACACATCTTCCGCTTCCACACACAGGTTACCTTTTTGGTCTCTAACAGGCCGTACTCTTTTCTTATATATTCTCTTGCTCTATTTGTGTTTATAAAACATCGTAGTCTTTCCTCGATTTTTTTCATGCGCTCTCTTTGCTTTCCTTATTTCCCTTTTAATTTAACCCCTGCACTTTCTGTGCTTCTCTACGCTTTCTGCAGTACTGAGCTCTCAGTATCTGACAGCAGCTTCCCTTTCTTTCCTTAACCTACCCTGTATGCTCCTTGAAATCCAGAGGGCTCCAGATTTCGGAGTCCCACCCTTTTTCTTTTGTGGGAACATACTTGTACTGATCCCTCACTATCTCCTCATTGAAAGCCTCCCACTGCTCTGACACTGATTTACCTTCAAGTAGCTATTTCCTGTCTGCTTTTGCTAAATCACATCTCAGCTTAGAAAGATTGGCCTTTCCCCAATTGAGAATATTCACTCCTGGTCTATCTTTTTCCTTTTCCATAACTATGCTAAATCTAACTGAATTATGATCACTACCACCAAGATGCTCTCCCACTGTTGCCTCTTCCACTGTCCAGCTCCATTCCCTAAAACTATGTCCTGAACCACCCCCTCTCTTGTTCGGCTTGTCATGCATTGGCTTAAAAGGTTTTCCGGAATGCATTTTCAGAATTCTGAGCCCTTTATACCTTTTACATTGATTTTATCCCAGTTAATATTGGGATAGTTAAAATCCTCTACGATTACTGCCTTATTGTTTTTGCACTTCTCAGAAATGTGCCGAGATATTTGCTCTTCTATCTCCCTCTGACTGTTTTGGGGTCTATAGTACATTCCCAGCAGTGTGATCGAAAATATAGAAAATAGGTGCAGGAGTAAGCCATTCAACCCTTCGGGCCTGCATCATCATTCACCTCAGTACCCCTTTCCTGCTTTCTCTCCATATCCCTTGATCCCTTTAGCCATAAGGGCCACATCTAACTCCCTCTTGAATATATCCAATAAACTGGCATCAACAACTCTCTGCGGCAGGCAATTCCACAGGTTAACAACTCTCTGAGTGAAGAAGTTTCTCCTCATCTCGGTCCTAAATGGCCTACCCCTTATCCTAAGACTATGTCCCCTGGTTCTGAACTTCCCCAACATCGGGAACATTCTTCCTGCATCTAACCTGCCCAGTCCCATCAGACTGTTATATGTTTCTATGAGATCCCCTCTCATCCTTCTAAACTCCAGTGAATACAGGCCCAGTCGATCCAGTCTCTCCTCATATGTCAGTCCTGCCATCCCGGGAATCAGTCTGGTGAACCTTCGCTGCACTCCCTCAATAGCAAGAACGTCCTTCCTCAGATTAGGAGACCAAAACTGAACACAATATTCCAGGTGAGGCCTCACTAAGGCCCTGTACAACTACAGTAAGATCTCCCTGCTCCTATACTCAAATACCCTAGCTATGAAAGGCCAACATACCAGTCGCCTTCTTAACCGCCTGCTGTACCTGCATGCCAACTTTCAATGACTGATGTACCATGACACCCAGGTCTCGTTGCACCTCCCCTTTTCCTAATCTGCCACCATTCAGATAATATTCTGCCTTCGTGCTTTTGCTACCAAAGTGGATAACCTCACATTTATCCACATTATACTGCATCTGCCACGCGTTTGCCCACTCACCTAACATGTCCAAGACACCCTGCAGCCTCTTAGTGTCCTCCTCGCAGCTCACACTGCCACCCAGCTTAGTGTCATCTGCAAACTTGGAGATATTACACTCAATTCCCTCATCCAAATCATTAATGTATATTGTAAATAGCTGGGGTCCCAGCACTGAGCCCTGCGGCACTCCACTAGTCACTGCCTGCCATTCTGAAAAGGACCCGTTTATCCGGACACTTTGCTTCCTGTCTGCCAACCAGTTCTCTGTCCACGTCAGTACATTACCCCCAATACCATGTGCTTTAATTTTGCAAACCAATCTCTTGTCTGGGAACTTGTCAAAAGCCTTTTGAAAGTCCAAATATACCACATCCACTGGTTCTCCCTTGTCTACTCTACCAGTTACATCCTCAAAAAATTCTAGAACATTTGTCAAGCAGGATTTCCCTTTCATAAATCCATGCTGACTTGGACCGACCGATCCCAACACTACTTTCCAAATGTGCTGCTATTTCATTTTTAATAATTGATTCCAACATTTTCCCCACTACTGATGTCAGGCTAACCGGTCTATAATTACCCGTTTTCTCTCTCCCTCCTTTCTTAAAAAGTGGTGTTACATTAGCTACCCACCAGTCCATAGGAACTGATCCAGAGTCGATAGATTGTTAGAAAATGATCACCATTGCATCCACTATTTCTAGGGCTACTTCCTTAAGTACTCTGGGATGCAGACTATCAGGCCCCTTGGATTTATCGGCCTTCGATCCCATCAATTTCCCTAACACAATCTCCCGCCTAATAAGGATTTTCTTCAGTTCCTCCTTCTCACTAGACCCTCGGTCCCCTAGTATTTCCGCAAGGTTATTGGTGTCTTCCTTCGTGAAGACAGAACCAAAGTATTTGTTGAAGTGGTCCGCCATTTCTTTGTTCCCCATTATAAATTCACCTGAATCTGACTGAAAGGGACCTATGTTTGTTTTCACTAATCTTTTACTCTTCACATATTTATAGAAGCTTTTGCAGTCAGTTTTTATGTTCCTAGCAAGCTTCCTCTCGTACTCTATTTTCCCCCTCTTAATTAAACCCTTTATCCTCCTCTGCTGTATTACAAAATTCTCCCAGTCCTCGGGTTTGCTGCTTTTTCTGGCCAATTTATATGCCTCTTCCTTGGATTTAACACTATCCTTAATTTCACTTGTTAGCCACACGGTTGAGCCATCTTCCCCATTTTATTTTTACTCCAGACAGGATGTACAATTGTTGAAGTTCATCCATGTGATTCTTAAATGTTTGCTATTGCCTATCCATCATCAACCCTTTAAGTATCACTTGCCAGTCTATTCTAGCCAATTCACGTCTCATACCATCGAAGTTACCTTTCCTTAAGTTCAGGACCCTCGTCTCTGAATTAACTGTGTCACTCTCCATCTTAATAAAGAATTCTACCATATTATGGTCACTCTTCCCCAAGGGGCCTTATACAAGATTGTTAATTAGTCCTTTCTCATTACACATCACCCAGTCTCGGATGGCCGGCCCTCTCGTTGGTTTCTCGACATATTGGTCCAAAAAAAAATCCCGAATACACTCCAGGAAATCCTCCTCCACCACATTGCTACCAGTTTGGTTAGCCCAATCAATATGTAGATTAAAGTCACCCATGATAACTGCTGTACCTTTATTGCACGCATCCCTAATTTCTTGTTTGATGCTGTCCCCAACCTCACTACTACTGTTTGGTGGTCTGTACACAACTCCCACTAGCGTTTTCTGCCTTTTGGTATTCCGTAGCTCTACCCATATAGATTCCACATCATCCAAGCTAATGTCCTTCTTTACTATTGCATTAATTTCCTCTTTAACCAGCAACGCCACCCCACCTCCTTTTCCTTTCTGTCTATCCTTCCTAAATGTTGAATATCCCTAGACGTTGAGTTCCCAGCCTTGGTCACCCTGGAGCCATGTCTCCGTGATGCCAATTACATCATATCCGTTAACTGCTATCTGCACAGTTAATTCGTCCACCTTATTCCAAATACTCCTTGCATCGAGGCACAGAGCCTTCAGGCTTGTCTTTTTAACACTCTTTGCCCCTTTAGAATTTTGCTCTAATGTGGCCCTTTTTGCTTTTTGCCTTCGATTTCTCCGTCCTCCACTTTTACTTTTCTTCTTTCTATCTTTTGCTTCTGCCCTCATTCTACTTCCCTCCCTGCATAGGTTCCCATCCCCCTGCCATATTAGTTTAACCTCTCCCCAACAGCGCTCGCAAACACTCCCCCTAGGACATTGGTTCCGGTCCTGCCCAGGTGCAGACCGTCCGGTTTGTACTGGTCCCACCCCCAGAACCAGTTCCAATGCCCCAGGAATTTGAATCCCTCCCTTCTGCACTACTTCTCAAGCCACGTATTCATCTGAGCATTCCTGCGATTCCTACTCTGACTAGCATGTGGCACTGATAGCAATCCTGAGATTACTGCATTTGAGGTCCTACTTTTTAATTTAGCTCCTAGCTCCCTAAATTCACCTCGTAGGACCTCATCCCGTTTTCTACCTATATCGTTGGTACCTATATGCATCACGACAACTGGCTGTTCACCCTCTTCAAAATGTCCTGCACCCGCTCCAAGACATCCTTGACCCTTGCACCAGGGAGGCAACATACCATCCTGGAGTCTCGATTGCGGCCTCAGAAATGTCTATCTATTCCCCCTCACAATAGAATCCCCTATCACTATAGCTCTCCCACTCTTTTTCCTGCCCTCCTGTGCAGCAGGGCCACCCACGGTGCCATGAACTTGGCTGCTGCTGCTCTCCCCTGATGAGTCATCCCCCTCAACAGTACCGAAAGCGGTGTATCTGTTTTGCAGGGGGATGACTGCAGGGGACCCCTGCACTACCTTCCTTGCACTGCTCTTCACCCATTCCCTATCTGGCTGTGTACCCTTTACCTGCGATAAGACCAACTCACTAAACGTGCTATTTACGTCATCTTCAGCATCGTGGATGCTCCAGAGTGAATCCACCCGCAGCTCCAGTGCCGCAATGCAATCTGTCAGGTGCTGCAGGTGGATACATTTCCCGCACATGTAGTTGTCAGGGACACCGGAAGCGTCCCTGACTTCCCACATAGTACAGGAGGAGCATAACACGTGTCCGAGCTCTCCTGCCATGACTTAACCCTTAGATTAACTTAATTTGGCAACAACAATGATAAAGGTTACTTACTGATAAAGAAAAGAAAAAGAAAAACTACTCACCAATCACCAGCCAATCACTTACCCCCTTGGCTGTGACGTCACCTTTCGATTTCTTTCTACTTTTTTGCCTTCTCTCCCTGCTGCAGCTGCACCGGCTGGCCTTTTATAGGCCTCTCTGACGATGAACTCTCGTGCCTCCTCGAACTCCCACTCCCCGACTGTGACTGATGTGCCTTTATAGGCCTCTCCGACGATGTACTCCCGTGCCTCCTCGAACTCCCCGACTGTGACTGATGGGCCTTTTTTCGGCCTCTCCGACGACGAACTCCCGAGCCTCCTCGAACTCCCGCTCCCGACTGTGACTGATCGCCCAATTTTTGTTCTTCAATTCAACCCATATTGCCTCATTTGATGATCCCTCTGACATATCATCCCTCCTCACAGTTGTAATTATTTATTTAATCAATACTGCAACCCTTCCTTTTTTTATCCCTCTCTCTGTCCCGTCTGAAAATCCTGTAACCAGGAATGTTTAACTGCCATTCCAGCCCTTTCAGCTATGTCTCGGTAATAGCTATATCATACTCCCACGTGTCTATCTGTGCTCTCAGCTCATCTGCCTTATTCCCTAGACTCCTTGCATTGAAGTATACACCATTTAGCATTGCCAAACTGCCTTGTTGTCTCTTTTCCAGCCTTTGTATCTTGTGCCTTCCAAATTCACATTCTAATTTTCTGCCTTCCAAATCCAGCTTTACTTCCCTCCCTTCTGAATCTACTCTTAGGTTCCCATCTCCCTGCCAAGCTAGTTTAAACCCTCTCCAACAGCACTAGCAACCGCCCCCCCCCAACACCTACACTCACATGAGGATATTGGTCCTGGCTCGGCTTGTACAGGTCCCACCTCCTCCAGAAACGGTCCCAATGCCTCAGGAATCTAAAGCCCTCCCTCCTGCACCATCTCTCCAACCACACATTCATCTGCTCTATACTCCTATTTCTGTACTCCGTAGCACGTGGCACTGGGAGTAATTTGGAGATTACTACCTTTGATGTCCTGCTTTTTAAACTCTCTTCGCTCTCTAAAATCTGCCTGCAGGACCTCATCCCTTTTTCTACCTATGTCATTGTTACCAATATGGACCACGACCTCTGGCTGGTCCCCCCGCGCCCCGCCCCGCTTCAGAATGTCCCACAGCCGTACTGTGACATCAGAGTATAACTGGTTCCTGGATTTGGTGTCGCACTCTATGTGAACCCTGGATTTGGTGTTTCAGCACAATTGGTCCCTGGACTTGGTGTCAGTGTAAGTGATCCTTGGATTTGGTATCCACAGGGTAAGTGATCCCTGGATTTGGTGTCTCAGTGTAAGCCATCCCTGAATTTCGTGTCTTAGCGTAAGTGATCCCTGGATTTGGTGTCAAGTGTAAGTGGTCCTTGGATTTGCTATCTCAGTGTAAGTGGTCCCTAAACTATAGAACCAATGGGAACCTGTTCAACCTTCATCGCCTCCAGGCTAGATCCAAGGTCGTCCCATCCTCTGTCATCGAACTACAATACGCGGATGACACTTGCATCTGCGCACATTCCGAGTCTGAACTCCAAGACAAAGGTCCTCCACCAACCTGACCCCGCCACACAGCACTGTCCCCTCCCTGCCCCCAGCCCCCCAGTCATAAAAATCCATGGCACGGCCTTGGACAAGGTGGACCATTTCCATACCTCGGGAACCTACTACCAGCAGGGGCAGACATCGACGACGAGGTCCAACACTGCCTCCAGTGCCCAGTGCAGCCTTTGGTCACCTGAGGAAGAGAGTGTTCGAAGACCAGGACCTCAAATCTGGCACCAAGCTCATGGTCTACAGGGCTGTAGTGATTCCCGCCCTCCTATATGGCTCAGAGACGTGGACACCTCAAATCACAGGAGAAATACCACCAACGATGTCTCCACAAGATCCTGCAAACCCCCTGGGAGGACAGACGCATCAACGTCAGTGTTCTCGATCAGGCCAACATCCCCAGCATTGACGCACTGACCACACTCGACCAGCTCCGTTGGGTCGGGCCACATCGTCTGCCTGCCCGACATAAGACTCCCAAAGCAAGCACTCTATTTGGAACTCCTGCACGGCAAGCGAGCCCCAGGTGGGCAGAGGAAACATTTCAAGGACACCCTCAAAGCTTCCTTTTTAAAGTGCAACATCCCCACCGACACCTGGGAGTCCCTGGCTAAAGACCGCCCTAAGTGGAGGAAGTGCATCCGGGAAGGCGCTGAGCACCTCGAGTCTCATCACCTAGAGCATGCAGTAAACAAGTGCAGGCAGCAGAAGGAGCGTGTGGCAAACCAGACTCCCCACCCACCCTTTCCTTCAACGACTGTCCCACCTGTGACAGAGACTGTAATTCCCATATTGGACTGTACAGTCACCTGAGAACTCACTTTGAGTGGAAGCAAGTCTTCCTCGATTTCGAGCGACTGCCTATGATGATGATGTTGATGTAAGTGATCCCTGGATTTGGTGTCACAGTATAAAGAACATAAGAACATAAGAAATAGGAGCAGGAGTAGGCCATACAGCCCCTCGAGCCTGCTCCGCTATTTAATACGATCATGGCTGATCTGATCATGGACTCAGCTCCACTTCCCTGTCCGCTCCCCATAACCCCTTATCCCCATATCATTTAAGAAACTGTCTATCTCTGTCTTACATTTATTCAATGTCCCAGCTTCCACAGCTCTCTGAGGCAGCGAATTCTACAGCTTAACAACCCTCTGAGAAGAAATTTCTCCTCATCTCTATTTTAAATGGGAAGCCTCTTATTCTAAGATCATGCCCTCTAGTTCTAGTCTTCCCCATCAGTGGAAACATCCTCTCTGCATCCAACTTGTCAAGCCCCCTCATAATCTTATACGTTTCGATAAGATCACTTCTCATTCTTCTGAATTCCAATGAGTAGAGGCCCAACCTACTCAACCTTTCCTCATAAGTCAATTCTCTCATCTCCGGAATCAACCTAGTGAACCTTCTCTGAACTACCTCCGAAGCAAGTATATCCTTTCGTAAATATGGAAACCAAAACTGCACGCAGTATTCCAGGTGTGGCCTCACCAATACCTTGTATAGCTGTAGCAAAACTTCCCTGCTTTTATACTCCATCCCCTTTGCAAAAAGGCCAAGATACCATTGGCCTTTTTGATCATTTGCTGTACCTGCATACTATCCTTTTGTGTTTCATGCACAAGTCCCCGCAGGACCCGCTGTACTGCAGCACTTTGCAATCTTTCTCCATTTAAATAATAACTTGCTCTTTGATTTTTTTTCTGCCAAAGTGCATGACCTCACACTTTCCAACATTATACTCCATCTGCCAAATTTTTGCCCACTCACTTAGCCTGTCTATGTCCTTTTGCAGATTTTTTGTGTCCTCCTCACACATTGCTTTTCCTCCCATCTTTGTATCGTCAGCAAACTTGACTACATTACACTCAGTCCTTTCTTCCAAGTCGTTTATATAGATTGTAAATAGTTGGGGTCCCAGCACTGATCCCTGCGGCACCCCACTAGTTACTGGTTGCCAACCAGAGAATGAACCATTTATCCCGATTCTCTGTTTTCTGTTAGTTAGCCAATCCTCTATCTGTTATGTCTTGAATAAAGAGTCAGGCTAGATACTGTAAGCTCAAAGTAAGGTGTGACCGTAATTCTTTATTACAGATCTCAGAGTGCCTCTCCAGCCTGTGAGGCCTCCTTATATACAGGTGCTCCCATTAAATTGTGGGATCCCTTAGGACTCCAGGGGATAAGCCCTCTGGTAGTTAGACATGGTATTTACAGGTTTACATGCATAACAACACTCCCCCTGCAAAGTCAATAGTGTAACTATTTACAATGTGAGTTGATCTGGGGCCTTTCTTTCCCTGGTTGATCGTCTCGGTGCAACTGCTGGTGTTGGTGAGTTGTTTGTTGGGCCTTCGCTGGGCTGCTGCGCAGCTGGCCTTGCTGGACTGCTGGGGGTGGTGAGTCTTGCTGGGCTGCTGCGGGTGATGGGTTCTGCTTCGTGGTCAACCACTGGGTCGGTTGCCACTTGTGTGTGTGTTGGAGGGTCGAAAAAGGTAGTCTATTGTGGGTTGTTCTGGATAGTCCATAAATCTGAGTTTGGTTTGGTCCAAGTGTTTCCTGCAGGTGAGTCCATTTGACCACAAACACCCTACTCCCCTCTTTGGCCAAAACAGTGCCAGCAAGCCACTTGGGACCTTGTCCATAGTTCAACACAAATACAGAGTCATTTATTTCAATTTCGCGTGACACATTTGCGCGATCATGATATGTATTCTGTTTAAGTTGCCTGCTCTCTACCTGTTCGTGTAGATCAGGGTGGACTATCGAGAGCCTTGTCTTAAGTACCCTTTTCATGAGTTCAGCGGGGGGAACCCCAGTGAGCAAGTGGGGTCTTGTGCGGTAACTAAGCAGGACTCGGGATAAGCGAGTCTGCAGTGAGCCTTCAGTTACCCCTTTCAGGCTCTGCTTGATTGTTTGAACTGCTCGTTCTGCCTGACCGTTGGACGCTGGTTTGAACGGGGCAACGTGACATATTTGATCCCATTGCGGGTCATGAACTCCTTGAATTCGGTACTGGTAAAGCACAGCCCATTGTCACTTACAAGGACATCAGGAAGGCTGTGCATGGCAAACATGGCCCGTAGGCTTTCAACGGTGGCAGCGGATGTGCTTGCCGACAATATCACACATTCAATCCTGTTCGAGTACGTATCTACAACAACTAAGAATATTTTCCCCAAGAATAGGCCTGCATTGTTGACATGGACCCTGGACCACGGCTTGGAGGGTCAGGACCATAAACTTAGTGGCGCCTCCCTGGGTGCATTGCTTAACTCTGAGCATGTATTACATTTGTGCACGCAGGACTCTTAAGTCTTCATCGATACCCCGCCACTACACATGGGATCTGGCTATCACTTTCATCATTACAATTCCTGGGTAGGTCCTGTGGAGATCACTGATGAAGGTGTCCCTGCCCTTTGTTGGCACAACTACCCGATTACCCCATAGGAGACAGTCTGCCTGTATAGACATTTCATCTTTGCGCCGCTGGTACGTCTTTATTTCTTCCTGCATTTCTAACGGGACACTAGACCAGCTCCCATGGAGCACAGTTTTTTTACTAAGGGCAGTAAGGGGTCCTGGCTCGTCCAGCTTCTAATCTGTCGAGCGGAGCAGGTGATTGCTCACTCTCGAATGCTTCCATTACCATAACTAAATCTGTGGGCTGTGCCATTTCCACCCTGTGGTGGGCAATGGCAGCCTACTGAGAGCATCGGCGCAGTTTTCTGTGCCTGGCCTGTGGTGGCGGATGGCGTAGTTGTATGCAGACAACGTGAGCGCACATCTCTGGATGCGGGCCGATGAATTGGTATTTATCCCCTTACTTTCAGAAAAGAGGGATATAAGTGGCTTATGGTCAGTTTCCAATTCAAATTTGAGCCCGAACAGATATTGATGCATTTTCTTTACCCCGTAAACACACACTAACGCTTCTTTTTCGATCATACTGTAGGTCCTCTCAGAGTTCTGGATGCATAAGCAACCGGTTGAAATGTCCCAAATTCATTAGCTTGTTGCAATACACACCTGACCCCGTATGACAACGCATCACAAGCTAGTACCAAACGCTTAAATGAATCGTACAACACCAGCAATTTGTTTGAACATAACAGCTTCCGAGCTTTCTCAAAGGCATTTTCTTGACTTTTACCCCATACCCATTCATTTCCTTTACGTAGTAAAGCGTGCAGAGGTTCTAACAATGTGCTAAGACCCGGTAAGAAGTTACCAAAATAGTTCAGGAGTCCTAGAAACGAGCGCAGCTCCATCACATTCTGTGGTCTCGTGCGTTCTTGAATGCATACGTCTTCGAATCGATGGGCCTGATGCCGTCTGCCGTGATTCTCCTCCCCAGGAACTCCACTTCAGGCGCCAGGAAAACGCACCGAGCATTTTAGCCTGAGCCTCACATGATTAAGCCGACTAAGAACCTCCTCCAGGTTCTGCAGGTGCTCGACTGTAACCAAGATGTCGTCCTGGAAGACCACGGTGCGCGGGACCGACTTCAGCAAGCTTTCCATATTCCTCTGGAATATTGTCGCGGCTGATTGAATCCCAAACGGGCATCTGTTATAAATGAAGAAACCTTTGTGCATGTTGATGCAGGTGAAGCCTTTCGATGATTCCTCCAGCTCCTGCGTCATGTAGGCCGAGGTCAAGTCCAGCTTTGTGAACGTTTTCCCTCCCGCCAGCATTGCAAATAGTTCGTCTGCCTTTGGTAGTGGTTATTGATCCTGCAGTGAGAAACGATTGATGGTTACTTTGTAATCACCACAGATTCTGACGGTGCCGTCTCCCCTGAGGACTGGAACAATTGGACTGGCCCACTCGTTGAATTCGATTGGTGAAATGATGCCCTCTCATTGCAGCCTGTCCAGCTCAATCCACATCCTCTCTCTCATCATGTAAGGTACCGCCCTCGCCTTGTGATGGATGGGTCGTGCCCCTGGAATCAAATGGATCTGCACTTTTGCTCCTTGGAACTTCCGATGCCTGGTTTGAACAGCGAGGGGAACTTGCTTAGGAACTGGGCACTTGAGGTGTCATCGACGGACGAAAGCGCTCGCACGTCATCCCAGTTCCAGCGTATCTTTCCCAGCCAGTTCCTGCCGTACAGCGTGGGGCCATCGCCCAGTACCACCCAGAGTGGTAACTCATGCACTGCTCCATCGCAGGAGACCTTTACGGTAGCACTGCCGATTACAGGAATCAGTTCCTTTGTGTACATTCTCAGTTTAGTATGAATGGGAGTCAGGACTGGCTTTGAAGCCTTGCCGCACCACAATTTATCGAAAGTCTTTTTGCTCATTATGGACTGGCTTGCGTCCGTGTCTAGCTCCATGGACACCGGGAGTCTGTTTAATTTAATCTTCAGCATTATCGGGGGACACTTTGTGGTAAATGTGTGCACCCCATATACCTCTGCCTCCTCGGTCTGAGGCTTTGGTTTGTCGTGATCCACTGTGGATCTGTCCTCCTCTGCAACATGATGGTTTGCAGGATTAGCAGGGTTTGCAGCTCGTTTGCACATGCGTTGGAGGTGTCCCATTGTTCCATAGCCCTTGCAAATGCATCCTTTGAGGCGGCATGAATGGAAATGATGATCACCCCCGCAGCGCCAATAAGGTGTTAATGGCCTTGCATTCACCACCCTTGAAGGTGGACTCTGAGTCATCTGCGACATGCAGCTGCAGGCGTGTAAATCCTGCCCTGTACATTTCGATTCAAAAACAACGTTACTTTGTTCACAGTACCTGCAGCAGCATTAGTGTGCTGAGAAATTTGTCTGGTATTGTCACTGGTGGCGATGAACGCCTGGGCTATCGCTATGGTTTTACTCAAGGTTGGGATCTCTACAGTCAAAAGTTTGCGAAGAATTACTTCATGGCCAATGCCAAGTACAAAGAAGTCCCTGAGCATGTGCTCCAAGTGTCCTTCAAATTCACAATGTCCTGCAAGGCGCCTTAGCTCGGTGCCGTAGCTCGCCATTTCCTGGCCTTCAGACCTCTTGTATGTGTAGAACCGGTACCTCACCATTAGAATGCTTTCCTTCGGGTTTAGATGCTCCCGTACCAGTATGCACAACTCATCGTATGACTTGTGTGGGTTTCGCTAGAGCGAGCAGGTTTTTCATGAGGCCATATGTTGGTGCCCCACAAACGGTGAGGAAGATCGCCCTTCGATTGGCAGTGTTCGCTTCTCCTTCCAGCTCGTTAACCACGCAGTATTGGTCAAGTCGCTCCACGAAGGTTTCCCAATCATCTCCCTCCGAAAATTTCTCCAGGATGCCCATGGTTCTCTGCAATGTTGCGGTGGGGTTCGTCATCCGTATCTCATTGCCAGTTATTATGTATTGAATAAAGAGTCAGACTAGATCCTGTAAGCTCAAAGTAAGGTGTGACCGTAGTCCTTTATTACAGATCTGAGTGCCTCTCCAGCCTGTGACACCTCCTTATATACAGGTGCTCCCAAGGGATTGTGGGATCCCTTGGGACTCCAGGGGATAATCCCTCTGGTGGTTAGACATGGTACTTACAGGTTTACATACATAACACTATCCATGCTAATATATTACCCCCAACCCCATGAACTTGTGCAGTAACCTTTTATGTGGCATCTTGTCAAATGCCTTCTGGAAGTCCAAATACACCACATCCACTGGTTCCCCTTTATCCACCCTGTTTGTTACATCTTCAAAGAACTCCAGCAAATTTCCCTTCATAAATCCATGCTGACTCTGCCTGGATTTGGTGTCACAGTGTAAGTGATCCCTGTATTTGGTGTCACATTATAAGTGGTCCCTGGATTTGGTGTATTATTGTAAGTGGTCCCTGGATTTGGTGTATTATTGTAAGTGGTCCCTGGATTTGGTGTCAACAGCAACTTACGTTTATATAGCACATTTAACGTAGTAAAACTTCCCAAGGCATTCAACAAGAGCGATATAAAAAAACATGCTTGACACCGAGCCACAGAACGAGATAGCAGAATAGATGACCAAAAGCTTCATCAAAGAAACAGGTTTTAAGGAGAATCTTAAAAGAGGAGAGGGGGAGAGGCGAAGAGTTTTAGAAAGAGAATTCCAAAGCTTAAGGCCAAGTACATTTCACCCCCACTTTCCAACCCCTGACCCCCCAACTCCCCTTTCACCCCTACTCTCCAACCCCTGACCCCCCAACTCCCCTTTCACCCCTACTCCTTTCACCCCTACTCTCAACCATTCTCTCATCTTTCATTGACTTCACTGTAATGGAAATTGACAGTTGGAACCTGATACGTTCATATTAAAGGATGAGACTGAGTACTGTGTACAATGAGCAAGTGTGACCTTAGCTCCTTTAATCAGACTCCAGAGTGCAGGTACCACGTGGGTGGCCTGCTTATATACCGTGCTCCCAAGGGATGTTGGGATCCCTTGGGACTCCAACAGGTGGGCCTCCTGGTGGTAGTGTAATATAGGTTACAAGGAGTTAAATACATAAAAGAACCTGTCAGAATTTGAAAGGTATTTACAAATGACTCTAGAGGTACTTAGAGTTGGGATCTTTATTCTGTCCACTCGAGGAGTTAGATAACAGACTTTCTCCGGTGAATATAGAGCTGGAGTATTGGGCCATGATGTGTTTACTTGTTCATCTTGTTGTCTCTAAATAGTTAATCTTGTGGTTTCAGACATCAGATAATCAAGCTCACAACAACAGATTGTCTTTTACTGACATAATTAACAGCACAGCAAAATACAGATAGTATAGTTACTTGATCCGGAGATAATACAGTGGATTCAGAGCTCTCTGCTCCCCAGGTGTGTCTAACAAGCTGCGGCTACATTGGTGATATTTATATTTAACTTGTTTACTGCCTTCATGATCTGAACTTGTTCAAACTATAACCAAGATATCTGTGCATTGTTCTGACTGTGACTACAAGGCTGTGTCACTATACTGTGACCACAAGGCTGTGTCTCTATCCCACACAGACACCGTTTCCTTGTTTCACATCTCCGTACCCATCTCGTTACACATCCCCTTCCATTCTCAATCAACATCGGTGAAACAGATCATCTAGTCATTATCACAATACTGTTTGCGGAAGCTTGCATTGTGCAATTTGGCTGCTGCTTTTCCTACATCAGAACACGAACTACACTTCAAAAGTACTTCCTTGTCTGTCAAGCGCTTTGGGACGTACTGAGGCTGTGAAAGGTGGGATTGAAAGGCAAACCTTTTTCCTTGGATAATAGCAATCGTTACATTGGGATAAATAGAATCATAGAAATTTACAGTACGGAAGGAGGCCACTTCGACCCATCGTATCCGTGCCGGCCAACAAGAGGCTATCCAGCCTAATCCCAGTATCCAGCTCTAGGTCCGTAGCCCTGCTGGTTACAGCACTTCAAGTGCACATCCAAGTACTTTTTAAGTGAGGGTTTTTGCCTCTACCACCCTTTCAGGCAGTGAGTTCCAGACCCCCACATCCCTCTGGGTGAAGAAATTTCCCCTCAAATCAACTCTAAATCTCCCCCCCAATTACTTTAATTTTATGCCCCCTGATTGTTGACTCCTCTACTAAAAGAAATAGGCCCTTTCTATCCACTATATCGAGACCCCTCATAATTTTATACACCTCAATGAGGTCTCCCCTCAGCCTCCTCTGTTCCAAGGAAAACAAACCCAACCTATCCAATCTGTCCTCATAGCTAACATTCTCCACTCCTGGCAACATCCTCGTAAATCTCCTCTGTACTTGTCCTGTAATGTGGTGATCAGAACTACATGCAGTACTCCAGCTGTGACCTAACCAGTGTTATATACAGTTCAAGCATAACCCCCTGCTCTTGTATTCTATGCCTCGGCTAATAAGGGCAAGCATTCCGTATGCTTTCTTAACCACCTTATCTACCTGGCCTGCTACCTTCAGGGTTCTGTGAACATGCACTCCCTTTGTTCCTCTACACTTTTTAGTGATCTACCATTTAATGTGTATTGCCTTTCCTTGTTAGCCCTCCCAAATGCATTACCTCACACTTCTCTGGATTGAATTCCATTTGTCATTGTTCTGCCCCTGACCAGGTCATTGACATCTTCCTAGTCTACAGCTTTCTTCTTCATTATCAACCACACAGCCAATTTTCGTATCATCTGCAAACTTCTTAATCATACCCCCTATATTCAAGTCTAGATCATTGATGTCTACCACAAAAAGCAAGGGACCTAGTACTGAGCCCTGCGGAACCCCACTGGAAACATCCTTCCAGTAACAGAAACACCCATCAACCATTACCTTTTGCTTCCTGCCCTTGAGCCAATTTTGGATCCAACTTACCACTTTGCCCTGGATCCCATGGGCTTTTAATTTCGTGACCAGTGTTTCATATGGAACCTTATCAAAAGCCTTGCTAAAATCCACATACATTACATCAAAAGCACTGCCCTCATCGACCCTCATTGCCTCCTTCAAAAATTCAATCAAGTTAATCAGACACGACCTTCCCTTAACAAATTCGTGCTGATTAATTTGTGTCTTTCTAAATGAAGATTTATCCTGTCCTTCAGAATTCTTTCCAATAATTCTCCCACCGCCGAGGTTAGGCTGACTGACCTGTAATTACTCGGTCTATCCCTTTCTTCCTTCTTAAACAAAGGTAACACATTAGCAATCCTCCAGCACCACACCTGAAGCCAAAGTGGATTGGAAAATGATGGTCAGAGCCTCTGCTATTTCCTCTTTTGCTTCATTTAACAGCCTGGGATACATTTCATTTGGGTGTGGGTAATTATGCACTTTCAGAGTTGCTAAACCCCTTAATACCTCCTCTCTCACTGTGTTTATTTCATCTAATATTTCATACTCCTCCTCCCCAATAGCAACATCTGCATCTTCCCTCTCTTTTGTGAAAACAGATGCAAAGTATTCATTAAGAACCAGACCCACATCTCCCGCCTCCACACACAGATTATCCTCATGGTCTCTAATAGGCCCTACCCTTTCTTTAGGCATCCTCTTGATCTTAATATATTTATAAACATCTTTGGGTTTTCCTTGATTTTACTTGCCAAGAATGTTTCATGCAATCTTCATTCATATTCTATTGCAGGCTCACTGGAAGGTTTGGGGAGCTGGGACTTGATAGTAATCGAAGGTATTAGAATGGAGATAATCTAGAGTAAGAAAGGAGAAAAGGACCAAAATTGGAACAGTCCGAATCAGGACATAAATGAGTCTCCTCTTGTCTTGGAGGAAAGATGTTTAAAACAAAGTTGATTTATTTGACATATATCCAGAATATTAAACTCCAGTCAGTTATAGGGGTTAGTAACATCAGCAGAAACAAACCGAACTCTCAGAAAGAACATAGCTCATTCCTGGAAGTGATTAACAGCAGAGGCCAACCCCTGCAGTCACTTGTGAACTCGTTGATGTCTCAGCAGGTGGGATGACTGAGTGAATCCCTTCCCACACACAGAGCAGGTGAATGGCCTCTCCCCAGTGTGAACTCTCTGGTGTCTCAGCAAAGTGGATGAATCAGTGAATCCCTTCCCACACACTGAGCAGGTGAACGCGCTATCCGCAGTGTGAACTCGCTGGTGTCTCAGCAGGGTGGATGACTGAGTGAAGCCTTTCTCACACACGGAGCAGGTGAACGGTCTCTCCCCAGTGTGAACTCGCTGGTGTGTCAGCAGGTGGGATGACTGAATGAATCCTTTCCCACACACGGAGCATCTGAACGGCCTCTCCCCGGTGTGAACTCGCTGGTGTGTCAGCAAGTGGGATGAATTAGCGAATCCCTTCCCGCAGACGGAGCAGGTGAACGGCCTCTCCCCAGTGTGAGTGTGTTGGTGTGTCAGCAGATCTCTTGTGCTTTTAAAGCTCTTCCCGCACTCAGAACATTTGAAAGGTCTCCTTTCAGTGTGAACAAATTGGTGTTTCGCAAGGTTAGCTAATCGAACGAATCCCTTCCCACACACAGTGCAGGTGAATGGCCTCTCTCCAGTGTGAACTCGCTGGTGTTCAGTGAGGCTAGATGACTGCCCGAACCGCTTCCCGCAGTGAGAGCAACTGAATGGCCTCTCTCCAGTGTGGATTCGCTGGTGGTCGGTGAGGTTAGACAACTGCCCAAATCTCTTCCCACAGTGAGAGCAACTGAACGGCCTCTCCCCAGTGTGAACTCGCTGGTGTGTCAGAAGGTGGGTTGACTGACTGAATCCCTTCCCACACACGGAGCAGGTGAACGGCCTCTCCCCGGTGTGACTGCGCCGATGAGTTTCCAGCCGGGAGGGGGAGCTGAATCCCTTCCCACAGTCCCCACATTCCCACGGTTTCTCCGTGGTGCGGGTGTCCTTGTATCTCTCCAGGTTGGACGATCAGTTGAAGCCTGGTCCACACACACAGAACACGTGTACGGTTTCTCCCCGCTGTGAATGGTGCGATGTTTTTTCTGGCTGTGTAACTGGTTAAAGCTCTTCCCACAGGCAGTGCACTGGAACACTCTCACTCGGCAGTGTGTCTCGGTGCTTTTCCAGTCACACTGATGTTTGAAATCTTTTCCCACAGACACAACAGACAAACATTTCTCCTTCCACATTGAAAGGCCGATGATATTGGGTCCCTGATGAATGGAGTGAGTGTGTCAGGCCTGGATGTGATGTTGGGTGTGAGTTTGCGGCCTGTAAATGCTGCCCCCCTTCTCTCACAGCCTGGAACAGCAGTTTACAAAAGCCCTGACTGTGAGTCCAGGATAGAAATTCACAACATTCTCTCCTCCTGGTTCCTGGCCCAGGGAAAGGCCGCGCATGCGCCCTGCTGCCCCCTCAGCCTGCCACGTGTCACCGGGAGAAAGCCCCGCAGCTGCCCCCCCGGCTCGGGGAAAGACCGGAGCCGCAGCTTCTTGTTCGGGGCCTGAGGCCCGCGCATGCTCAGCTCACGCTGTCCGGGTGATTGACGGCAGCTCCGGACCAATAGGAAGAGCGGGGGCGGGGCTGGAGGACCGAGCGGGCGGCGGGGCCTCCGACCAATCGGAGTGTGTGAGGGGCGGGGCTTGCGGACCCAGTGGGCGGGGCTGTGATTGGGTGGGCGGGGCCGAGCCCGGGTGTTGCCGCCGGTGAACACACTGACGGACCTGGGCGGCGCCACAAGATGTTCTCCCGGGACCGCAGCAGCTTCTCCCCCACCCATCCGCGGGGCGCGAGCCCTCAATGAGCTGCTAACCTGCCCCAATGATTCAGGCCTGAACAGCCGAGGCTGCGGGATTCTGCTCACATCCGTCAATCACATCATCCGGCTGGGGGTAAGTTCCAGAACAAACCGCCTCCAACTGCCCGCCCAGCACCACGTGGGCCCGTTCCTGACGGACGGGAGCTCCGACCAATAGGAAGAGCCCCGGCGCAGGTGGGCGGGCCGAGCTGGCGGCGGGTCCACCAACCAATGGCGGCGCAGCAAGGGGGCGGGGCCTGGTGTCCAGCTCAGGTGCGCGTGGGCAGCTGAGAGAGCCCAGAGCTGGGACTGGAATCTGGGAGAGGGACCACAGTGAGCACAGAGCTGGGGCTGGAATCTGGGAGAGGGACCACAGTGAGCACAGAGCTGGGGCTGGAATCTGGGAGAGGGACCACAGTGAGCACAGAGCTGGGGCTGGAATCTGGGAGAGGGGCCACAGTGAGCCCAGAGCTGGGGCTGGAATCTGGGAGAGGGGCCACAGTGAGCCCAGAGCTGGGGCTGGAATCTGGGAGAGGGGCCACAGTGAGCACAGAGCTGGGGCTGGAATCTGGGAGAGGGACCACAGTGAGCACAGAGCTGGGGCTGGAATCTGGGAGAGGGACCACAGTGAGCACAGAGCTGGGGCTGGAATCTGGGAGAGGGACCACAGTGAGCCCAGAGCTGGGGCTGGAATCTGGGAGAGGGGCCACAGTGAGCACAGAGCTGGGGCTGGAATCTAGAGAGTGGCCACAGTGAGCACAGAGCTGGGGCTGGAATCTGGGAGAGGGGCCACAGTGAGCACAGAGCTGGGACTGGAATCTGGGAGAAGGACCACAGTGAGCACAGAGCTGGGACTGGAATCTGGGAGAAGGGCCACAGTGAGCACAGAGCTGGGGCTGGAATCTGGGAGAGGGGCCACAGTGAGCACAGAGCTGGGGCTGGAATCTGGAGAGTGGCCACAGTGAGCACAGAGCTGGGGCTGGAATCTGGGAGAGGGGCCACAGTGAGCACAGAGCTGGGGCTGGAATCTAGAGAGTGGCCACAGTGAGCACAGAACTGGGGCTGGAATCTGGGAGAGAAGGCCACAGTGAGCACAGAGCTGGGGCTGGAATCTGGGAGAGGGACCACAGTGAGCACAGAGCTGGGGCTGGAATCTGGGAGAGAAGGACACAGTGAGGACAGAGCTGAGGCTGGAATCTGGGAGAGAAGGCCACAGTGAGCACAGAGCTGGGGCTGGAATCTGGGAGAGGGGCCACAGTGAGCCCAGAGCTGGGGCTGGAATCTGGGAGAGGGACCACAGTGAGCACAGAGCTGGGGCTGGAATCTGGGAGAGAAGGACACAGTGAGCACAGAGCTGGGGCTGGAATCTGGGAGAGGGGCCACAGTGAGCCCAGAGCTGGGGCTGGAATCTGGGAGAGGGACCACAGTGAGCACAGAGCTGGGGCTGGAATCTGGGAGAGAAGGACACAGTGAGGACAGAGCTGAGGCAGGAATCTGGGAGAGGGGACACAGTGAGCGGCCTTTCAAAGGGCCAGAGGGACAGCTCCTTCACCACACAAGCTTATTTAAATACAAATTTCCTGCAGTGTCAGAGACAGCCTTGGTCTCTCTGCAAAAACTGTTCAATAATGGCCCGGAATTTGCAGTGATCAGCGAAGCAAAGACTTTAGCCCACGGCCTTGAAGTAAGCTTCACAGAAAGATAGTCAATCTCTATGTCCAGATGTTCGGGTTTTCCAACGTGTAATTCAAATCAACAGAGTTTAGTGGGAATCCCTGAGCGTGAGCTGCTGTGACGGCAGCAAGCTGTCTAAACAGCCAATCAAGATGCAGAATTCTCACAGGCCGCGAACAAAATAGAGGGTAGCTCTTCAAATCCTAACTTTTTCAAAAAATGTTGGAGCAAAACAAAGGTTGGGGCTCTTGCATGAGGAATCAGCAAACCTGAAATAAAGATGAATAAACTTTTTTACAAAGTTACTTAACAATTTAAATTTTTATTAAAATGGATAAATTTGACACTGCACAATTTTTTTTCTTTAACACTGACTGATTTGACGTTATTACACTCATCAGGTACCATGCCAATCGATTGAACAAACCCTCAAAGGCACTTCAGTTGGGTGTATAAAATAGTTTTTCTGGCCCATAACCTTTTTTAAGCAGTGAGCACGCCGTTAAACCCCAGTTACACCTAATGCCTTTGGGTCTAACTTTTAGTGGGGAATATAACAGCGGTATTTCTGCGTTAGAGCCAGAGTTTTCATCAGTTTCCCAGAGTTGAGAGATTTCATTGATTGCAGACTCTATGTGCTGGAGGGCACATCGCAGCCTGTGGAGGAACAGTGACTGACAGACCACAACTTCAGTATTTCCGCATTATGCTGCACATGTGCTAAATCCTGAATTACTGTCAATTTCAAAGGTGGAATGACTGCAAAATGACAACCAATACCACTAAATAACATATGATCTGGTTATTATCACATTGCTGTTTGTAGGAGCTTGCTGTGAGCACAAATTGTCCTTCACATTTCCCACATTACAACAGTGCCTACACTTCTAAAGCAATTCATTGGCTGTAAAGCGCTTTAGGACATCCTGTGGCCATGAAAGGTGTTCTTTTTCTTTCTTAACGCTGATTGCTTTGATGTCCAGGTGGCATGTCAATTGATTCGACAAACTCACAAAGACATTTCAGTTTGGTGTATAACTTTATTAGTCCAAAGTTCATAACCAAGGCCGGCTCGGTAGCACCACTACTTACCAATCCCATCTGGAACAATCTAGCCCAAGGATGTAGTTCAATACTAGATCCTACGTCCCAGGGGCAGCACGGGCCAGTCCACACTGCGATATGTGCGCGCACCATGTCCATGCAGCAGAGCAGGTCTCCAGTCGTCCTGGTTAACCCTTGTCACTGGATAAAGGCCTAGCTCTGTCAAACCTGTGTGATGGCTGATGTGCAACGGTCACCACACGTTAAAAAAAAATCCACGCACAGGCATCTTCCACCCCTGGAGTTCAGGACTAAAATATCGGATCCTTCATTGAAACATCTGTGAATTCATCCCTTTAGCAAGTCATCCTCGGCCGAGGGAGCGCCTATGAGTAATGAGATGAGACTACTTCCCACCATTCAGATTCCCAAGTCTCGGGATTGCCTTTGTCTGTATCATTTGCGCTATGTGTTTCTGGGATGTCCTAATTCACTCAATTATGAGCCAGAGACAGGAGAGATATATAGTGTCCCATATGTGGAATGGCTTGAATGGCTTCATCCTCCAGAGGCAGTCTCATTTGCAGACTAGTGGCGTTATGATGATGTACCAGTACCAACGTTTTAGCACCGATACGCGTATTCCTTGGTGGAATCAAGCAAAAGTGATGTTCAAGCATGGGGCTTCGTGTTGAACCCACAGTCATATAAGTGGCAACAGTCATCACACAATACTGTCCTTTTCCTTTATACATAGTATTAGTTTGGTCTTTGCCCCATTTACTTATTCTAATCTGGCATTTTGATGATTCTTTGTTGAGGGTGAACCCACAAGCTGGAACAGTGTGTTGATCAACTACGACATATCTACAAATCCATGTTGTCCCTTTCAGAGTACACTGCATATCTGGTGCAATCCAAGTTCCTCCTTAATCAGATACTCCTCATACTGTTTAAGGATCAGAGCTAACTCAAGAGTCTTCCAGCACTGCAACCGATTCCACCCTATACACCTTCCAAAATGTCGTTTCATTGCCATTTTTCCTTAACAAAGGCAAGATCAATCCCACTGGTCTAATATCTTCATTTAAGAACATAATAGGAGCAGGAGTAGGCCATTTGGCCCCTCGAGCCTGCTCCGCCATTTAATAAGACCATGGCTGATCTGATCATGAGCTCAGCTCCACTTCCCTGCCCGCTCCCCATAACCCTTTACTCCCTTATCTCTCAAAAATCTGTCTATCTCCACCTTAAATATATTCAATAATTCAGCCTCCAAGCTCTCTGGGGCAGAGAATTCCACAGATTTACAAACCTCAGAGAAATTCCTCCTCATCTCAGTTTTAAATGGGCGGCCCCTTATTCTAAAACTATGTCCCCTAGTTCTAGACTCCCCGAGTGGAAATATTCTCTCTGTATCTACTTTGTCGAGCCCCTTCATTATCTTATATGTCTCAATAAGATCACTTCTCATTCTTCTGAACTCCAATGAGTACAGGCCCAACCTGCTCAACCTTTCTTCACAAGTCAACCCCTTCATCTCAGGAATCAACCGAATGAACCTTCTCTGAACTGGCTTCAATGTAAGCGTATCCCTCCTTAAATAAGGAGACTGAAACTGTACGCAGTACTCGAGGTGTGGCTTCATCAATATCCTGTACAGTTGTAGCAGGACTTCCCTGCTTTTATGCTCCATTCCCCTTTGCAATAAAGGCCAACATTCCATTTGCCTTCCTGATCAATTGCTGTAGCTGCATACTAACTTTTTGTGTTACATGCACAGGGGCCCCCAGGTCCCTCTATACTGCAGCATTTTGTAATTTTTCTCCATTTAAATAATAATTTGTTTTTTTATGTTTTCTGCCAAAGTGGATAATCTCACACTTTCCCACATTATAGTCCATCTGCCAAATGTTTGCCCGCTTACTTAGTCTGTCTATATCCCTTTGCAGATTTTTTGTGTCTTCCTCACAACCTGCTTTCCCACCCATCTTTGTATCATGAGCAAACATGGCTACATTACACTCGGTCCCTTCATCCAATCATTAATATTGATTGTATATAGTTGTGGCCCCAGAACTGATCCCTGTGGCACCCCACTAGTTACTGTTTTCCAACCGGAAAATGACCCATTTATCCCGCCTCTGTTTTCTGTTAGTTAGCCAATCCTCTATCCATGCTAATATATTACCTTCAACCCCGTGAACTTTTATCGTGCTGTAACCTCTTATGTGGCACCTTATCGAATGCCTTCTGAAATCCAAATACACCCCATCTACTGGTTCCCCCTTATCCACCCTGCTCGTTACATCCTCAAAGAACTCCAGCAAGTTTTTCAATGATTTCCCCTTCATAAAACCATGCTGACTCTGCTTGACTAAATTATGCTTTTCCAAATGTCTTGCTACTGCTTCCTTAATAATGGACTCCAGCATTTTCCCAACGACAGATGTTAGGCTAACTGGTCTATATTTTGCTGCTTTCTGTCTGCCTCCGTTTTTAAATAGGGGCATTACATTTGCAGTTTTCCAATCCACTGGGACCTCCCAGAATCCAGGGAATTTTGGTAGATTACAACCAATGCATCCACTATTTCTGCAGCCACTTCTTTTAAGACCCTAGGATGCAAGCCATCAGGTCCAGGGGACTTGTCCACCTTTAGTCCCATTATTTTACCCAGTACTTCTTCTTTAGTGACAGTGATTGTTTTAAGTTCCTCCCTCCCTATAGCCCCTTGATTATCCACTATTGGGATGTTTTCAGTGTCTTCAACCATGAAGACCGATACAAAATATTTGTCCAAAGTCTCTGCCATTTCCCTGTTCCGCATTATTAATTCCCCAGTCTCATCCTCTACGGGACACTGTTCTAATGAAGCTCAATACACCTTATCTTTCATTTAGATGCTTTACAGCCTTCTGGAGTCAACATCGAGGAGACTTTAGCCACTCTCTTCCTTTTTATATACCTGTAGAAACTCTTACTACCTGTTTTTATATTTCTTGCTAGTTTACTTACATAATTTATCTTCCTTCTCTATTATTTTTTTTAGTCGTTCTTTGCTGGTTTGTAAGGCCATTTGCCTCCCTGATTACTTGCTGTACCTGCATACTAACTTTCTTTCCCCTCCCCTAGGGGCCAAAAATCCCATTCCCATTTGCTGCATCACATCATAATCTACGTCTTGGTTTCTTTAAAACATTTTCTCAGTTGTTCTTCATGAATAAAGAAAGCGATTTGATTACCCTCTATATTATCCTGTCCCTTCTGTACCATTTTCATCACAAAGATCAGAGGCAACACACTCGAGTAAGGTCTGGATTCTGGTTAGCCTCATTGTTTGCCAATAATCTTTGTAATTGCCTCTCCATTACCTCATCGTGTTCCCACATACTTTCTATATTTATTGTTTATTTCTGCTAACCTTGCCGTGGCTCCTATTCCTAGCTATCCTGTCAGCTCTCACTTTCTTTCTGATTTAAACAGATTCCCCTTATGTTCCTCGCCTTTCTTAACCCCTGCTTCCTGTTTTCTTTACTAACCCATCCTTTACTAATTTTCCTACCATTTTGTCTATCAAACGTAAATATCTCCCTTCACATAATCTAGTTGACAGATTCAAGCTCATGTTTAACACTTTTGATTTCAATTAACAATTTCAAAATGCACATTGTTATATAATACATTTCCTAATTCAATTACTTCTAGTACAATAACATTTGGGTTCTTTTGCTGAATCGGACAGGTAGAGCTCATTTTGAGAGGTGGGATGTCTTTTTTTTTAGTCCCACATATGATCACCATCAGCGTTTGTACTCGGCAAACCAATAGTTAACATTACTTATCAACATAAGACACTTCTTACTTTAAAATAACTGCTGTCATTACCATTTAAGTTTGTTTGGAGCATTTTACAATATTCTTGAATTATTTATTGTCCTAATGTGATGCCAACTCTTTAACTGAACCTTATTAATTTAGTATAAAAACAGAAAATGCTGTAAATCTCAGCAGGTCAGGCAGCATCTGTGGAGCGAAAAACAGAGTTAACTTTTCAGGTCGATGACCCTTCGTCAGAACTGGCGAATGTTTGTAAAGAACAGATTCTTAAGGAGCACTGAAAGGGGGAGGGGAAGAAAGAACAAAAGGGAAGGTCGTGATAGGGTGGAAGGCAGGAGAGATTAGAGAGACAAAAGGGATGATGGGCCGAATTGAGAGGGTAACGGCTGGAGTTAGAAAAAGGTTAGCTCAGACTGGGTGTGAATGGCGGAATAATGACCAACTGCCATTGGAGACAAAGAGAGAAAAAAATCCCCCATAAAATTTGGGGGTTGAGGGCGGGAAAGGGAGCCAAAAACGGGCAGGGGTTATCTGAAATTGTTGAAATCGATGTTGAGTCCAGAAGACTGTAAAGTGCCTAAACGAAAGGTGAGGTGCATTGAGTTTCATTAGAACAGTGCAGGAGGCCGAGGACGGAGATGTCAGAGTGTGTCCCATCCCACCTGGTTCAGGGGAGTCTTCCTGGTCTCCCGCATACGGGACTCCCAATCTTCCCAAGGAGCCCGCTTTAGGGTTCTTTCTCTATTACCGCAGAAATTATGCTTTTGAGAGGCTGCATCTCGGTTCGTCACTGATTCCAAACCTCACCCTTTTGAGGTCCTGTTTCCCATGGAGGTCGCCTCTCACTTAGATCCTGTAAGACATGGTCTCCTTGTCTGCCACTTTCAGCTTGTAGCTGATTTTTTATACAGCCATGGCGGCCTTGTCCAGATGGAGAGACTGACTTTTTTTGGTTTTTAGGCTCCCTACAAGCTTTCTTTGTTCAATACTTAACGGAGGCTTTGAAATGGATGCCCATTCTCGCTTTAAGGAAATTATAATTTGATCAGCATTCTCTTTATTTTTAACTTTGATGCCTCTGACAGGTAGCAGTGTGTTTAACTCTACCCTGATTATTTCATTGTCAGTCTCTCCATGGAGAATTATTTAAAACGTTGTCTCACTCTCCTGAGCCATATTAGCCATTTCATGTCACTGAGCATGTCCGAGACTTGGTTCACTCACACACACACACACACACACGGGTATTCCAATATCATGCTACATGTGACATCTGATCCAAGCTCTTCCCAGGCTTTCAAGTGACCTTATCAAAAGAGTGTGGGGTGTCTGGAGATCTTTGCTCAACTCCCTCCGCATGATCCCCATGTGTCGGGTAGTGGCCAGGCTATTAAATTCAGCTTTCTTATTGTTCAGTACAGGCAATGACCCAAACATCTCGGAGAAAGCTTATCAATTTATTACACTACCCTGACTTTCACAAGAATTTACATTAATACCAGATTGTACCTCGGTGATTTATGGCAATTCATCCAAGAACAATAATTTAAGAAAAATTCCCATTTGGTGATGTAATTGCATAGACATAGAAATATAGAAAATAGGTGCAGGAGTAGGCCATTCGGCCCTTCAAGTCTCATGGCTGAACATGAAACTTCAGTACCCCATTCCTGCTTTCTCGCCATAACCCTTGATTCCCCTAGTAGTAAGGACTACATCTAACTCCTTTTTGAATATATTTAGTGAATTGGCCTCAACAACTTTCTGTGGTAGACAATTCCACAGGTTCACCACTCTGGGTGAAGAAATTTCTCATCTCGGTCCTAAATGGCTTACCCCTTATCCTTAGACTGTGACCCCTGGTTCTGGACTTCCCCAACATTGGGAACATTCTTCCTGCATCTAACCTGTCTAAGCCCGTCAGAATTTTAAATGTTTCCATGAGATCCCCTCTCATTCTTCTGAACTCCAGTGAATACAAGCCCAGTTGATCCAGTCTTTCTTGATATGTCAGTCCCACCATCCCGGGAATCAGTTTGGTGAACCTTTGCTGCACTCCCTCAATAGCAAGAATGTCCTTCCTCAAGTTAGGAGACCAAAACTGTTCACAATACTCCAGGTGTGGCCTCACCAAGGCCCTGTACAACTGTAGCAACACCTCCCTGCCCCTGTACTCAAATCCCCTCGCTATGAAGGCCAACATGCCATTTGCTTTCTTAACCGCCTGCTGTACCTGCATGCCAGCCTTCAATGACTGATGTACCATGACACCCAGGTCTCGTTGCACCTCCCCTTTTCCTAATCTGTCACCTGTTTTGTCCTGTTTTCATCTCACATCCTCATTCACTTCCTCATTAAATTTTATATTGTATTCATCATTTGATTTATGAGCCCCGGAGGAACTTTAATGTCTAATACAATATTATCATAATATCTTTAAAACATAGATCAAACATTTCCACTTGGTCCAAGTTTTAACCCATTTTGTTTGTTTAATTTTATTTAAACGAACCTCATCTTGGACCGTTTATTCCCCCAAATAAGGCAGAGAGCACTTCAGTCTGCTAGATGAAGGATGTTGGTTACCTTTAACACAACAGTTTCCCTCTAAAACCTTCTTTCTGAATACACAGTTTGAACAGAACCAAATAGACTGGACCGTTCAAAAATAAAATGTGATTATCCCCTTAATTTTTAACTACATTTCCCTTCCCATTAGCTTGAACAGCATCTCTTCTCAATTTATATAATCAATTTTAATTCCTCAAAAAAATTATGCCCAGACTTTGTGATTTTACAAAGAAGACAAAAGTAACAATTGCGTTTGAATGCAAGTTATGTACCTTACCCTTCGAGAAATGTGTCTTGGAAAATAGGATTACATCGGATATATGTCACAGAAACAGCCCATTGGGTCCCTGCCGGCGTTTATGCTTCACTCGAGCCTCCACCCGTCTTTCCTCATCTAACTCCATCACCATAACCCTCTATTCTCTTCTCCCTCATATGCTTGTCTAGCCTCCCCTTAAATGTATCTATACTATTCGCTTCAACCACTCCCTGTGGCAGCGATTTCCACATTCTCACCATTCTCTGGGTAAAGAAGTTTCTTCTGGAATTCCCGATTTGATTTCTTGGTGACTATCTGGCGTCTAGTTATGCTCTTCCCCACAAGTGGAAACACTCTCTCTGTATTTACTCTTATCAAAATCTTTCATAATTTTAAAGACCTCTATTAGGTCACCCCTCAGCCTTCATTTTTCAAGAGAAGAGAGCCCCAGCCTGTCCATCCTTTCCTGATAGGTATACCCTCTCATTTCTGGTATCATCCTTGTAAATCTTCTCTGCACCCTCTCCAGTGCCTCTGTATCCTTTTTATAATATGGCGACCAGAACTGTACACAGTATTCGAAGTGTGGAGTAACCAAGGTTCGATACAAGTTTAACATAATTTCACTACTTTTTCATTGATAACAATTCAATTCTATAACAATCGATCCCGATAATTTAACTCAATAGTTTAAACTCTTAAGTCCAATTTTGTCTGCACACTGTGACATTTGATGTCTGCAGGTAACTGGAGATAAAGTCTGAAAAGTGCTAAATTTCTTGCTATGCCATCATCCTCTTATCAAACTGGAGCTGGCATTGCCTAATATGGTAGTCTCTGGCTACCGCATAGTCCAGAGACACAAGTCTGCATTTTCTTCAACATACATCAACAACGCTAGAAGCACGTAAAATCACGGTGGCCTTCCTGTGGCAAGAACAAACCCCTGGTCTCGAGACTTTTCTTATCCTAACATTGGCCCAGAATTTGCGGTCGGAGGCAACATTTCTGCGAAAGTGCCTGGTGGTCCCGGAGATACGGAGACTTCTGGTCCTGGGCCTCGATGTGTAGGCCTGTGCAAAGGCCTATGTATTCCAGGAGTGTATATCTTTCATACACATCACTGAGATCATGTGGGCCGGCCCAACCTATCAAAATGGGGTGTTCCCATTGATACGTTTGGTGAGTTCCGTTTGTACGGAGCTGCCGTAAGTATGGAAGGGAATACCCTCAAAAACACACAAACGCTTCAAATAAATTTTTAAAACATGACATTTAAAATTAATTAAAATGAAATTGAATTAAAGATTATACATAATTTGGGGGGAAATTTTTAAAAATGTTTTAACATGGCTAATAATATCTTAATGGACAGGGTTCTAATATATAATTGAGTGATAATTGCTTATTTTTCTATTTTTTTTAAAACTCTTACGCTGGTAAAAGCAGGTTTTACGCCTGCTGGGCAGGAGTTGGCAAAAACCCTCTGCCTGGGAGTCCCTTTTCCTTCAGATGCCGTCGATCTATCAACAGAATTCTTGACAGATCACAAGTTCTGGATTTAGGCGCATGCATGTCACATGCTTAAACCCGCCCACAGGGGCCGTGAATTCAGGGCCAGAATATTTTGAATCTAAACATTCGATGATGAAAATATCCACGGCCAGTTGGTTGCAAACACCAGCTGTTGCTCAGTGAAATCTGTCCCTCTTTCTCTCTCTCTCTGTTGATACCAACCGCATTTCCCCCTCTATCGAACGCACTGAACCTGAACATCTTTCAGAAGCTGAATTAACCGAGTTTCATATGCCAACACCCTTCTTATCTTCCATTCATTTCAAATGAAAGGAAACCGACAGATTATCAGGATTCAAAAGATATTTACAACAGATTCTAAATGTTCTTAGAGTTGGGATCTTTTTCTGTTCTGTCCACTCGAGGAGTTAGATAACAGACTTTCTCCTGTGAATATAGAGCTGGAGTATTGGGCCGAGGTGTGTTTACTCGTTCATCTTGTTGACTCTAAACCTTTGCCAATTATTTGGTGTGATCTCTTTACTTGTTCACTTTTTGTTAAATACATTTAATGAGCGGATTCAAATTTCAATTGAAACCAGGTTTGCAGACATGATGCTCTGCTGACACATCAAAATGAGAGCGATGCTGTGGGGCACACACTAAGCCCTGTAGCTGTAAGTGATTAACAGTCTGGGTTTTGTGTTCAGTGACACCGGGCGTGTTGCCGAGACCTTCCCTGGATACCAAGGCTAGGAGAGGCACTCTGGACGGTATGAGGAGCTGGGACTTGTCCATGAGAGTAATCAAAGGTATGAGAACTGAAATAATCTCGAGTTCGAAAGGAGCAAAGGCCCCAAGATGGAGAAGTTCACAACAGGACATCAATTAATCTCCTCTTATCTTGGAGACAACAAATATCGACACTGTTATTTGAAATATTTAACTCCAGCCGAGTTATATGGGTTATTATCAGCAGAAACAAACCCTAGCTTACTGAATGGACACGATTCAGTCGGGATGTGATTAACAGCAGCAATGATAGCCGAATCCAACCCCTGCAGTCACTTGTGAATTCACTGGTGTGTCAGCAGGTGGGATGACCGATTGAATTCCTTCCCACACATGGAGCAGGTGAACGGTCTCTCCCCAGTGTGAACTCGCTGGTGTCTCAGCAGGTCGCATGACACAATGAATCCCTTCTCACACTCAGAGCAGGTGAACGGCCTCTCCCCAGTGTGAACTTGTTGGTGTGTCAGCAGGTGAGATGAGGAAATGAATCCCTTCCCACAGTCTGAGCAGGTGAACAGCCTCTCCCTGGCATGAATTCGCTGGTGTTCCGCAGGTAAGATGAGGAAATGAATCCCTTCCCACACTCTGGGGAGAGGCCATTCACCTGCTCAATGTGAACTTGCTGGTGTTTCAGCAGGTTAGATGAATTACTGAATCCCTTCCCACACGCAGAACAGGTGAACGGTCTCTCTCCAGTGTGACTGCGTCAATGAGTTCCCAGGTAAGATGGAGAATTGAATCCCTTCCCACAGTCCCCACATTCCCACGGTTTCTCCGTGCAGGTGTCCTTGTGTCTCTCCAGGTTGGACGATCAGTTGAAGCCTCGTCCACACACGGAACACGTGTACGGTTTCTCCCCGCTGTGAATGGTGTGATGTTTTTTCAGGCTGTGTAACTGGTTAAAGCTCTTTCCACAGTCAGTGCACTGGAACACTCTCACTCGGGTGTGTGTGTCTCGGTGCTTTACCAGTCACACTGATGTTTGAAATCTGTTCCCACAGACAGAACAAATATTTCTCCTTCCCCATTCAAAGGCCGATGATATTCAGGTCCTGTGGAACTGAGTGACTCTGTCAGATCTTGACGTGATGTTGGTTTGAGTTTCCCGTCTGCAAATCCTCCCCTTCTGAAACACTGTAAAAGATGTTCACAAAACTCATCTTTAAGTACAGAACACAAATTCAAAACAGACAATTCTAGTTTCTATGGAACATTCGTTTCTCTCTTGTCCTTCCAAAGTTGTAAATCCCTGTCCCACACACTCTCCCTCCTCCCTGTGCTGAAATCCAAACACATTGCACATCTAAGACAGTTTGTCCTCCATTTTCACGACCAACTCCGGCTGGGTTCAGTTCCACACTCACTGGTTCCCCTCCCTCTCTTCCCCTGAAGGTGCTGACTCTGGGTTCAGTTCCACACTCACTGGTTCCCCTCCCTCTCTTCCCCTGAAGGTGCTGACTCTGGCTGGGTTCAGTTCTACACTCACTGGTTCCCCTCCCCTGAAGGTGCTGACTCTGGCTGGGTTCAGTTCTACACTCACTGGTTCCCCTCCCTCTCCTCCCTCTCCTCCCCTGAAGGTGCTGACTCTGGCTGGGTTCAGTTCCACACTCACTGGTTCCCCTCCCTCTCCTCCCCTGAAGGTGCTGACTCTGGCTGGGTTCAGTTCTACACTCACTGGTTCCCCTCCCTCTCCTCCCCTGAAGGTGCTGACTCTGGCTGGGTTCAGTTCCACACTCACTGGTTCCCCTCCCTCTCCTCCCCTGAAGGTGCTGACTCTGGCTGGGTTCAGTTCCACACTCACTGGTTCCCCTCCCCTGAAGGTGCTGACTCTGGCTGGGTTCAGTTCCACACTCACTGGTTCCCCTCCCCTGAAGGTACTGACTCTGGCTGGGTTCAGTTCTACACTCACTGGTTCCCCTCCCCTGAAGGTGCTGACTCTGGCTGGGTTCAGTTCTATGATACAAAAGCAAAATACTGCGAATGCTGCAATCTGAAATAAAAACAGAAAATGCTGGAAGTCTCAACAGGTCAGGCAGTATCTGTGGAGAGAAACAGAATTAACGTATAGGGGCGATGGTCCTCCATCAAACAGTGAACCCTCTCGCCGGGTGCGTTACTCTACTGAAACTCGTCACCTCTCTCCAGCCGCAAAACCTGCGCCTCCGGCTTCTGCCCGTTTCCAGTCCTTGCATGGCTCTGATTAAAGTGACACTGCAGATGCTCCAAATACCGCTTGGTACTGCGCCTGCACGCTGGGCTCCTCCCATGTGAATTGGGCACATTCTCCCCCACCGAGCATGCTGGGTAACAGCCCCGCCATTGAAAGCCCCAATTAGTGAATGGAGAATGATTTTCTGTGATCCCATTGAGAGAACATGAATCAGTAATTCAGACAGAAACCCAAGTGCACAGGCATTCTGCCATGGTTCAGTCCTGGATGTGATTAATAACAGAATCCAAACCCCCTGCAGTCACATGTGAACTCACCGGTGTCTCAGCAGGTGGGGGAAATTTATTCCCTCACTGGATATTGAAACAGCCTCTATATCAGTGTGTGGATCGTGCATCAGCTGCATTGGGCGTTGAAAGCTTTTCTCACAGTCAGAGTATTTAAAGCAGCAGTTCTCAATGTGGACACTCTGGAATGTCAACAGTTGGCACAACGGAGTGAATCCCTTCCCACACGTGAAGTGTGTAAACGGTCTCTATATGGTGTCACTGTGCTGGCGTGTCAGTAAATGGGATGGTCAGTTGAATCCCTTTCCACATACAGAGCAGTGAGCAGATTCTACCGATTATGAACATGTTAGCGTGATAGATGAGAGGAACGAGTGATTCGCTTTCCACACACAGCTAGTGAACTGCCCGGTATGATTGTATCCATGCATTTCCACCTCAAACTCCCAACTGAGGCCATTCCTACAGTCCCCACGTTTACACTGTTGATTCAGGTGGGCGAACAAGTCTCAGTCCAGACAATTGGTTGAAGGTGGATCCACACACAGGCTCCCTGTACTGATTCTCCCTGCTGTGGGTGAATTTTCTCCTTCTATATGCAAAGGCTGATGAAATTCAGGTCTTGATGATTCTCCTGAATCTGTCAGACCTTGCAGCGACTTGGTTTGAGTTTTCCATCTGCAGATCCTCCCCTTCTAGGACTCACAAATGGGATTTACAAAAGCTCTGACAGGATAGAAATGCGAACAGACAATTCTAGTTTCTGTGGAATGGTCTGTCCACTTCTGTCTTGCCGAAGGTGTAAATTCCCCATTCTAAACACAGACAGGGTCGCGTGTAATATAAAGAGAGGCGTGGTCTAGTGGAGTAATAACTGAGACAGGGTCTAATGTAATACAAAGAGGGACAGGGTCTAGTGTAATATAAAGAGGGACAGGGTCGAGTGTAATATAAAGAGAGACAGAGTCTAGTGTAATATAAACAGAGACAGGGCCTAGTGTAATATAAAGAGAGACAGAGTCTAGTGTAACATAAACAGAGACAGGGTATAGTGTGAAATAAACAGAGAAAGGGTCGAGTGAAATATAAACAGAGTCGGGGTCTGGTGTAATATAAACAGAGACAGGGTCTAGTGTAATATAAACAGGGACAGGGTCCAGTGTAATATAAACAGGGACAGGGTCCAGTGTAATATAAACAGAGACAGGGTCTAGTGTAATATAAACAGAGACAGGGTCCAGTGTAATATAAACAGAGACAGGGTCTAGTGTAATATAAACAGAGACAGGGCCGAGTGTAATATAAATAGGGACAGGGTCTAGTATAATACAAACATAAAACAAGTATAATGTAAAAATAAAAAAGGGAAGGTGGCTCAACCGTGGCTATCAAGGGAAATCAGGGATAGTATTAAAGCCAAGGAAGTGGCATACAAATTGGCCAGAAATAGCAGCGAACCCGGGGACTGGGAGAAATTTAGAACTCAGCAGAGGAGGACAAAGGGTTTGATTAGGACAGGGAAAATGGAGTACGAGAAGAAGCTTGCAGGAAACATTAAGGCGGATTGCAAAAGTTTCTATAGATATGTAAAGAGAAAAAGGTTAGTAAAGACAAACGTAGGTCCCCTGCAGTCAGAATCAGGGGAAGTCATAACGGGGAACAAAGAAATGGCAGACCAATTGAACAAGTACTTTGGTTCGGTATTCACTGAGGAGGACACAAACAACCTTCCGGATATAAAAGGGGTCAGAGGGTCTATTAAGGAGGAGGAACTGAGGGAAATCTTTATTAGTCGGGAAATTGTGTTGGGAAAATTGATGGGATTGAAGGCTGAAAAATCCCCAGGGCCTGATGGACTGCATCCCAGAGTACTTAAGGAGCTGGCTTGGAAATAGCGGATGCATTGACAGTCATTTTCCAACATTCCATTGACTCTGGATCAGTTCCTATCGAGTGCAGGGTAGCCAATGTAACCCCACTTTTTAAAAAAGATGGGAGATAAAACAGTGAATTATAGACCGGTCAGCCTGACCTCAGTAATGGGTAAAATGATGGAATCAATTATTAAGGATGTCATAGCAGCGCATTTGGAAAAAGGTGACATGATAGGTCCAAGTCAGCATGGATTTGTGAAAGGGAAATCATGCTTGACAAATCTTCTGGAATTTTTTGAGGATGTTTCCAGTAAAGTGGACAAGGGAGAACCAGTTGATGTGGTATATTTGGACTTTCAGAAGGCTTTCGACAAAGTCCCACACAAGAGATTAATGTGCAAAGTTAAAGCACATGGGATTGGGGGTAGTGTGCTGACGTGGATTGAGAACTGGTTGTCAGACAGGAAGCAAAGAGTAGGAGTAATTGGGTACTTTTCAGAATGGCAGGCAGTGACTAGTGGGGTACCGCAAGGTTCTGTGCTGGGGCCCCAGCTGTTTACATTGTACATTAATGATTTAGACGAGGGGATTAAATGTAGTATCTCCAAATTTGCGGATGACACTAAGTTGGGTGGCAGTGTGAGCTGTGAGGTGGATGCTATGAGGCTGCATAGTGACTTGGATAGGTTAGGTGAGTGGGCAAATGCATGGCAGATGAAGTATAATGTGGATAAATGTGAGGTTATCCACTTTGGTGGTAAAAACAGAGAGACAGACTATTATATGAATGGTGACAGATTAGGAAAAGGGGAGATGCAACGAGACCTGGGTGTCATGGTACATCAGTCATTGAAGGTTGGCATGCAGGTACAGCAGGCGGTTAAGAAAGCAAATGGCATGTTGGCCTTCATAGCGAGGGGATTTGAGTACAGGGGCAGGGAGGTGTTGCTACAGTTGTAAAGGGCCTTGCTGAGGCCACACCTGGAGTATTGTGGACAGTTTTGGTCTCCTAACTTGAGGACGGACATTCTTGCTATTGAGGGAGTGCAGCGAAGATTCATGGGATGGTGGGACTGACCTATCAAGAAAGACTGGATCAACTGGGCTTGTATTCACTGGAGTTCAGAAGAATGAGAGGGGACCTCATAGAAACGTTTAAAATTCTGACGGGTTTAGACAGGTTAGATGCAGGAAGAATGTTCCCAATGTTGGGGAAGTCCAGAACCAGGGGTCACAGTCGAAGGATAAGGGGTAAGCCATTTAGGACCGAGATGAGGAGAAACTTCTTCATCCAGAGAGTGGTGAACCTGTGGAATTCTCTACCACAGAAAGTAGTTGAGGCCAATTCACTAAATACATTTAAAAGGGAGTTAGATGAAGTCCTTACTACTAGTGGGATCAAGGGGTATGGCGAGAAAGCAAGAAGAGGGTATTGAAGTTGAATGTTCAGCCATGAACACATTGAATGGTGGTGCAGGCTAGAAGGGCTGAATGGCCTACTCCTGCACCTATTTTCTATGTTTCTAGAGACAGGGTCTAGTGTAATATAAACAGGGACAGGGTCTAGTGTAATATAAACAGAGACAGGGTCTAGTGTCATATAAACAGAGACAGGGTCTAGTGTAATATAAACAGAGACAGGGTCTAGTGTAATATAAACAGAGACAGGTTCTAGTGTAATATAAACAGAGACAGGGTCTAGTGTCATATAAACAGAGACAGGGTCTAGTTTAATATAAACAGAGACAGGGTCTAGTGTCATATAAACAGCGACAGTGTCTAGTGTAATATAAACAGAGACAGTGTCTAGTGTAATATAAACAGAGACAGTGTCTAGTGTAATATAAACAGAGACAGGGTATAGTGTAATATAAACAGAGACAGGTTCCAGTGTAATATAAACAGAGATAGGGTCTGGTGTAATATAAACAGAGATCGCGTCTCGTGTAATATAAACAGGGACAGGGTCTAGTGTAATTTAAACAGGGACAGGGTCTAGTGTAATATAAACAGGGACAGGGTCTAGTGTAATATAAACAGAGCCAGGCTCCAGTGTAATATAAAAAGAGACAGGTTTGAGTGTAATATAAACAGAGACAGGGTCTAGTGTAATATAAACAGAGACAGAGTCTAGTGTAATAAAAACAGAGACAGGGTCTAGTGTAATATAAACAGAGACAGGGTCTCGTGTAATATAAACAGAGACAGGGTCTCGTGTAATATAAACAGAGACAGGGTCTCGTGTAATATAAACAGAGACAGGGTCTCGTGTAATATAAACAGAGACAGGGTCTCGTGTAATATAAACAGAGACAGGGTCTAAAGTAATATAAACAGAGACAGGTTCGAGTGTAATATAAACAGAGACAGGGTATAGTGTAATATAAAGAGAGAAAGGGTCTAATATAATACAAACAGAGACATGATCTGGTGTAATATAAACAAGGACAGGGCCTAGTGTAATATAAACAAGGACAGGATCTGGTGTAATATGAACAGAGACAGGGTCCAGTGTAATATAAACAGAGACAGAGTACAGTGTAATATAAAGAGAGAAAGGGTCGACTGTAATATAAACAGAGGCATGGTCACGTGTAATATAAACAGGGACAGGGTCGAGTGTAATATAAACAGAGACAGTGTCTAGTGTAATTTAAACAGGGACAGGGTCTAGTGTAATTTAAACAGGGACAGGGTCTCGTGTAATACAAACAGGGACAGGGTCTAGTGTAATATAAACAGAGCCAGGCTCAGTGTAATATAAACAGAGCCAGGTTCGAGTGTAATATAAACAAGGACAGGATCTGGTGTAATATAAACAGAGACAAGGTCTAGTGTAATACAAACAGAGACAGGACCTAGTGTAATATAAACAGAGACAGGGTCGAGTGTAATATAAACAGAGACAGGGTCTAGTGTAATATAAACAGAGACAGGGTCTAGTGTAATATAAACAGAGACAGGGCCCAGTGTAATATAAACAGAGACACGGTCTGGTGTAATATAAACAGAGACAGCGTCTCGTGAAATATAAAGTGAGACAGGGTCTCGTGTCTTCAAAACAGAGACAGGGTCTAGTGTAATATAAACAGAGACAGGGTCTAATGTAATATAAACAGAAACAGGGTCTAGTGTAATATAAACAGCGACAGGGTGCAGTGTAATTAAAACAGAGACAGGTTTGAGTGTAATATAAACAAGGACAGAGTCTGGTGTAATATAAACAGAGACAAGGTCTAGTGTGATAGAAACAGAGACAGGGTCTAGTGTGATAGAAACAGAGACAGGGTCTAGTGTAATATAAAATGAGACATGGTCTAGTGTAATATAAACAGAGACAGTGTCTAGTGTAATTTAAACAGGGACAGGGTCTCGTGTAATTTAAACAGGGACAGGTTCTCGTGTAATACAAACAGGGACAGGGTCTAGTGTAATATAAACAGAGCCAGGCTCAGTGTAATATAAACAGAGCCAGGTTCGAGTGTAATATAAACAAGGACAGGATCTGGTGTAATATAAACAGAGACAAGGTCTAGTGTAATACAAACAGAGACAGGACCGAGTGTAATATAAACAGAGACAGGGTCGAGTGTAATATAAACAGAGACAAGGTCTAGTGTGATATAAACAGAGACAGGGTCTAGTGTAATATAAAATGAGACATGGTCTAGTCTAATATAAACAGAGACAGGGTCTAGTGTAATATAAACAGGGACAGGGTCTAGTGTAATATCAACAGAGACAGGGTCGAGTGTAATATAAACAGAGACAGGGTCTAGTGTAATATAAACAGAGACAGGGTCTAGTGTAATATAAACAGAGACAGGGTCTAGTGTAATATAAACAGAGACAGGGTCTAGTGTAATATAAACAGAGACAGCGTCTCGTGTAATATAAACAGAGACAGGGTCTAATGTAATATAAACAGAAACAGGGTCTAGTGTAATATAAACAGCGACAGGGTGCAGTGTAATATAAACAGAGACAGGTTTGAGTGTAATATAAACAAGGACAGAGTCTGGTGTAATATAAACAGAGACCAGGTCTAGTGTGATATAAACAGAGACAGGGTCTAGTGTAATATAAAATGAGACATGGTCTAGTGTAATATAAACAGAGACAGTGTCTAGTGTAATATAAACAGAGAAAGGGTCGAGTGTAATATAAACAGGGACAGGGTCTCGTGTAATATCAACAGAGACAGAGTCGAATGTAATATAAACAGGGACAGGGTCTCGTGTAATATCAACAGAGACAGGGTCGAATGTAATATAAACAGAGGCAGGGTCTAGTGTAATATAAACAGAGACAGGGTCTAGTGTAAAATAAACAGAGACAGGGCCTAGTGTAATATAAACAGAGACAGGGCCCAGTGTAATATAAACAGAGACATGGTCTAGTGTAATATAAACAGAGACAGGGTCTCGTGCAATATAAACAGAGACATGGTCTATTGTAATATAAACAGAGACAGGATCTGGTGTAATATAAACAGGGATAGGGTCTAGTGTAATATAAACAGAGAGAGTCGAGTGTAATATAAACAGCGACAGAGTCGAGTGTAATATAAACAGAGGCAGGCTCCAATGTAATATAAACAGAGACAGGGTTGAGTGTAATATAAACAGAGACAGGGTCTAGTGTAATATGAACAGAGACATGCCCAGTGTAATATAAACAGAGACAGGGTCTCGTGTAACATAAACAGGGACAGGGTCTCGTGTAATACAAACAGGGACAGGGTCTAGTGTAATATAAACAGAGCCAGGCTCAGTGTAATATAAACAGAGCCAGGTTCGAGTGTAATATAAACAAGGACAGGATCTGGTGTAATATAAACAGAGACAAGGTCTAGTGTAATACAAACAGAGACAGGACCTAGTGTAATATAAACAGAGACAGGGTCGAGTGTAATATAAACAGAGACAGGGTCTAGTGTAATATAAACAGAGACAGGGCCCAGTGTAATATAAACAGAGACACGGTCTGGTGTAATATAAACAGAGACAGCGTCTCGTGAAATATAAAGTGAGACAGGGTCTCGTGTCTTCAAAACAGAGACAGGGTCTAGTGTAATATAAACAGAGACAGGGTCTAATGTAATATAAACAGAAACAGGGTCTAGTGTAATATAAACAGCGACAGGGTGCAGTGTAATATAAACAGAGACAGGTTTGAGTGTAATATAAACAAGGACAGAGTCTGGTGTAATATAAACAGAGACAAGGTCTAGTGTGATAGAAACAGAGACAGGGTCTAGTGTGATAGAAACAGAGACAGGGTCTAGTGTAATATAAAATGAGACATGGTCTAGTGTAATATAAACAGAGACAGTGTCTAGTGTAATTTAAACAGGGACAGGGTCGAGTGTAATTTAAACAGGGACAGGGTCTCGTGTAATACAAACAGGGACAGGGTCTAGTGTAATATAAACAGAGCCAGGCTCAGTGTAATATAAACAGAGCCAGGTTCGAGTGTAATATAAACAAGGACAGGATCTGGTGTAATATAAACAGAGACAAGGTCTAGTGTAATACAAACAGAGACAGGACCTAGTGTAATATAAACAGAGACAGGGTCGAGTGTAATATAAACAGAGACAGGGTCTAGTGTAATATAAACAGAGACAGGGCCCAGTGTAATATAAACAGAGACACGGTCTGGTGTAATATAAACAGAGACAGGGTCTCGTGAAATATAAAGTGAGACAGGGTCTCGTGTCTTCAAAACAGAGACAGGGTCTAGTGTAATATAAACAGAGACAGGGTCTAATGTAATATAAACAGAAACAGGGTCTAGTGTAATATAAACAGCGACAGGGTGCAGTGTAATATAAACAGAGACAGGTTTGAGTGTAATATAAACAAGGACAGAGTCTGGTGTAATATAAACAGAGACAAGGTCTAGTGTAATATAAACAGAGACAGGGTCTAGTGTAATATAAACAGGGACAGGGTCTAGTGTAATATAAACAGAGACAGGGTCTAGTGTAATATAAACAGCGACAGGGTCTAGTGTAATATCAACAGAGACAGGGTCGAGTGTAATATAAACAGAGACAGGGTCTAGTGTAATATAAACAGAGACAGTGTCTAGTGTAATATAAACAGAGAAAGGGTCGAGTGTAATATAAACAGGGACAGGGTCTCGTGTAATATCAACAGAGACAGGGTCGAATGTAATATAAACAGAGACAGGGTCGAGTGTAATATAAACAGAGACAGGGTCTAGTGTAATATAAACAGAGACAGGGCCCAGTGTAATATATACAGAGACAGGGCCCAGTGTAATATAAACAGAGACATGGTCTAGTGTAATATAAACAGAGACAGGGTCTCGTGTAATATAAACAGAGACATGGTCTATTGTAATATAAACAGGGACAGGGCCCGGTGTAATATAAACAGGGACAGGGCCCGGTGTAATATAAACAGAGACAGGATCTGGTGTAATTTAAACAGGGACAGGGCCGAGTGTAATATAAACAGAGACAGGGTCTAGTGTAATATAAACAGGGATAGGGCCTAGTGTAATATAAACAGGGACAGGATCTGGTGTAATATAAACAGGGATAGGGCCTAGTGTAATATAAACAGAGACAGGATCTGGTGTAATATAAACAGGGACAGGATCTGGTGTAATATAAACAGGGACAGGATCTGGTGTAATATAAACAGGGACAGGATCTGGTGTAATATAAACAGGGACAGGGCCCGGTGTAATATAAACAGGGACAGGGCCCGGTGTAATATAAACAGAGACAAGGTCAAGTTCAATATAAACAGAGACAGGATCCAGTGCAGTAATAACTGAGACAGGGCCGAGAGTAATAGAATCAGATAAAGGAATGGATTTTCCACACCTCTTCGGCCACGTTTTTCACCCCGGAGTGGCTAGAAAGGCAATGGTGAGGTCTCCAGTGCCCCGCCTCGATCCCCCCCACCCTCAGGCCTCTCTCAGAGCGCTCCATGGCTGACGAACCCAGGCATCGCTCAGAACCCCCCCTGCCCCCCATGCCTCACAGACCCCTCCCCGTCACCCGCCACCCCCCCAGACCTCTCTCAAAGCGCACCATTGGCACACCCCCAGACCTCTCTCAGATCGTATCCTGGCCGGCACCTTAGTTCGGAGTTTCCCACCTTGTGCCAAGGGAAGTGTACAACGCCTCCCTTAGCATTGCACCCCCTGACGCAGGGCCCAGATGCCCAAACTTACATACCAAGACGCAAACTATTCCTGGCCGAGAACTTACCCGTCCAGCCTCTGTTATCACCCCAAAAACAGAGAATTAAAATTCGCTCTACAGGGCCTAGTTGAATATAAACAGGGACTAGTGTAATATAAACAGCGCCAGGGTCTAGTGTAATATAAACAGAGAGAGTCGAGTGTAATATAAACAGCGACAGAGTCGAGTGTAATATAAACAGAGGCAGGCTCCAATGTAATATAAACAGAGACAGGGTTGAGTGCAATATAAACAGAGACAGGGTTGAGTGTAATATAAACAGAGACAGGGTCGAGTGTAATATGAACAGAGACATGCCCAGTGTAATATAAACAGAGACAGGGTCGTGTGTAATATAAACCGAGACAGGATCCAGTGTAATATAAACAGAGACAGGGTCTAGTGCATTATAAACAGGGACAGGGTCGAGTTAAATATAAACAGAGACAGGTTCGAGTGTAATATAAACCGAGACAGGATCCAGTGTAATATAAACAGAGACAGGGTCCAGTGTAATATGAACAGGGACAGGGTCTCGTGTAACATAAACAGGGACAGGGTCTCGTGTAATACAAACAGGGACAGGGTCTAGTGTAATATAAACAGAGCCAGGCTCAGTGTAATATAAACAGAGCCAGGTTCGAGTGTAATATAAACAAGGACAGGATCTGGTGTAATATAAACAGAGACAAGGTCTAGTGTAATACAAACAGAGACAGGACCTAGTGTAATATAAACAGAGACAGGGTCGAGTGTAATATAAACAGAGACAGGGTCTAGTGTAATATAAACAGAGACAGGGTCTAGTGTAATATAAACAGAGACAGGGCCCAGTGTAATATAAACAGAGACACTGTCTGGTGTAATATAAACAGAGACAGCGTCTCGTGAAATATAAAGTGAGACAGGGTCTCGTGTCTTCAAAACAGAGACAGGGTCTAGTGTAATATAAACAGAGACAGGGTCTAATGTAATATAAACAGAAACAGGGTCTAGTGTAATATAAACAGCGACAGGGTGCAGTGTAATATAAACAGAGACAGGTTTGAGTGTAATATAAACAAGGACAGAGTCTGGTGTAATATAAACAGAGACAAGGTCTAGTGTGATAGAAACAGAGACAGGGTCTAGTGTGATAGAAACAGAGACAGGGTCTAGTGTAATATAAAATAAGACATGGTCTAGTGTAATATAAACAGAGACAGTGTCTAGTGTAATTTAAACAGGGACAGGGTCTAGTGTAATTTAAACAGGGACAGGGTCTCGTGTAATACAAACAGGGACAGGGTCTAGTGTAATATAAACAGAGCCAGGCTCAGTGTAATATAAACAGAGCCAGGTTCGAGTGTAATATAAACAAGGACAGGATCTGGTGTAATATAAACAGAGACAAGGTCTAGTGTAATACAAACAGAGACAGGACCTAGTGTAATATAAACAGAGACAGGGTCGAGTGTAATATAAACAGAGACAGGGTCTAGTGTAATATAAACAGAGACAGGGTCTAGTGTAATATAAACAGAGACAGGGCCCAGTGTAATATAAACAGAGACACTGTCTGGTGTAATATAAACAGAGACAGCGTCTCGTGAAATATAAAGTGAGACAGGGTCTCGTGTCTTCAAAACAGAGACAGGGTCTAGTGTAATATAAACAGAGACAGGGTCTAATGTAATATAAACAGAAACAGGGTCTAGTGTAATATAAACAGCGACAGGGTGCAGTGTAATATAAACAGAGACAGGTTTGAGTGTAATATAAACAAGGACAGAGTCTGGTGTAATATAAACAGAGACAAGGTCTAGTGTGATAGAAACAGAGACAGGGTCTAGTGTGATAGAAACAGAGACAGGGTCTATTGTAATATAAAATGAGACATGGTCTAGTGTAATATAAACAGAGACAGTGTCTAGTGTAATATAAACAGAGACAGGGCCCAGTGTAATTTAAACAGGGACAGGGTCTCGTGTAATACAAACAGGGACAGGGTCTCGTGTAATATAAACAGAGCCAGGCTCAGTGTAATATAAACAGAGCCAGGTTCGAGTGTAATATAAACAAGGACAGGATCTGGTGTAATATAAACAGAGACAAGGTCTAGTGTAATACAAACAGAGACAGGACCTAGTGTAATATAAACAGAGACAGGGTCGAGTGTAATATAAACAGAGACAGGGTCTAGTGTAATATAAACAGAGACAGGGCCCAGTGTAATATAAACAGAGACACGTTCTGGTGTAATATAAACAGAGACAGGGTCTCGTGAAATATAAAGTGAGACAGGGTCTCGTGTCTTCAAAACAGAGACAGGGTCTAGTGTAATATAAACAGAGACAGGGTCTAATGTAATATAAACAGAAACAGGGTCTAGTGTAATATAAACAGCGACAGGGTGCAGTGTAATATAAACAGAGACAGGTTTGAGTGTAATATAAACAAGGACAGAGTCTGGTGTAATATAAACAGAGACAAGGTCTAGTGTGATATAAACAGAGACAGGGTCTAGTGTAATATAAAATGAGACATGGTCTAGTGTAATATAAACAGGGACAGGGTCTCGTGTAATATCAACAGAGACAGGGTCGAATGTAATATAAACAGAGACAAGGTCGAGTGTAATATAAACAGAGACAGGGCCCAGTGTAATATAAACAGAGACATGGTCTAGTGTAATATAAACAGAGACATGGTCTAGTGTAATATAAACAGAGACAGGGTCTCGTGTAATATAAACAGAGACAGGGTCTAGTGTAATATAAACAGGGACAGCATCTGGTGTAATATAAACAGAGACAGGGTCTAGTGTAATATAAACAGAGACAGGGTCTAGTGTAATATAAACAGGGACAGCATCTGGTGCAATATAAACAGAGACAGGGTCTAGTGTAATATAAACAGGGACAGGGTCTAGTGTAATATAAACAGAGACAGGGCCCGGTGTAATATAAACAGGGACAGGGTCTAGTGTAATATAAACAGAGACAGGGCCCGGTGTAATATAAACAGGGACAGGGTCTAGTGTAATATAAACAGAGACAGGATCTGGTGCAATATAAACAGGGACAGGGCCCGGTGTAATATAAACAGAGACAAGGTCAAGTTCAATATAAACAGAGACAGGATCCAGTGCAGTAATAACTGAGACAGGGCCGAGAGTAATAGAATCAGATAAAGGAATGGATTTTCCACACCTCTTCGGCCACGTTTTTCACCCCGGAGTGGCTAGAAAGGCAATGGTGAGGTCTCCAGTGCCCCGCCTCGATCCCCCCCACCCTCAGGCCTCTCTCGGAGCGCTCCATGGCTGACGAACCCAGGCCTCACTCAGAGCCCCCCATGCCTCACAGACCCCTCCCCTTCACCCGCCACCCCCCCAGACCTCTCTCAAAGCGCACCATTGGCACACCCCCAGACCTCTCTCAGATCGTATCCTGGCCGGCACCTTAGTTCGGAGTTTCCCACCTTGTGCCAAGGGAAGTGTACAATGCCTCCCTTAGCATTGCACCCCCTGACGCAGGGCCCAGATGCCCAAACTTACATACCAAGACGCAAACTATTCCTGGCCGAGAACTTACCCGTCCAGCCTCTGTTATCACCCCAAAAACAGAGAATTAAAATTCGGTCTACAGGGCCTAGTTGAATATAAACAGGGACTAGTGTAATATAAACAGCGACAGGGTCTAGTGTAATATAAACAGAGACAGGGTCTAGTGTAATATAAACAGAGGCAGGCTCCAATGTAATATAAACAGAGACAGGGTTGAGTGTAATATAAACAGAGACAGGGTTGAGTGTAATATAAACAGAGACAGGGTCGAGTGTAATATGAACAGAGACATGCCCAGTGTAATATAAACAGAGACAGGGTCGTGTGTAATATAAACCGAGACAGGATCCAGTGTAATATAAACAGAGACAGGGTCTAGTGTAATATAAACAGGGACAGGGTCGAGTGTAATATAAACAGAGACAGGTTCGAGTGTAATATAAACCGAGACAGGATCCAGTGTAATATAAATAGAGACAGGGTCTCGTGTAACATAAACAGAGACAGGGTCTAGTGTGATAGAAACAGAGACAGGGTCTAGTGTAATATAAAATGAGACATGGTCTAGTGTAATATAAACAGAGACAGTGTCTAGTGTAATTTAAACAGGGACAGGGTCTAGTGTAATTTAAACAGGGACAGGGTCTCGTGTAATACAAACAGGGACAGGGTCTAGTGTAATATAAACAGAGCCAGGCTCAGTGTAATATAAACAGAGCCAGGTTCGAGTGTAATATAAACAAGGACAGGATCTGGTGTAATATAAACAGAGACAAGGTCTAGTGTAATACAAACAGAGACAGGACCTAGTGTAATATAAACAGAGACAGGGTCGAGTGTAATATAAACAGAGACAGGGTCTAGTGTAATATAAACAGAGACAGGGCCCAGTGTAATATAAACAGAGACACGTTCTGGTGTAATATAAACAGAGACAGGGTCTCGTGAAATATAAAGTGAGACAGGGTCTCGTGTCTTCAAAACAGAGACAGGGTCTAGTGTAATATAAACAGAGACAGGGTCTAATGTAATATAAACAGAAACAGGGTCTAGTGTAATATAAACAGCGACAGGGTGCAGTGTAATATAAACAGAGACAGGTTTGAGTGTAATATAAACAAGGACAGAGTCTGGTGTAATATAAACAGAGACAAGGTCTAGTGTGATATAAACAGAGACAGGGTCTAGTGTAATATAAAATGAGACATGGTCTAGTGTAATATAAACAGGGACAGGGTCGAGTGTAATATCAACAGAGACAGGGTCGAATGTAATATAAACAGAGACAAGGTCGAGTGTAATATAAACAGAGACAGGGCCCAGTGTAATATAAACAGAGACATGGTCTAGTGTAATATAAACAGAGACATGGTCTAGTGTAATATAAACAGAGACAGGGTCTCGTGTAATATAAACAGAGACAGGGTCTAGTGTAATATAAACAGGGACAGCATCTCGTGTAATATAAACAGAGACAGGGTCTAGTGTAATATAAACAGAGACAGGGTCTAGTGTAATATAAACAGGGCCAGCATCTGGTGCAATATAAACAGGGACAGGGCCCGGTGTAATATAAACAGGGACAGGGTCTAGTGTAATATAAACAGAGACAGGGCCCGGTGTAATATAAACAGGGACAGGGTCTAGTGTAATATAAACAGAGACAGGATCTGGTGCAATATAAACAGGGACAGGGCCCGGTGTAATATAAACAGAGACAAGGTCAAGTTCAATATAAACAGAGACAGGTTCGAGTGTAATATAAACCGAGACAGGATCCAGTGTAATATAAACAGAGACAGGGTCCAGTGTAATATAAACAGGGACAGGGTCTCGTGTGACATAAACAGAGACAGGGTCTAGTGTAATATAAACAGGGACAGGGTCTAGTGTAATATAAACAGAGACAGGATCAAGTGTAATATAAACAGAGACAGGGTCTAGTGTAATATAAACAGAGACAGGGTCGTGTGTAATATAAACAGAGACAGGGTCTAGTGTAATTTAAACAGAGAGAGTCGAGTGTCATATAAACAGCGACAGGGTCGAGTTTAATATAAACAGCGACAGGTTCGAGTGTAATATAAACAGGGACAGGGTCTAGTGTAATATAAACAGAGACAGGTACTAATGAAATATAAACAGAGACAGGGTCTCGTGTAATATAAACAGAGACAGGGTCTAATGTAATATAAACAGAAACAGGGTCTAGTGTAATATAAACAGAAACAGGGTCTAGTGTAATATAAACAGCGCCAGGGTGCAGTGTAATATAAACAAGGACAGAGTCTGGTGTAATATAAACAGAGACAAGGTCTAGTGTGATATAAACAGAGACAGGGTCTAGTGTAATATAAAATGAGACAGGGTCTAGTGTAATATCAACAGAGACAGGGTCGAGTGTAATATAAACAGAGACAGGGTCTAGTATAATATAAACAGAGACAGGGTCTAGTGTAATATAAACAGAGACAGGGTCTAGTGTAATATAAACAGAGGCAGGGTCTAGTGTAATATAAACAGAGACAGTGTCTAGTGTAAAATAAACAGAGACAGGGTCTATTGTAATATAAACAGAGACAGGGCACAGTGTAATATAAACAGAGACAGGGTCTCGTGTAATATAAACAGAGACAGGGTCTCGTGTAATATAAACAGAGACAGGGCACAGTGTAATATAAACAGTGACATGGTCTAGTGTAATATAAACAGAGACAGGGTCTAGTGTAATATAAACAGAGACAGGGTCTAGTGTAATATAAACAGAGACAGGGTCTAGTGTAATATAAACAGAGACAGGGTCTAGTGTAATATAAACAGAGGCAGGGTCTAGTGTAATATAAACAGAGACAGTGTCTAGTGTAAAATAAACAGAGACAGGGTCTATTGTAATATAAACAGAGACAGGGCACAGTGTAATATAAACAGAGACAGGGTCTCGTATAATATAAACAGAGACAGGGTCTCGTGTAATATAAACAGAGACAGGGCACAGTGTAATATAAACAGAGACATGGTCTCGTATAATATAAACAGAGACAGGGTCTAGTGTAATATAAACAGAGACAGGGCCCGGTGTAATATAAACAGAGACAAGGTCAAGTTCAATATAAACAGAGACAGGATCCAGTGCATTAATAACTGAGACAGGGCCGAGAGTAATAGAATCAGATAAAGGAATGGATTTTCCACACCTCTTCGGCCTCGTTTTTCACCCCGGAGTGGCTAGAAAGGCAATGGTGAGGTCTCCAGTGCCCCGCCTCGATCCCCCCCACCCTCAGGCCTCTCTCGGAGCGCTCCATGGCTGACCAACCCAGGCCTCGCTCAGAACCCCCCCTGCCCCCCATGCCTCACAGACCCCTCCCCGTCACCCACCACCCCCCCAGACCTCTCTCAAAGCGCACCATTGGCACACCCCCAGACTTCTCTCAGATCGTATCCTGGCCGGCACCTTAGTTCGGAGTTTCCCACCTTGTGCCAAGGGAAGTGTACAACGCCTCCCTTAGCATTGCACCCCCTGACGCAGGGCCCAGATGCCCAAACTTACATACCAAGACGCAAACTATTCCTGGCCGAGAACTTACCAGTCCAGCCTCTGTTTTCACCCCAAAAACAGAGAATTAAAATTCGGTCTACAGGGCCGAGTTGAATATAAACAGAGAAAGGGCCTAGTGTAATATAAACAGGGACAGGGTCTAGTGTAATATAAAATGAGACAGGGCCTAGTGTAATATAAACAGAGAAAGGGCCTAGTGTGATATAAACAGGGACAGGGTCGAGTGTAATATAAACAGAGACAGGGTCGAGTGTAATATAAACAGCGACAGGGTCTAGTGTAATATAAACAGAGAGAGTCGAGTGTAATATGAACAGAGACAGAGTCGAGTGTAATATAAACAGAGACAGGCTGCAGTGTAATATAAACAGAGACAGGGTCAAGTGTAATATAAACAGGGACAGGGTCGAGTGTAATATAAACAGAGACAGGGTTGAGTGTAATATAAACAGAGGCAGGGTCTAGTGTAATATAAACAGAGGCAGGGTCTAGTGTAATATAAACAGAGACATGCCCAGTGTAATATAAACCGAGACAGGATCCAGTGTAATATAAACAGAGACAGGGTCAAGTATAATATAAACAGGGACAGGGTCGAGTGTAATATAAACAGAGACAGGTTCGAGTGTAATATAAACCGAGACAGGATCCAGTGTAATATAAATAGAGACAGGGTCTCGTGTAATATAAACAGAGACAGGGTCTAGTGTAATATAAACAGAGACAGGGTCTAGTGTAATATAAACAGGGACAGGGTCTAGTGTAATATAAACAGGGACAGGGTCGTGTGTAATATAAACAGAGACAGGGTCGTGTGTAATATAAACAGAGACAGGGTCTAGTGTAATATAAACAGAGAGAGTCGAGTGTCATATAAACAGCGACAGGGTCGAGTGTAATATAAACAGCGACAGGTTCGAGTGTAATATAAACAGGGACAGGGTCTAGTGTAATATAAACAGAGACAGGGTCTTGTGTAATATAAACAGAGACAGGGTCGAGTGTAATATAAACAGAGACAGGGTCTAGTGTAATATAAACAGGGACAGATTCTAGTGTAATATAAACAGAGACAGGATCCAGTGTAATATAAAGAGAGACAGGACCTAGTGTAATATAAACAGAGACAGGGTGTCGTGTAATATAAACAGAGACAGGGTCTAAAGTCATATAAACAGAGACAGGGTCCAGTGTAATATAAACAGAGACAGGGTATAGTGTAATATAAAGAGAGAAAGGGTCTACTGTAATACAAACAGAGACAGGATCTGGTGTAATAGAAACAGGGACAGGATCTGGTGTAATAGAAACAGTGACAGGGCCTAGTGTAATATTAATAGAGAAAGGGTCTAGTGTAATATAAACAGGGACAGGGTCTAGTGCAATATAAACAGAGCTAGGGTCTCGAGTAATATAAACAGAGACAGGGTCTAATGTAATTTTAAACAGAGACAGGGTCTAGTGTAATATAAACAGAGACAGGATCCAGTGTAATATAAACAGAGACAGGTTCGAGTGTAATATAAACAAGGACAGGGTCTGGTGTAATATAAACAGAGACAAGGTCTAGTGTAATATAAAATAAGACAGGGCCTAGTGTAATATAAACAGAGACAGGGCCTAGTGTAATATAAACAGGCACAGGGTCTAGTGTAATATAAAATGAGACAGGGCCTAGTGTAATATAAACAGAGACAGGGTCTAGTGTAATATAAACAGAGACAGGTTCGAGTGTAATATAAACAAGGACAGGGTCTGGTGTAATATAAACAGAGACAAGGTCTAGTGTAATATAAAATGAGACAGGGCCTAGTGTAATATAAACAGAGACAGGGCCTAGTGTAATATAAACAGAGAAAGGGCCTAGTGTAATATAAACAGGGACAGGGTCTAGTGTAATATAAACAGAGACAGGGTGTAGTGTAATATCAACAGAGACAGGGTCGAGTGTAATATCAACAGAGACAAGGTCGAGTGTAATATAAACAGAGACAGGGTCGAGTGTAATATAAACAGAGACAGGGTCTAGTGTAATATAAACAGAGACAGGGTCAGGTGTAATATAAACAGAGACAGGGTCTCGTGTAACATAAACAGAGACAGTGTCCAGTGTAATATAAATAGTGACAGGGTCTAGTGTAATATAAACAGATACATTGTCCAGTGCAATATAAACAGAGACAGGGTCTAGTGTAATATAAACAGAGACAGGGTCTGGTGTAATATAAACAGGGACAGGGTCTGGTATAATATAAACAGAGACAGGGTCTAGTGTAATATAAACAGAGTCAGGGTCTGGTGTAATATAAACAGAGACAAGGTCAAGTTCAATATAAACAGAGACAGGGTCTAGTGTAATATAAACAGGGACAGGGCCCGGTGTAATATAAACAGAGACAAGGTCAAGTTCAATATAAACAGAGACAGGATCCAGTGCAGTAATAACTAAGACAGGGTCAAGAGTAATAGAATCAGATAAAGGAATGGATTTTCCACACCTCTTCGGCCTCGTTTTTCACCCCGGAGTGGCTAGAAAGGCAATGGTGAGGTCTCCAGTGCCCCGCCTCGATCCCCCCCACCCTCAGGCCTCTCTCGGAGCGCTCCATGGCTGACGAACCCAGGCCTCGCTCAGAGCCCCCCCTGCCCCCCATGCCTCACAGACCCCTCCCCGTCACCCGCCACCCCCCCAGACCTCTCTCAAAGCGCACCATTGGCACACCCCCAGACCTCTCTCAGATCGTATCCTGGCCGGCACCTTAGTTCGGAGTTTCCCACCCTTGTGCCAAGGAAAGTGTACAACGCCTCCCTTAGCATTGCACCTCCTGACGCAGGGCCCAGATGCCCAAACTTACACACCAAGACGCAAACTATTCCTGGCCGAGAACTTACCCGTCCTGCCTCTGTGTTCACCCCAAAAACAGAGAATTAAAATTCGGTCTAAATGGTCTAGTTGAATATAAACAGAGACAGGGCCTAGTGTAATATAAACAGAGACAGGGCCTAGTGTAATATAAACAGAGACAGGGTCTCATGTAATATAAACAGAGACAGGGTCTAGTGTAATATAAACAGAGGCATGGTCACGTGTAATATAAACAGGGACAGGGTCTAGTGCAATATAAACAAAGACAGGGTCTGGTGCAATATAAACAGAGACAGGGTCGTGTGTAATATAAACAGAGACAGGGTCTAGTCTAATACAAACAGAGACAGGGCCTCGTGTAATATAAACAGAGACAGGTTTGAGTGTAATATAAAGTGAGACAGGGTCTAGTGTCATCTAAACAGAGACAGGGTCTAGTGTAATATAAACAGAGACGGGGCCGAGTGTAATATAAAGAGAGACTGGGTCTAGTGTCATCTAAACAGAGACAGGGTCTAGTGTAACATAAACAGAGGCAGGGCCTAGTGCAATGTAAACAGAGACAGAGCCGAGTGTAATATAAACAGGGATGGCCTCTAATGTAATATAAACAGAGACAGGATCCAGTACAATATAAACAGCGACAGGTTCATGTGTAATATAAACAGAGACAGAGTCTTGTGTAATAAAAACAGAGACAGGGTCGAGTGTAATATAAACAGAGACAGGGTTGAGTGTAATATAAACAGAGACAGGGTTTAGTGCAGTATAAACAAAGACAGGGTCTAGTGTAATATAAACAGAGACAGGGTATAGTGTAAAAAAACAGAGACAGGGTCTAGTGTAATATAAACAGGGACAGGGCCTAGTGTAATATAAACAGAGACAGGGTCTAGTGTAATATAAACAGAGACAGGGTCGTGTGTAATATAAACAGAGACAGGGTCTCGTGTAATATAAACAGGAACAGCGCCTAGTGTAATATAAACAGAGACAGGGTCTAGTGTAATATAAACAGGGACAGGGTCTAGTGTAATATAAACAAAGACAGGGCCTAGTGTAATATAAACAGAGACAGGGTATAGTGTAAAAAAACAGAGACATGGTCCAGTGTAATATAAACAGAGACAGGGTCTCGTGTAATATAAACAGGGACAGGGCCTAGTGTAATATAAACAGAGACAGGGTCTAGTGTAATATAAACAGAGACAGGGTCGTGTGTAATATAAACAGAGACAGGGTCTCGTGTAATATAAACAGGAACAGCGCCTAGTGTAATACAAACAGAGACAGGGTCTAGTGTAATATAAACAGGGACAGGGTCTAGTGTAATATAAACAAAGACAGGGCCTAGTGTAATATAAACAGAGACAGGGTATAGTGTAAAAAAACAGAGACATGGTCTAGTGTAATATAAACAGAGACAGGGTCTCGTGTAATATAAACATGGACAGGGTCTAGTGTAATATAAACAGAGACATGGTCTAGTGTAATATAAACAGAGACAGGATCTGGTGTAATATAAACAGGGACAGGGCCCGGTGTAATATAAACAGGGACAGGGTCTAATGCAATATAAACAGAGACAGGGTCTAGTGTAATATAAACAGAGACAGGGTCTAGTGCAATATAAACAGAGACAGGGTCGAGTGTAATATAAACAGAGACAGGGTCGAGTGTAATATAAACAGAGACAGGGTCTAGTGTAATATAAACAGAGACAGGGTCTAGTGCAATATCAACAGAGACAGGGTCGAGTGTAATATCAACAGAGACAGGGTCGAGTGTAATATAAACAGAGACAGGGTCCAGTGTAATATAAACAGAGACAGGGTCTAGTGTAATATAAACAGAGACAGGGTCTAGTGTAATATAAACAGAGACAGGGTCTAGTGTAATATAAACAGAGACAGGGTCTAGTGTAATATAAACAGGGACAGGATCTGGTGTAATATAAACAGGGACAGGGTCTAAAGTCATATAAACAGAGACAGGGTCCAGTGTAATATAAACAGAGACAGGGTATAGTGTAATATAAAGAGAGAAAGGGTCTACTGTAATACAAACAGAGACAGGATCTGGTGTAATATAAACAGGGACAGGATCTGGTGGAATAGAAACAGTGACAGGGCCTAGTGTAATATAAACAGAGACAGGGTCTAGTGTAATATAAATAGAGAAAGGGTCTAGTGTAATATAAACAGGGACAGGGTCTAGTGCAATATAAACAGAGCCAGGGTCTCGTGTAATATAAACAGAGACAGGGTCTAATGTAATATAAACAGAGACAGGGTCTAGTGTAATATAAACAGAGACAGGATCCAGTGTAATATAAACAGAGACAGGTTCGAGTGTAATATAAACAAGGACAGGGTCTGGTGTAATATAAACAGAGACAAGGTCTAGTGTAATATAAAATGAGACAGGGCCTAGTGTAATATAAACAGAGACAGGGCCTAGTGTAATATAAACAGGGACAGGGTCTAGTGTAATATAAAATGAGACAGGGCCCAGTGTAATATAAACAGAGAAAGGGCCTAGTGTAATATAAACAGGGACAGGGTCGAGTGTAATATAAAATGAGACAGGGCCTAGTGTAATATAAACAGAGACAGGGCCTAGTGTAATATAAACAGGGACAGGGTCGAGTGTAATATAAACAGAGACAGGGTCGAGTGTAATATAAACAGAGACAGGGTCTAGTGTAATATAAACAGGGACAGGGTCTAGTGTAATATAAACAGAGACAGGGTCGAGTGTAATATAAACAGAGACAGGGTCGAGTGTAATATAAACAGAGACAGGGTCGAGTGTAATATCAACAGAGACAGGGTCTAGTGTAATATAAACAGGGACAGTGTCTAGTGTAATATAAACAGGGACAAGGCCCGGTGTAATATAAACAGAGACAAGGTCAAGTTCAATATAAACAGAGACAGGATCCAGTGCAGTAATAACTGAGACAGGGCCGAGAGTAATAGAATCAGATAAAGGAATGGATTTTCCACACCTCTTCGGCCACGTTTTTCACCCCGGAGTGGCTAGAAAGGCAATGGTGAGGTCTCCAGTGCCCCGCCTCGATCCCCCCCACCCTCAGGCCTCTCTCGGAGCGCTCCATGGCTGACGAACCCAGGCCTCGCTCAGAGCCCCCCCTGCCCCCCATGCCTCACAGACCCCTCCCCGTCACCCGCCACCCCCCCAGACCTCTCTCAAAGCGCACCATTGGCACACCCCCAGACCTCTCTCAGATCGTATCCTGGCCGGCACCTTAGTTCGGAGTTTCCCACCTTGTGCCAAGGGAAGTGTACAACGCCTCCCTTAGCATTGCACCCCCTGACGCAGGGCCCAGATGTCCAAACTTACATACCAAGACGCAAACTATTCCTGGCCGAGAACTTACCCGTCCAGCCTCTGTTTTCACCCCAAAAACAGAGAATTAAAATTCGGTCTACAGGGCCGAGTTGAATATAAACAGAGAAAGGGCCTAGTGTAATATAAACAGGGACAGGGGCTAGTGTAATATAAAATGAGACAGGGCCTAGTGTAATATAAACAGAGAAAGGGCCTAGTGTAATATAAACAGGGACAGGGTCGAGTGTAATATAAACAGAGACAGGGTCGAGTGTAATATAAACAGCGACAGGGTCGAGTGTAATATAAACAGAGACAGGGTTGAGTGTAATATAAACAGAGGCAGGGTCTAGTGTAATATAAACAGAGGCAGGGTCTAGTGTAATATAAACAGAGACATGCCCAGTGTAATATAAACAGAGACAGGATCCAGTGTAATATAAACAGAGACAGGGTCAAGTGTAATATAAACAGGGACAGGGTCGAGTGTAATATAAACAGAGACAGGTTCGAGTGTAATATAAACCGAGACAGGATCCAGTGTAATATAAATAGAGACAGGGTCTCGTGTAATATAAACAGAGACAGGGTCTAGTGTAATATAAACAGGGACAGGGTCTAGTGTAATATAAACAGGGACAGGGTCGTGTGTAATATAAACAGAGATAGGGTCGTGTGTAATATAAACAGAGACAGGGTCTAGTGTAATATAAACAGATAGAGTCGAGTGTCATATAAACAGCGACAGGGTCGAGTGTAATATAAACAGCGACAGGTTCGAGTGTAATATAAACAGGGACAGGGTCTAGTGTAATATAAACAGAGACAGGGTCTTGTGTAATATAAACAGAGACAGGGCCTAGTGTAATATAAACAGGTACAGGGTCTAGTGTAATATAAAATGAGACTGGGCCTAGTGTAATAGAAACAGAGAAAGGGCCTAGTGCAATATAAACAGGGACAGGGTCTAGTGTAATATAAACAGAGACAGGGTCTAGTGTAATATAAACAGAGAAAGGGTCCAGTGTAATATAAACAGGGACAGGGTCTAGTGTAATATAAACAGAGACAGGGTGTAGTGTAATATCAACAGATAAAGGGTCGAGTGTAATATAAACAGAGACAGGGTCGAGTGTAATATAAACAGAGACAGGGGGTAGTGTAATATCAACAGAGACAGGGTCGAGTGTAATATAAACAGAGACAGGGTCTAGTGTAATATAAACAGAGACAGGGTCTAGTGTAATATAAACAGAGACAGGGTCGAGTGTAATATAAACAGAGACAGGGTCGAGTGTAATATAAACAGAGACAGGGTCTAGTGTAATATAAACAGAGACAGGGTCTGGTGTAATATAAACAGAGACAGGGTGTAGTGTAATATAAACAGAGACAGGGTCTAGTGTAATATAAACAGAGACAGGGTCTAGTGTAATATAAACAGAGACAGGGTCGAGTGTAATATAAACAGAGACAGGGTCTAGTGTAATATAAACAGAGACAGGGTCGAGTGTAATATAAACAGGGACAGGGTCTAGTGTAATATAAACAGAGACAGGGTCTGGTGTAATATAAACAGAGACAGGGTCTAGTGTAATATAAACAGAGACAAGGTCAAGTTCAATATAAACAGAGACAGGATCCAGTGCAGTAATAACTGAGACAGGGCCGAGAGTAATAGAATCAGATAAAGGAATGGATTTTCCACACCTCTTCGGCCACGTTTTTCACCCCGGAGTGGCTAGAAAGGCAATGGTGAGGTCTCCAGTGCCCCGCCTCGATCCCCCCCACCCTCAGGCCTCTCTCGGAGCGCTCCATGGCTGACGAACCCAGGCCTCGCTCAGAACCCCCCCTGCCCCCCATGCCTCACAGACCCCTCCCCGTCACCCACCACCCCCCCAGACCTCTCTCAAAGCGCACCATTGGCACACCCCCAGACCTCTCTCAGATCGTATCCTGGCCGGCACCTTAGGTCGGAGTTTCCCACCTTGTGCCAAGGGAAGTGTACAACGCCTCTCTTAGCATTGCACCCCCTGACGCAGGGCCCAGATGCCCAAACTTACACACCAAGACGCAAACTATTCCTGGCCGAGAACTAACCCGTCCAGCCTCTGTTTTCACCCCAAAAACAGAGAATTAAAATTCGGTCTACAGGGCCGAGTTGAATATAAACAGAGACAGGGGCTAGTGTAATATAAACAGGGACAGGGTCTAGTGTAATATAAACAGAGAGAGTCGAGTGTAATATAAACAGCGACAGAGTCGAGTGTAATATAAACAGAGACAGGCTGCAGTGTAATATAAACAGAGACAGGGTTGAGTGTAATATAAACAGAGACAGGGTTGAGTGTAATATAAACAGAGGCAGGGTCTAGTGTAATATAAACAGGGACAGGGTCGAGTGTAATATAAACAGAGACAGGTTCGAGTGTAATATAAACCGAGACAGGATCCAGTGTAATATAAATAGAGACAGGGTCTCGTGTAATATAAACAGAGACAGGGTCTAGTGTAATATAAACAGGGACAGGGTCTAGTGTAATATAAACAGGGACAGGGTCGTGTGTAATATAAACAGAGACAGGGTCGTGTGTAATATAAACAGAGACAGGGTCGTGTGTAATATAAACAGAGAGAGTCGAGTGTCATATAAACAGCGACAGGGTCGAGTGTAATATAAACAGCGACAGGTTCGAGTGTAATATAAACAGGGACAGGGTCTAGTGTAATATAAACAGAGACAGGGTCTTGTGTAATATAAACAGAGACAGGGTCGAGTGCAATATAAACAGAGACAGGGTCTAGTGTAATATAAACAGGGACAGGTTCTAGTGTAATATAAACAGAGACAGGATCCAGTGTAATATAAACAGAGACAGGGTCTAGCGTAATATAAACTGCGACAGGATCTAGCATAATATAAACAGAGACAGGATCAAGTGTAATATAAACAGAGAGAGTCGAGTGTCATATAAACAGCGACAGGGTCGAGTGTAATATAAACAGCGACAGGTTCGAGTGTAATATAAACAGGGACAGGGTCTAGTGTAATATAAACAGAGACAGGGTCTTGTGTAATATAAACAGAGACAGGGTCGAGTGCAATATAAACAGAGACAGGGTCTAGTGTAATATAAACAGGGACAGGTTGTAGTGTAATATAAACAGAGACAGGATCCAGTGTAATATAAACAGAGACAGGGTCTAGCGTAATATAAACTGCGACAGGATCTAGCATAATATAAACAGAGACAGGATCAAGTGTAATATAAACAGAGACAGGATCAAGTGTAATATAAAGAGAGACAGGACCTAGTGTAATATAAACAGAGACAGGGTCTCGTGTAATATAAACAGAAACAGGGTCTAAAGTCATATAAACAGAGACAGGGTCCAGTGTAATATAAACAGAGACAGGGTATAGTGTAATATAAAGAGAGAAAGGGTCTACTGTAATACAAACAGAGACAGGATCTGGTGTAATAGAAACAGTGACAGGGTCTAGTGCAATATAAACAGAGCCAGGGTCTCGTGTAATATAAACAGAGACAGGGTCTAATGTAATTTTAAACAGAGACAGGGTCTAGTGTAATATAAACAGAGACAGGATCCAGTGTAATATAAACAGAGACAGGTTCGAGTGTAATATAAACAAGGACAGGGTCTGGTGTAATATAAACAGAGACAAGGTCTAGTGTAATATAAAATGAGACAGGGCCTAGTGTAATATAAACAGAGACAGTGCCTAGTGTAATATAAACAGGGACAGGGTCTAGTGTAATATAAAATGAGACAGGGCCGAGTGTAATATAAACAGAGACAGGGTCTAGTGTAATATAAACAGGGACAGGGTCTAGTGTAATATAAACAGGGACAGGGTCTAGTGTAATATAAACAGAGACAGTGTCGTGTGTAATATAAACAGAGACAGGGTCGTGTGTAATATAAACAGAGACAGGGTCTAGTGTAATATAAACAGAGTCGAGGGTCATATAAACAGCGACAGGGTCGAGTGTAATATAAACCGAGACAGGATCCAGTGTAATATAAATAGAGACAGGGTCTCGTGTAATATAAACAGAGACAGGGTCTAGTGTAATATAAACAGGGACAGGGTCTAGTGTAATATAAACAGGGACAGGGTCTAGTGTAATATAAACAGAGACAGTGTCGTGTGTAATATAAACAGAGACAGGGTCGTGTGTAATATAAACAGAGACAGGGTCTAGTGTAATATAAACAGAGAGAGTCGAGTGTCATATAAACAGCGACAGGGTCGAGTGTAATATAAACAGCGACAGGTTCGAGTGTAATATAAACAGGGACAGGGTCTAGTGTAATATAAACAGAGACAGGGTCTTGTGTAATATAAACAGAGACAGGGCCTAGTGTAATATAAACAGGTACAGGGTCTAGTGTAATATAAAATGAGACTGGGCCTAGTGTAATATAAACAGAGAAAGGGCCTAGTGTAATATAAACAGGGACAGGGTCTAGTGTAATATAAACAGAGACAGGGTCTAGTGTAATATAAACAGAGAAAGGGTCCAGTGTAATATAAACAGGGACAGGGTCTAGTGTAATATAAACAGAGACAGGGTGCAGTGTAATATCAACAGAGACAGGGTCGAGTGTAATATAAACAGAGACAGGATCTAGTGTAATATCAACAGAGACAGGGTCGAGTGTAATATAAACAGAGACAGGGTCGAGTGTAATATAAACAGAGACAGGGTGTAGTGTAATATCAACAGAGACAGGGTCGAGTGTAATATAAACAGAGACAGGGTCGAGTGTAATATAAACAGAGACAGGGTCTAGTGTAATATAAACAGAGACAGGGTCTAGTGTAATATAAACAGAGACAGGGTCTAGTGTAATATAAACAGAGACAGGGTCGAGTGTAATATAAACAGAGACAGGGTCTAGTGTAATATAAACAGAGACAGGGTCGAGTGTAATATAAACAGAGACAGGGTCTAGTGTAATATAAACAGAGACAGGGTCTGGTGTAATATAAACAGAGACAGGGTCAAGTTCAATATAAACAGAGACAGGATCCAGTGCAGTAATAACTGAGACAGGGCCGAGAGTAATAGAATCAGATAAAGGAATGGATTTTCCACACCTCTTCGGCCTCGTTTTTCACCCCGGAGTGGCTAGAAAGGCAATGGTGAGGTCTCCAGTGCCCCGCCTCGATCCCCCCCACCCTCAGGCCTCTCTCGGAGCGCTCCATGGCTGACGAACCCAGGCCTCGCTCAGAACCCTCCCTGCCCCCCATGCCTCACAGACCCCTCCCCGTCACCCGCCACCCCCCCAGACCTCTCTCAAAGCGCACCATTGGCACACCCCCAGACCTCTCTCAGATCGTATCCTGGCCGGCACCTTAGGTCGGAGTTTCCCACCTTGTGCCAAGGGAAGTGTACAACGCCTCTCTTAGCATTGCACCTCCTGACGCAGGGCCCAGATGCCCAAACTTACATACCAAGACGCAAACTATTCCTGGCCGAGAACTAACCCGTCCAGCCTCTGTTTTCACCCCAAAAACAGAGAATTAAAATTCGGTCTACAGGGCCGAGTTGAATATAAACAGAGACAGGGGCTAGTGTAATATAAACAGGGACAGGGTCTAGTGTAATATAAACAGAGAGAGTCGAGTGTAATATAAACAGCGACAGAGTCGAGTGTAATATAAACAGAGACAGGCTGCAGTGTAATATAAACAGAGAGAGTCGAGTGTCATATAAACAGCGACAGGGTCGAGTGTAATATAAACAGCGACAGGTTCGAGTGTAATATAAACAGGGACAGGGTCTAGTGTAATATAAACAGAGACAGGGTCTTGTGTAATATAAACAGAGACAGGGTCGAGTGCAATATAAACAGAGACAGGGTCTAGTGTAATATAAACAGGGACAGGTTCTAGTGTAATATAAACAGAGACAGGATCCAGTGTAATATAAACAGAGACAGGGTCTAGCGTAATATAAACTGCGACAGGATTTAGCATAATATAAACAGAGACAGGATCAAGTGTAATATAAACAGAGACAGGATCAAGTGTAATATAAAGAGAGACAGGACCTAGTGTAATATAAACAGAGACAGGGTCTCGTGTAATATAAACAGAAACAGGGTCTAAAGTCATATAAACAGAGACAGGGTCCAGTGTAATATAAACAGAGACAGGGTATAGTGTAATATAAAGAGAGAAAGGGTCTACTGTAATACAAACAGAGACAGGATCTGGTGTAATATAAACAGGGACAGGATCTGGTGTAATAGAAACAGTGACAGGGTCTAGTGCAATATAAACAGAGCCAGGGTCTCGTGTAATATAAACAGAGACAGGGTCTAATGTAATTTTAAACAGAGACAGGGTCTAGTGTAATATAAACAGAGACAGGATCCAGTGTAATATAAACAGAGACAGGTTCGAGTGTAATATAAACAAGGACAGGGTCTGGTGTAATATAAACAGAGACAAGGTCTAGTGTAATATAAAATGAGACAGGGCCTAGTGTAATATAAACAGAGACAGTGCCTAGTGTAATATAAACAGGGACAGGGTCTAATGTAATATAAACAGGGACAGGGTCTAGTGTAATATAAACAGAGACAGTGTCGTGTGTAATATAAACAGAGACAGGGTCGTGTGTAATATAAACAGAGACAGGGTCTAGTGTAATATAAACAGAGAGAGTCGAGTGTCATATAAACAGCGACAGGGTCGAGTGTAATATAAACAGCGACAGGTTCGAGTGTAATATAAACAGGGACAGGGTCTAGTGTAATATAAACAGAGACAGGGTCTTGTGTAATATAAACAGAGACAGGGTCGAGTGTAATATAAACAGAGACAGGGTCTAGTGTAATATAAACAGAGACAGGTTCTAGTGTAATATAAACAGAGACAGGATCCAGTGTAATATAAACAGAGACAGGGTCTAGCGTAATATAAACTGCGACAGGATCAAGTGTAATATAAACAGAGACAGGGTCTTGTGTAATATAAACAGAGACAGGGTCTAAAGTAATATAAACAGAGACAGGGTCCAGTGTAATATAAACAGAGACAGGGTATAGTGTAATATAAAGAGAGAAAGGGTCTACTGTAATACAAACAGAGACAGGATCTGGTGTAATATAAACAGGGACAGGATCTGGTGTAATAGAAACAGTGACAGGGCCGAGTGTAATATAAACAGAGCCAGGGTCTCGTGTCTTCAAAACAGAGACAGGGTCTAGTGTAATATAAACAGAGACAGGGTCTAGTGTAATATAAACAGAGACAAGGTCTCGTTTAATATAAACAGAGACAGGGTCTCGTGTAATATAAACAGAGACAGGGTCTAGTGTAATATAAACAAGGACAGGGTCTGGTGTGATATAAACAGAGACAAGGTCTAGTGTGATATAAACAGAGACAGGGTCTAGTGTAATATAAAATGAGACAGTGCCGAGTGTAATATAAACAGAGAGGGTCTAGTGTAATTTAAACAGGGACACGGTCTAGTGTAATACAAACAGAAACAGAGTCTAGTGTAATATAAACAGAGAAAGGGTCTAGTGTAAGATAAACAGGGACAGGGTCGAGTGTAATATGAACAGAGACATGCCCAGTGTAATATAAACAGAGACAGGTACTAATGAAATATAAACAGAGACAGGGTCTCGTGTAATGTAAACAGAGACAGGGTCCAATGTAATATAAACAGAGACAGGGGCGAGTGTAATATAAAGAGAGACAGGGTCTAGTGTAATATAAACAGAGACAAGGTCTAGTTTAATATAAACAGAGCCAGGGTCTAGTGTAATATAAACAGAGACAGGTACTAATAAAATATAAACAGAGACAGGGTCTCGTGTAATATAAACAGAGACAGGGTCTAATGTAATATAAACAGAGACAGGGTCTAGTGTAATATAAACAGAGACAGGGTCGAGTGTAATATAAACAGTGACAGGTTTGAGTGTAATATAAACAAGGACAGGGTCTGGTGTAATATAAACAGAGACAAGGTCTAGTGTGATATAAACAGAGACAGGGTCTAGTGTAATATAAAATGAGACAGTGCCGAGTGTAATATAAACAGAGACAGGGCCTGGTGTAATATAAACAGGGACACGGTCTAGTGTAATATAAACAGAAACAGAGTCTAGTGTAATATAAACAGAGAAAGGGTCTAGTGTAAGATAAACAGGGACAGGGTCGAGTGTAATATGAACAGAGACATGCCCTGTGTAATATAAACAGAGACAGGTACTAATGAAATATAAACAGAGACAGGGTCTCGTATAATATAAACAGAGACAGGGTCCAATGTAATATAAACAGAGACAGGGGCTAGTGTAATATAAACAGAGACAGGTTCGAGTGTAATATAAACAAGGACAGGGTCTGGTGTAATATAAACAGAGACAAGGTCTAGTGTAATATAAACAGGGACACGGTCTAGTGTAAGATAAACAGGGACAAGGTCTAGTGTGATATAAACAGAGACAGGGTCAAGTGTAATATAAAATGAGACAGGTACTAATAAAATATAAACAGAGACAGGGTCTCGTGTCTTCAAAACAGAGACAGGGACTAGTGTAATATAAACAGAGACAGGGTCTAGTGTAATATAAACAGAGACAAGGTCTAGTTTAATATAAACAGAGCCAGGGTCTAGTGTAATATAAACAGAGACAGGTACTAATAAAATATAAACAGAGACAGGGTCTCGTGTAATATAAACAGAGACAGGGTCTAATGTAATATAAACAGAGACAGGGTCTAGTGTAATATAAACAGAGACAGGGTCGAGTGTAATATAAACAGAGACAGGTTTGAGTGTAATATAAACAAGGACAGGGTCTGGTGTAATATAAACAAGGACAGGGTCTGGTGTAATATAAACAGAGACAAGGTCTAGTGTGATATAAACAGAGACAGGGTCAAGTGTAATATAAAATGAGACAGTGCCGAGTGTAATATAAACAGAGACAGGGCCTAGTGTAATATAAACAGGGACACGGTCTAGTGTAAGATAAACAGGGACAGGGTCGAGTGTAATATGAACAGAGACATGCCCAGTGTAATATAAACAGAGACAGGGTCGTGTGTAATATAAACCGAGACAGGATCCAGTGTAATATAAACAGAGACAGGGTCGAGTGTAATTTAAACAGAGACAGGGTCTAGTGTAATATAAACAGAGAAAGGGTCCAGTGTAATATAAACAGGGACAGGGTCTAGTGTAATATAAACAGAGACAGGGTGTAGTGTAATATCAACAGAGACAGGGTCGAGTGTAATATAAACAGAGACAGGGTCGAGTTTAATATAAACAGGGACAGGGTCGAGTGTAATTTAAACAGAGACAGGGTCTAGTGTAATATAAACAGAGAAAGGGTCCAGTGTAATTTAAACAGAGACAGGGTGTAGTGTAATATCAACAGGGACAGGGTCAAGTTCAATATAAACAGAGACAGGATCCAGTGTAATATAAACAGGGACAGGGTCGAGTGTAATATAAACAGAGACAGGGTCTAGTGTAATTTAAACAGGGACAGGGTCTAGTGTAATATAAACAGAGACAGGGCCCGGTGTAATATAAACAGAGACAGGGTCGAGTGTAATATAAACAGAGACAGGGTCTAGTGTAATACAAACAGAGAAAGGGTCCAGTGTAATATAAACAGAGACAGGGTCTGGTGTAATATAAACAGAGACAGGGTCTAGTGTAATATAAACAGAGACAGGGCCCGGTGTAATATAAACAGAGACAAGGCCCGGTGTAATATAAACAGAGACAAGGTCAAGTTCAATATAAACAGAGACAGGATCCAGTGCAGTAATAACTGAGACAGGGCCGAGAGTAATAGAATCAGATAAAGGAATGGATTTTCCACACCTCTTCGGCCTCGTTTTTCACCCCGGAGTGGCTAGAAAGGCAATGGTGAGGTCTCCAGTGCCCCGCCTCGATCCCCCCCACCCTCAGGCCTCTCTCGGAGCGCTCCATGGCTGACGAACCCAGGCCTCGCTCAGAGCCCCCCCTGCCCCCCATGCCTCACAGACCCCTCCCCGTCACCCACCACCCCCCCAGACCTCTCTCAAAGCGCACCATTGGCACACCCCCAGACCTCTCTCAGATCGTATCCTGGCCGGCACCTTAGTTCGGAGTTTCCCACCCTTGTGCCAAGGGAAGTGTACAACGCCTCCCTTAGCATTGCACCCCCTGACGCAGTGCCCAGATGCCCAAACTTACACACCAAGACGCAAACTATTCCTGGCCGAGAACTTACCCGTCCAGCCTCTGTTTTCACCCCAAAAACAGAGAATTAAAATTTGCTCTACAGGGCCTAGTTGAATATAAACAGGGACAGGGGCTAGTGTAATATAAACAGCGACAGAGTCGAGTGTAATATAAACAGAGACAGGCTCCAGTGTAATATGAACAGAGACAGGGTCTCGTGTAATATAAACAGAGACAGGGTCTAGTGTAATATGAACAGAGACAGGGTCTACTGTAATATAAACAGAGACAGGGCCTTGTGTAATATAAACAGAGACAGGATCTAGTGTAATATAAACAGAGACAGGGCTTTCTGTAATATAAACAGAGACAGGGCCCAGTGTAATATAAAGAGAGACAGGGTCGTGTGTAATATAAACAGAGACAGGGTCGAGTGTAATATAAACAGAGACAGGGTCATACTGTAATATAAACAGAGACAGGGCCTAGTGTTACATAAACAGAGACAGGGTCAAGTGTAATACAAACAGAGACAGGGTCGTGTGTAATATAAACAGAGACAGGGTCTCGTGTATAATAAACAGAGACAGGGTTAAGTGTAATATAAACAGGGACAGGGTCGAGTGTAATATAAACAGAGACAGGGTATAGTGTAATATAAACAGGGACAGGTTCTAGTGTAATATAAACAGAGACAGGATCAAGTGTAATATAAACAGAGACAGGGTCGTGTGTAATATAAACAGAGACAGGGTCTCGTGTAATATAAACAGAGACAGGGTCTCGTGTAATATAAACAGAGACAGGGTCGAGTGTAATATAAACAGAGACAGGGTCGAGTGTAATATGAACAGAGACAGGGTCTAGTGTAATATAAACAGAGACAGGGTCAAGTGTAATACAAACAGAGACAGGGTCGTGTGTAATATAAACAGAGACAGGGTCTCGTGTAATATAAACAGAGACAGGGTCTCGTGTAATATAAACAGAGACAGGGTCGAGTGTAATATAAACAGAGACAGGGTCGAGTGTAATATAAACAGAGACAGGGTCGAGTGTAATATAAACAGAGACAGGGTCGAGTGTAATATAAACAGAGACAGGGTCTAGTGTAATATAAACAGAGACATGCCCAGTGTAATATCAAAAGAGACAGGTTCGAGTGTAATATAAACAGAGACAGGATCCAGTGTAATATAAACAGAGACAGGGTCTCGTGTAATATAAAGAGAGACAGGGTCTAGTGTAATATAAAGAGAGACAGGGTCGTGTGTAATATAAACAGAGACAGGGCCTAGTGTTATATAAACAGAGACAGGGTCAAGTGTAATACAAACAGAGACAGGGTCTAGTGTAATATAAACAGAGACAGGGTCTCGTGTAATATAAACAGAGACAGGGTCGAGTGTAATATAAACAGAGACAGGGTCGAGTGTAATATCAACAGAGACAGGGTCCAGTGCAATATAAACAGAGACAGGGTCTAGTGTAACATAAACAGAGGCAGTGCCTAGTGTAATTTAAACAGAGACAGGGTCTAGTGTAATATAAACAGGGACAGGGTCTAGTGTAATATAAACAGGGACAGCATCTGGTGTAATATAAACAGAGACAGGGTCTAGTTTAATATAAACAGAGACAGGTCTAGTGTAATATAATCAGAGACAAGGTCTCGTGTAATGTAAACAGAGACAGGGTCTCGTGAAATATAAAGTGAGACAGGGTCTTGTGTCTTCAAAACAGAGACAGGGTCTAGTGTAATATAAACAGAGCCAGGGTCTAGTGTAATATAAACAGAGACAGGTACTAATGAAATATAAACAGAGACAGGGTCTCGTGTAATATAAACAGAGACAGGGTCTAGTGTAACATAAACAGAGGCAGTGCCTAGTGTAATATAAACAGGGACAGCATCTGGTGCAATATAAACAGGGACAGGGCCCGGTGTAATATAAACAGAGACAAGGTCTAGTGTAATATAAACAGAGACAGGGCCCGGTGTAATATAAACAGAGACAAGGTCAAGTTCAATATAAACAGAGACAGGGCCCGGTGTAATATAAACAGAGACAAGGTCTAGTGTAATATAAACAGAGACACGGCCCGGTGTAATATAAACAGAGACAGGGTCTAGTGTAATATAAACAGAGACAAGGTCTAGTGTAATATAAACAGAGACAGGGCCCGGTGTAATATAAACAGAGACAAGGTCTAGTGTAATATAAACAGAGACAGGGCCCGGTGTAATATAAACAGAGACAAGGTCTAGTGTAATATAAACAGAGACAGGGCCTGGTGTAATATAAACAGAGACAAGGTCAAGTTCAATATAAACAGAGACAGGATCCAGTGCAGTAATAACTGAGACAGGGCCGAGAGTAATAGAATCAGATAAAGGAATGGATTTTCCACATCTCTTCGGCCACGTTTTTCACCCCGGAGTGGCTAGAAAGGCAATGGTGAGGTCTCCAGTGCCCCGCCTCGATCCCCCCCACCCTCAGGCCTCTCTCGGAGCGCTCCATGGCTGACGAACCCAGGCCTCGCTCAGAACCACCCCTGCCCCCCATGCCTCACAGACCCCTCCCCTTCACCCGCCACCCCCCCAGACCTCTCTCAAAGCGCACCATTGGCACACCCCCAGACCTCTCTCAGATCGTATCCTGGCCGGCACCTTAGGTCGGAGTTTCCCACCTTGTGCCAAGGGAAGTGTACAACGCCTCCCTTAGCATTGCACCTCCTGACGCAGGGCCCAGATGCCCAAACTTACACACCAAGACGCAAACTATTCCTGGCCGAGAACTAACCCGTCCAGCCTCTGTTTTCACCCCAAAAACAGAGAATTAAAATTCGGTCTACAGGGCCGAGTTGAATATAAACAGAGACAGGGGCTAGTGTAATATAAACAGAGACAGGGTCTAGTGTAATATAAACAGGGACAGGGCCTAGTGTAATATAAACAGGGACAGGGGCTAGTGTAATATAAACAGAGAGAGTCGAGTGTAATATAAACAGAGACAGGGTCTAGTGTAATATAAACAGAGACAGGGTCTAGTGTAATATAAACAGAGACAGGGCCTAGTGTAATATAAACAGAGACAGGGTCTAGTGTAATATAAACAGGGACAGGGTCTCGTGTAATATAAACAGAGACAGGATCCAGTGTAATATAAACAGAGACAGGGTCGAGCGTAATATAAACTGCGACAGGATCAAGTGTAATATAAACAGAGATAGGGTCTAGTGCAATATAAACAGAGACAGGGTCTAAAGTAATATAAACAGAGACAGGGTCGAGTGTAATATAAACAGAGACAGGGTATAGTGTAATATAAAGAGAGAAAGGGTCTAATGTAATATAAACAGAGACATGATCTGGTGTAATATAAACAAAGACAGGGCCGAGTGTAATACAAACAGAGACAGGGTCTGGTGTAATATAAACAGGGACAGGATCTAGTGTAATATAAACAGAGACAGGGTCTGGTGTAATATAAACAGGGACAGGGTCCAGTATAATATAAACAGAGACAGGGTCTGGTGTAATATAAACATGGACAGGGTCTAGTGTAATATAAACAGAGACAGTGTCTAGTGTAATATAAACAGGGACAGGGTCAAGTGTAATTTAAACAGGGACAGGCTCCAGTGTAATTTAAACAGGGACAGGCTCCAGTGTAATATAAACAGAGACAGGTTCGAGTGTAATATAAACAGAGACAGGGTCTAGTGTAATATAAACAGAGACAGGGTCTGGTGTAATATAAACAGAGACAGGGTCTAGTGTAATACAAACAAACAGAGACAGGACCTAGTGTAATATAAACAGAGACAGGGTCCAGTGTAATATAAACAGAGACAGGGTCTAGTGTAATATAAACAGAGACAGAGTCTAGTGTAATATAAACAGAGACAGGCTCCAGTACAATATAAACAGAGACAGGGTAAAGTGTAATATAAACAGGGACAGGGTCTGGTGTAATATGAACAGAGACAGGGTCTAGTGTAATATAAACAGAGACAGGGTCTCGTGTAATAAAAACAGAGACAGGGTCTAGTGTAATATAAACAGAGACAGGGCCTCGTGTAATATAAACAGAGACAGGGTCTCGTGTAATATAAACAGAGACAGGGTCTAGTGTAATATAAACAGAGACAGGGTCTAAAGTAATATAAACAGAGACAGGTTCGAGTGTAATATAAACAGAGACAGGGTATAGTGTAATATAAAGAGAGAAAGGGTCTAATATAATACAAACAGAGACATGATCTGGTGTAAGAAAACAAGGACAGGGCCTACTGTAATATAAACAAGGACAGGATCTGGTGTAATATGAACAGAGACAGGGTCCAGTGTAATATAAACAGAGGCAGAGTACAGTGTAATATAAAGAGAGAAAGGGTCGACTGTAATATAAACAGAGACAGGGTCTAGTGTAATATAAACAGAGGCATGGTCACGTGTAATATAAACAGGGACAGGGTCTAGTGTAATATAAACAGGGACAGGGTCTAGTGTAATATAAACAGAGACAGGGTCTAATGTAATATAAACAGAGACATGATCTGGTGTAATATAAACAAAGACAGGGCCTAGTGTGATACAAACAGAGACAGGGTCTAGTGTAATATAAACATAGGCATGGTCACGTGTAATATAAACAGGGACAGGGTCTAGTGTAATATAAACAGGGACAGGATCTAGTGTAATATAAACAGAGACAGGGTCTCGTGTAATAAAAACAGAGACAGGGTCTAGTGTAATATAAACAGAGACAGGGCCTCGTGTAATATAAACAGAGACAGGGTCTCGTGTAATATAAACAGAGACAGGGTCTAGTGTAATATAAACAGAGACAGGGTCTAAAGTAATATAAACAGAGACAGGGTCTAGTGTAATATAAACAGAGGCATGGTCACGTGTAATATAAACAGAGACAGGGTCTAGTGTAATATAAACAGAGGCATGGTCACGTGTAATATAAACAGGGACAGGGTCTAGTGTAATATAAACAGAGACAGGGTCTAATGTAATATAAACAGAGACATGATCTGGTGTAATATAAACAAAGACAGGGCCTAGTGTGATACAAACAGAGACAGGGTCTAGTGTAATATAAACATAGGCATGGTCACGTGTAATATAAACAGGGACAGGGTCTAGTGTAATATAAACAGAGACAGGGTCTAGTGTAATATAAACAGAGACAGGGTCTCGTGTAATAAAAACAGAGACAGGGTCTCGTGTAATATAAACAGAGACAGGGTCTCGTGTAATATAAACAGAGACAGGGTCTCGTGTAATATAAACAGAGACAGGGTCTAGTGTAATATAAACAGAGACAGGGTCTAAAGTAATATAAACAGAGACAGGGTCTAAAGTAATATAAACAGAGACAGGTTCGAGTGTAATATAAACAGAGACAGGGTATAGTGTAATATAAAGAGAGAAAGGGTCTAATATAATACAAACAGAGACATGATCTGTTGTAATATAAACAAGGACAGGGCCTACTGTAATATAAACAAGGACAGGATCTGGTGTAATATGAACAGAGACAGGGTCCAGTGTAATATAAACAGAGACAGAGTACAGTGTAATATAAAGAGAGAAAGGGTCGACTGTAATATAAACAGAGACAGGGTCTAGTGTAATATAAACAGAGACAGGGTCTAGTGTAATATAAACAGAGGCATGGTCACGTGTAATATAAACAGGGACAGGGTCTAGTGTAATATAAACAGGGACAGGGTCTAGTGTAATATAAACAGAGACAGGGTCTGGTGTAATATAAACAGAGACAGGGTCTGGTGTAATATAAACAGGGACAGGTTCTAGTGTAATATAAACAGAGACAGTGTCTAGTGTAATTTAAACAGAGACAGGGTCTAGTGTAATATAAAAAGAGACAGGGTCTAGTGTAATATAAACAGAGACAGGGCCCAGTGTAATATAAACAGAGACAGGTTCGAGTGTAATATAAACAGAGACAGGGTCGAGTGTAATATAAACAGAGACAGGGTCTAGTGTAATATAAACAGAGGCAGGGCCTAGTGTAATATAAACAGAGACAGGGCCCAGTGTAATATAAACAGAGACAGGGCCCAGTGTAATATAAACAGAGACATGGTCTAGTGTAATATAAATAGAGACAGGGTCTCGTGTAACATAAACAGAGACAGGGTCTAGTGTAATATAAACAGGGACAGGGTCTAGTGCAATATAAACAGAGACAGGATCAAGTGTAATATAAACAGAGACAGGGTCGTGTGTAATATAAACAGAGACAGGGTCTAGTGTAATATAAACAGAGACAGGGTCTAGTGTAATATAAACAGGGACAGGGTCTAGTGCAATATAAACAGAGACAGGATCAAGTGTAATATAAACAGAGACAGGGTCGTGTGTAATATAAACAGAGACAGGGTCGTGTGTAATATAAACAGAGACAGGTACTAATGAAATATAAACAGAGACAGGGTCTCGTGTAATATATTCAGAGACAGGGTCTAATGTAATATAAACAGAAACAGGGTCTAGTGTAATATAAACAGCGACAGGCTGCAGTGTAATATAAACAGAGACAGGGTCTCGTGTAATATAAACAGAGACATGGTCTATTGTAATATAAACAGAGACAGGGTCTAGTGTGATATAAACAGAGACAGGGTCTAGTGTAATATAAAATGAGACATGGTCTAGTGTAATATAAACAGAGACAGGGTCTAGTGTAATATAAACAGAGACAGGGTCTAGTGTAATATAAACAGAGACAGGGTCTAGTGTAATATAAACAAGGACAGAGTCTGGTGTAATATAAACAGAGACAAGGTCTAGTGTGATATAAACAGAGACAGGGTCTAGTGTAATATAAAATGAGACATGGTCTAGTGTAATATAAACAGAGACAGGGTCTAGTGTAATATAAACAGAGACAGGGTCTAGTGTAATATAAACAGAGACAGGGTCTAGTGTAATATAAACAGAGACAGGGTCTCGTGTAATATAAACAGAGACATGGTCTATTGTAATATAAACAGAGACAGGGTCTAGTGTAATATAAACAGAGATAGGGTCGTGTGTAATATAAACAGAGAGAGTCGAGTGTCATATAAACAGCGACAGGGTCGAGTGTAATATAAAACGAGACAGGATCCAGTGTAATATAAACAGAGACAGGGTCTTGTGTAATAGAAACAGAGACAGGGTCTTGTGTAATATAAACAGAGACAGGGTCTTGTGTAATATAAACAGAGACAGGGTCTTGTGTAATATAAACAGAGACAGGGTCTCGTGAAATAAAAACAGAGACAGGGTCTAGTGTAATATAAACAGAGACAGGGTCCAGTGAAATATAAACAGAGACAGGGTCTAGTGTAATATAAACAGAGACAGGGTCGAGTGTAATATAAACAGAGACAGGGTCCAGTGTAATATAAACAGGGACAGGGTCGAGTGTAATATAAACAGAGACAGGTTCGAGTGTAATATAAACCGAGACAGGATCCAGTGTAATATAAACAGAGACAGGGTCTCGTGTAATATAAACAGAGACAGGGTCTAGTGTAATATAAACAGGGATAGGGTCTAGTGTAATATAAACTACGACAGGATCTAGCTTAATATAAACAGAGACAGGGTCCAGTGTAATATAAACAGAGACAGGGTCTTGTATAATATAAACAGAGACAGGGTCTTGTGTAATATAAACAGAGACAGGATCTAGTGTAATATAAACAGAGACAGAGTCTAGTGTAATATAAACAGGGACAGGGCCGAGTGTAATATAAACAGGGACAGGGCCCGGTGTAATATAAACAGAGACAAGGTCAAGTTCAATATAAACAGAGACAGGATCCAGTGCAGTAATAACTGAGACAGGGCCGAGAGTAATAGAATCAGATAAAGGAATGGATTTTCCACACCTCTTCGGCCTCGTTTTTCACCCCGGAGTGGCTAGAAAGGCAATGGTGAGGTCTCCAGTGCCCCGCCTCGATACCCCCCACCCTCAGGCCTCTCTCGGAGCGCTCCATGGCTGACGAACCCAGGCCTCGCTCAGAACCCCCCCTGCCCCCCATGCCTCACAGACCCCTCCCCGTCACCCACCACCCCCCCAGACCTCTCTCAAAGCGCACCATTGGCACACCCCCAGACCTCTCTCAGATCGTATCCTGGCCGGCACCTTAGTTCGGAGTTTCCCACCTTGTGCCAAGGGAAGTGTACAACGCCTCCCTTAGCATTGCACCCCCTGACGCAGGGCCCAGATGCCCAAACTTACACACCAAGACGCAAACTATTCCTGGCCGAGAACTTACCCGTCCAGCCTCTGTTTTCACCCCAAAAACAGAGAATTAAAATTCGCTCTACAGGGCCTAGTTGAATATAAACAGGGACAGGGGCTAGTGTAATATAAACAGCGACAGGGCCTTCTGTAATATAAACAGAGACAGGGCCTTCTGTAATATAAACAGAGACAGGGCCCAGTGTAATATAAACAGGGACAGGGTATAGAGTAATATAAACAGAGACAGGATCTAGTGTAATATAAACAGAGACAGAGTCTAGTGTAATATAAACAGAGACAGGGTCGAGTGTAATATAAACAGAGACAGGGTCTAGTGTAATATAAACAGAGACAGGATCTAGTGTAATATAAACAGAGACAGAGTCTAGTGTAATATAAACAGGGACAGGGTCATGTGTAATATAAACAGGGACAGAGTCTAGTGTAATATAAACAGAGACAGGGTCTAGTGTAATATAAACAGAGACAGGGTCTAGTGTAATATAAACAGAGACACGGTCGAGTGCAATATAAACAGAGACAGGGTCTAGTGTAATATAAACAGAGACAGGGTGTAGTGTAATATAAACAGAGACAGTGCCTAGTGTAATATAAACAGAGACAGGGTCTGGTGTCATATAAACAGAGACAGGGTCTGGTGTAATATAAACAGGGACAGGGTTTAGTGTAATATAAACAGAGACAGGGCCTAGTGTAATATAAACAGAGACAGGGTCTAGTGTAATATAAACAGGGACAGGGTCGAGTGTAATATAAACAGAGACAGGTTCTAGTGTAATATAAACAGAGACAGGGTCTAGTGTAATATAAACAGAGACAGGGTCGAGTGTAATATAAACAGAGGCAGTGCCTAGTGTAATATAAACAGGGACAGGGTCTAGTGTAATATAAACAGAGACAGGGTTTAGTGTAATATAAACAGAGACAGGGCCTAGTGTAATATAAACAGAGACAGGGTCTAGTGTAATATAAACAGAGACAGAGTGTAGTGTAATATAAACAGGGACAGGGTCTAGTGTAATATAAACAGAGACAGGGTTTAGTGTAATATAAACAGAGACAGGGCCTAGTGTAATATAAACAGAGACAGGGTGTAGTGTAATATAAACAGAGACAGTGCCTAGTGTAATATAAACAGAGACAGAGTGTAGTGTAATATAAACAGGGACAGGGTCTAGTGTAATATAAACAGAGACAGGTTCTAGTGTAATATAAACAGAGACAGGGTGTAGTGTAATATAAACAGAGACAGTGCCTAGTGTAATATAAACAGAGACAGGGTCTGGTGTCATATAAACAGAGACAGGGTCTGGTGTAATATAAACAGGGACAGGGTTTAGTGTAATATAAACAGAGACAGGGTCCAGTGTAATATAAACAGAGACAGGGTCTAGTGTAATATAAACAGGGACAGGGTCGAGTGTAATATAAACAGAGACAGGTTCTAGTGTAATATAAACAGAGACAGGGTCTAGTGTAATATAAACAGAGACAGGGTCGAGTGTAATATAAACAGAGGCAGTGCCTAGTGTAATATAAACAGGGACAGGGTCTAGTGTAATATAAACAGAGACAGGGTTTAGTGTAATATAAACAGAGACAGGGCCTAGTGTAATATAAACAGAGACAGGGTCTAGTGTAATATAAACAGAGACAGAGTGTAGTGTAATATAAACAGGGACAGGGTCTAGTGTAATATAAACAGAGACAGGATTTAGTGTAATATAAACAGAGACAGGGTCCAGTGTAATATAAACAGAGACAGGGTCTAGTGTAATATAAACAGGGACAGGGTCGAGTGTAATATAAACAGAGACAGGTTCTAGTGTAATATAAACAGAGACAGGGTCTAGTGTAATATAAACAGAGACAGGGTCGAGTGTAATATAAACAGAGGCAGTGCCTAGTGTAATATAAACAGGGACAGGGTCTAGTGTAATATAAACAGAGACAGGGTCTAGTGTAATATAAACAGAGACAGGTTCTAGTGTAAAATAAACAGAGACAGGGCCCAGTGTAATATAAACAGAGACATGGTCTAGTGTAATATAAACAGAGACAGGGTCTAGTGTAATATAAACAGAGGCAGTGCCTAGTGTAATATAAACAGGGACAGGGTCTAGTGTAATATAAACAGAGGCAGGATCTGGTGCAATATAAACAGGGACATGGTCTAGTGTAATATAAACAGGGACAGGGCCTAGTGTAATATAAACAGAGGCAGTGCCTAGTGTAATATAAACAGAGACATGGTCTAGTGTAATATAAACAGAGACAGGGCCTAGTGTAATATAAACAGGGATAGGGCCGAGTGTAATATAAACAGAGACAGGGTCTAGTGTAATATAAACAGGGACAGGATCTGGTGTAATATAAACAGGGACAGAGCCCGGTGTAATATAAACAGAGACAAGGTCAAGTTCAATATAAACAGAGACAGGATCCAGTGCAGTAATAACTGAGACAGGGCCGAGAGTAATAGAATCAGATAAAGGAATGGATTTTCCACACCTCTTCGGCCACGTTTTTCACCCCGGAGTGGCTAGAAAGGCAATGGTGAGGTCTCCAGTGCCCCGCCTCGATCCCCCCCACCCTCAGGCCTCTCTCGGAGCGCTCCATGGCTGACGAACCCAGGCATCGCTCAGAACCACCCCTGCCCCCCCATGCCTCACAGACCCCTCCCCGTCACCCGCCACCCCCCCAGACCTCTCTCAAAGCGCACCATTGGCACACCCCCAGACCTCTCTCAGATCACATCCTGGCCGGCACCTTAGTTCGGAGTTTCCCACCTTGTGCCAAGGGAAGTGTACAACGCCTCCCTTAGCATTGCACCCCCTGACGCAGGGCCCAGATGCCCAAACTTACATACCAAGACGCAAACTATTCCTGGCCGAGAACTTACCCGTCCAGCCTCTGTTTTCACCCCAAAAACAGAGAATTAAAATTCGGTCTACAGGGCCGAGTTGAATATAAACAAGACTAGTGTAATATAAACAGCGACAGGGTCTAATGTAATATAAACAGAGAGAGTCGAGTGTAATATAAACAGCGACAGGGTCTAGTGTAATATAAACAGAGAGAGTCGAGTGTAATATAAACAGCGACAGAGTCGAGTGTAATATAAACAGAGACAGGCTCCAGTGTAATATAAACAGAGACAGGGTCGTGTGTAATATAAACCGAGACAGGATCCAGTGTAATATAAACAGAGACAGGGTCTAGTGTAATATAAACAGGGACAGGGTCGAGTGTAATATAAACAGAGACAGGTTCGAGTGTAATATAAACCGAGACAGGATCCAGTGTAATATAAATAGAGACAGGGTCTCGTGTAACATAAACAGAGACAGGGTCTTGTATAATATAAACAGAGACAGGGTCTTGTGTAATATAAACAGAGACAGGGTCTAGTGTAATATAAACAGAGACAGGGTCTAGTGTAATATAAACAGGGACAGGATCTAGCTTAATATAAACAGAGACAGGGTCCAGTGTAATATAAACAGAGACAGGGTCTTGTATAATATAAACAGAGACAGGGTCTAGTGTAATATAAACAGGGACAGGGTCTAGTGTAATATAAACAGGGACAGGGCCCGGTGTAATATAAACAGAGACAGGGCCCGGTGTAATATAAACAGAGACAGGGTCTTGTATAATATAAACAGAGACAGGGTCTAGTGTAATATAAACAGAGACAGGGTCTAGTGTAATATAAACAGGGACAGGGTCTAGTGTAATATAAACAGGGACAGGGCCCGGTGTAATATAAACAGAGACAGGGTCCAGTGTAATATAAACAGAGACAGGGTCTTGTATAATATAAACAGGGACAGGGTCTCGTGTAATATAAACAGGGACAGGGCCCGGTGTAATATAAACAGAGACAGGGCCTGGTGTAATATAAACAGAGACAAGGTCAAGTTCAATATAAACAGAGACAGGATCCAGTGCAGTAATAACTGAGACAGGGCCGAGAGTAATAGAATCAGATAAAGGAATGGATTTTCCACACCTCTTCGGCCTCGTTTTTCACCCCGGAGTGGCTAGAAAGGCAATGGTGAGGTCTCCGGTGCCCCGCCTCGATCCCCCCCACCCTCAGGCCTCTCTCGGAGCGCTCCATGGCTGACGAACCCAGGCCTCACTCAGAGCCCCCCATGCCTCACAGACCCCTCCCCTTCACCCGCCACCCCCCCAGACCTCTCTCAAAGCGCACCATTGGCACACCCCCAGACCTCTCTCAGATCGTATCCTGGCCGGCACCTTAGTTTGGAGTTTCCCACCTTGTGCCAAGGGAAGTGTACAACGCCTCCCTTAGCATTGCACCCCCTGACGCAGGGCCCAGATGCCCAAACTTACACACCAAGACGCAAACTATTCCTGGCCGAGAACTTACCCGTCCAGCCTCTGTTTTCACCCCAAAAACAGAGAATTAAAATTCGCTCTACAGGGCCGAGTTGAATATAAACAGCGACAGGGGCTAGTGTAATATAAACAGCGACAGAGTCGAGTGTAATATAAACAGAGACAGGCTCCAGTGTAATATGAACAGAGACAGGGTCTCGTGTAATATAAACAGAGACAGGGTCTAGTGTAATATGAACAGAGACAGGGTCTACTGTAATATAAACAGAGACAGGGCCTTGTGTAATATAAACAGAGACAGGGTCTAGTGTAATATAAACAGAGACAGGGCCTTCTGTAATATAAACAGAGACAGGGCCCAGTGTAATATAAACAGGGACAGGGTATAGAGTAATATAAACAGAGACAGGGTCGAGTGTAATATAAACAGAGACAGGGTCGAGTGTAATATAAACAGAGACAGGGTCGAGTGTAATATAAACAGAGACAGGGTCTCGTGTAATATAAACAGAGACAGGATCTAGTGTAATATAAACAGAGACAGAGTCTAGTGTAATATAAACAGGGACAGGGTCATGTGTAATATAAACAGAGACAGGATCTAGTGTAATATAAACAGAGACAGAGTCTAGTGTAATATAAACAGGGACAGGGTCATGTGTAATATAAACAGGGAGAGTCTAGTGTAATATAAACAGAGACAGGGTCTAGTGTAATATAAACAGAGACAGGGTCTAGTGTAATATAAACAGAGACAGGGTCTAGTGTAATATAAACAGAGACAGGGTGTAGTGTAATATAAACAGAGACAGTGCCTAGTGTAATATAAACAGAGACAGGGTCTGGTGTCATATAAACAGAGACAGGGTCTGGTGTAATATAAACAGAGACAGGGTTTAGTGTAATATAAACAGGGACAGGGTCTTGTGTAAAATAAACAGAGACAGGGCCCAGTGTAATATAAACAGAGACAGGGTCGAGTGTAATATAAACAGGGACAGGGTCTTGTGTAAAATAAACAGAGACAGGGCCCAGTGTAATATAAACAGAGACAGGGTCGAGTGTAACATAAACAGAGGCAGGATCTGGTGCAATATAAACAGGGACAGGGCCCGGTGTAATATAAACAGGGACAGGGTCAAGTTGAATATAAACAGAGACAGGATCCAGTGCAGTAATAACTGAGACAGGGCCGAGAGTAATAGAATCAGATAAAGGAATGGATTTTCCACACCTATTCGGCCACGTTTTTCACCCTGGAGTGGCTAGAAAGGCAATGGTGAGGTCTCCAGTGCCCCGCCTCGATCCCCCCCACCCTCAGGCCTCTCTCGGAGCGCTCCATGGCTGACCAACCCAGGCCTCGCTCAGAGCCCCCCATGCCTCACAGACCCCTCCCCATCACCCGCCACCCCCCCAGACCTCTCTCAAAGCGCACCATTGGCACACCCCCAGACCTCTCTCAGATCGCATCCTGGCCGGCACCTTAGTTCGGAGTTTCCCACCTTGTGCCAAGGGAAGTGTACAACGCCTCCCTTAGCATTGCACCCCCTGACGCAGGGCCCAGATGCCCAAACTTACACACCAAGACGCAAACTATTCCTGGCCGAGAACTTACCCGTCCAGCCTCTGTTTTCACCCCAAAAACAGAGAATTAAAATTCGGCCTACAGGGCCTAGTTGAATATAAACAGGGACTAGTGTAATATAAACAGAGACAGGGTCGAGTGTAATATAAACCGAGACAGGGTCTAGTGTAATATAAACAGAGACAGGGTCTAATGTAATATAAACAGAGACAGGGTCTAGTGTAATATAAACAGAGACAGGCTCCAGTGTAATATAAACAGAGGCAGGGTCTCGTGTAATATAAACAGAGACAGGGTCTAGTGTAATATAAACAGAGACAGGGTCTAGTGTAATATAAACAGAGACAGGGTCTAGTGTAATATAAACAGAGACAGGGTCTAGTGTAATATAAACAGAGACAGGGTCTAGTGTAATATAAACAGAGACAGGGTCTAGTGTAATATAAACAGGGACAGGGCCTAGTGTAATATAAACAGGGACAGCATCTGGTGTAATATAAACAGGGATAGGGCCTAGTGTAATATAAACAGGGACAGGATCTAGTGTAATATAAACAGAGACAGGGCCTAGTGTAATATAAACAGGGACAGCATCTGGTGTAATATAAACAGGGATAGGGCCTAGTGTAATATAAACAGGGACAGGATCTGGTGTAATATAAACAGAGACAGGGTCTCGTGTAATATAAACAGAGACAAGGTGTAGTGTAATATAAACAGAGACAGGGTGTAGTGTAATATAAACAGGGACAGGATCTGGTGTAATATAAACAGAGACAGGGTCTAGTGTAATATAAACAGAGACAGGGTCTCGTGTAATATAAACAGAGACAGGGTCTAGTGTAATATAAACAGAGACAGAGTCTAGTGTAATATAAACAGAGACAGGGTCTAGTGTAATATAAACAGAGACAGGGCCCGGTGTAATATAAACAGAGACAAGGTCAAGTTCAATATAAACAGAGACAGGATCCAGTGCAGTAATAACTGAGACAGGGCCGAGAGTAATAGAATCAGATAAAGGAATGGATTTTCCACACCTCTTCGGCCACGTTTTTCACCCCGGAGTGGCTAGAAAGGCAATGGTGAGGTCTCCAGTGCCCCGCCTCGATCCCCCCCACCCTCAGGCCTCTCTCGGAGCGCTCCATGGCTGACGAACCCAGGCCTCGCTCAGAAGCCCCCCTGCCCCCCAGACCCCTCCCCGTCACCCGCCACCCCCCCAGACCTCTCTCAAAGCGCACCATTGGCACACCCCCAGACTTCTCTCAGATCGTATCCTGGCCGGCACCTTAGTTCGGAGTTTCCCACCTTGTGCCAAGGGAAGTGTACAACGCCTCCCTTAGCATTGCACCCCCTGACGCAGGGCCCAGATGCCCAAACTTACATACCAAGACGCAAACTATTCCTGGCCGAGAACTTACCCGTCCAGCCTCTGTTTTCACCCCAAAAACAGAGAATTAAAATTCGGTCTACAGGGCCTAGTTGAATATAAACAGGGACTAGTGTAATATAAACAGCGACAGGGTCTAATGTAATATAAACAGAGACAGGGTCTAGTATAATAGACAGGGTCCAGTGTCATATAAACAGAGACAGGGTCTAGTGTAATATAAACAGAGACAGGCTCCAGTGTAATATAAACAGAGACAGGCTCCAGTGTAATATAAACAGAGACAGGGTCTAGTGTAATATAAACAGAGACAGGCTCCAGTGTAATATAAACAAATATAAACAGAGACAGGGTCGAGTGTAATATAAACAGAGACAGGGTCGAGTGTAGGCCAATTCACTAAATATATTAAAAAGGCAGTTAGATGAGGTCCTTACTACTAGGGGGATCAAGGGGTATGGCGAGAAAACAGGAATGGGGTACTGAAGTTGCATATTCAGCCATGAACTCATTGAATGGCGGTGCAGGCTCGAAGGGCCGAATGGCCTGCTCCTGCACCGATTTTCTCTGCACGGTTGCAAAGAGACACTGACATCGCTAATTTTTTCCGTGCACCGAGATGACCGCGCATGCGCTTTGCTACTCACTGAATCAAGATGGCGGAGCGCTGAACCAGCCTTCCTGCACAAAGATGGCCGCCGTTTTCCGGGCCTGTGACCGGGAAAAGCCCCGAAGCTGCAACCGTCCACGTTCAGGTTATTATTCCGGACTTGCTGTGGGCACTCGTTGTTTATTAAGCCTCTCCAGCCCCGCGCTGGTCCAGTACTTCTCTCCTTCGCACAGAAAATGACTACTTCTGCGGAGCAGATTTCCAGCATGTCTTCTCGGCCATTACAAGCACTGCGCATGCTCCTAAACTAGCTGGGTCACGCGCATGCGTACTGGTTTCTTGCAGTCTTGGTGCGGCACATTCTGCCCTTCGGCGAATACTGGGTAAAAGCCCTGCCATTGAATGCTCAACTTAGTTAATGGAACATGATTAATTGTGATTGCACATGTGTATTCTGGCAGTTTTAGTTTGTACTGGCTGATCTTAATAACCCCTCTACCTGGGCTGGAGATTGATATTCTGTATAAATATATAATAAAACACAGTGTATCGAATTTTTGATTTCTCCACAGTAAGAGGAGACTAATTAATGTTCTGTTTGCGATTGTTCCACGTTGGGCCTTTTCTTACTCGAGATTATTTCACTTCTCACCCAGTTCATCTTCTGCCACATCAAAATCTCAAGCTTGTTCTATTTGAGTCTTCTTCTTATGTGGTCCCTCGGAGTCGAAGATGACTTGTTTCCACACTAAGATGAGTTCTCAAGTGACTGATGAGTCCAATGAGGGACCTACAGACTCTGACACAGGTCGGGTAGGTGGTGGTTGTGGAGGGATGGTCAACACTTCGACGCCGGGGATGTTGGCCTGAGCGAGAACACTGACGTTGGCGCGCCTATCCTGCCAATGGATTTGCAGGATCTTGCAGGGGCAGCTTCTCCAGTGCTTTCAGGTGCCATTTGAGTATATGGCTTATGGGTGACGTAGACTGAACTGGAATGTCTCACTTTCCACTCATCTGACATTCCTTTCAACCAACCCTTGAAAGAACTATCTTGCTTAAGACTGAAAATCTGGTATTTTGTGTATTGTGTAACAGTTTTTGAATGAGGTTACTGCATGTAATAGCCTTTGAAATTGTCTTTGCTGATTTTGATAGTTTTGTTGATATAATTACTTGTTACTAACATACCTTGCAATATTTCTTGCGTCAAGATAATTGTTTAACTACTTCCATTTTTATTTCCTCCACTGATCCCTGTCAACAAACCTTGATTAGGGGCTGGGGTTTGGTGTAGGTTTAGGGGTTAGTGGTTGTGGTTATTTGTTGTGATTTGGTTTAGTGGTTCATGCCAATATAACATTAGGTTTAGGAGATAGTGATTAACTTAGAAAGCACTATTGACAATATAAGTGTCACTGGACATGCCCTTTTCCATTTCATGTTTTTAACCACATACAGACGAGTCACAAACAGCCTCACAAACTGTCCATTCAAGGAACCTTCTTTCCTGCAAGCCTCATTCCCTCCCTTCTTTCCCATCTCTACATTTGTCACAGAAAATTAAATTAGGGATATTAGATTTGGAACAAGAACAGATAGATACAGTTGCTGCGCTGGTTGCATCGAATCATCAGCCAGCCTGAAAAGAGCTTCTGACATTAACCTATCACCAGGCCCCAGCAGTCGCCATGTGATTCCACCATCATATCTTCATCCATTACCTACCTTTTATCATCACTAGTGCTGGTTTCACCACCATGACTATTCCCCATACTGAGGCTCTCTAATTCCCGAGTGGAGCATAAATGCCGCATGCACTGATTAGTCCGAATGGCCCATTTCTGTGCTATGTAATTTTATAGTCTCAGTGCAACTATATATTCAGGGGTATTAGGGAACTAACTATTCAGGGGTATTTGACAATTCGGAAGGACAGACAGAAAGAAAAAGGAGGTGGAGTAGCACTGTTAATAAAGGATGAGGTCAGTGTGTTAGTGAGAAACGATATTGGCTCAGAAGATCAAAATGTTGAATCAGTTTGGATGGAGATAAGGAATAATAAGATGAAAAAGTCGCCGGTGGGCATAGTCTATAGGCCCCCAAACAGTAGCTACACTGTAGGATGGAGTATAAATCAATAAATAGTGGTGGCTTGTAAAAAAGGAACAGCAATAATCATGGGCGATTTTAACCTTCATATTAATTGGACAAAGCAAATAGGCCAGGGTAGCCTTCACGAAGAGTTCATACAGTGTATCCGGGATAGTTTCCTTGAGCAGTACATTGTGGAACCAATCAGGGATCAGACTATCTTAGATCTGATACTATGTAATGAGACAGGATTAATAAATGATCTCCGAGTAAAGGATCCTCCAGGAATGAGTGACCATAACATGGTTGAATTTCAAATTCAGTTGGAGGGTGAGAAAGTTGGATCTCAAACCAGTGACCTAAGCTTAAATAAAGGAGATTACAAAGGTATGAAGGCAGAGTTGGCTAAAGTGGACTGGGAAATAGATGAAAGTGCGGGACGGTTGATGAGCAGTGGCTGACATTTAAGGGGATATTTCATAACTCGCAACAAAAATAAATCCCAATGAGAAGGAAAGACTGTAAGAGAAGGGATAACCATCCGTGGCTAACTCAGGAAATAAGAGATAGTGTCAAATTGAAAACAAGGGCATACAAAAAAATTAATAAAGAGGGAAGATAGATTATGAAAGTAAACCAGCACAAAATAAAAAAACAGATAGTAAGAGTTTCTACATGTACATAAAAAGGAAAAGAGTGGCTAAAGTAAATGTTGGTCCCCTAGAGGATGAGACTGGGAAATTAATAATGGGGAACAGGCAGAGAAGTTGAACAAATATTTTGTATCAGTCTTCATGGTAGAAGACACTAAAAACTTCCCAATAGTTGATAATCAAGAGGCTATAGGGAGGGAGAAACTATCACTAACGAAGTAGTACTTCCCTGGACCTGATGGTTAAGTGAGTGAGCAAACAGTTGTCAGATGGAGTATAATGTGGGAAAATATGAGGTTATCCACTTTGGCAGAAAAAATAGAAAAGCAAATTATAATTTAAATAGAGAAAAATTGCAAAGTGCTGCTGTACAGAGGGGCCTGGGGATCCTTGTGCATCAAACACAAATAGTTAGTATGCAGGTACAGCCAAATAATCAGGAAGGCTAATGGAATGTTGGCCTTTATTGGAAGGGGGACAGAATATAAAAGCAGAGAAGTTCTGATACAGTTGTACAGGGTATTGATGAAGCCACATCTGGAGTACTGCGTACATTTTTGGTCTCTGTATTTAAGGAAGGATAAACTTGCATTGGAGGCTGTTCAGAGAAGGATCACTAGGTTGATTCTGGAGATGAGGGGGTTGACTTATGAAGATAGGTTGAGTAGATTGGGCCTACACTCATTGGAGTTCAGAAGAATGAGAGGTGATCTTACCGAAACATATAAGATAATGAGGGGTCTCAACATGGTGGATGCAGAGAAGATATTTCCACTCATAGGGGAAACTAAAAATAGAGGGCAAAGAATCAGAATAACGGGCTGCCCATTTAAAACTGAGATGAGGAGGAATTTCTTCCCTCAGAGGGTTGTAAATCTGTGGAATTCTCTTAGAAACATAGAAACATAGAAAATAGGTGCAGGAGTAGGCCATTCAATGAGTTCATGGCTGAACATGCAACTTCAGTACCCCCTTCCTGCTTTCTCGCCATACCCCTTGATTCCCCCTAGTAGTAAGGACTTCATCTAACTCCCTTTTGAATATATTTAGTGAATTGGCCTCAACTACTTTCTGTGGCAGAGAATTCCACAGGTTCACCACTCTCTGGGTGAAGAAGTTTCTCCTCATCTCGGTCCTAAATGGCTTACCCCTTATCCTTAGACTGTGACCCCTGGTTCTGGACTTCCCCAACATTGGGAACATTCTTCCTGCATCTAACCTGTCTAACCCTGTCAGAATTTTAAACATTTCTATGAGGTCCCCTCTCATTCTTCTGAACTCCAGTGAATACAAGCCCAGTTGATCCAGTCTTTCTTGATAGGCCAGTCCCACCATCCCGGGAATCAGTCTGGTGAACCTTCGCTGCACTCCCTCAATAGTAAGAATGTCCTTCCTCAAGTTAGGAGACCAAAACTGTACACAATACTCCAGGTGTGGCCTCACCAAGGCCCTGTACAACTGTAGCAACACCCCCCTGCCCCTGTACTCAAATCCCCTCGCTATGAAGGCCAACATGCCATTTGCTTTCTTAACTGCCTGCTGTACCTGCATGCCAACCTTCAATGACTGATGTACCATGACACCCAGGTCTCGTTGCACCTCTCCTTTTCCTAATCTGTCACCATTCAGATAATAGTCTGTCTCTCTGTTTTTACCACCAAAGTGGATAACCTCACATGTTCTGGACCATGGTCTCTGAATTAACTGTTTCATTCTCCATCCTAATGCAGAATTCCACCATATTATGGTCACTCTTCCCCAAGGCGCCTCGCACAATGAGATTGCTAATTAAGCCTCTCTCATTATAAGTATAATGTGGATAAATGTGAGGTTATCCACTTTGGTGGTAAAAACAGAGAGACAGACTATTATCTGAATGGTGACAGATTAGGAAAAGGGGAGGTGCAAAGAGACCTGGGTGTCATGGTACATCAATCATTGAAGGTTGGCATGCAGGTGCAGCAGGCGGTTAAGAAAGCAAATGGCATGTTGGCCTTCATAGCAAGGAGATTTGAGTACAGGGGCAGGGAGGTGTTGCTACAGTTGTACAGGGCATTGGTGAGGCCACACCTGGAGTATTGTGTACAGTTTTGGTCTCCTAACCTGAGGAAGGACATTCTTGCTATTGAGGGAGTGCAGCGAAGGTTCACCAGACTGATTCCCGGGATGGCGGGACTGACCTATCAAGAAAGACTGGATCAACTGGGCTTGTATTCACTGGAGTTCAGAAGAATGAGAGGGGACCTCATAGAAACATTTAAAATTCTGACGGGGTTAGACAGGTTAGATGCAGGAAGAATGTTCCCAATGTTGGGGAAGTCCAGAACCAGAGGTCACAGTCTAAGGATAAGGGGTAAGCCATTTAGGACCGAGATGCGGAGGAACTTCTTCACCCAGAGAGTGGTGAACCTGTGGAATTCACTACCACAGAAAGTTGTTGAGGCCAATTCACTAAATATATTCAAAAAGGAGTTAGATGAGGTCCTTACTACTAGGGGGATCAAGGGGTATGGCGAGAAAGCAGGAATGGGGTACTGAAGTTGAATGTTCAGCCATGAACTCATTGAATGGCGGTGCAGGCTAGAAGGGCCGAATGGCCTACTCCTGCACCTATTTTCTATGTTTCTATGTTTCTATTACACAACACCCAGTCTAAGATGGCCTCCCCCCTAGTTGGTTCCTCGACATATTGGTCCAGAAAACCATCCCTTATGCACTCCAGGAAATCCTCCTCCACCGTATTGTTTCCAGTTTGGCTAGCCCAATCTTTGTGCATATTAAAGTCACCCATTATAACTGCTGCACCTTTATTGCATGCACCTCTAATTTCCTGTTTGATGCCCTCCCCAACATCACTACTACTGTTTGGAGGTCTGTACACAACTCCCACTAATGTTTTTTGCCCTTGGTGTTCTGCAGCTCTACCCATATAGATTCCACATCATCCAAGCTAATGTCTTTCCTAACTATTGCATTAATCTCCTCTTTAACCAGCAATGCTACCCCACCTCCTTTTCCTTTTATTCTATCCTTCCTGAATGTTGAATACACCTGGATGTTGAGTTCCCAGCCCTGATCATCCTGGAGCCACGTCTCTGTAATCCCAATCACATCATATTTGTTAACATCTATTTGCACAGTTAATTTATCCACCTTATTACGGATACTCCTTGCATTAAGACACAAAGCCTTCAGGCTTGTTTTTTTAACACCCTTTGTCCTTTTAGAATGTTGCTGTACAGTGGCCCTTTTTGTTCTTTGCCTTGGGTTTCTCTGCCCTCCACTTTTCCTCATCTCCTTTCTGTCTTTACTTTTGTCTCCTTTTTGTTTCCCTCTGTCTCCCTGCATTGCTTCCCATCCCCCTGCCATATTAGTTTAACTCCTCCCCAACAACACAAGCAAACACTCCCCCTAGGACATTGGTTCCGGTCCTGCCCAGGTGCAAACCGTCTGGTTTGTACTGGTCCCACCTCCCCCAGAACTGGTTCTAATGCCCCAGGAATTTGAATCCCTCCCTGCTACACCACTGCTCAAGACACGTATTCATCTGCGCTATCCTGCGATTCCTACTCTGACTAGCACGTGGCACTGGTAGCAATCCCGAGATTACTACTTTTGAGGTCCTACTTTTTCATTTAGCTCCTAGCTCCTTAAATTCGTTTTGTGGTGTATGTAGCACACAAATCACTGACTCCACACGGTCTGGTGTAAGTCTAACTGCTGTGACCTTCGTCCTTTGTTGTTCAGCTCCAGAGTGCCTCCCAGGTGTGGTGGTCACCCTGATATAGTCCTTGTTACAGGTACTACCAGGGTTTCCCACCGCAGCGCCCTCTGTGGTGTTGCATAGTACTTACATTACATTTAAGGTACTGGGACGATACACGCATCATTACATACACATCTTAGAGTTTTGCTGTACAATGGCCCTTTTTGTTCTTTTCCTTGGGTTTCTCTGCCCTCCACTTTTCCTCATCTCCTTTCTGTCTTTTGCTTTTGTCTCCTTTTTGTACCCACTGTCTCCCTGCATTGGTTTCCATCCCCCTGCCATATTAGTTTAAATCCTCCCCAACAGCACTAGCAAACACTCCCCCTAGGACATTGGTTCCGGTCCTGCCCAGGTGCAGACCGTCCGGTTTGTACTGGTCCCACCTCCCCCAGAACCTGTTCCAATGTCCCAGGAATTTGAATCCCTCCCTTCTGCACCACTGCTCAAGACACGTATTCATCTGCGCTATCCTGCGATTCCTACTCTGACTAGCACGTGGCACTGGTAGCAATCCCGAGATTACTACTTTTGAGGTCCTACTTTTTAATTTAGATCCTAGCTCCTTAAATTCATTGTGTCGGACCTCATCCCTTTTTTGAACCTATGTCGTTGGTATCAATGTGCACCACGACAACTGGCTGTTCTCCCTCCCTTTTTAGAATGTCCTGCACCCGCTCCGAGACATCCTTGACCCTTGCACCAGGGAGGCAACATACCATCCTGGAGTCTCGGTTGCGGCCGCAGAAACGCCTATCTATTCCCCTCACAATTGAATCCCCTATCACTATCGCTCTCCCACTCTTTTTCCTGCCCTCCTGTGCAACAGAGCCAGCCATGGTGCCATGAACTCCCCTGATGAGTCATCCCCCCCAACAGTACTCAAAGCAGTGTATCTGTTTTGCAGGGCGATGACCCCAGGGGACCCCTGCACTACCTTCCTTGCACTACTCTTCCTGCTGGTCTTCCATTCCCTATCTGGCTGTGGACCCTTCTCCTGCGGTAAGACCAACTCGCTACACGTGCTACTCACGTCGTTCTCAGCATCGTGGATGCTCCAGAGTGAATCCACCCTCAGCTCCAATTCCGCAACGCGATCCGTCAGGAGCTGGAGGCGGATACAGTTCCCGCACACGTAGTCGTCAGGGACACCGGAAGTGTCCCTGAGTTCCCACATGGTACAGGAGGAGCATATCACGTGACCAAGCTCTCCTGTCATGACTTAACCCTTAGATTAACTTAAATTGGCAACAACAATGTTAAAGTTTACTCACTGTTATAGGAGAAAAAAGAAAAACTACTCACCAATCACCAGCCAATCACTTACCCCCTTGGCTGTGACGTCACCTTTCTGTTTCTTTCTACTTCTTTTTTGCCTTCCCCCTGTAGCTGCACAAGCCTCTCGCCGAACTCACTGCACTCCTGGTCTCACTGGCCTTTTGTAGGCCTCTCCGATCCCCGGAACTCCCGCCTCTCGCCAAACTCGCGCTGCTCCTGGTCTCACTGACCTTATGTAGGCCTCTCCAATCCCCGGAACTCCCGCCTCTCGCCGAACTCTTCCCCAGAGAGCTGTGGAGGCTGGGTCATTGAATATATTTAAGGCGGAGATAGACAGATTTTTGAGTGATAAGAGAATAAAGGGTTATGGGGAGCGGGCAGGGAAGTGGAGCTGAGTCCATGATCAGATCAGCCATGATCTTATTAAATAGCAGAGCAGGCTCGAGGGGCCAAATGGCCGACTCCTGCTTCTATTTCTTATGTGAGTGGTCCATGGATTCGGTGTCTCTGTGTAAGTGGTCTCCGGATTTGGTGCCTCAGTGTTGGTGTTCTCTGGATATGTTGTCGCATGGTAAGTGGTCCCTGGATTTTGGTGTCACAGTATTAGTAATCCCTGAATTTGGTGTCACGGTGTAACTTGTCCCTGGATTTGGTGTCTCAGTGTAAGTCGTCCCTGTATTTGGTGTCAGAATGCAAGTAGTCCCTGGATTTGTTTTCAAAAGCACCTCGTACTGGGACTGTGGGCAAACCCGCAACCCTGCAACATATTCAGCACAGAATGATTCCACTCAAATCTATTCCCAATTAACACTGACCACATTAATTCACCAGAAACAGCCCAGTGCCTGCAAGTAACTGTAGTCGCACGACTAACTTCTGTGAGACACACAATTCAAAACATTTTAAAGGAAAAATAAACTCCATCATAGTTCAACAGAGGTGATTAATGGGCAGTATGTTCCCCTCACTCATACACCTCCTTCACCCCTAGTCTCCAACTCCCTCTCCCCAACTCCTCTTTCACAATTTGATTTTTACCATCATTGGCACCAATCATCACACACTGGAGGTAAATCTCAGGAGCTCTGTGTGATGGTGAAGTGATCACTGGACAATAAAGCTCAGAGACTGGTGGGGACCTGCTCATTATCCTCGGTGTGATTTAATCCCCTTTCCCACTGAATACTGCGGACAGATATGGTCACCTTGGTAACAGAATGGTCAGTGTGACATCATTTTCTAAACAAGACAATGGATTATCAATAAATGGTAAAGATTAAACACTCTGCAATTACACTGTAAAGAAAATAGAAATAAAATGCTGGAAAATAATTGGTGAAGATAATAATTTATTTCTATGGAATTGACTAACATATATTAAGAATGGTGTGTTTTGTTTACACACACACACACAAATATATATATATAATATATATATAGCAAAGACTTTGTGTGCCTTTTTCAGTTGTTCTGCTTAACCTAATTCACTCCAGATACTGTGGGCTTTAGGACCCTGTGGGAGCCCATCCAGCGGTGCTTGCTGGGTCAGGATATTAAGGTCAGGGCTGTCCTACACCCATTGCCTGGGGGAATGGGGCAGATATGTAAAGGGACAGGGACTCCCCCTTCTCTGCCTATTTGTAGTTAAAGGGACAGTCCAGTTTATCTTAGGGTATCGGAGTATTTCAGACTTCATGAACAGAGCTCCCATTAACAGTCGCTCCCTTCTGTACTGTGCAGTGATTGCTATTTCAGTGACGTGAGCCTTTCTAAAATGTCTCAATAGTTTTGATGATCCATTTGACTCGCTTGTTCAAGATGGACTCCCTGTTATAAGGAATCGACACCCGCCCGCCTGTATAGCGACCACAGAATCACTCAGACTAAACCTCGGTTCAACCGGTTTTTATTCAAGCATGCAGGGGAAGAGTTCCGATGAACCCTTCTAAGAATAGAGGTTTCTACATCGACAGTTGTACATTTTCTGAGGTGTGTGACCTTCCTACAAAACCACCAATCGGCCTACTGCTTATCAGTGAAGTTACATTGATTTGTTGACCCTTAGCAGACTGGCTCTGAGTGGTTACCCCCCACCTGTCCATTTCCCATCATATGTCACCCTTCCGGAATGTGTTGTTCAGTGGTGTCAACTTTGTCTCAGTTCCTCATGTTGTGTGAATTAACCTTGTTTCCCAGGGTTTGCTATCTCATTCCCAAACACCTGCTTTCTTATCCCTTTTCCAAGAAAATGTTCTCATTCTCATGAGATTCAGATGCTGCTACAGTCTATGTTTCGAGACTGTTGACTCCCCACTGTCCTTGTGGATGTTGTTCTGTACTGAATATAAGTTCTGTACTAAGGTTAACACAACAGATGGTTCGTTTACCATCAAGCTTTGCTGCGTAGCAAGCTTTGCTGCTTCCCTTTCCTAAAATCCATTGTAAATGAGTGTTATAAGCATGCTTTACATATATAAGCAAGTTTTACATACAATTGGTCAATTTACGATATATTACAATCCCTACCATAAGGCGGAGGAATTCCCAATTCCTCAGAACCTCCGAATACTGATAAGCCCTACAATCTGTACCATGTGTCAGATCAATTCATTATCTTCAGTATCCACCTTAGTGACCATCTACCTGTCTGTCTACTTCCACTTTAGTGACTGTATTTTATCCCCTTACAATTCTTCTATACCCCTTACAATCCCCCCTTATGGCCCTTGGCTATATGCCCAAGATAGGCCATTTCCAAATTAATTCCTCGCTGTCTCTCTCTCTCTCTCCCTCTCGCTCTCTCTGTCTCTCTCTTTCCCTATGTTTCTCTCTCTCTGTCTGTCTCTCTCCCTCTTTCTCCCTATCCCTCTCTCTCTCTATCCCCCTCTCTCTCTATCCCTCTCTGTCTCTCTCTGTCTCTCTCTCCTGCATTTTTCCATCTCTCTCACCCTCTGTCCCTCTCTCTCTCTATATATATATATAACTCTCTCTCTCTGTCTCGCTCACTCTCTCTGTCTCTCTCACTCTCTCATTTTCTCTCTCTCTGTCTGCCTCTCTCTGTCTCTTACCATCTCTCTCTCGCTCACTGTCACTCTCTTTCTCTGTCTCTCTCTCTCTCTCCAAATTAATTCCTCATGAGTGAGCCTTTTGCTTGGGTAGTGCTACTTCCAGAACTGCAGGACCCACCTGTCAGCTTTCCCATCAAGGTTATATAAGATAAGTCCTTTCGGCAGGACTGCCTAATTTCCCTTTATTCAGTGTTTTAACTATAGTTCAGGCTATGGCCTGCCTCTTACGTCGGTTACATTTTTTTACAGGCTAACAATAACAAGATGACCAGTATGATCCCTTGCACTACAACCAGTACATGTGACACTATCCATTTTCATGGATGTACTTGCATATAATTTTGGAAATATGCAAAATTCCATAATTTCATGTACCAAGGCTGACTCGCCAACATCTCCTCAGTGTCCTTTCGCAGTTTGTCTATGTCTTCCATCAGGACTATATACTTCAGTCTTTGCCTCCGAATATTCTGCTCCAGTCGAGTTTGTTCCTCATTCAGTTCGGGTATTGTTTTTTCTTGCGGCCCGATGGCCTTCTCAGACCCTTCTCGGATTGTGTCTATCATTGTCCCATTGATAGTTTCTTCTTTCAGGGTTTATAACGTACCCATTTATATGTGTCTCGTCAAGCGGGGTAAAGCAGAAGTCAGTATTCATGATGGCGCATGAGGTATCTCCTCCCTTATTTGTGACCGTCAGCTCAGTCGACGTGGTCCATTTCCTCGTGAAACAGTTTCGTAGTCCCGTGCTGGGGGGGTGGGGTGATACTCAAGGTGCACCCATCAATTTGGTCATATCCACAGTCATCTTTGATCATTCATAGTGGATCTTGACATAAAACAACTCAGTTATTTTTCTAACAATCATCTATGCTGAGACTCATAGTACTGTTGTTCTCTTTAATTACATATCTGGATAGGTCATGGTAACATACGCGAGTTTGATTTCTTATTTCCCCTATATTGTCTGTTTGGTATAGGGATCTCCCTTTGTCACATCATACTGTGGTGTGGATAGTACAAAACCTTTCGGTCGGAGCTGATGTCCCATTCTGACCTTTACTTTCCCCCCTGGCTTGTATTTTGTGCATGTTACACACCTTCTACAGTGGTTCTCTATATCTCTACCCATTCCCTTCCACCACCAGCATCTGGCCATCGAGCTTATCATGTTGGTTCTACCTGTATGGACATACCCGTGGTATATAAGAGGCTCCTCTGGATGCATTCCGGGGCCACCACATTCCCGTCTTTCCTCCATACCCCATTGGTCCCTTGTTCAGCTTCTCTCTGCTTCCACCCCTCCTTGAGCTGTGAGGAGGACGCTAAGAGGCTGCAGGGTGACTTGGACAGGTTAGGCGAGTGGGCAAATGTATGGCAGATGCAGTATAATGTTGATAAAGGTGAGGTTATCCATTTTGGGGGCAAAAACACGAAGGCAGAATAGTATCTGAATGGCGGCAGACTAGGAAAAAAGGGAGGTGCAACGAGACCTGGGTGTCATGGTTCATCAGTCACTGCAAGTGGGCATGCAGGTACAGCAGGCGGTAAAGAAGGCAAATGGTATGTTGGCCTTCATAGCTAGGGGATTTGAGTATAGGAGCAGGGAGGTCTTACTGCAGTTGTACAGGGCCTTAGTGAGGCCTCGCCTGGAATATTGTGTTCAGTTTTGGTCTCCTAGTCTGAGGAAGGACGTTCTTGCTATTGAGGGAGTGCAGCGAAGGTTCACCAGACTGATTCCAGGGATGGCTGGGCTGTCATATGAGGAGAGACTGGATCAACTGGGCCTTTATTCACTGGAGTTTAGAAGGATGAAAGGGGATCTCATAGAAACATATAAGATTCTGACGGGACTGGACAGGTTAGATGCGGGAAGAATGTTCCCGATGTTGGGGAAGTCCAGAGCCAGGGAACACAGTCTTAGGATAAGGGGTAGGCCATTTAGGACTGAGATGAGGAGAAACTTCTTCACTCAGAGAGTTGTTAACCTGTGGAATTCCCTGCTGCGGAGAGTTGTTGATGCAAGTTCATTGGATATATTCAAGAGGGAGTTAGATATGGCTTTTATGGTTAAGGGGGTCAAGGGGTATGGAGAGAAAGCAGGAAAGGGGTACTGAGGGAATGATCAGCCATGGTCTTATTGAATGGTGGTGCAGGCTCGAAGGGCCGAATGGCCTACTCCTGCACCTATTTTCTATGTTTCTATGTTTCTTGTGGAGTGGTTTCTCCCTGTATCTTAAGCATGTTTACTTCCTCAGGCCCGATTGTACATGCTCCGACTTGGGCTTCCCCAGCCTGCGTACCTGTCTCTGCCACTCGCTCGGCGGCCTCATCTGCCCACAATCACACACTCTTGGGATAGGAGGGAGGCTTCCACTAATGTCTGCCTCCTTAAATGGGGTTTCACTAGCCTGACTACTTCCCTCGTCTTCTCCTTCCGGGCTACACTGATGCTCCTCTCCCTCCGTAATGATCCACCATGCAGGGTTGTTTCAGTTGTCTTTTATTATTATTACCGTCCCATTGGGGGTAAGAGCATTGCTTCCCACCTAGCCCTTCATGCATCAGATACCATTTTTAGCCTTCCTGTGTTAAGCAATTCTACTAAGGTATGTTGGTTATGTAATTGAGTCACCACCGCGTTATAGATGTGGAAGGGGCTATTCTGGGTTGGTAATCCCAGGGCTGGAGCACTTGTGAGAGCTTGTTTTAACTTTACCAATGCCATTTCCTGATCAGGGCCCCAGTCCACTGGCTCTTAGGAGGGTTTTCCCCCCTTTGACCAGTTCCTGTATAGGTTGGGCCATCTCGGCATAGTCGGGGATAACATTTCAGCAGTAGTTGAATAGCCCTTGTACCTGCCTGACCCCAGCATTTGTCTTTTCCCTTGTGTTATGATGTATCCTAGATATGTTACTTCACTCTGTCCATATTCTTTATAACTGGCGCGTGAGAAAACATTCACTTCCAATTAAGAAACCCAAATTAATAATGTGCAGTATTTTTTAAAATTTCATGCAGCGATGCGAAAGTTGTTTGGTGAACTAAATAAAACAAGCTGTCAGTGGAAAGAGTTAACTCCATTGCAGGTTTGTAAGAAGGCATGATGTTATTATGTGACTTCGCGTAATTCTTTTTTTAAAAAACCTTTCCTGATATGAGGGACAACTGCTCGCAATTCATCTCAATTTTAAAAAGGTTTTCAAACCCGACATTTAAATCTCCTTTACTGAAGTAGAAACGTTCCCGTAATTTAAAATAGCATTTTCCAAACAACCAAATGGCAACTTTTATTCTTCCTAGCAAAAGTCATTACCAACATAGAGTGACTTTTATCTCTTTTCCAATGTGGTGAACGTTTCATATAACCCGAATTTCACTGTGGCTACAATGAAAGTCCGATTTTCATTGGTTAATTACCCTCAATAATCCAATTAAACCAATATCATTTTCATAGCCAATATGTTATTAACTAAACACAATACAGAGCAGACGAAATAAAATAAAATAACATCCAGTAGTTACATCAGTTTCCATTTTCCCCTTTCTTCAGATGCCTTTCCAATGAACTGTAAAAATACTGAATTAGTTTTTGTGTCTAACAAACATTTTACACAGAAGTCTTGTAACTCCAGCTCAGTTATAGGGGTTATTAACATCAGCAGAAACAAGCCCCAACTGACAGAACAAACACAATTCAGTCAGGATTTTAAAAAAATTTCAAAATATACATTATTCATATAAAAATTTGCATGATACATTGGAAAGCAGTTCAGTACATTTGGATGCAGTCAGCAATTCCATACAATTGCTGACCGCAGTTGTATTTGGATGCTGACGGCAGTTCCGTTCAATACATTTGCTTGCTTTACATTTCAAGGTACAATTCAGTACAATCCAGGATACATTGCAATACAGTTATCAAATTACGTTATATGTGGCACTATACGGTACACGGAAGGGGTGAGGATACAGTTACGCTTCTTTACAACGTACATTACTAAACAGTTGCTGAACTTGCATTATACATGGCACTACATAGGTGTGTTCAGATCATGGTGCTCTATGTATACAAAGGTTTACAAGTACAGCCCGAGGGGAGTTTTATACTGATTCCAGCCCCTGGGTTTACTGTGGCGGAAGGGCTTTAAACTGTGGCCCTTCCCCACTGTGCCTTTGCGGCGACTGCACCAATTTTTAGTGCGTCCCTCAGCACGTAATCCTGGATCTTGGATTGCGCCAGTCTGCAACACGCAGACGTGGTCATCTCCTTGCTCTGGAAGACCAGCAAATTTCAGCAAGACCAAAGTGCGTCTTTGACCGAGTTGATGGCCCTCCAGCAGCAGATGATGTCTGTCTCGGTGTGTGTCCCTGGGAACAGTCCGTAGAGCACAGAGTCCTGCGTTACGGAGCTGCTTGGGATGAACCTCGGCAGCAACCACTGCATCTCCTTCCAGACCTGCCTTGCAAAGGCGCAATTCTGAAGGAGATGGGTGACAGTCTCGTCCGCACCGCAGCCGGCCCGGGGGCAGAGTGCCGTGCTGCTGAGACGTCGGCTGTGCATGAAGGATCTGATGGGTAAGGCCCTCCTCACCGCCAACCAAGCTACGTCTTGGTGCTTGTGTGAAAGTTCTGGCGATGAGACTGTTATGTAATGATGTGTGTATCGTCCCAGTACCTTAAATGTATTGTAAGTACTATGCCACACCACAGAGGGCGCTGCGGTGGGAAACCCTGGTAGTACCTGTAACAAGGACTATATAAGGGTGACCACCACACCTGGGAGGCACTCTGGAGCTGAACAATAAAGGACGACGGTCACAGTAGTTCGACTTACACCAGACCGTGTGGAGTCAGTGATTTGTGTGCTACATACACCACATTGGCAACGAGGAAGCGGATGAACTCCACGCAACCATGGCTGCTCTGGGCTCGCTAAAGGATTTTACCGTGGACAATGATCGGGAGGCCTTTACGGAAAGGCTCGAGTACTACTTCACAGCAAACGACCTGACGGAGGACACAGACGCAATGAGAGAGAAGCGTAAGGCGATATTGCTCTCCAGTTGTGGAGATGAGGTTTACTGTCTCGTCAGGGATTTGCTGGCACCCGGGAGCGCCAGGGACAAGTCATACGAGGAGCTGACTGAACTCATTCGTGACCAGTTGAAACCGAAGGAGAGCATCCTCACGGTCAGATACAAATTTTACCATCACTGCAGACCCGAGGGCCAGGATATCACCAAATATGCTGCGGACCTCAGGAGACTCGCGGCGCCGTGTGATTTTGGCGCACACCTTGACGAGACTTTGCGGGATGCTTTCATTATGGGGATTGGCCACGAGGGCCTCCTTCACAAGCTGCTGGCCATGGAACCCACAGTCACTCTGACAAAGGCCATCACCATCAGCCGGGCATATATAACCTCGACTTGCAGCACCAAGCAAATGATCCACACAGTCTCGAACCCGGCAGGCACTGTCCACAGGATAGCGCCCACCACGGACAAAACTGCAGAACGTGGCTCTGCCCGGGGCAGAGAGCATGGACCTCGGGGTCCTGCAACTCAGAGTCTGCTGAGGGGGGCCAATCAAGCAGGATGAAGTACAATTAATGATAACGGCTAACAAGGAAATCAAGGTTCCGCTACCAGTCAATAACCAGTTAATGTACCAGATAATATGTACCATACTAATGCTCTGTCTATGCCCACCTGCCTTCCGTTGGACAAGTGTGATGTTATGTAATGACGTGTGTATCGTTGTCCTGCACCCAGGTGGGGGGGGGGGAAGGTGATGTTATGTAATGATATGTGTATCGTCCCAGTACCTTAAATGTAATGTAAGTACTATGCCACACCACAGAGGGCGCTGCGGTGGGAAACCCTGGTAGTACCTGTAACAAGGGCTATATAAGGCTGACCACCACACCTGGGAGGCACTCTGGAGCTGATAAATAAAGGACGAAGGTCACAGCAGTTAGACTTACACCAGACCGTGTGGAGTCAGTGATTTGTGTGCTACATACACCACAGAGACGTTCTGCCAAACGAGTTCGACAGTCCGCTCAGGGAACCACCCGACAGGGTCCACCATCTCCTTCTTTCGTAGGGCCGACCACTGTTTTATGGCCTTGTGGTCAAAGGGTTTTTTCTGAAAAATGTTTCCACGAAGGACAGGTGGACAGGCATGGTCCAACTGGTGGGGGCGTTTCGCGGCAGCGTGGACAGGCCCATCCTTCACAACACCAGGGACAGGTAGAACCTCAGCACATAGTGACACTTGGTGTTTGCGTACTGGGGGTCTGTGCACAGCTTGATGCAGTCGCACACAAAGGTGGCCATCAGGATGAGGGCCACGTTCGGAACATCCTTTCCTCCACTGTCCAGAGATTTGTACATTGTGTCTCTGCGGACACGTTCCATTTTGGACCTCCAGACAAAGTGGAAGACGGCCCGGGTGACTGCCGCGGCACAGGAGCGAGGGATGGGCCAGACCTGTGCCACGTGTAGCAAACCCGAGAGCACCTCACTCCTGATGACCAGGTTCTTTCCTGCAATGGAGCGGGAGCGCTGCTCCCACAATTCCAGTTTCTGTTTGACTTTGGCAATACACACTTCCCAGTTTTTTGCTGCACATCAAGTCTGCTCCGAACCATATTCCTAACACCTTCAGATAATCTGGCTTAACGGTGAAGGGAATAAAGGATCGGTCGGCCCAGTTGCCAAAGAGCATGGCCTCGCTTTTGCTGCGATTGACCTTCGCTCCCGAGGCCAGTTCAAACTGGTCGCAGATTGTGAGCAATCTGCAGACTGACTGCGGATCCGAGCAAAAGATGGCCACGTCATCCACGTACAGGGAGGTCTTGACCTGAGCACCTCCGCTGCCTGGGATCATCACCCCTCTAATGCCTGCATCCTTCCTGATGGACCCGGCAAAGGGCTCGATACAACACACAAACAAGACAGAGGAGAAAGGACAGCCTTGCCTGACTCCAGATCTGATTGGAAAGCTTTCAGTTTCCCACCCGTTGATTAGAACTGCGCTACTGATGTCTGTGTAGAGCAGTTGGATCCAATTGCGGATACCCTCCCCAAACCCCAACTTGGAGAGCACGTCCATCAGGTACGTGTGATTAACAGCAGCAATCCCTGCAGTCACATGTGAACTCACTGGTGTGTCAGCAGGGTGGATGACCGAGTGAATCCCTCCCCACACTCAGAATGGCTGAACGGCCTCTCCCCGGCGTGAACTCGCTGGTGTCTCAGCAGACCGGATGACCGAGTGAATCCCTCGCTACACTCAGAATAGGGAGGTAGATAGGGCTTTAAACTAAATAGGGGGCGGGGGGGAAGGGGTTGCAGTAGAGAGCAATCTAGAATACTAAAGAGAAAAGAAAAGGAAACAACGCAGGAAAGTGATTGTGGAAAGGATAACCAGATTATGTCAGGAAGGGACAGAGTGTACAAACAAAAGAGTGCACTAGCAAATAGGGTTCAGGTAAAAATAAATAACGAAAAGACAAATAGGGCTATAGTACAAAATGATGTTAAGATGTCTAATAATGTTAAAAAGACAAATTTAAAAGCATTGTATCTGAATGCATAAAGCATCTGTAATAAGGTAGATGAATTAACAGCACAAATAGATGTAAACAGATACGATATGGTTGCAATTACAAAGACATAGTTGCAGAGTGACCAGGGTTGGGAATTGAATATCCGAGGATATTCGATCTTTAGGAAGGACAGGCAAAAAGGAAGAGGGGGTGGTGTGGCGTTGTTAGTAAAGGATGAAATCAGAGCAATAGTGGGAAAGGATATTGGCTCAGAAAATCAAGATGTAGAATCAGTCTGGGTGGAGCTAAGGAGCACCAAGGGGCAGAAAACATTGGTGGGAGTTGTCTATCGGCCTCCAAACAGTAGTGGTAGTGTAGGGGACGGCATCAAACAGGAAATTAGAGATACATGTAGTAAGGGTACTACAGTAGGTGACTTTAATCTACATATAGACTGGCCAAACCAAATTAGCAATAATACTGTGGCAGATGAATTCCTGGAGTGTGTACGAGATGGTATTTTAGACCAGTATGTTGAGGACCCTACTAGGGAACAGGCTATCCTAGATTGGGTATTGTGTAATGAGAAGAGATTAATTAACAGTCTTGTTGTGCTGGTACCTTTAGGGAAGAGTGACCATAACGTGATTGAATTTCTTATTAAGGTGGAAAGTGAAGTAGTCCAATCCAAAGTTAAGGTCCTAAATCTAAACAAAGGAAACTACGAAGGTATGAGGAATGAATTGGCTATGATAGATTGGGAAGATTCATTAAAAGGCATGATGATGGATCGGCAATGTCTAATATTTAAGGAAAGAATGCATGAATTGCAACAGTTATACATTCCTTTCTGGCGTTAAAAACACAAAAGGAAAAGTGGCCCAACCATGGCTAAGAAAATAAATTAAGGATAGTATTAGATCCAAAGAGGAGTTATTCAAAGTTGCCAGAAAAAGTAGCAAGTCTGAGGATTGGGAACAGTTTAGAATTCAGCATAAAAGGACCAAGAGATTGATTAAGAGGGGAAAAATAGAGTATGAGAGTAAACTTGCAAGGAACATAAAAAACAACTGCAAAAATTTCTACATGTACATAAAAAGAAAAAAATTAGTGAAGACAAATGAGGGTCCTTTACAGACAGAAACAGGAGAAATGGGGAACAAGGAAAAGGCAGAACAATTAAATAAATACTTCAGTTCGTCCCAGAAATGCTGGGGAACCAAGGGTCTAGTGAGCAAGAGGAACTAAAGGAAATGATAATTAGTAAGAAAGTAGTGCTGGAGAAACTAATGGGACTGAAGGCAGCTAAATCCCCAGGGCCTGATGATCTGCATCCCAGAGTACTAAAAGAGGTAGCCATGGAAATAGTAGATGTATTGGTTATCATCTTCCAAAATTCTAGAGATTATGGAACAGTTCCTGCAGATTGGAGGGTGGCAAATGTAACCCCACTATTTAAAAAAGGAGGGAGAGAGAAAACAGGGAACTACAGACCGGTTAGCCTAACATCAGTAGTAGGGAAAATGCCAGAGTCTATTATAAAGGATGTGATAACTGCACACTTAGATAATATCAACGGGATTAAACAAAGTCAACATGGATTTATGAAAGGAAAATCATGTTTGACAAACCTACTGGAGTTTTTTGAGAATGTAACTGATAGAATAGATAAGGGAGAACCAGTGGATGTAGTGTATTTGGATTTTCAGAAGGCCTTTGATAAAGTCCCACATAAGAGGTTAGTGTGCAAAATTAAAGCACATAGGATTGGGGGTAATGTATTGGCATGGATTGAAAATTGGTTAACTGACAGGAAACAGAGAGTAGGAATAAACGGGTCTTTTTCGGGATGGTGGGTAGTGACTAGTGGGGTACCACAGGGATCAGTGCTTGGACCCCAGCTATTCATAATATATATATATAAATGATTTGGATGAGGGAACCAAATGTAATATTTGAAAGTTTGCTGACAACACAAAACTAGGTGGGATTGAGAGTTGTGAGGAGGATGCCAAGATGCTGCAAGGCGATTTAGATAGGTTGAAAGAGTGGGCAAACACATGGCAGATACAGTATAACGTGGATAAATGTGCAGTTATCTACTTTGGTAGGAGAAACACAAGGACAAAGTATTATTTAAATTGTGATGGCTTGGGAAGTGTCGATGTACAAAGGGACCTGGGTGTCCTTCTCCACCAGTCATTGAAAGTAAATATGCAGGTGCAGCAAGCAGTTAGGAAGCCAAATGGTATGTTGGCCTTCATTGCAAGAGGATTTGAGTACAGGAGCAAGGATGTCTTACTACAGTTATACAGGGCCTTGGTGAGACCGCACCTGGAGTATTGTGTGCAGTTTTTGTCTCCTTACCTAAGAAAGGATATACTTGCCATAGAGGGAGTGCAGCGAAGGTTCACCAGACCGATTCCTGGGATGGCAGGACTATCGTATGAGGAGAGATTGGGTCGACTAGGCTTGTATTCACGAGAGCTTAGAAGATTGAGAGGGGATCTCGTTGAAACATATAAAATTCTGACTGGGTTGGATAGACTGGATGCGGGGAGGATGTTTCCCCTGGCTGGGAAGTCTAGAACAAGGAGGTCTCAGGATACGGGGTAGGAAATTTAGGACCGAGACGAGGAGAAATGTTTTCACTTAGAGGGTGGTGAACCTGTGGAATTCTCTACCACAGAAGGCTGTGGAGACCAAGTCACTGAATATATTTAAGAGGGAGATGGATAGATTTCTAGAAACAAAATGCATCAAAGTGTATGAGGAAAAGCGGGAATATGGTGTTGGGATAAAGGATCAGCCATGATCATATTGAATGGTGGTGCAGACTCGAAGGGCCGAATGGCCTCCGACTGCTCCTATTTTCTATGTTTCTATAGATGAACGGCCTCGCCCTGGTGTGACTGCGACAATGCATTTCCAGCTTACATGGTTGGGTTCAGTTCAGCACACTCTGTGCGCAGAGTGAGAATAAAATTAATGAGCTGCTGATTTTCTCTGCTTGTCACTGGACCTTTTGTGCTGGCCCAATAGGGTGACCCCCGGGCTGGCCCAATAGGGTGACCCCGGGCTGGCCCAATAGGGTGACCCTGGACTGGCCCAATAGGGTGACCCCGGACTGGCCCAATAGGGTGACCCCGGGCTGGCCCAATAGGGTGACCCCGGGCTGGCCCAATAGGGTGAGCCTGTGCTGGCCCAATAGGGTGAGCCCGGACTGGCCCAATAGGGTGAGCCCGGACTGGCCCAATAGGGTGAGCCTGGGCCCATGGTCACCAGACAAAAATCAGCGCAACAAGGCTCACTTTCAGGGGTCACTGACCTGGGCACAAACAGCTGTCCAATCAAACTGACAGACACCCTGAAGCTCCGCCCACCCTTTGTTCCTGCCCGAAGGCCACGCATGCACCGCGAGACCCACCCTGACCCAGATGGCGGCCGGTGACTCTGCACCCCCACCGCCCTAACCAAGCTGGCAGCCGCTGAGCCTGCTCCTCCTGCCCAAGAACAGCGGCCGGTGAGCCCACTCCTGTACCACCCTGACAGCCGCTGAGCCCGTTCCCCCGGGCGCTCACCGACCGGGCCTGGAAGCGAGGGGCAAACACGGGGCCTGCGGACTGTGATTCGGGGCCTGGGGCCGAGCCCGGATGTTGCGGAGTATCTTCTCGCGGGCCGGGGCCGCACTCGGTGAGTGTGAAGCCTGTGTACCCCCCCCCCCGAGGTTTAGTAACCCGCTCCCGCCGCCCATCTCTCACCCGCAGCCCGCCCCACCGCGCATGCTCAGCTCACACTGCCCGGGTGATTGACGGCAGCTCCCGACCAATAGGAAGAGCAAGGGCGGGGCTTGCGGTCCCCAGTGGGCGGGGCTGAGCCTGGGTGTGCGGGGTTTGCGGGTCCAGTGGGCGGGAAAGCCTGGGTGGGCGGGGTTGAGTCTGGGTGGGCGGGGCTTGCGCCCCCCCAATGGGCGGGGCTGAGCCCGGGTGTTGCCGCCACTGAACAGACTGACCGATCTGAGCGGCGCCACAAGATCAACCCCTGGGACCGCAGCAGCTTCTTACCCCCGGGGCGCAGGCCCTCAACGAGCTGCTAACCGCTGGCCCTTCCCGTGCCTGCCCCCAACCAAGCCTTGAACCACCTGTCACCAAGGGCGCTACCAAGCACGAAGCCTGCGGCCAACACCTCGCCGTAGGCAGTTAGGCCCATACAGCAGTCCCTGGTCTCCAGTCATCCTGGACCCCCTTGCCACTGGACCAAGACCTCGCTCAGCTAAGCCCGTGTGGTAGTAAGTGTGCAACGATCACCCCACATTAAAAAAATTCACGCACAGGCATCTTCCACTTGGTTAACATGAAGTTCGGGACCTGGAACGTCAGGACTCTCATGGACAACTCCAACAGCAACAACCAGAACGCAGCACCGCCATAGTTGCCCGGGAACTTAGTTGCTTTGACATCGGCATCGCAGCCCTAAGCGAGACCAGGCGGGCAGGGGAAGGCCAGCTCAAGGAACAAGGTGGAGGCTACACCTTCTTCTGGAAAGGGAAACCAGAGGCAAAACACCACCTCCACGGGCTCAGCTTCGCCATCAAAGACGAGCTGGTCGAACGCCTCAAAGACTCCCTCTGCGAGACAAACGAACGCGTCATGACTCACCCTGTCCCGGAACCAGTGCGCCACAGTCATCAGTGCTGGCTCCCCAACACTCGATGCAACAGATGAGGCCAAAGAGGGTTTTTACTCTAACCTCGAAAAATCCCTGACCCGCGTCCCTGCGGGCGACAAACTGATCCTCCCTCGGTGACTTCAATGCCAGGGTCGGCAAGGACACAGCCCTCTGGGGAGGCGTGATTGGCAGAGAGGGGGCTAGGGAAAGTCAACTCCAGTGGTACCCTACTCCTGACAAAATGCCATGCTTCACCTCACAGTTGATAAGCTCCCCGCTGGAGTGGAACTAAACTACAGAACCAGTGGGAACCTGTTCAACCTTCGCCATCAGTGAGCACAGAGCTGGGGCTGGAATCTGGGAGAGGGGCCACAGTGAGCACAGAGCTGGGGCTGGAATCTGGGAGAGGGGCCACAGTGAGCACAGAGCTGGGGCTGGAATCTGGGAGAGGGGCCACAGAGAGCACAGAGCTGGGACTGGAATCTGGGAGAGGGGCCACAGTGAGCACAGAGCTGGGGCTGGAATCTGGGAGAGAGGACACAGTGAGCACAGAGCTGGGGCTGGAATCTGGGAGAGGGGCCACCATGAGCAGCCTTTCAAAGTGCCAGAGGGACAGCAGCTTCACTGCACAAGCTTATTTAAATACAAATTTCCTGCAGTGTCAGACACAGCCTCGGTCACTCTGCAAAAACTCTGAAATGTTTAATAATAAAATAAGGGAGTCAAAAGGTGAGAGTGAGTCGCCTTCTTGAATCGCTGCAGTCCGTGTCGTGAAGGTGCTCCCACAGTGCTGATAGGGAGGGAGTTCCAAGATTTTGACCCAGCGACTATGAAGGAACGGCTGATATATTTCCAAGTCAGGATGCTTGTTTCAAGAGCGGCAGTTGGTGAGAGGCGGGAGCAGTGTCGGAGCGGCCTATAAAAGGCGTACTTGTGCAGCTACAGCGGGAGAGAAAGCAAAAAAGTAGTAGAAAGGAATCAAAAGGTGATGTCACAGCCAATGGGGTAAGTGATTGGCTGGTGATTGGTGAGTAGCTTTTCTTTTTATTTTTATATCAGTAAGTAAACTGTAACATTGTTATTACCAATTTAAGGGTATCTAAGGGTTAAGGCATGGCGGGAGAGCTCGGTCACGTGATATGCTCCTCCTGTACCATGTGGGAACTCAGGGACACTTCCAGTGTCCCTGACAACTACGTGTGTGAGAAGTGTATCCACCTCCATCTCCTGACGGACCGCGTTGCGGAATTGGAGCTGAGGGTGGATTCACTCTGGAGCATCCACGATGCTGAGAATGACATAAGTGGCACGTGTAGTGAGTTGGTCTTACCGCATGAGAATGATCCACAGCCAGCTAGGGAATGGAAGACCAGCAGGAAGAGTAGTACAAAGAAGGTAGTGCAGGGGTCCCATCTGGTCATCCCCCTGCAAAACAGATACACTGCTTTGAGTGCTGTTGAGGGAGATGAGTCATCAGGGGAGAGCAGCAGCAGCCAAGTTCATGGCACCGTGGCTGGCTCTGTTGTACAGGAGGGCATAAAAAAAAAAAGAGTGGGAGAGCAATAGTGATAGGGGATTCAATCATAAGAGGAATAGATAGGTGTTTCTGCGGCCGCAATCGAGACTCCAGGATGGTATGTTGCCTCCCTGGTGCAAGGGTCAAGGATGTCTCCGAGCGAGTGCAGGACATTCGAAAAAGGGAGGGAGAACAGCCAGTTGTCGTGGTGCACATTGGTACCAACGACATAGGTAAAAAAAAAAGGGATGAGGTCCTACGAGACGAATTTAAGGAGCTAGGAGCTAAATTAAAAAGTCGGACCTCAAAAGTAGTAATCTCGGGATTGCTACCAGTGCCACGTGCTAGTCAGAGTAGGAATCGCAAGATAGCGCAGATGAATACGTGGCTTGAGCAGTGGTGCAGCAGGGAGGGATTCAAATTCATGGGGCATTGGAACAGGTTCTGGGGGAGGTGGGATCAGTACAAACCGGACGGTCTGCACTTGGGCAGGACCGGAACCAATGTCCTAGGGGGAGTGTTTGCTAGTGCTGTCGGTGAGGAGTTAAACTAATATGGCAGGGGGATGGGAACCAATACAGGGAGACAGAGGGAAACAAAAAGGAGACAAAAACAAAAGACAGAAAAGAGATGAGTAAAAGTGGAGGGCAGAGAAACCAAAGGCAAGAAACAAAAAGGGCCACTGAATATAAAAGGGCTGTAGGAGGGGTCAAAACTAAAAATCATGGTTTAAAAACTAGGATGAAAACACTCGACCTAAATGCATGCAGCATTCGAAATAAAGTAAATGAGTTGACGGCACAAATCATTACAAATGGGTATGATTTGGTGACCATGACAGAAACATGGTTGCAAGGTGGCCAAGACTGGGAATTAAACATACAGGGGTATCTGACGATTCAGAAAGATAGGCAAGAAGGGAAAGGAGGTGGGGTAGCTCTGTTAATAAAAGATGATATCAGGGCGGTTGTGAGAGATGATATTGGCTCCAATGAACAAAATGTTGAATCATTGTGGGTGGAGATTAGGGATAGTAAGGGGAAAAAGTCACTGGTCGGCGTAGTTTATAGGCCCCCAAATAATAACTTCACGGTGGGGCGGACAATAATCAAGGGAATAATGGAGGCATGTGAAAAAGGAACGGCAGTAGTCATGGGGGATTTTAACCTACATATCGATTGGTCAAATCAAATCGCACGGGGTCGCCTGGAGGAGGAATTCATAGAATGCATACGGGATTGTTTCTTAGAACAGTATGTTACAGAACCTACAAGGGAGAAAGCCATCTTAGATCTGGTCCTGTGTAATGAGACAGGAAAAATAAACGATCTCCTCGTAAAAGATCCTCTCGGAATGAGTGATCACAATATGGTTGAATTTGTAATACAGATTGAGGATGAGGAAGTTGTGTCAGAAACGAGCGTACTATGCTTAAACAAAGGGGACTACAGTGGGATGAGGGCAGAGTTGGCTAAAGTAGACTGGAAACAAGGACTAAACGGTGGCACAATTGAGGAACAGTGGAGGACTTTTAAGGAGCTCTTTCATAGTGCGCAACAAAAATATATTCCAGTGAAAAAGAAGGGCAGCAAGAGAAGGGATAACCAGCCGTGGATGACCAAGGAAATAAAGGAAAGTATCAAATCAAAGACCAATGCGTATAAGGTGGCCAAGGTTAGTGGGAAACTAGAGGATTGGGAAAATTTTAAGCAACAGCAAAGAATGACTAAAAAAGCAATAAAGAAAGGGAAGATAGATTACGAAGGTAAACTTGCGCAAAACATAAAAACAGATAGTAAAAGCTTTTACAGATATATAAAATGGAAAAGAGTGACTAAAGTAAATGTTGGTCCCTTAGAAGATGAAAAGGGGGATTTAATAATGGGAAATGTGGAAATGGCTGAGACCTTAAACAATTATTTTGCTTCCGTCTTCACAGTGGAAGACACAAAAACCATGGCAGAAATTGCAGACACAGGAATGTGGGAAGGGAGAACCTTGAGACAATCACTATCACTCGGAGGGTCGTGCTGGACAGGCTAATGGAACTCAAGGTAGACAAGTCCCCTGGTCCTGATGAAATGCATACCAGGGTATTAAAAGAGATGGCGGAAGTTATAGCAGATGCATTCGTTATAATCTACCAAAATTCTCTGGACTCTGGGGAGGTACCAGCGGATTGGAAAGCAGCTAATGTAATGCCTCTGTTTAAAAAAGGGGGCAGGCAAAAGGCAGGTAACTATAGGCCGGTTAGTTTAACATCTGTAGTGGGGAAAAAGCTTGAAACTATCATTAAGGAAGAAATAGCGGGACATCTAGATAGGAATAGTGCAATCAAGCAGACGCAGCATGGATTCATGAAGGGGAAATCATGTTTAACTAATTTACTGGAATTCTTTGAGGATATAACGAGCATGGTGGATAGAGGTGTACCGATGGATGTGGTGTATTTAGATTTCCAAAAGGCATTCGATAAGGTGCCACACAAAAGGTTACTGCAGAAGATAAAGGTACGCGGAGTCAAAGGAAATGTATTAGCATGGATAGAGAATTGGCTGGCGAACAGAAAGCAGAGAGTCGGGATAAATGGGTCCTTTTCCGGTTGGAAATCAGTGGTTAGTGGTGTGCCACAGGGATCAGTGCTGGGACCACAACTGTTTACAATATACATAGATGACCGAGAAGTGGGGACAGAGTGTACTGCAACAAAATTTGCAGATGACACTAAGATTAGTGGGAAAGCGGGTTGTGTAGAGGACTCAGAGAGGCTGCAAGGAGATTTAGATAGGTTAAGCGAATGGGCTAAGGTTTGGCAGATGGAATACAATGTCGGAAAGTGTGGGGAAAAAAAAACAGTAAAAGGGAATATTATTTGAATGGGGAGAAATTACAACATGCTGTGGTGCAGAGGGACCTGGGGGTCCTTGTACATGAATCCCAAAAGGTTAGTTTGCAGGTACAGCAGGTAATTAGGAAGGCAAATGGAATGTTGGCCTTCATTGCGAGAGGGATGGAGTACAAAAGCAGGGAGGTCTTGCTGCAACTGTATAAGGTATTGGTGAGGCCACACCTGGAGTACTGCGTGCAGTTTTGGTCACCTTACTTAAAGAAGGATATACTAGCTTTGGAAGGGGTACAGAGACGATTCACTAGGCTGATTCCGGAGATGAAGGGATTACCTTATGATGATAGATTGAGTAGACTGGGTCTTTACTCGTTGGAGTTCAGAAGGATGAGGGGTGATCTTATAGAAACATTTAAAATAATGAAAAGGATAGACAACATAGAGGCAGAGAGGTTGTTTCCACTGGTCAGGGAGACTAGAACTAGGTGGCACAGCCTCAAAATATGGAGGAGCCAATTTAAAACCGAGTTGAGAAAGAATTTCTTCTCCCAGAGGGTTGTGAATCTGTGGAATTCTCTGCCCAAGGAAGCAGTTGAGGCTAGCTCATTGAATGTTTTCAAGTCAAAGATAGATATATTTTTTAACCAATAAGGGAATTAAGGGTTACGGGGAGAGGGCGGGTAAGTGGAGCTGAGTCCACGGCCAGATCAGCCATGATCTTATTGAATGGCGGAGCAGGCTCGAGGGGCTAGATGGCCTACTCCTGTTCCTAATTCTTATGTTCTTAAAACCATCAGGTGATGAAGTTTAAAAAGACATTCCTGACCAGAGATTGCTGGGTGTTGACACTCGGTACTCACTAGGATAGAATGTTCCATTCCCCGGTCACGGACACCCAGCACCTCGATGACAGCAGGAATTCACAGAACAATGGCAATATAACTTAGAGCAGATAAAGTTAAGTGGAGATGTGATAGAGGTATTCAGAATTATGAGGGGTTTTGATCATTTTTATTTGTATAGCACCTTTAACGTAGTAAAACATTCCAAGATGCTTCACAGCAGTGTTACAAGTCAAAACAGCTAAGTTTGACACATAGAAAATAGGTGCAGGAGTAGGCCATTCGGCCCTTCGAGCCTGCACCGCCATTCAAGGAGTTCATGGCTGAACATGGAACTTCAGTACCCCCTTCCTGCTTTCTCGCCATACCCCTTGATCCCCCCTAGTAGTAAGGACTACATCTAACTCCCTTTTGAATATATTTAGTGAATTGGCCTCAACAACTTTCTGTGGTAGAGAATTCCACAGGTTCACCACTCTCTGGGTGAAGAAGTTTCTCCTCATCTCGGTCCTAAATGGCTTACCCCTTATCCTTAAGGCTGTGACACCGAGCCACAAAAGAAGAAATTAAGGCAGGTGGCCAAAAGCTTGGTCAAAGAGGTAGGTTTTAAGGAGCATTTTAAAAGGAGGAAAGAGAGGTAGAGAGGCGGAGAGGGTTAGGGAGGGAATTCCAGAGTTCGGGGCCCAGGCAGCTGAAGCCATGGTGACCGATGGTTGAGCAGTTATAATGAGGGATGTTCAAGAGGGCAGAATTTGAGGAGCGCAGACATCTTATGGGATTGTGAGGCTGAAAAAGATTACAGAGATAGGGAGGGGCCAGGCCATCGAGTGATTTGTAAACAAGAATGAGAATTTTGAAATCGAGGCATTTAACCGGGAGCCGATGTAGGTCAGAAAGCGCAGGGGTGATGGGTGATCAATTAGGACATGGGCAACCGAGTTTTGGATGACCTCAAGTTTACGCAGTGTAGAATGAGAGAGACCAGCCAGGAGTGCGTTGGAGTAGTCAAGTCCAGCGGTAACAAAGGCCTGAATGAGGGTTCCAGCAGCAGATATTGAGCAAACAAGGAGAAATTGTTGTCACTGACAGGAGGGTCAGTAACAGGAGGACACAGATTTGGGATAATTGGTAAAATAATCCAGAGGGGGAATGAGGAGACAGTTTTATACTCTGCAAAAGTTTTGTGATCTGGAATGCACTGCCTGAATGGGTGGTGGAAGCAGATTCAATAGTCACTTTCACAAGGCAATTGGATATATTGTTGAAAGCAGAAATGTTTTGGACTAGGGGGCACAGCCTCAAAATACGGGGGAGCCAATTTAAAACCGAGTTGAGAAGGAATTTCTTCTCCCAGAGGGTTGTGAATCTGTGGAATTCTCTGCCCAAGGAAGCAGTTGAGGCTAGCTCATTGAATGTATTCAAGTGACAGATAGATAGATTTTTAACCAATAAGGGAATTAAGGGTTACGGGGAGCGGGCGGGTAAGTGGAGCTGAGTCCACGGCCAGATCAGCCATGATCTTGTTAAATGGCGGAGCAGGCTCGAGGGGCTAGATGGCCTACTCCTGTTCCTAATTCTTATGTTGTGTGTGGAAAGAGCAGGGGAGTGGGACTAATTGCGTGGCCAGCAGCAGAATGTGCCGAAAGCCATTCTACTGTGCTCTATGATTCCGTAACATCAGCTTCTCTCTGTACGCTAATCCAGCCCAGTTATTGGGGGCTCTTAAAACTAACAAGCCCCAGTTGCCTGTATTAACATGGTCCATTCCTGGATGTGATTAAAGGCATCGGAATCAGTCGGATTGAACCACCGCAGTCAAAACATGCACGCTCTGGTGTGTCAGCGGGTGGGATACACCAGGGAGTCCCTTCCCATACACTGAGATTGACTCTCATGATCAGGAGTCCCAGGGTATCAGGTACCAGATAATCAAGCTCACAAGAACACAAGTTGTCTTTCAAGGCTTTATTAAAAGCGCTCCGTGACACAGATCGGGTGATAATTCCCTCAGTCTGGAGAATAGAAGTACAGTGGATTCACGCGTGATCTTCTCGAGTCTGTTCCATCTGACAACGGCTTAAGTGGCCTGTTCGTATACACAAGCTTGGTTACCGCTCAGGAAATGAGATCGTTTGGACCCATCTGTTGACCGCCTCCTGAACACCTGCTAATTGGGGGAATTTAGTCCATCTGTGACCAGACTAAAACCACAAGCCCGTCTGGTTATCACACCAATAACCGTGAGGTTATTGTTAGATTCACACCCAGACGTTGGGCCTTTACTTGCCTGGCACTTCATTCCATAACACGGGTCCAGGGGCTCAGTAATGGTTCATTCATCAGACAGAGACAAAGTACAACACACTGGTCAGCTTAACAGAATCTCATCATATTTATGGGGCCATAAATATAAGATGGTCACTAATAAATCCAGTAGGGAATTCTGGAGAAATGTCTCTACGCAGAGTGGTGAGAACGTGAAACTTGTCACCGCAAGGAGTAGTTGAGGTGAAAAGCATTGATCCACTTAAGGGGAAACCATGTGGGGGAAAAAGGAATGGGAAGAAATGCTGACAGGGTTAACTGAAGTAGAGTGAAAGGAGGCGCGTGTGGAACATAAACACCGGCGTGGACCAGTTGGGTCGAATGGCCTGTGTCTGTGCTGTACATTCTATGTAACACCATGAACAGTCAAACAAAGGGAGTCATCAGTACAACAGTCTTAAAGATTAAACAGCAGTACAAGAAATCATCATTCATCCGTTCTATGTTCATGTTGCCCCAGTTTTCTGCAGGGCCTTCTGCTACAGAACAGTGTGAACCCGCTGGTGTGATAGCAGGTCGGAGGACCGACCGAATCCCTTCCCACACTCGGAGCAGGTGAACGGTCTCTCCCCAGTGTGCACTCGCTGGTGTCCCTTCAGACCCCCGGAGCTTCTGAAGCTCGTCCCACAGTCAGAACACTTGAAGGGTCTCTCGTCAGTGTGGATTCTCTGGTGTGTCAGCAGGTTGGATGACTGAGTGAATCCCTTCCCACACACAGAGCAGGTGAAGGGTCTCTCCCCGGTGTGCACTCGCTGGTGTCCCTTCAGATCACCGAAGCGTTTAAAGCTCAACCCACAAACAGAACATGTAAACGGCCTCTCGTCAGTGTGAACTCGCTGGTGTGTCAGCAGGTTGGAGGAGCAAGCAAATCCTTTCCCACACACGGAGCAGGTGAACTTTCTCTCCCCAGTGTGAACAAGCTGGTGTCCCTTCAGATCCCGGGAGCTTCTGAAGCTCATCCCACAGTCAGAACACTTGAAGGGTCTCTCATCAGTGTGAACTCGCTGGTGTGTCAGCAGGTTGGATGACTGAGTGAATCCCTTCCCACACACAGAGCAGGTGAACGGCCTCTTCCCAGTGTGAACTCGCTGGTGGGTCAGCAGGGTGGATGAATCACTGAATCCCTTCCCACACTCGGAGCAGGTGAACGGCCTCTCCCCAGTGTGAACCCGCTGGTGGGTCAGCAGGCGGGATGAACAAGTGAATCCCTTCCCGCACTCGGAGCAACTGAACGGCCTCTCCCCAGTGTGAACTCGCTGGTGTCTAATCAGCTCCTGGGAACTTTTAAAGCTCTTCCCACAGTCAGAACATTTAAACGGCCTCTCATCAGTGTGAACCCGCTGGTGTGTCAGCAGATTGGAGGAGCAAGCAAATCCTTTCCCACACACGGAGCAGGTGAACGGCCTCTCCCTAGTGTGCACTCGCTGGTGTCCCTTCAGATCCACAGAGCTTTTAAAGCTCTTCCCACAGTCAGAACATGTAAACGGTCTCTCGTCAGTGTGAGTTCTCTGGTGTGTGCGTAGGTTAGATGACTGACTGAAACCCTTCCCACATAAGGAGCAGGTGAATGGCTTCTCCCCAGTGTGAGCTCGCTGATGTGTCCGCAGGCTGGATGAATCACTGAATCCCTTCCCACACTCAGAGCAGATGAATGGCCTCTCCCCAGTGTGCGCTCGCTGGTGGGTCCGCAGGTTGGATTTCTGAGTGAATCCCTTCCCACACACGGAGCAGGTGAACGGACTGTCCCTGGTCTGACTGCGCCGATGAACTTCCGACACAGACGGGGAACTGAATCCCTTCCCGCCGGCCCCACCGTTACCCGGTGTCTCCCCGGTGTGACGGTGCACGTGTCTCGCCGGGTCGGGCGATCGGCTGAATCCGGGCCCACACACGGAGCACGTGTGCGGTTTGTCCGCGCTGCGATCGCTGCCCTCTCCTTCCATGTGCAAAGGCCGATGGTATTCCGGCCCTGATGAATCGAGCGACTCTTGTCAGACTCTTGACGTGATGTTTGGGTCTGAGCTTCCCGTCTGCAAATGCTCCACTTCTGACGCCCTGTAAAACGAGTTTAGAAAGGGGTAAGAGGGAGAATGTTGTCTCATGTTCCCCTTTTCCCAGCCCAGGGGCAGTGAAGCTGATTTTCAGGCCCAACTACTGCACAGGTTGGTTGAAAGGACCAACCGTAATGGCGTCTGCAATACCCGCAAAGCCCCCGCGCTCCAACCGCCGCACTAAGTTGTCGCTGACACCGCGCATGCGTCACATGGCCCCGCCCTCTCCTGCTCCACAGACACCCGGCTCCACCGGTCCGCACTGCGCATGCTCAGGACACACACCCTGGGTCCTGTCAATCATCCCTGCGCCTGCGCACTGGGCCCAAGCTACAGGCTCTCGCACAGGGCTTTCTTTGCGACCCCGAGCTTCCGGTCACCTGTCACTTTAATTCTCTGCCGCATTCCCACTCTGACCTCTCTGTCCTTGGCCTCTTGCACTGATCCAATGAAGCTTGATGTCAGCTGGAGGAACGGCACCTCATCTTTCAATGGAGGTACTCCCCAGCCTTCGGGACTCAACATCGAGCTCAACAAGTTCCAATAATGACCTCTGCCTCAATTTTTTCCTGACGGCACCTGTTGACGACTCTGCCATTCCCATTTCCAACATTTAATTCCTCCCGCCTTCCAACCCATCGCAGCATTTCCAGCATGACAAATAGAAAACGCTGGAAATGCTCAGCAGGCCAAGCACCCGCTGTGGAGAGCGAAACAGAGTTAATGGTTCAGCTCTGTGACCTTTCATCAGAACTGGAAAACGTTAAGAGATGTAACAGATTTCAACCAGGCACAGAGGCAGGGAAAGAGGGGAGGGGAGGAAAGAACAAAAGGTACGGTCTGTGATCGGGTGAAAGGCAGGAGCGGTTAAATGCTTTTTAATCTCTCTCCTAGCTCCCTAAAAGCTGCCTATAGGACCTCATCCCTCTTTCTGCCTATGTCATTGGTACCAATATTCATAGCTAGGGGATTTGAGTGTAGGAGCAGGGAGGTCTTACTGCAGTTGTACAGGGCCTCGGTGAGACCGCACCTGGAATATTGTGTTCAGTTTTGATCTCCTAATCTGAGGAAGGACGTTCTTGCTATTGAGGGAGTGCAGCGAAGGTTCACCAGACTGATTCCTGGGATGGCTCGACTGACATACGAGGAGAGACTGGATCAACTGGGCCTTTATACACTGGAGTTTAGAAGGATGACAGAGGATCTCATAGAAACGTATAAGATTCTGATGGGACTGGACAGGTTAGATGCAGGAAGAATGTTCCCGCTGTTGGGGAAGTCCAGAACCAGGGGATACAGTCTTAGGATAAGGGGTAGGCCACTTAGGACTGAGATGAGGAGAAACTTCTTCACTCAGAGAGTTGTTGATTCCAGTTCATTGGATATATTCAAGAGGGAGTTAGATATGGCCCTTACGGCTAAAGGGATCAAGGGGTATGGAGAGAAAGCAGGAAAGGGGTACTGAGGTGAATGATCAGCCATGATCTTATTGAATGGTGGTGCAGGCTCGAAGGGCCGAATGGCCTACTCCTGCACCTATTTTCTATGTTTAATATGGTCCACGACTTCTAGCCTATATGGTTCACCCTGCCCCCTCAGAATGTTCTGCAGCCACTCAGTGACCATGACACCAGGGAGACAACATACCATCCTGGAGTCAGATCTGTGGCTGCAGAAACACCTGCATGCTCCCCCAACTATCGAATCCCCTACCACTATTGCTCTCCCAGTCTTTACCCCCCCCTCCCCCCAAACACCGCCCCCTCGTACAGCTGAGCCATCCGTGGTAGCGCGGACTTGGTTCTGGCTGCACTCCCCTGAAGAACAGAATACTGGTCGGAGAGCGAGATGGACTCCTGCACTACCTGACTAGTTCTCCTTTTCTGTCTGGCAGTCACTCATTTCCACTCCAGGGACTACAACATATAAATCTATGTTGACACTCCAGAGCAATGCTGCACGGTCGGAGGTGCTTTTTTTCGGACGAGACATTAAACTTTCAGGTGGACGTAAAAAGATCCATGGCACTATTTCGAAGAAGAGCAGGGGAGTTATCCCCAGTGTTCTGGCCAATATTTATCTCTCAATCAACATAACAAAAACAGATTATCTGGCTATTATCACATTGATTGTGGGAGCTTGCTGTGCGCAAATTGGCTGCCACATTTCCCACATTACAACAGTGACTACACTTCAAAAGTACTTAATTGGATGTAAAGCGCTTTGAGATATCCGGTGATCGTGAAAGGCGTTATATAAGTCTTTATTTTTTTCTGACTACGCACCTTCAATACTGTGCTCCCGATATAACTTTTTTCCTCAACCGAGGATTCCCATCTACCGTGGTGAACATGGCCCTCAATCTTGTCCATTCCATATCCCGCCCCTTCCCCCTCCCTCCCAGAACCATGACAGGGTTACCCTCGTTCTCACCTTTCACCCCATCAGCCTCCACATTCTCGGCCATTTCCGTCACTCCCAGTGTGATCCCACCACCAAACACATCTTCCCCTCCCCTCCCCGCATTCCGAAGGGACCACTCCATCCACGACACCCTGGTCCACTCCTCAGCACCTTCCCGTGCAAGCGCAGGAGATGCAACACCTGCCCTTTCACCTCCTCCCTTTCCACCATCCAGGGCCCCAAACACTCCTTCCAGGTGAAACAACAATTTCGTTATACTGTATTCACTGCTCACGATGGAGAGACCAAATGCAGATTGAGCGATCGCTTTGCGAAACGACTCCCTTCAGTCCGTAAGGATGACTCCGAGCTTCCGGTCATGTGTCACTTTAATTCTCAGCCCGACTCTTACCTCGGTATCCTACACTGTTCCTCGCGCTTACGTGGAGTTTCACTGGAACACTTTGCAGCCTTCCGGACTCAACATCGAGTTCAACAATTTCACACCATAACCTCTGCCCCTATTGTTTCACATGGCAGCTGTTGGTGATTCGTCCATTCCCATTTGAATATTTAAGCACTCCTGCCTTCCACCGGATCACAGGCCGTCCCTTTTGTTCTTTCCTCCCCCCCCCCCCACCTTTCCCTACTTCTGCACCTGGTTAAAATCTGTTACAGCTCTAACTTTTCCAGTTCTGACCAAGGATTCCAGACCTGAAACATTAATTCTGTTTCTCTATCCACAGAGACTGCCTGACCTGCTGAGCATTTTCTGTGTTTAATGCTGAAATTACTGTCACAGGGTGGAGGATAGGGAGAGATTAAATGCTGCAAATTGGAATGGCAGAATCACCAACTGGGCCCTGTCGATCATCCTCCACTGCGCCTGCGCACTGGGCCCTGTCGATCATCCTCCACTGCGCCTGCGCACTGGGCCCTGTCGATCATCTGCGCCTGCGCACTGGGCCCTGTCGATCATCCACCACTGCGCCTGCGCACTAGGGCCTGTCTAACGTCCTCCACTGCGCCTGCGCACTGGGTCCTGTCAATTATCCTCCACTGCGCACTGAGCCCCGTCAATCACCCGCCACTGCGCTTGCGCACAGACCCCTGAGCTGCAGGTTGCCGCGCGGGGCTTTCTGAGTAAAGTCGGTGTTAGTTAAGAGCCACAACCAGTGAGGGGAAAGTGAGTTTTCCCCGAGATCCGATTAAGGTCGGGGGGGGAGAGAGAGAGAGAATAAAGGGAAATCCAAACCTGAGATTCCGTCCATCCGGGCTCCGCGCGGAGCTGGTTCAGTTTGGCGGAGCGCTCGAGGGACACGTGACCCAGGCCCACAGCCTGATTGACGGGAGCTTCCGACCAATGGGAGGAGAGCGGGGCGGGGCGGGGGCGTTTCTAACCAATGGGAAAAGGGCGGGGCGCGGCTGGGAGTTTCCGAACAATGGGGAGCGAGCGGGGCGGGGCTGGAGGAGTTTCCGACCAATGGGGAAAGAGCAGGGCGGGGCTGGAGGTGTTTACGAACAATGGGGAGCGAGCGGGGCGGGAGGAGTTTCCGACCAATGGGGAAAGAGCGGGGCGGGGCTGGAGGTATTTCCGAACAATGGGGAGCGAGCGGGGCGGGGCTGGAGGCCCTTCCGACCAATGGGGAGCGAGAGCGCGGGAACAGTGGGCGACGCGCCCTGGAACGTGATAGCGTCATGAAAGTTGCAGCGGTCATGACGTCTATGCATCTTGTTTCTCCTGTGTGAGGGAAGCTGGGGGTCAAGGTTGACTGACATTCTGTGCTGACCCTTGACCTCCCTCGCTGCTGCTCCCCAGTGCAGACCAGGAAAGGTTGCACATTCCAGCTGCACACTGCGGGGGCAGTCATCTGATTCCAGCCTGGGCTGCTGTTGGGGAGACTGCAGTTAACTTCAGTGCCCTTTGCTCCTGATCACTGTCCAGTCACGCCAGCAGCAAAGTCCAAGTCTGCAAAGCAAGCTTTTATTTGGACTGTGATTTCCCCCAAGGCTGCCAACGGTCACTGCAAACCCTCACACACTGGTCCTTCGGAGGGCCACTAGAAGGCAACCAATGATTGTGTGCAACCCCTCACAATAGAGGATCTGTTGATAGGGTGGGAGGAGGGTCGTGTGGAGTATAAACCCCGACATGGACCAGTTGAGCTGAATGGCCTGTTTCTGTGCTGTACATTCTATGTAATACCATGAAAAGTCAAATCAAGGAAATCAGCAACAACAAAAACAAAAGCTTGTATTTACCCAGAGAGTGGTGAACCTGTGGAATTCTCTACCACAGAAAGTTGTTGAGGCCAATTCACTAAATATATTCAAAAAGGAGTTAGATGTAGTCTTTACTACTAGGGGGATCAAGGGGTATGGCGAGAAAGCAGGAATGGGATACTGAAGTTGCATGTTCAGCCATGAACTCATTGAATGGCGGTGCAGGCTCGAAGGGCCGACTGGCCTACTCCTGCACCTATTTTCTATGTTTCTATGTTATATAGCGTTGTTAACATGTAAAACATCCCAAGGCATTTCACAGGAGTATTATCGAACAAAAACTACACACCAAGCCACATAAGGAGATATTAGGACAGGTGACCAAAAGCTTGGTCAAAGACGTAGGTTTTAAGGAGCGTGTTAAAAGGAGGAATGAGCGGTTGAGAAGTTTAGGGAGCGGGTTCCGGAGTTTGGGGCCCTGCTCAAGAATGCAGAATTAGAGGAGTGCAGATATCTCGGGGGTTGTGGAACTGGAGGACATTACAGAGATAGTGAGGGGTGAGGTTGAGAATTTTGAAATCGAGGCGTTGCTTAACCAGGAAGCGTGTAGGTCAGCGAGCACAACAGTTTGAAAGAGATTAAACAGCAGTACAACATTTATAAAACATTCATCCATTCTACAATCATGGTGCCCCAGCGATCTGCAGGCCCCTGCGCTATAGAACAGTGTGACCTCGCTGATGTCTCAGCAGGGTGGATGACAGAGCAAATCCTTTCCCACACATGGAATAGACAAAGGGCCTAACCTCAGCATGATAGGTTCCTGTGTCTGCTAAAGCTCTTCCCTCAGTCAGAACACTTGCAGGATCTCTCATCAGTGTTCGCAGGTTGAACGAATCACTGAAACCCTTCCCAAACACTGAACGTCTTTCTCTGGTGTGAAATCACTGGTGTCTCTTCAGCTGCCAGAAGCTTTTAAAGCGCTTCCCACAGTCGGAACATCATGACGGCCACTCGCCAGTATGATCAAGCTGATGCACCCACAGGTTGGGTGAATGCACGAATCTCTCTCAGGGCAGGTAAATGGACTCTCCCCAATTTGAACTCACTGGTGCTTCAGCAGGTGGGATGTATGAGCGAATCCCTTCTCACACACGGAACAAGCGAGCGGCCTCGTAACCTCATGGCCCGGCATATCCCTCACTCTATCACTACCATCAAGCCAGGGACCAACCCTGATTCAATGAGGAGTGTAGAAGAGCATGCCAGGAGCAGCACCAGGCAGACCTAAAAATGAGGTGCCAACCTGGTGAAGCTACAACACAGGACTACATGCATGTTAAACAGTGGCAGCAGCATGCTATAGACAGAGCTAAGCATAGGAAAATACAACATAAGAATTAGGAGCAGGAATAGAAGGACAACTACTAAAAATGGTTATAAGGAAAATAAAATGAGAAGTGATGTGCTTTTTAACCTCTCACACTATTTATATACAAAGTACATCTCGAATTTTCAACAGCAAGCTGCAATACTGTATCACTTATTGGAATATGATTGTTTGAGTAAATAAGAGTTTAGCTAATGAACTACCTGCATTTATTTTATAAATAGTATTTTCTTACTTTAAACAAAACCTTCGAAGTTTTCTTTTGCCTTTTGCTTTTTGTTGTGTGTTTTTAGTCTTTAGGTCCCGGCACACAACCAATGCATTCTCAGCTGAGAGAAAAGGTGGTCCACTTGCTCCCAGATCTCTGGCTGTGACCTGTGGTGTCTCACCCTCCACATTTGCTGCCTTGTGGAAACAGGCTAATTTTCTGTTGACCCCCTCCTTCTTCCTGACAGTCCAGTGGAGATTCAGGACTTTTTGTGTGAGGGACAATGGGCACAAACCCACATCCCACCATTCTTTGCTGCCATTTGTTGAACTGGCAGCTCTGCCAGTCTCCGTTAATTATTTATTACTTCAGGTTTGTGAAGCAGAAACAGTGTCCACAAAGAGCTACTTGTGCTTCAAAAGACTCGAACCGCTCTACCAAACAGCCATGTAGAAATTCAGTACAACAGATAATCGATCGATCAATCATTTTGTTCATTTAGTGATGGAAAATTTTACTATTTCACACCACACTTTGTGTATTTAAGATAGTATCTGACTTTATATTTATAAATTATTAGGCGGGTAGAAGTGGTGTGATGCTCAACCCCAAGAGTGGGACGGTTTCAAATTTACCAATTTAACACTTTGTTCTCGCTAACGTGAGCGGTCCCTTTAAATCTGCTGCATGGTATCTCTCCCAGCGTTGGGAGGTGAGCGGTCCCTTTAAATCTCTGTGCAGTGTCTCTTCCAGCAGTGAGAGCTGGTGAGCGGCCTGCGTGGGAATTCACGATTGGTGCACGACCGTGTGGCTGCCCACCTTAGGGAGAACATTGGAGTGTGGCCCTCAACAGCTCAGCAAAATTTGTTAAGTGGTCCTCCAGCCCAAATAATTGCCCACCCCGGCCCGAAACCATCTTTAACGGTCTTCTGCCTCCTGACGTATCTGGAAAAGCTTTTGCAATTACAGATATTACCATAATTGAGCACAATCTTCTTTACCAAAGATCTCTTAGCTTCTCCAATGGCTGCTTTTGTCTCCCTCAATTGGGGCTGATATTTCTCTCTCTTCTTTTGTAAACTGAATTCATCTTGATTGGAACTGGATTCAATGTGAAACAGTTTGGGGAGTCAGGCATCATTCACCCCTAGACCTACGCTGGCCAGTAAAACCCCAGATGGTTCCCTAGTATAGAATCATAGAATGGTTACAGCACAGAAGGAGGCTATTCGGCCCATCAAGCCCGTGCCGGGTATCTACAAAAGCACTATCCCCGGAACCGTGCAAATTTTTTTTCTTCAGTTACTTATCCAATTCCCTTTTGAAATCCGAGATTGAGTCTGCCTCCACCACCCTTTCTGGCAGTGCATTCCAGATCTTAACCAATAAGGCTTCCTCTGGTACCTCGCCATATATTTGTCAGGAGACCAAAACCCAGCTTTCTTACAGTCCACTCCTGGAGGCACCGTTCCTTGAGCCTACAACCTTCAGCAGGGTCAGTGGTGGGGTTCCACAGCAGGAGTGAACCCAACTGTCAGAGTGAACATGGTTCAGTCCCGATATGATTAACAGCAGCAATAACAGCAGAATCCAACCCCTGCAGTCACTTGTGAACTCACTGGTGTCTCAGCAGGTTGTACAGATCAGTGAATCGCTTCACACACACGGAGCAGGTGAATGGCCAATCCCCAGTGAGAGTGCATTGGTGTTTCAGCCGATCCTTTTTGCTTTTAAAGCTCTTCCCACAGTTAGAACATTTAAAAGATCTCTTATCAGTGTGAACAAGTTGATGTTCAGTGAGGCTGGATGAATCCCTTCCCACACGCGGAGCAAGAGAATGGCCTCTCCTCAGGGTGAAGTTGTTAGTGTGTCTGAAGGGGGGATGACCGAGTGAATCGCTTCCCACACTCGGAGCAGGTGAATGGTCTCTCCCCAGTGTGAACTCGTTGGTGTTTTAGCAGAACCGTTCTGCTTTTAAATCTCTTCTCACAGTCAGAACATTTGAAAGGTCTCACATTGGTGTGAACAAGTTGGTGTCTCAGTAGTGGATCGAATTTGTGAATCCCGTCCCACACACGGAGCAGATGAATGGCCTCTCCCCAGTGTGAACTTGCTGGTGTGTCAGCAGGGTGGTTGAATTTGTGAATCCCTTCCCACAGCCCGAGCAGGTGAACGGCCTCTCCCCAGAATGAAGTCGCCGGTGTGTCAGCAAATTGTTTTTATTTTTAAAACTATTCTCGCAGTCAGAACATGTAAAAGGTCTCATGTTAGTGTGAACAAGCTGGTGTCTCAGTAACTGGGATGAACAAGTAAATCCCTTCCCTATTAGTCACTATCTTGTATTTATGGCTCCTAATTTTGGATCCTCCCACAAGTGGAAATATTTATTCTACATTTACTCACTCCAACCCATTCATAATTTTTAAGACTTCTATCGGGTCATCTCTAAGTCTTCTGTTTTCTCAGGAAGTCCCAACTTGTTCAATCTTTTCCGACAACTGTAATCGCTCAGTTCTTGAACCATCCTTGTACAAAAAAGATTTACTTTCTCCAGTCCCTCTGTGGGAAGTGTGGCTTGACCAGGTCCTATACAAGCTCAACATAACTTCACTACTTTTGAATTCTATACACTTAGAAATAAATACCACTGTTTTCTTAACATTTTTAATTGCTTTACTGATCTGCGATACTGCTTTCAAATGATTTGTTCACCTGTATCCCCAGATCCCTTTGTTTCTTTATCCCTTTCAGTTTGTTATTTTCTAAGGTGTATTTCTGTTTTTCGAACCAAAGTGCATCGCCTCACATTTATCTATCTTAAAGTTCATTTGCCACTTAACTGCCCAGTCTGTTACCCAGAACGCACCGGGCATGGGGACAGGCCCAATCAATGCTGTAGGGGCCTTGTGCGCAGGCGCGGGGTGAGTCCTGCGCGTGTGCGGTGCCGCCACTGGGCGATGCAGACGGAGGGCGGAGAGAAGATCTCACGGCGGGGAGGCTTTATAAACACCCGGTGCGGGCCTCAGGCCCCGAACAAGAACCTGCGGCTCCGGCCTTTCCCGGAGCGGGGGGCAGCTGCGGGGCTTTCTCCCGGTGACAGGCCCCGGGAGGGCGGGGCCTCATCTTGGGAGGCTGAGGGGGCAGCAGGGCGCATGCGCGGCCTTTCCCTGGGCCAGGAACCAGGAGGAGAGAATGTTGTGAATTTCTCTCCTGGACTCACAGTCAGGGCTTTTGTAAACTGCTGTTCCAGGCTGTGAGAGAAGGGGGGCAGCATTTACAGGCCGCAAACTCACACCCAACATCACATCCAGGTCTGACACACTCACTCCATTCATCAGGGACCCAATATCATCGGCCTTTCAATGTGGAAGGAGAAATGTTTGTCTGTTCTGTCTGTGGGAAAAGATTTCAAACATCAGTGTGACTGGAAAAGCACCGAGACACACACACCCGAGTGAGAGTGTTCCAGTGCACTGACTGTGGGAAGAGCTTTAACCAGTTACACAGCCTGAAAAAACATCGCACCATTCACAGCGGGGAGAAACCGTACACGTGTTCTGTGTGTGTGCACCAGGCTTCAACTGATCGTTTAATCTGGAGAGACACAAGGACACCCGCACCACGGAGAAACCGTGGGAATGTGGGGACTGTGGGAAGGGATTCAATTACCCGTGTGCTGGAAACTCATCAACGTAACCACACTGTGGAGAGGCCGTTCCCCTGCTCCGTGTGTGGGATGGGATTCACTCTGTTGTCCAGCCTCAGTTACACCAGCATGTTCACACTGACGAGAGACGTTTTAAATGCTCTGACTGTGGGAAATGCTTTTAAAATCTCTGCAGATTTAATTAAACATCAGCTTGTTCACACTGATGAACGACTGTTCAGTTGCTCTCACTGCGAGAAGAGCTTCAGACAGTCATCTCACTTCATTCAACACCAGCGAGTTCACACCGGAGAGAAGCCGTTCATCTGCTCTGTGTGTGAGAAAGGATTTACTTCTGCATCCAACCTTCGGACACACCAGTGAGTTCACACTGGGGAGAGGATATTCACCTGCTCCATGTGTGGGAAGGGATTCAGTCGATCATCTCACCTGCTGAGACACCAGCAAGTTCATGAGTGACTGCAGAGGTTTGATTCTGGTGTTAATCACATCCTGTGTTTGTGCCGATGTTAAAAACCCCGATAACTGGGCTGGAGTTTAAGTTTCCGAATATCTTTCTAACCAGTTTTGGTGTAAACACACACTGTGTTGTGTTCATAGAATCATAGAAGTTTACAGCACGGAAGGAGGCCATTTTGGCCCATCGTGTCCGCGCCAGCCGACAAAAGGCTATCCAGCCTAATCCCACTTTCCAGCTCGAGGTCCGTAACCCTGCAGCTTACGGCACTTCAAGTGCACATCCAAGTACTTTTTTAATGTGGTGAGGGTTTAGAAACATAGAAAATAGGTGCAGGAGTAGGCCATTCGGCCCTTCGAGCCTGCACCACCATTCAATATGATCATGGCTGATCATGCAACTTCAGTACCCCATTCCTGCTTTCTCTCCACACCCCTTGATCCCTTTAGCTGTAAAGGCCACATCTAACTCCCTTTTGAATATATCTAATGAACTGGCCTCAACAACTTTCTGTGGTAGAGAATTTGCCTCTACCACCCTTTCAGGCAGTGAGTTCCAGACCACAACCCTCTGCGTAAAGAAATTTCCCCTCAAATCCCCTCTAAACCTTCTACCTTTAATTTTATGCCCCCTGGTTGTTGACCCCTCTGCTAAGGGAAATTGGCCCTTTCTATCCACTATATCTAGGCCCCTCATAATTTTATACACCTCAATGAGGTCTCCCCTCTGCCTCCTCTGTTCCAAGGAAAACAAACCCAGCCTATCCAATCTGTGCTCATAGCTAAGATTCTCCACTCCTGGCAACATCTTCGTAAATCTCCTCTGTACCCTCTCCAGTGCAATCACATCCTTCCTGTAATGCGGTGACCAGAACTGCACGCAGTACTCCAGCTGTGGCCTAACCAGTGTTTTATACAGTTCAAGCATAACCCACCTGCTCTTATATTCCATGCCTCGGCTAATAAAGGCAAGCATTCCGTATGTCTTCTTAACCACCTTATCTACCTGGCCTGCTGCCTTCAGGGATCTGTGGACATGCATTCCAAGGTCCCTTTGTTCCTCTACACTTATCAGTGTCCTACCATTTAATATGTATTCCCTTTCCTTGTTAGTTCTCCCCAAATACATTACCTCACATTTCTCTGGATTGAAATTTATTTGCCACTGTTCTGCCCACCTGACCAGTTGATTGATATCTTCCTGCAGTCCGCAGCTTTCTTCTTCATTTTCAACCACACAGCTTATTTTTGTATCATCTGCAAACTTCTTAATCATATCTAGATCATTGATGTATACCACAAAAAGCAAGGGACCTAGCACTGAGCCCTACGGAACCCCACTGGAAATGTCCTTCTAGTCACAAAAACACCTGGCAATCATTACCCTTTGCTTCCTGCCTCTGAGCCAATTTTGGATCCAACTTGCCACTTTTCCCTGGATCCCATGGGCTTTTACTTTCGTGACCAGTCTGCCATGTAGGACCTATCGAAAGCTTTGCTAAAATCCATATACACTACATCATACGCACTGCACTCATTGACCCTCCTGGTTACCTCCTCGAAAAATTCAATCAAGTTCAATCTTCGCATAACAAATCCGTGCTGACTGTCCCTGATTAACCCGTGTCTTTCTAAATGTAGATTTATCCTGTCCTTCAGGATTTTTTCTAATACTTTTCCCACAACTGAGGTTAGGCTGACTGGCATGTAATTACTTGGTCTATCCCTTTCTCCCTTCTTAAACAAAGGTGCCACATTTGCAGTCCTCCAGTTCTCTGGTACCACACCTGAAGCCAGAGAAGATTGGAAAATGATGGTCAAAGCCTCTGTATTTCCTCTTTTGCTTCGCTTAACAGCCTGGGGTAGATTTCATCAGAGCCTGGGGACTTATCCAATTTCAAAGCTGCTAAACCCCTTAATCCCGCCTCTCTCACTATGTTTATTTCATCTAATATTTCACACTCTTCCTCCCCGATAGCAGTGTCTGCATCGCCCCTCTTTTGTAAAAACAGACGCAAAATATTTATTATGAACTATACCCAAATCTTCAGCCTCCACACACAGATTATCTTCACGGTCTCTAATAGGCCCTACCCTTTCTTTAGTCATGCTCTTACTCTTAATATATTCATAAAAGATCTTTGGGTTTTCCTTGAATTTACTTGCCAAGAATTTTTCATGCTCTCTCTTTGCTTTCCTAATATCCCTATCTCACCCCTGGACTTTCTATACACCTCGAGAGATTCTGCAATATTTAGCCCTCGGTTTCTGTCATAAGCTTCCCTTTTTTTAATCCTACCCTGTATGTCCCTAGACATCCAAGGGGCTCTAGATTTGTCAGTCCCACCCTTTTTCTTTAAGGGCACATATTTGGCCTGAACCCTCCGGATCTCCTCCCACTGCTCTGACACTGATTTACCATCAAATAGCTGTTTCCAGTCCACTGTGGCTAAATCACTTCACAGCTCGCTGGGTCAAAATCCTGGAACTCCCTCCCTAACGGTACTGTTGGACTTTTCATAGAAACATAGAAAACAGGTGCAGGAGTAGGCCATTCAGCCCATCGAGCCTGCACCGCCATTCAATGAGTTCATGGCTGAACATGCAACTTCAGTACCCCATTCCTACTTTCGCGCCATACCCCTTGATCCCCCTAGTAGTAAGGACTACATCTAACTCCTTTTTGTATATATTTAGTGAATTGGCCTCACAACTTTCTGTGGTAGAGAATTCCACAGGTTCACCATTTTCTGGGTGAAGAAGTTTCTCCTCATCTCGGTCCTAAATGGCTTACCCCTTATCCTTAGACTGTGACCCCTGGTTCTGGACTTCCCCAACATTGGGAACATTCTTCCTGCATCTAACCTGTCTAAACCTGTCAGAATTTTAAACGTTTCTATGAGATCCCCTCTCATTCTTCTGAATTCCAGTGAATACATGCCCAGTTGATCCAGTCTTTCTTGATATGTCAGTCCCGCCATCCCGGGAATCAGTCTGGTGAATCTTCGCTGCACTCCCTCAATAGCAAGAATGTCCTTCCTCAAGTTAGGAGACCAAAACTGTACACAGTACTCCAGGTGTGGCCTCACCAAGGCCCTGTACAACTGTAGCAACACCTCCCTGCCTCTGCACTCAAATCCCCTCGTTATGAAGGCCAACATGCCATTTGCTTTCTTAACTGCCTGCTGTACCTGCATGCCAACCTTCAATGGCTGATGTACCATGACACCCAGGTCTCGTTGCACCTCCCCTTTTCCTAATCTGTCATCATTCAGATAATAGTTTGTCTCTCTGTTTTTACCACCAAAGTGGATAACCTCACATTTATCCACATTATACTTCATCTGGCATGCATTTGCCCACTCACCTAACCTATCCAAGTCACTCTGCAGCCTCATAGCATTCTCCTTGCAGCTCACACTGCCACCCAACTTAGTGTCATCTGCAAATTTGGAGATACTACATTTAATCCCCTCGTCTAAATCATTAATGTACAATGTAAACAGCTGGGGCCCCAGCACAGAACCTTGCGGTACCCCACTAGTCACTGCCTGCCATTCTGAAAAGTACCCATTTATTCCTACTCTTTGCTTCCTGTCTGACAACCAGTTCTCAATCCACGTCAGCACACTACCCCCAATCCCATGTGCTTTAACTTTGCACATTAATCTCTTGTGTGGGACCTTGTCGAAAGCCTTCTGAAAGTCCCAATACACCACATCAACTGGTTCTCCCTTGTCCACTCTACTGGAAACATCCTCAAAAAATTCCAGAAGATTTGTCAAGCATGATTTCCCTTTCACAAATCCATGCTGACTTGGACCTATCATGTCACCTCTTTCCAAATGCGCTGCTATGACATCCTTAATAATTGATTCCATCATTTTACCCACTACCGATGTCAGGCTGACCGGTCTATAATGCCCTGTTTTCTCTCTCCCTCCTTTTTTAAAAAGTGGGGTTACATTGTCTACCCTCCACTCCATAGGAACTGATCCAGAGTCTATGGAATGTTGGAAAATGACTGTCAATGCATCCGCTATTTCCAAGGCCACCTCTTTTAGTACTCTGGGATGCAGACCATCAGGCCCTGGGGATTTATCGGCCTTCAATCCCATCAATTTCCCCAACACAATTTCCCGACTAATAAGGATTTCCCTCAGTTTCTCCTTCTTACTAGACCCTCTGACCTCTTTTATATCCGGAAGGTTGTTTGTGTCCTCCTCAGTGAATACCGAACCAAAGTACTTGTTCAATTGGTCTGCCATTTCTTTGTTCCCCGTTATGACTTCCCCTGATTCTGACTGCAGGGGACCTATGTTTGTCTTTACTAACCTTTTTTTCTTTACATATCTAAAGAAGCTTTTGCAGTCCGTCTTAATGTTCCCTGCAAGCTTCCTCTCGTACTCTATTTTCCCTGCCCTAATCAAACCCTTTGTCCTCCTCTGCTGAGTTCTAAATTTCTCCCAGACCCCAGGTTCGCTGCTATTTCTGGCCAATTTGTATGCCACTTCCTTGGCTTTAATACTATCCCTGATTTCCCTTGATAGCCACGGTTGAGCCACCTTCCCTTTTTTATTTTTACGCCAGACAAGGATGTACAATTGTTGTAGTTCATCCATGCGGTCTCTAAATGTCTTCCATTGCCCATCCACTGTCAACCCCTTAAGTATCATTCGCCAATCTATCCTAGCCAATTCACGCCTTATACCTTCAAAGATCCCTTCTTTAAGTTCTGGACCATGGTCTCTGAATAACTGTTTCATTCTCCATCCTAATGTAGAATTCCACCATATTAATATCACTCTTCCCCAAGGGGCCTCGCACAACGAGATTGCTAATTAATCCTCTCTCATTATACAACACCCATTCTAAGATGGCCTCCCCCTAGTTGGTTCCTTGACATATTGGTCTAGAAAACCATCCCTATGCACTCCAGGAAATCCTCCTCCACCGTATTGCTTCCAGTTTGGTTAGCCCAATCTATATGCATATTCAAGTCACCCATGATAACTACTGCACCTTTATTGCATGCACCCCTAATTTCCTGTTTGATGCCCTCCCCAACATCACTACTACTGTTTGGAGGTCTGTACACAACTCCCACGAACGTTTTTTGCCCTTTTTCCGCAATTTAGAACTTTTATTCCTGGTCTATCCTTGTCCTTTTCCATAACTACCTTAAATCTAAATGAATTATGGTCATAAGCACCTAAATGCTCTCCCACTGATACCCCTTTCACCTGCCCAACTTCATTCTCAAAAACTAAATCCAGAACTGCCCCATCCCGTGTTGGGCTTGTTACATGCTGGCTAAAAAAGTTCCCTTGAATGCATTTTAGGAATTCCACACCCTCTATACTCTTCACGTTAATTTTGTCCCAGTTAATATTCGGATAATTGAAGTCCCCTGCTATTACAGCCCTATAGTTTTTGCACTTCTCAGAAATTTGCCTACATATTTGCTCCTCTATCTCCCTCTCACTGTTTGGGGATCTATAGTACATGCCCAGCAGTGTGATCGGCCCTTTTTTGTTTTGCAGTTTGGCCCATTTGGCCTCGTTTGATGATCCCGCTAACATACCATCCCTCCTCACAGCTATAATAGTTTCGTTAATCAATACTGTGATTCCCCCCTTCCCTTTTTACCCCCCCTCCCTTTTTACCCCCCTCTCCATCCTGTCTGAAAATCCTGTAACCAGAAATGTTAAGCTGTCCCTCTTTTAGCCAAGCCTCTGCAATAGCTATATCATACTCCCAAATGTCTACCTGTGCTCTCAGTTCATCTGCCTTATTTTCTATACTCATTGCATTGAAATATATTCCTTTTAGTATAGCCAGACCTCCTTGTTACCTACTTTCTAGCCCTTGTTTCCTCTGTCTTTCAAATTCACTTTCTACATTTTTGCTTTCCAATTCCAACTTTACTCCCCTCCCTACTGAATCTATTCTCAGGTTCCGATCCCCCTGTCAAGCTAGCAACCCCCCACCCCCCCCCCCCCACGAGGATATTGGTCTTAGCTCTGTTGAAGTGCAACCCGTCCGGCTTGTACAGGTCCCACCTCCCCCAGAAGCGGTCCCAATGCCTCTGGAATCTAAAGCCCTCCCTCCTGCACCATCTCTCCAGCCATGCATTCATCTGCTCGAGCCTCCTATTTCTGTACTCACTAGTTCGTGGCACCGGGAGTAATCCGGAGGTTACTAACTTTTGAGGTCCTGCTTTTTAATCTCCTAGCTCCCTAAGCTCTGCCTGCAGGACCTCATCCCTCTTCATACCTATGTCATTGGTCCCGATATAAACCACAATCTCTGACTGTTCACCCTCTCCTCCCAGAATTCCCTGCAGCCGCTCGGGTGACATCCTTGACCCTGGCACCAGGGAGGCAACATACCATCCTGGAGTCATGTCTGCGGCTGCAGAAACGCCTGTCTGCTCCTCTGACTATTGAATCCCCTACCACTATAGCTCTTCCATTCTTCTTCCTGCCCCCCCCCAATGCAGCTGAGCCACCCGTGGTGCCGTGGACTTGGCTCTGGCTACACTCCCCAGAGGCACCATTGCCCCCACCAGTACTCAGAAGAGAATACTGGTTGGAGAGTGAGATGGACTCAGGGGACTCCTGCACCACCTGCCTAGTCCTCCTCTTCTGTCTGGTTTTTAATTTTTGTAAGATAGGAGACTAATTGATGTCCTGTTACCAGCTGTTCCATTTTTGGGCCTTTCTCCTTTCTTACTCAAAATTATTTCAGTTCTTATATCTTCGATTACACTCATGGACAAGTCCCAGCTCCCCATACCTTCCAGAGGATCCAGGGAAGGTGTCGCTTTTGGTGTAAATTTATTTATATGGACTTACAGAAGGCATTTGATAAAGTCCCATACAAGAGACTGTTAAGCCCATGGAACTTATGACAAATTATTGATCTGGTTAGGAAATTGACTGAGCAGCAGGAGACAGAGAATAGGGATTATAGGCAGGTACTCAAATGGGCAGAATGTGATTAGTGGTGTCCCGCAGGGATCTGAGTTGGGGCCTCAACTATTCACAGTATTTATTAACGACTTAGATGATGGTGTAGAAAGTCATATATCCAAATTTTCCTATGGCACATTGCTTTATAGGCAGTGCTGATGAAAGCATAAAATTACAAAGGGATATTACATAGGATATACGACACAGAAACAGGTCATTCAGCCCAACCAATATACTATTCGCTTCAACCACTCCCAGCGGCAGCGAGTTCCACATTCTCACCACTCTCTCGGTAAAGAAATTTCTTCTGAATTCCCTATTTGATTTCTTGGTGACTATCTTATATTGGTGGCTTCGGGTTATGCTCTTCTCCACAAGTGGAAACATTCTATCTGTGTGCACTCTATCAAAGTCTTTCATAATTTTAAAGACCTCTATTAGGTCACACCTCAACCTTTTTTTTCCAAGAGAAAAGAGACCCAGCCTGTTAATCCTTTCCTGATATGTATACCCTCGCATTTCTGGTATCATTCTTGTAAATCTTCTCTGCACCCTCTCCAGTGCCTCTATATGCTTTTTATAATATAGCGACCAGAACTGTACGCAGTACGCTAACTGTGGTCGAACCAAGGTTCGATACAGGTTTAGCATAACTTCCCTACTTTTCAATTCTATACCTCTAGAAATAAACCCTAGTGCTTGGTTTGCTTTGCTCACGGCCTTGCTAACCTGTGGCACAACCTTTAGTAATTTGTGTATTTGTACTCGGAAATCCCTTTGTTCCTCTACCCCACCTAGACTCGCACCCTCCAAGTAATAAGTGACCTCCCTATCCTTCTTACAAACAGTAATACCTCACATTTATCTGTGTTGAACTTCATTTACATAAGAACATAAGAAATAGGAGCAGGAATAGGCCATAAGGCCCTTCGAGCCTGCTCCGCCATTCAATAAGATCACGGCTGATCTGATCATGGACTCAGCTCCACTTCCCCGCCCGCTCCCCATAACCCCTCATCCCCCCATCGCTCAAGAAACTGTCTATTTCGGTCTTAAATTTATTTAATGTCCCAGCTTCCACAGCTCTCTGAGGCAGCGGATTCCATAGATTCACAACTCTCTGAGAGAAGAAATTTCTCCTCATCTCTGCTCTAAATGGGCGGCCCCATATTCTAAGAACATGCCCTCTAGTTCTAGTCTTCCCCATCAGTGGAAACATCCTCTCTGCATCCACCTTGTCAAGCCCCCTCATAATCTTATACATTTCTATAAGATCACCTCTCATTCTTCTGAATTCCAATGAGTAGAGGCCCAACCTACTCAACCTTTCCTCATAAGTCAACCTCCTTATCCCCGGAATCAACCTAGTGAACCTTCACTGAACTGTCTCCAAAACAAATATATCCTTTCGTAAATATGGAAACCAAAACTGCACGCAGTATTCCAGGTGTGGCCTCACCAATACCCTGTACAGCTGTAACAAGACTTCCTTGTTTTTATACTCCATCCCCTTTGCAATAAAGGCCAAGATTCCATTGGCCTTCCTGATCATGTTCTGTACCTACATACTATCCTTTTGTGTTTCATGCACAAGTATCCCAGGTCCCACTGTACCGCAGCACTTTGCAATCTTTCTCCATTTAAATAATAACTTGTTCTTTGATTTTTTCTGCCAAAGTGCATGACCTCACACTTTCCAACATTATACTCCATCTGCCAAATTCTTGCCCACTCACTTAGCCTATCTATGCCCTCCTCACGCATTGCCCTTCCTCCCATCTTTGTATCGTCAGCAAATTTGGCTACATTACACTCAGTCCCCTCTTCCAAGTAGTTGTCAATTATATGCCCATTCTCCAAGTTTATTGATGTCCTTCGTGCTGCAGTCCTCCTCAATATTGACGAGCCCCCCCCCCCCCCACCCCGCCAATTTGGTGTCATCTGCAAATTTAGAAATTGTGTTTTTGATTCCAAAGTCTAAATCGTTAATATACATTGTGAACAACAGTGGTCCCAGCACTGATCCTTGTGGAACAGCACTACCCAGCTTCTGCCACTGTGAATAGCTACCCTTTAGACCTACTCCCTGCTTTACTAACATACAAAAATACGAACAATGACGGACAGGTAAAGACTATCTGGTCCATCAAGCCTGATCCACACAATTGTGGTACTTTGTGTACCACAACATATACACTCCACACCACCCGAAACTATGTGATCACCTGGGAAAGGCAAAAAAAAAAATTAAAAACCCAGGCCAATTTGGGGGAATAAAAATCTGGGAAATTCCTCTCTGACCCATCTAGGTGATCAAAACTAGTCCAGGAAATCACGTAATTCCCGGCAGTACCTACCTTCTGTAAGAGATGATCTCCGCCGCAGACAGAAACAAATCCAGCTTTTGCCTGAAGAAATTCAGTGGGTCTGCATCCACCACATGAAATAGCAGCTTGTTCCAGAGGTCTGCTATTTTCTGTGAAAAGAATCACCTCCTGACATCTAACCTAGATCTAGCCCTGTAACAACTTAAATTTGTGCCCCCTGGTCTTGCCTAACTTATTTAATGGAAATAAACTGTCAGCTGGAACACTGTCTATTCCCTTCATTATCTTATAAACCTCAATCATATCCCCCCAAAGTCTAGGCTGCTCTAAGGTAAAGAGTCCCAACTCTTTTATTATATCTTGATAACTAAGAAGCTTTAGACTTGGAATTAGTCTCGTGACCTTCTTCTGCACCCTTTCCTGAGCCTCAATATCACTCACCGTGTGAGGCGACCAAAACTGGACACAGTATTCCAAGTGTGGCCTGACTAAGGTCTTGTACAAGGACAAAGCAGTACGCCTCGTCTTATACTCCATTGTCCTATGGATACACCCCAACACCCTATTTGCTCCAGCTATCGCTGCACGGCATTGCTTGTGTACCTTTAAGGATGTATGCACTAGAATGCCCAAATCTCTTTCTATCTCCACCATCTTTAATACCTTTCCCTGGAGAGAGTATGAATGTTGAGCATTTGCCCTGCCCACATGTTTAACACTGCACTTATCTAAGTTATACATTATTTTCCAGTCTTGAGCCCAGTATCCCAACACATTAAGATCTGCCTGAATCAGACGAGCCTCTTCTACAGTTCTAGCACTTGCACAGATCTTGGTATCATCTGCAAATTGTACCGCCAACTTCTGAATCCAGATCATTATTAAATTAGTAAAAAGCAACGGTCCCAACACTGATCCCTGTGGGACACCACTGGTAACCAGTCTCCAAAAAGATCCAGATCCATCTATAAATACTCTTTGCCTGCATCCCTGCAAGCCAGTTCTGAATCCAGCTCAATATATTTCCACTAATACCAGAGGCTCCGATCTTATAGAGAAGCCTCTTTGTGCAGTACCTTGTCAAAAGCTTTTTGGAAATCTGAGTAGATAATGTCTACTGGGCTTCCCTCATCCACCAACTTTGTATATTTTTCAAAAAATACAATTAGATCTGTGAGAGATTACCTCTTTTTTTGATGACGGCATGTTGGGTGTCCCTAATATGTTCTTCTCTATCCAAGTATTCATATATTGCATCCCTTATGATTCTTTCAAGCATCTTACCAATTACTGATGTTATACTGATGGGCTTATAGTTACCCGGGTCTGCCTTGTCACCTTTTTAAAAAATGGAGACTACATTAGCCTGCTTCCTATCTGTAGGAACCATTCCAGAGTGCAGTGAGCTATTAAAAATACAGGCCAGGGGCTCGCACAGTACATGTCCCATCTCCCGGAGGATCCTTGGGTGGATATCGTCCGGCCCTGCTGCTCTATCTATTTTTAAGTTCTTAATTCTTTCTAAAACAATATGCTTATCTATGTTAATGTTACTGATAAAACTAGTATTATTAAATTATAATATTCGAGCATTGTCTTCAAAGTGAAGACTGATGCAAAGTACTAATTTAATATTTCCATCATACTCAGTGAGTCATTTGTAACCTCTTCTTGTACACCCTTCAGGGGCCCAGTGCAGTCTTTGATCGTTCCCTGATTCTTTGCATAACTAAAAAAAACTCTTTCCATTACTGCCACAGTTGTCTACAATCCTTTTTTCCATTAGCCTTTTTGCTGATCTAATAGCAGCCTTAGTTTTCTTTAGTAGTACTTTGTATTCAACCCTGTTTATTTGAGTGTTAAATGTCTTTAATTTATAGAAACATTTCTGTTCACATCTTATTTGTCTTTGTACATAGCCTGTTAGCCACCTGGGCTTTTTCTTACCATATTTCCTTCTTTTGATTTTGAGTGCATGTTTGTTTTCCACATTTCTAAACATATTCTTAAAAACTTTCCATTTATATTCCACATCGGTCGCATCACCACCGAGGAGGGTTAGTCAACTTACCCGTCCCAAATCATTTGCCATTTTGGAGGAGTTTGCTCTTCTGAAAGCAGGTATGAGTTGCAGGTTCTCAGTACCTTTAGTTCTACTAGCCAGTTGGAACTGTATAATGTTGTGATCACTGTTGCCCAGATGTTCCCCCATACGGAGTCCTGATATGAGGTCAGGCTCACTACTCAACGCCAGATCCAAATATATGATTTCCCCCAGTTACTTCATTAACATGTTGAGTCAGGAAACAGTTTTGTATATTTTCAATACATTTTTCAGCTGCACTTCCCACCACAGCAGCAGGTAAACCACGGTACCATTGAATGCCAGAAAAATTAAAATCACCCACCAAACAAAGGTGGCATTTTATATTAAAAGTATCAATGATATTTTTCCATAATAACTCATCACGTTCAAGTGTCTGACCCGGGAGCCTATAACAATTACCGATAATGAATCACCGCCCGTGAGCTTGGTCCACTTGAACCCAGATAGCTTCAGCTGTACCTGATGAGGCAATATCTCGAGCTGTTAAATTCTTATGGATAAAAATAGCAACCCCACCTCCCCTTTGACCAACTTATCCTTTCTGAAACCCTTGTAGCCCTTTAGGTGAATTTCTGTGCCATCATTGTCATCTAGCTATGTCTCAGAAATACACAATATAATGTCTAAATTCTCCAACACAGCACAGGATTGCAATTCTAACAATGTGCTTCTAACGCCCCTTGCATTTACATGAAAGCAACTTAAAGGTCTCCCATCTATTTCTTAAAGTTATTAATTTTTGTTTGCTTCCAACCTGATTCATGTTCACGCTTAGCATCTATGTAAATATCATGTGCAGTAAGGCTAACTTTGAACTTATCTACACTGGCCCCTAGCTGAGTTTGTTTAAATGCTTTCTGAAAGCATACTTAACACCCTATGCCAGCCTTTTTGCTCTCAGGAAGTTTAGATGGAGGCCGTCCCTCCTAAACAACTGACCTTGTCCAGCGAACGCCTCCCAATTATCGATGAAGTGAAGCTTTTTGCAGAGGTCTCAAAGCCAGATGTTGAATCCCACGATTCGGCTAATCATTCACTCTCCATCGATCTGGACATGACTGGTAATAGCCTGGAGACTACTAACCTTTGCACCCCTTTGCTGAAGGGCATTAATGTGGCTTTTGTAGGAATCCTACAAAACAAGTGGACTTCTATCCATAATATCGTTCGTTCCAATATGTAAACCTACTACAGTATCTTTACACTCATCTTTCATCAGTTCATCCACAAGATCAGCCACCTTGGTCCCTGGAAAACAGAAGACTGTTCTCGACTGAACCTTACCTCTACATAGGGTTTTTTCTGTGTCCCTGATGATAGAGTCCCCAATGGGGATTGCCCGTTGTCTCTTGCTCTTCCTTGGCTGTTCAAACAACGTCCTCCTGGACTTTGAAGCCTTCCCCTTACCTCTTCCAAGATGCTGATATGAGCAATGAGGTTCGGTGTCTTGAAGCCAGCTAACTATCCATTCTGCTACTTGTCCCCCAACCTCGTATTCTCTGATCTTGTTCATCAGTCTATTAAGGGATACCTTACAGAAGAATCCTTATGAAAATCCAGACAAAACCACATCTACTGCATTACTATTGTCTACTTTCTGTTACCTCTTTAAAAAAAAATCAAAAATGAGGTTGGTCAAGCAAGATTTTCCTTTTTGAAATCCATGTTGACTATTCATTACTATATTTTTGGTTTATAGATGTTCTTCTATTTTCTCCTTTAGTAGGGATTCCATTATTTTTCCTACCACTGATGTTAAGCTGACTGGTCTAGAATTCCCTTGACATATTCTGTCCCCCTTCTTAAATATAGGTATTATGTTAGCTATATGCCAGTCCTCTGGCATATTTTTCTAACGAATGATTAAATATGTGTAGTAATGACTCTGATATCTCTTCCCTAGATTCTTTTGAAATGCGTGGATGCAATCCATCCAGACCAGGGGTTTTATCCTCTGAGTTTGATTTGTTTATTTAATAGATCCCCTCTTTTATTTTAAATGCACTTATCTCATTACTAATCTCATCACCACCTAATCATGTCCACCTATTTTATCTCCTTGGTAAATACTGAAGCAAAATAATTATTTAATATTTCTGTCATCTATCATTACCGATGGTATTATCCTGTCTATCCCTGAATGGCCCTCTTCCCACCCCAACCTTCCTTTTTATTGATGTGCCTGTAAAATATTTTACTATTTTGTTTTATGTTCCTTGATCATTTAACTTCATAGTTCCTCTTTGCCTTCCGAATTGTTTTTTTTGAGTTTTCTCCTAATCTTTTCGTATTCTCCCTCCTCATGCACTCCCCTGCTGTCTATGTACTTAATGTGTGCCTCTTTCCTTACCCTCAATTATTCCCGTATGACTTTATTCATCCATGGAGTCTCATTAGTGTTTAGTATGTTCTTTCCTTTTAGCAGAATATATTGTTCCTGCACTCTGTTGAACACCGTTTTAAATGTTTCCCATTGCTACATTGTTTTTTTTGCCAATATTGTTGCCTGTTTTATTTTCCCAAGTTCTATTCTCAGCCCCTCAAAATCATACTTATGAAAGCGTATTATATTATGGTCACTTGCCTAGAGGTTCCCCTACTTTTACTTCTCTTATCTGCTCTACTAGATCTAATAGTGAATCATCCTATGTAGTACTTTTTACATATTGGGTTAGAAAGGAGTCCTGTGGACAATGTATTGTTGTAGGCATTAGGCACCTGCTGAATATATCAAAACACTAGGCATTAGGCACCTGCTGAATATATCTAAACTCATATAAGTTTACAGTGGCCACATATAAAATGGCTGCCCAAGCATGATGGGTACTCAGTTAGTCAAGTAATGAACTGGGGCTGACCGAGCAATGATCTAGTGAGGCCTACTACCAGGAATGCCTTGGATACAAGGTAATTATAACGAACCATTATAGTACACTGGTATAATCAGTGACTTCACACAGCCGAGTCCCGAGGAACAGTGATAAGGGGGAACCTGCCTCACATAACAAGGTCATTAATCAGTCCGAGCTGACAAAAACCGAACATACAGCCCCTGAGATATCAGGAGAATTCTATTGGGTTAAATAAACCTATATGTAATCTATAACCGGTATGATTGGATTGTGCCCAGCCGAAGTGGGCTGAGTAACTGTAAAGAACTATTGTAAAACATATAAATATCGATGAGTTTCTTTGTTCGTCAGAGAGAAGTGCCTGGATCCAGTCCTGAAGCTTCCTCCCCGCTAGCGAAAATAAAGGTCGCATTGGCGTTGGAACCGACTCTGAGTGTTGAGTGATTCTTCCGAGAAAACATTCACTCTAACAGTATGAACTCCATTCCTTATCCCCTTTACCTACCTCTTCTGTCCAATTAATATTAGGGTAGTTGGAATCTCCTATGATTCTTATTCTATGTTTTTTACTCATTTCCCTAATTTGTCTGCATCTTACTTTCTCCACCTCCCTTCCATTGGCAGGTGGTCTGTGGACTACACCTGTTAGTGTGATGATCCTTTATTATCTTTTATCTCTGTCCAGATGGATTATATTTTTGTCTTGCTGACAGCTGTGTCACTTTTTTCGACTCCATCTCCTTGTATTTATATTGGAAAATGTCGCTGCCCTATCTAGGGAATTCTGGAAGATCAAACGGAAGACACAAATTATTGGTAAACTCCTCGAGTCTGTAATATGGGAAAAGTTCATTCTAAACTTGCAAAACAAGGAGAATCGCTATCCCTTTAACTACCACAAACCCCTGTGTGGAGGAGAGGGGGAGATACAGGGGGAGGAACTGTCACACCCTGTCCAAAAGCAAAATACTGCGGATGCTGGAATCTGGAACAAAAACAGAAAATGCTGGAAATCTCAGGTCAGGCAGCATCTGTGGAGAGGAAGCTCTCTGTGCTTCCTCGCCACAGATGCTGCCTGACCTGCTGAGATTTCCAGCATTTTCTGTTTTTATTCTAGAGACTCTGTCCCTTTTTATTGATGAATTTAACAGTCCGTATTAAAATCTTAGCCAGTGGGTTGAGACAATCATCATAGGCAGTCCCTCAAAATCGACAAAGACTTGCTTCCACTCCAAAAGTGAGTTCTTAGGTGACTGAACAGTCCAATATGGGAACCACAGTCTCTGTCACGGGTGGGACAGACAGATGTTGAAGGAAAGGGAGGGTGGGACTAATTTGCCGCACGCTCCTTCCGCTGCCTTTTCCTGTTTTCTGCATGCTCTCGGCGACGAGACTCGAGGTGCTCAGCCCCTTCCCGGATGCACTTCCTCCACTTAGGGCGGTCTTTGGCCAGGGACTCCCAGGTGACGGTGTGGATGTTGCATTTTATCAAGGAGGCTTTGAGGGTGTCCTTGAAACGTTTCCTCTGCCCACCTGGGGCTCACTTGCCGTGTTGGAGTTCCGAGTAGAGCGCTTGCTTTGGGAGTCTTGTGTCAGGCATGCAAACAATGTGGCCCGCCCAACAGAGCTGGTCGAGTGTGGTCAGTGCTTCGATGCTGGGGACGTTGGCCTGATCGAGGACACTAACATTGGTGCATCTGTCCTCCCAGGGGATTTGCAGGATCTTGCGGAGACATTGTTGGTATTTCTCCAGCAACTTGAGGTGTCTACTGTACATGGTCCACGTCTCTGAGCCATACAGGAGGGTGGGTATTACTACAGCCCTGTACACCTTGAGCTTGGTGGCAGATTTGAGGGCCTGATCTTCGAAAGCTCTTTTCCTCAGGCGGCCGAAGGCTGCGCTGGCGCACTGGAGGCAATGTTGAACCTCGTCGTCGATGTCTGCCCTTGCTGCTCCCGAGGCATGGAAAGTGGTCCACGTTGTCCAGGGCCACGCTGTGGATCTTGATGACTGGGGGGGGGGGGTCTTGTGTCCAATAAGGGCAATAAAGGCCCACAGCCTCCTCTGGCCCCAGGCCCTGAACAAGGGACTGCACAAAGTCGCGCCCTGCGGGTCACCCAATCAGCCGATGCAAGCTCCGCCCCTCAGGCTCCCCGATTGATTGGAGGACCCGCCGCCGACTCGCCCCTCCAGCCCCGCCCCACTCGCTCCCCATTGGTCAGAAGCTCGCGTCAATCAGACCGTGGGCCTGGGTCACATGTCCTTCAAGGGCGCTCTGCCAATCTGTGGAAATTAGGCTCGGGGCCCAGATGGGCAGACTCTCAGGTTTGGATTTCCCTTTATTCTCTCCCCCTCTGATCTCACTTTCCCTCACTGATTGCGGCTGCTAACCAATTTAGCGCAGCAGGTGGGGCGCTTTCTGGAGCGCGGGGGTTTGTAGGTATTGCAGCCGCCATTGCTGTTGATCCTTTCAACCAATCTGTGCAGCAGCTGGGGCCTGAAAATCAGCTTCACTGACCCAGGGCTGAGAAAGGGCGACATGAGGCAACATTCTCTCTCTTATCCTTTTTCTAAACTCCTTTTACAGGGTGTTAGAAGTGGAGCATTTACAGACGGGAAGCTCAGACCAAACATCCCGTCATGATCCGACAGTCGATCGATTCATGAAGACCTGAATACCATCGGCCTTTGCACATGGAAGGAGAGAGCAGCAATCGCAGCGCGGACAAACCGCACATGTGTTCCGTGTGTGGGCATGGATTCAGCCGATCGCCCGACCCGGCGAGACACGTGCACCGTCACACCGGGGAGACACCGGGTAACGATGGGGCCGGCGGGAAGGGAATCAGTTCCCCGTCTGTGTCGGAAGTTCATCGGCGCAGTCAGACCAGGGACAGTCCGTTCACCTGCTCCGTGTGTGGGAAGGGATTTGTTTATCCATCCCGTCTGCAGACACACCAGCAAATTCACACTGACGAGAGGCCGTTTAACTGTTCCGACTGTGGGAAGAGCTTTAAAGGCTCTCGGGAGCTGAAGCAGCACCAGCGCCTCCACACTGGTGAGAGGCTGTTCACTTGCTCCGTGTGTGGGAAGGGGTTCACTGTGTCCTCCACCTTGCTGGTACACCAGCAAATTCACACTGATGAGAGGCCGTTTATATGTTCTGACTTTGGGAAGAGCTTTAAAAGCTCCGTGGGTCTGAAGAGACACCAGTGAGTTCACACTGGGGAGAGGCTGTTCACATGTTCTGTGTGTGGGAAGAGTGTTAAGGGCCCTAATAGTCTGATACACCAGTGCTATCACACTGCAGTTGGGCCAAAGCCTCCCTGATAAAGTGCGACATCCCCACTGACACCTGGGAGTCCCTGGCCATAGACCACCCTAAGTGGAGGAAGTGCATTTGGGAGGGCGGTGAGCTCGTCGAGTATCGTCACCGAGAGCATGCAGAAAATAAGTGCAGACAGCGGAAGGAGCGTGCGGCAAACCAGTCCCACCCTCCCTTTCCCTCAACGACTATCTGTCCCACCTGTGACAGAGACTGTGGTTCTTGTATTGGATTGTACAGCCACCTAAGAACTCATGCTAAGAGTGGAAGCAGGTCTTCCTCGATTCCGAGGGACTGCCTATGATGATGGTGTGGAAAGGTATTCACTAATTCATCCCACCTGTTGAGTCACCAACGAGTTCACCCTGTGCAAGGGTGCTGCTGGTAGCTGGGGCAACGTGAACAAGGAAAATGTTTTTTAAATTTTGCTCATTAATCTTTCAAACTGTTGAGCTGATGGCTCCCTTCATTTGACCTTTCATGGTATTACATGAAATGTACAGCACAGAAACAGGCCATTCAGCCAAACTGGTCCAAGCCGGGGTTTATGCTCCACATGAGCCTTCACCCACCCTACTTCATAAAACCCAATCATCATATCCTTCTATTCTTTTTACAGTCTTGTGGCTTCCCCATAAATACATCTATGCTAGTCGCTTCAACTAGTCTTTGTGGTAGTGAGTTCCACATCCTCACCACTCTCTGGGCAAAGAGGTTTCTCCTGAATTCCCTACTGGATTTGTTAGTGACTATTTTATATTTATGGCCCGATAAATAGGAGCTTCTGTTAAGCTGAGCAGTATGTTGTTGTACTTGTTCTGATGAATGAAACATTACTAGAGCCCTTGTACCTGTGTTATCGGCTAAAGTGCCAGACATGTAAAGGCACAGCGTCTGGGTGTGAATCTAATAATACCTTTTGATGTGATAACCAGTCAGGCTTGAGGTTACAGTCTGGTCACAGCTGAACGAAATTCCCCGAATTAGCAGGAGTTCAGGAGGCAGTCAACAGATGGGTCCAAACAATCCCATTTCCTGAGCGGTAACCAAGCTTGTGTATAAGAACAGGCCACTTAAGCCAGTCAGTTGGAACAGACTCGAGAAGATGGCACACGAATCCACTGTACTTTCGTTCTTCGATTGAGGGAATTATCACCCGATCTGTGTTATGCCACGCTCTTAATAAACCCTGGAAAGAAAATGTTTCTGTGAGCTTTTAAAATTTGTTCATGGGATGAGGCACGGCCAGCATTTATTGCCCATCCCTAATTGCCCTCGAGAAGTTGGTGAGCAGCAAATTTATATTTGAATAAGCTTGTGTGGTGAAACTGCTGTCCCTCTGGCTCTTTGAAAAGCCGCTTACTGTGGCCCCTCTCCCAGATTCCAGCTCTCTGCATGCTGTGGCACCTCCCAGATTCCAGCCCCAGCTCTGTGCTTGCTGTGGCTCCTCTCCCAGATTCCAACCCCAGCTCTGGGCTCACTGTGGCCCCTCTCCCAGATTCCAACCCCAGCTCTGGGCTCACTGTGGCCCCTCTCCCAGATTCCAACCCCAGCTCTGGGCTCACTCAGTTGTTCTCACCTGGGGACTGCATGTCACAATCGGCCCCAGCGTGCCTGAGCTCGGCACTAGGCCCCGCCCCCTTGCTGCGCTGCTATTGGTTGGAGGATTCGTTGCCAGCCCATCCCACCCACCTCCACCAGGGCTCTTCCTATTGGTCTGAGCTCCCATCAGTCAGGCCAGACAACGAGATCACATGCTGTTGTTCGTCTTGTAAGAGAAAATTGGCATTAGGGGTATAAGCGAAATAAGGTTTAAAGTGCCGGCTTTTACATTGGCTCAGCAAAAGGGGCAGCTGGTCTGTGGCTGACCTCACATTCTAACATACTCCAGCACCAAGGACCCAGAGGTCTATGATTCAACATTGATGTATAATTGATGTACCAAAACAGATAACATTAAGGTACGTCCAGTCCGACAAGATAAGACTCTGTGAAAAGACTCTAAACAGACTTTTAGGCGCTACGTACGATCAGCAAATACTAACCCAATGAGGTCATCCCAGTTAAGGTCTAAAAGTTGCCTTGAGATCTTGGTCTGTCAATCCAAAATATTACTGATAAGGTAACCCAATTAGAGATCGAAGGAGGTCGTACCGGGGGGGGGGGGGGGGCGAAGGGATCTATGAAATGTACAAATGATGTACAATTTTGCTATTCAGGGAATATCTCCAGTCACAGGTGGCTGTGATGCGAAGTGTTCCCGGACGTCCGTAATTAAAGATCGTTATACCTTGCCATCCGTCTCCGTCTAATACTTCGAGGGCTGCTACATGGGTTGGGACGAGCGTCGACCCTTTATATCAAAGGGCCCGCTCGTGGGAAGAGAAATCTTCCCATTTTCCCCTTCAATTTGGCGCTGCGAGCCGAGTACAAGAACTTCCCGAATGGAGCAATGATCCAGCTGTTGGGGTGAGTATGTTTAATTTACCACCTTCGAGTTAGAGCTGAAGCATTGTAAACCGGGAGGGAAGGACATCTGTGCAAAGAACTATCTGTAGCGGGTCCCGGAGGGACAGAGACAAAGGACAGGGACAATCTAGGGGTGGGAGGGGGAATAAAAGGCATAATCTGAGACGCGCGAGTGTAGGAAGCACGACAGGGCGAGGGTACGATGCAAGGGAAGACATATGGACGAGACCTATTGACCCATGTGGTACGAGCGCACGGTGCAGGGAGGAGACATATTGACCTGGAAGCATGGCAGTACGGCTGTACGACGCCAAGGGGAGACATATAGACGACGTCCTGCATCCCAAGCACGAATTAAAGGGAATGCCCAAGATCCCTACGCCTTCCCCAGAATAAGATGGGTAACCCAGCTAGTAAAAAGGCGAATAAAACCAATGAGGGAGCAGAAATCCAGGCCAGCAAAAAAGAAGAAGAATGTAACTGGGGACCAAAAGGGTCTCTAGTAAATTTGCTGGGCAAAAAATACGCAACATTAATGGAAGAAATGAAACGGAAAGGGTGGCAGCCCACGGATACCCCGATAGACAGAAAAAATGGTGGAATAGTCAGACCAAACACAAGGTTGAAATGGCCCAAGTAATTATCCTTACCTGTTACCAGGAACAGGTAAAAGAAATAGATACCCATACTGAATTGATTCAGGAATTAAAAACTAAAATAACGGAATTAGAAAAGGCTGCAAAGGAGAATGGACAAACCCTACAGTGCACATCAGCAACACCCGACCCAAAAATAACCCCCCCAAATATACCCCTCCCTGAAAGAGATACAGGCAGGGGAGCCCCAAGATAATAACGGGACCCAGGAAGGGCCCCCAACATATGACAGGTACGTACAGGCAGCTCCCGTACTTACTACCACTCTCCCTGCACACGGGCAACAACCCGGTCATGTCACCATACAGGAAGTTCCCCTCACCCCACATGAGAGGCAGACACTGCTAAAAGATTTACCCACCCCCAAACCAAATAGCAGAAATACAGAATTCCGGCAAAAGGTTGAGGAAATGTTCGATGCACGTAATCTAACCCCGGGAGACGTACACGGTCTGGTGAAGGCCAAAACCGGTAATGTAAACTGGCAAAGGGCTACCCAAGCCGTGCAAAACGGGGACTGGATGATGATGGGAAACCCGATGCACAGCAGATACTAGACCTCAAGCAGGGGATGGATGAATGTTGGGGACCAATAAGAACTAATTGGAGCAAGATATTAAAAGTAATCCAAAAACCAAACGAGGGAATATGGAGAGCGGAAATGGCTTGAGTACAAGGACTACTCCGGTGCTAACAACCCCGATAAAGAGGACGCGGCATTTTTAGAAATGTTTAAGGATGGACTGAGGGAGGAGCATCAAAAAATAACTAAGCTGGGATTCAAGATAGGAGATGATTATGATGAAATCTTAGAATGGGCACAAAACGTGGAGGAATTAAAGGCCGAGCAAAAGGAAAAGGTAGCCAAGATAGTGGCGGCAGCATTAGTGACAGGAGAAAAGGAAGATAGGGGGGGATCTCTGCGAAGCCCCCTTGACGTGTTACACATGTCATCAGTGCGGGCATTTTAGCAGAGATTGCCCGCAAAGGGAGGCTGAAAAAGGGACGGATAGACCCAGGTGCCGTAATTGCAACAAACTGGGACACATAGCAAAAAGATGCTGGGCAGGAAAGGGCCCCCAGCAAACCAGAAAATAGACAGGGACGCCCATCACGCGTGAGGAACTGATGTTTGTCGGAGAATTTCCAACACTGCCAGCCCCATCCCCTATGGAGCCCACACCCTCTAACGAGGAGCTCATCAACTTACTTAAATTGGCCAGTACCCGCTAGGGGTTACCGGCCCCCGAGGGAAGGTTGGGACGGCCAACGCTAGATGCCCGTATGTTTATTAGTGCAGTTTTAGTGGGCCGGCAGTGCAACATGCTCGTGGACACGGGAGCGTCAGTATCCATAACTAATCTAGACCTCCCTTACAAGAATCAGGGTTAATATTCAAGGGATAGGAGGAGAATCCAAAAAAGTGACATTAAGTGAAGTAGTACTATTAGAGATACAGGGATTAATGATACCCACCAAATTTTGGTGTGCCCTAACCTGGAATGCACCATACTAGGGATAGACACCCTGAGGGTACTTATAGACCCCCAGCGTAATCGGATAATATGGAGAGAGAAACATCAGACCCAACAGAAGTTCGATTGTCCGGGACATCATGGGCAGTGGTGGACAACAATGGACAAGTCAGGAAAAGGGGACCCTTAGAGGGAAACCTATCGGCTCAGGTAGAGGAATTGGTAGCCCTCACCGAAACATTAAAACTAGCAGCAGGGAAAAGGGTCAACATATACACCGATAGCCGTTACGCCTTTGGGGTGGTACATGATTATATGACTGCTTGGAAGAGGCGGGGGTACGTGACACCGGGAGGGGGACCCATTAGACATGAAGAGATAGTTAATGAATTGGTAGAATCATCCCTCCTTCCTCAGGAATGTGCAGTCATAAAAATTAAAGCACATCTAAAAATCACGGACAGGCACCAGCAGGAAAATGCCTGGGCAGACAAAGCTGCCAAATAGGCAGCTGAATTAGATATGACTAGTAACGCCCTGATTGGCTCATGTATTACCCAAACGGAGGAAGTAAACATACTCAAGGTAGAGGGAGAATCCACCCCGCAAGAAACAGAAGGGTGGGAACAAAACGGAGCTAAAAGGGGGGGGGCTGATGGAGTTTGGAGGAAAAATGAAAATGTAGTGGGCGGCAAAAATCTGGACGCTCCGCTAAGCTTGGCGGAGCTGACCGGTGCCCTCGACCAGCTCTCGAGGGGAAAAGCCCCGGGGCTGGACGGGCTGACCGTGGAGTTCCACAGGGCGTTCTGGGACGTCTTGGGGGTGACTACGCGCGGGTCCTGGGGGAAAGTCTGGCGACCAGGGAGATGCCCCTCTCTTGGCGCAGGGCAGTCATCGTCCTGCTGCCTAAGAAAGGCGATCTCCGCCTACTTAAGAACGGGGGCCCGGTCTCCCTCCTCAGCACAGATTACAAAATCTTCACCAGGGTCATGTCTGCTCGCCTTGGCGCCGTGCTGGACCACATGATCCACCCCGACCAGTCCTACACGTTCCCGGGCCGGACAATCCACGATAACATCCATCTGGTCCGGGACCTGATCCACCATTCCCAGGAGGCTGGTCTGTCGGTCACCTTCCTATCCCTAGACCAAGAGAAGACGTTCGACAGGGTGGATCATGAATATCTGTTCGGAACTCTGCGCGCTTTTGGGTTCGGGACGCATTTTATCGCCTGGATCCGACTTTTGTATGCCGCCGCGGAGTGTCTGATTAAGGTTAACGGGTCCTTGACGGCGCCCCTTCGCTTTGGGAAAGGGGTGCGCCATGGATGCCCCATGTCCGGCCAGTTATATGCCATCTGCGTGGAGCCTTTCCTGCGCCTCTTGCGGACGAGGTTGATGGGACTGGCTCTGCAAGGGCCAGGCGTGGAGGTCGTCCTCTCGGTTTACGCTGATGACGTGCTCCTCATGGTCGAGGATCCCGTTGACCTGCGGAGGATGCGTGAGTGCCAGGAGATTTACTCGGCTGCATCCTCCGCCAGGATCAACTGGGAGAAATGTTCCGGACTCCTGGTGGGTCAATGGCGGGTGGACTCCCTGCCAGAGGAGCTCAGGCCTTTTTCCTGGAGCACGACCCATCTCCTCTATCTGGGAGTCTACCTTAGCTCCGACGAGGAAGCCTGGCCGGCGAACTGGCAAGAGCTGAAGGCCAAGGTCGCCGCTCGCCTAGGGCGCTGGACAGGACTGCTCCGAGTGCTGTCCTACAGGGGTCGAGTGCAAGTCATAAACCAGCTGGTGGCCGCTATGCTGTGGTACCAGCTGGTCACTTTGACCCCTCCCCCTGCATTTTCCGCCAAGATACAGAAGAAGCTGGTGGACTTCTTCTGGAACAACAGGAAGCACTGGGTCTCTGCCGCGGTCTTGAGTCTCCCGCTTAGGGAGGGCGGTCAGTCGTTGGTGTGCGTCAGCACCCAGCTAGCGACTTTCCGTCTTCAGACCCTGCAGAGATACCTTCACGTTGAGCCCCCTCCTAGGTGGCGTGCGCTGGTGACGTATTTCTTCTGCCAGCAGTACAGCCTCAATTATGACATGCAGCTCCTGTTTGTGAACTTGGGGGGCATCAGGATCGCCATCCAGGGGCTGCCTGTCTTTTACCAGGAACTCATCAGGGTCTGGAACAAAGTCTCCACCAAGCGCAGCTCTCCGCCGGCTGGAGTGGCGGCTGTCCTGCAGGAGCCGCTGCTCGGGAATCCGTACCTCCACGACCGAGGTTTCAGGTGGCAGTCGGACGAGAGGGCTGTGGCTGGTGAGGTGACCAGGGTCAGGGACCTGCTCGATGGCGGAGGAGCGGGCTGGATGGCGCCAGACATGCTGGCACGGCGCCTAAACTGGGCCGACGTCCGGCGCACGGCCGATGCCATCGAGTCGCTAAAAACAGCTCTGGGCCCTGACTCCGTTAGGTGTGTCGAGGAGGCTCAAGCATGCAGGGAGATCCCTCGTCCGGACAGAATTCTTCATCGGCGCCAAGCCCCGGAACCTCCCTTGGGAGCTGCCGCCTCACAACTTGAGCAACCTCAGGGAAATCCCCTCCGTGCCTTTCAGTTCTACGCAGAGGGGTTTCCTGTATGGGCTGCTCCTGCACACTCTCCACCTTGCCATCCTCGCCTGCCGTCCGGACACGCCATGGCGTACCATCTTGCCGTCCGGAGGAGACGGGGGTCCCCGATGGAGTGCACTCTACACGAGAGTCCTCCCACTATTTATTGGGGACTTGGCCTGGAGGGTGGTGCACGGAGCAGTCCCGTGCAACAAATTTTTAAGCCGGTTCACGAGCTGCCAGGCCGCCTGCAATTTCTGCGGTCTGGAGGAGTCCGTGTTCCATGTTTTTATGGAATGTGCAAGGTTGCAGCCCTTATTCCACTATTTGAAGGGGCTGCTCCTCAAATTCTGGTTGCACTTCAGTCCCACACTCCTGATCTTTGGACACCCTCTGCAGAGGGGAGCAGGTAGGTCCGAGGGCCTCCTCGTAGGACCTCCTGGGCACGGCCAAGGGCGCCATCAGCCGGTCCAGGCAGCAGGCAGTCGAGGGGGTCGTTCAGCCCGACTGCCTGCCTCTCTTCCGCCCGCGGTTACATCTGAGCCAGGGTGTTCCTGGAGATGGAGCACGCGGTGTCCACCGGTACGCTCGCGGCCTTCCGCGAGAGTTGGGCGCCGGAGGGACTGGAGTGCATCATCACCCCCGGCAACCAAATTTTAATTTGCTTTTATATGTTTAAAGTTTATTTGGTTTATTGTGCCGGGTTTTAGTGTCCCTTCCCTTTTAGCCAGAGGGCACTTGTATAATTTGTGGTTTTAGTGCCCCCCCCCCCAAAAAAAAACAAGGGGCACTTGATTTAATGTTTAATTGTCTTCAACCCAAAAGAGTTGTAATGGCCCCGGAATGTATCCAACAGAACCTACTGAGTCTCTACCACAGATACACACATACCGGTAAGACCGGCATGATGAACTCCGTGTCACGCTATTGGTGGTGGAAAGGAATGGGTAGAGGCATAGAAAACCATTGTAGGAAATGTATAACATGCGCTAAATACAACCCGGGGAAAAAGATAAAGGTCCGGCTGGGACACCAAACTCGCCCAAAGGGACCCTGGGAAGCCTTACAAATAGACTTTACTGGGCCACTGCCTAGCCAAAGGAGAAAAATGTACTGTCTGGTAATAATAGACCAATTTACAAAATGGGTAGAAGCCTTCGCCACTAGAAACTGCACCGCTGATACAGTAGCTAAGATCCTGGCCGGGGAAATTATACCCATGCCACTACAGTTGGACTCAGACCAGGGTACACACTTTACGGGAAAAATCATGAAGCAAGCTTGTGCCCTGTTAGGGATTAAACAAAAATTCTACATCCCATACCACCCTGAGTCTCCCGGATTGGTAGAGCGAATGAATAGGACCTTAAAAATAGCACTGGCTAAGGCAATCGAGGAGACCGGACAGGGGTGGGTTGAGTTACTACCACGAATCATAATGAAATTAAGAGTTACCCCTAACCAGACTGACCCGCTTTGAACTAATGACAGGAAGAGCCATGAAGCTGCCAGAAGTGCTGTTACTGGAAGTGATGACGTAGGGCCCTACAAGGATAAGATACGGAGGTTCGTGATAGAACTCTGTAAACAATCACATGAATTACGAGCACAAGCCAGAGACCAACAAATTATTAGGAATGTAGAAAGGGACACGAAGGAACAAAGGGGTCAGGTACCTCAAATAGGGAGCTGGGTCATGGTAAAGATAAATCCTGAAAGACCCGAATTCTCACCAAAATGGACCGGACCCCACCAGGTGATTATGGTTAGTGACACATGCGCTTGCATAGACATGGGAGGTGATGGCAAATGGAAACACTGGACCCAGTTGAAACGATTTGGATCCTAACCAACCGGTGGCCACCGGAAAACGTTGCATTTTACAGGATCCTATCCCTCCTTGGAGCCGGAACATCCACTGATGAAGAAAGTAGCGGACCTCAAGGCCTATATTATAAGACGTCGTAAAACATTAGCTGTGATCCCGATTCAAAAACACTAATGTTGGTAGTCGGCATAGCGTTATATTTTAATTGTAGCATTGGACTAATGGGCATAACACAACTTAACAGAGATTTCAACCAACAGTGTGGGTGGACCAATAACAAGGGAATAACATTAGCAGTAAATGAGACCGCAGTGTGCTTCGTGTTAGAAGAACGAGGAAGTTGCACTCATAGGGAGGGGATACAGGTACGGTGTGCACCCGTCTTCACTCAATTCTTGGGAAGGCCACACAGGGATACCAGGTGGAAGAGATGTCCGGCCTCCCCGTGTGTGGGTACGGACTAGTGGTGTTGGGACATCCTTGTCCGAGATAGACCCCCTACCGCTGCCCCGACAACCACACTGGGGACAACTCTTCACAGCACAACCACGCAAGCCCCCCCCCCCCCATATGCCCGTCCATAAAGACTGGAGCCAAAGGGGGGCTAGTAATAAAGGAATCTAAGGAAAGGATATATTTTGGGGTGCGTCAGCGATTACTTACGGTAGTCCTAAACCTAACAGATATCATCCTTCCTAGCTTCTGTGGGAATGAAACTATAAGTTTCCCGGGATGGTGGGACTGACCTATCAAGAAAGACTGGATCAACTGGGCTTGTATTCACTGGAGTTCAGAAGAATGAGAGGGGACCTCATAGAAACGTTTAAAATTCTGATGGGTTTAGACAGGTTAGATGCAGGAAGAATGTTCCCAATGTTGGGGAAGTCCAGAACCAGGGGTCAGTCTAAGGATAAGGGGTAAGCCATTTCGGACCGAGATGAGGAGAAACTTCTTCACCCAGAGAGTGGTGAACCTGTGGAATTCTCTACCACAGAATGTAGTGGAGGCCAATTCACTAAATATATTCAAAAGGGAGTTAGATGAAGTCCTTACTACTAGTGGGATCAAGGGGTATAGTGAGAAAACAGGAAGGGGGTACTGAAGTTGCATGTTCAGCCATGAACTCATTGAATGGCGGTGCAGGTTAGAAGGGCCGAATGACCTATTCCTGCACCTATTTTTCTATGTTTCTAAGTCTATACCAGAAGCTGACGCAACGAATCCTCTACCCTGAGATTTAATGTCAGAAAGGGAATAGATCAAAGTCGAACAAAAAGGGGAATACTGGAAACACTAGGCTCGGGTTATGCGGCGGGGGTTGCAACATTGAATTCCAAAGACCTGTATGCAATAGACGACCTGTTTAACACCTTAATGCAAATCTTAAGGGGTTTATTGGGGAGGGAAATAGATAGCTAAGCCCTACAAGCGCTGTTGGGAAATGGCGCGGAAGGGGAACTGTTAGGAGTGGCCCACACATTACAGGAACATGCCAAGATCATAAATTTTATCCACGTAATGGGGGAACGACCTAAGTAAATGATTACAAGCTGAGATAATTTGCTCTGGGTATGGGGCCTGGATACTGAGTGAGGTACAACATAACCTGCAGCAACTCCAGAATGGGTACATACCAGATTGGATGCCGAACGACATATTTAATAATTGGATTCTAGACAAAAACATGAACAACACATGCGAGGTACGAAGGAATAGTCACACATGGGTGCCAAAATGTAGATGTATTACTGGACATGTGAATATGATCGGATTCGTGTTATCAATACCACAGTATAACGTAACAAAGGGAGACCCCTTATACCAAACCGACAATATCGGTGAAGTAAGAAACCGAACACGGTTGCGTTACCATCAACCTCCAGACGGGTGATTAAAATTAACAATAGTACCAAAGGCATTGACATAACCGACTGCTATAAAAATAACCAAGTGGTTTTATGTCAAGGTACGCCAAGAATGACGGATGATGATTGCGGATTCCACCAAACAAACGGATGCATGCTGAGTATCACTCCTCTCGAACGCGATTCCGAAACAATCGCTGCTCCACAAGGGAATGGAGATTGGTGCGTGAACACAGGAGCAGCCAACCCGACGATTAAGACCAGGGGAGGAGTCACCCCCTGTGTCATCACCAACCCCAACTTGTGTTTCAGGCCCATGGGAAAAATAGACATAAATGGATACCACAAACATCCCGAGACAACGGAAATTATTCACGGAACGGTCACGGATACCCTCCGAGAAGGGTACAAGGAGGCGGTATGGGAACCGCAAGGAAAACAGATACCCGAGTTAAGTGAGGAACAACTACAATTGGTGCAAGGAATCCAAAACCAAAGACGACAGTATATCCGACTGATGGAAGAATCAGACAACCTACAAAGAGACACTAACGCGATGCTGGCCGACCAGCCTTGGTACTCAAAACTGTGGAACATTGGACTTAATATTCAGATCCACCCATGGATAAGGATTATATCACACGTACTTGTAGTAATACAGGGCCTGGTCCTGATGGTACTGGTAGGGTTAACCTGTGCACGAATTAAACAGGGCAAACGACACATTAGGGCACGCACTATGATTAAGACAATATGGGACGAAAATTTTAACAGTCCTGCAGGAAGGACTTACCTTATATAGCCCTGCGGAGAAGTCACAGGAGGTCCTGAAGTTTGGGAGACGGCCACCCAGGCGAACGGACATATCTGGAACTTGCCCACAGGGAAGTAGTTTCCGGGGAATATGGCCTACTTGGCATATAGCCAGGGGCCAAAGCGGGAATTGTAAGAGAAAATTGGCATTCGGGATATAAGCGAAATAAGGTTTAAAGTGCCGGCTTCTACATTGGCTCAGCAAAAGGGGCAGAAGGTCTGTGGCTCACCTCACATTCTAACATATTCCAGCACCAAGGACCCAGAGGCCTCTGATTCAACACTGATGTACAATTGATGTACCAAAACATCAGATAACATTAAGGTACGTCCAGTCCGACAAGATAAGACTCTGTGAAAAGACTCTAAACAGACTTTTAGGCGCTACGTACAATCAGCAAATTCTAACCCAATGAGGTCATCCCAGTTAAAGTCTAAAAGTTGCCTCGAGTCCTTGGTCTGTCAATCCAAAATATTACTGATAAGGTAACCCAATTAGAGATCGAGGGAGGTCATACCCGGGGGGGGGGCGAAGGGATCTATGAAATGTACAAATGATGTACAATTTTGCTATTCAGAGAACAACTCCACTCACAGGTGGCTGTGATGCGAAGTGTTCCCGGACGTCCGTAATTAAAGATCGTTATACCTTGCCATCCGTCTCCGTCTAATACTTCGAGGGCTGCTATGCAGGTTAGGACGAGCGTCGACCCTTTATATCCAAGGGCCCGCTGGTGGGAGGAGAAACCTTCCCATTTTCCCCTTCAGCCTCGGCCCCAGGTGTTGGGCGCGGCTGAATCCGCTCCCGCCGACTCCCGGGTTTGGATTTTACTTTAGTCTCTCTCTCTCTCTCTCTCCCTCGTCCCCACTCCCTGCACTGTTTCTCCGCCCAACCTCAAGCTCACTCGGTGCCGCAAACTCACTTTCCGCCGGTGATTCGGCCTCCCGACCCAGGAGGCCCCTCGCCGTTGTCCTGCCGACCCCGAGCCCAGCGCGCAGCAGAGGTCTGATTGTTGGTCTGGATACTGCTGCCTGAGCACGCGCGGGGCCCAGCAGGTCCCCTCCATATTTAAAGGGACATTGTCTCTGTTGCTGTGATTAAAGGGACAGTGACATTGTGCTGGACTTTGATTTCAATGCAGAGAGGAGGGAGAGCGGGTTTTGGAGGAACAAAAAGGCAAGATCCAAAATTGTCTATTCTGAATTTCTCTCCTGCACTTACAGGAACTAATGATGTGACCGTATTACAAGGGGAGGATTTGAAGGAGGGAAGCTCAAAGCAATCATCACGTTTAGATCTGGGGAGGCACAAGTGCAGTCACACTGAGGAGAGACCATGGAAAGGTGGGGACTGTGGGAAGAGATTCAGTCACCCTTCCAAGCTGGAAAGATAGCAATACAGTGACACTGGAAAATGTCTGTTTAACTGCTCCGTGTGCAGGAAGGGATTTAGTCAGTCAGGACATCTGCTGAGACACCAGCGTCGACACACCGGGGAGAGACCGCTTGCCTGCTCACTGTGGGAAGAGTATTAAACAGTCTACCAACCTGTTGTCAAACGAGCGGGTTCACTCCAGTGAGAGACCTTTTCAGTGCTCTCACTGCGAGAAGAGTTTTAAAAGCTCCAGCGACCTGGTGCAGCACCAGCGCTTTCACACTAAGGAGAGGCCGTTGACCTGCTCCAAACGTGGGAAGGGATTGAGCCATTCTTACACTCTGTCTGGACCAGCGAATTCAACACTGACAAGAGACCCTTTAAATGTCCCGACTGCGAGAAGAGCTTTAAAAGCACCGAGGACCTGAGGGAGCAGCAGCAAGTTCACACCTGGGAGAGGCTGTTCAGCTGCTCAGTGTGTGGTAAGGGATTCGCTCTTGCATCTTCTCTTGGTGTACACATGCTTGTCCACACTGATGAGAGGCCATTTAAACGTTCCACTATGAGAAGAGCTTTAAAAAGTCCAAGCACCTGAAGATTCGCACCACGGAGAAACCGTTCAGAAGCTTTCACTGCGGCAAGACCTTTACACAATCACCCACCTTTCTGCAACTTGAGCACATCCACAACGGGTAGAGGCGGTTCCCCTGCTCAATGTGTGAGCCTGACCCGCCGAGACACCAGCGAGTTCACAGGTGAGCACAGTCTTTCTTTGCACGACGGGAAGTGTCAGAGGGAGGAGCTAAGTGTTGCCACAGCATGGACAGAGACAGATTTAAGCTAAAAGACAGAATGCTTGAAGTTTGGAATGATAATACCCCAAGTCAGGAGATGACCCTTTACCTAGATAAGGGAGGTGGTTTCTAAGAGACCCACATACCTAAACACTGGGTAACACTCGAACCTGCTTAGGCAGTAGACTTGTTGGCAACAAGGTTCCGACTGCATGAAAAGCTCTAAAAGCTCCAAGGACCATTGACGAGAGCTGGTTCAAATGCTCTCGTTGCAGGAAGAGGTTTACGTCATCATCCAGGCTTCTGAAACACGTGCCCATCCACACCAGGGTGAAGCAGGTCCCATGTTCATTGAGTCAACAGCGATTCACGGGTCAGTCTGACCTGCTAGAATCATCCAATCACAGAAACTTACAGCACCGAAGGAGGCCACTTGGCCCATCGTGCCTGTACTGGCTCTTGGGCAGAGCACTGCTGCTTCCCACCAACGTTCCCTTTAAGCTGTGCGACCGCACAGCGCTCCGGGGATTCCCCCGCAGCCGGTTTGCCAGCATTTCAATGCAAAGCCCTGCATGCGCGGTATTATGAATGGCCTGCCAAAATAAATCCGAGGGAACAGTGCCCCGTGGGCCTCCCACGTTCTACCTTCCGTGAGCCCATGCAAGTCTCTTCTCGCACCAAGTTCCGTTCACCCATCACCCAGTTAAGCATGGCTTCGATTTTAAAATTCTCATTGTTTTCAAATCCCGCCATGGCCTTGCCCCTTCCCGAAAACCCAGCGAGAGCCTCGCCCGTCCCTATCTCTGTAATCTCCTGCACCGCAAAAAACAATCTTCCCTCATTTTTTTTTCGCATGGTCCCTTTAAATTTGTTGCTTTTACCAGCGGCAACAGCTGGTGAGCGGCCTACTGGGACTTCCCAATCGATGCGCAGCTACTCAGCGCAGGGGGAACATGGCTCCCAGGGCAGGTACAGCACGGGGTTAGATACAGAGTAAAACTCCCTCTACACTGTCCCATCAAACACTCCCAGGGCAAGTACAGCACAGAGTTAGATACAGAATAAAGCTCCCTCTGTACTGTCCCATCAAACACTCCCAGGGCAAGTACAGCATGGAGTTAGATACAGAGTAAAGCTCCCTCTACACTGTCCCATCAAACACTCCCAGGGCAGGTACAGCACGGGGTTAGATACAGAGTAAAGTTCTCTCTACACTGTCCCATCAAACACTTCCAGGGCAAGTACAGCATGGAGTTAGATACAGAGTAATTCTTCCTCTGCACTGTCCCATCAAACACTCCCAGGGCAGGTACAGCATGGGTTAGATACAGAGTAATGCTCCCTCTACACTGTCCCATTAAACATACACAGGGCAGGTACAGCACGGGTTAGACACAGAGTAATGCTCCCTCTACACTGTCCCATCAAACACTCCCAGGGCAGATAGAGCACGGGTTAGATACAGAGTAAATCTCCCTCCACACTGTCCCATCAAACACTCCCAGGGCAGGTACAGCATGGATTACATACAGATTATAGCTCCCTCTACACTGTCCCCAACAAACACTCTCAGGGCAGATACAACACGGGTTAGATACAGTGTAGCGGATTGGAAAACCGCAAATGTAACGCTCCCTATAAAAAAAGGAGGCAGATAAACACCCGGAAACTATAGACCAGTTAGCCTAACATCTGTTGTTGGGAAAATGCTGGAGTACATTATTAAGGAAGCAGTAGCAGGACATTTGGAAAAGCATAATTCAATCAAGCAGAGTCAGCACGGTTTTATGAAAGGGAAATCATGTTTGACAAATTTGCTGGAGTTCTTTGAGGATGTAACGATCAGGGTGGATAAGGGGGAACCAGTGGATGTGGTGTATTTGGATTTCCAGAAGGCATTTGATAAGGTACCACATGAAAGGTTACTGCACAAGATAAAAGTTTGCTGGTTGGAGGTAATATATTAGCATGGATAGAGGATTGTCTAACTAACAGAAAATAGAGAGTCGGGATAAATGGTTCATTCATTGGTTGGCAACCAGTAACTAGTGGGGTGCTGCAGGGATCGGTGCTGGGGCCTCAACTATTTACAATCTATATTAATGACTTGGATGAAGGGACCGAGTGTAATGTAGCCAAGTTTGCTGATGATACAAAGATGGGTGGGAAAGCAAATTGTGAGGAGGACACAAAAAATCTGCAAAGGGATATAGACAGGCTAAGTGAGTGGGCAAAAATTTGGCAGATGGAGTATAATGTGGGAAAATATAAGGTTATCCACTTTGGCAGAAAAAACAGAAAAGCAAATTATAATTTAAATGGAGAAAAATTGCAAAGTGCTGCAGTACAGAGACCTGGGGGTCCTTGTGCATGAAACACAAAAAGTTAGTATGCAGGTACAGCAAGTAATCAGGAAGGCAAATGGAATGTTGCCCTTTGTCACAAGGGGGGATGGAGTATAAAAGCAGAGAAGTCCTGCTACAACTATACAGGGTATTGGTGAGGCCACACCTGGAGTATTGCGTACAGTTTTGTCTCCGTATTTAAAGGAGGATATACTTGCATTGGAGGCAGTTCAGAGAAGGTTCACTTGGTTGATTCCGGAGATGAGGGGGTTGACTTATGAAGATAGGTTGAATAGGTTGGGCCTATACACATTGGAGTTCAGAAGAATGGGAGGTGATCTTATCAAAACATAAAAGATAATGAGGGGGGGCTCGAAAAGGTGGATGCAGAGAGGATATTTCCACTCATAAGGGAAACTAAAACTAGGGGACATAGTCTCAGAAGAAGGGGCCGCCCATTTAAAACTGAGTTGTAAAGGGATTTCTTCTGCAGTCAGAATCAGGTCCCCTGCAGTCAGAATCAGGGGAAGTCATAACGGGGAACAAAGAAATGGCAGACCAATTGAACAAGTACTTTGGTTCAGTATTCACTAAGGAGGACACAAACAACCTTCCGGATATAAAAGTGGTCAGAGAGTCTAGTAAGGAGGAGGAACTGAGGGAAATCTTTATTAGTCGGGAAATTGTGTTGGGGAAATTGATGGGATTGAAGGCCGATAAATCCCCAGGGCCTGATGGACTGCATCCCAGAGTACTTAAGGAGGTGGCCTTGGAAATAGCGGATACATTGACAGTCATTTTCCAACATTCCATTGACTCTGGATCAGTTCCTATCGAGTGGAGGGTAGCCAATGTAACCCCACTTTTTAAAAAAAGAGGGAGAGAGAAAGCAGGGAATTATAGACCGGTCAGCCTGACCTCAGTAGTGGGTAAAATGATGGAATCAATTATTAAGGATGTCATAGCAGCGCATTTGGAAAATGGTGACATGATAGGTCCAAGTCAGCATGGATTTGTGAAAGGGAGATCATGCTTGACAAATCTTCTGGAATTTTTTGAGGATGTTTCCAATAAAGTGGACAAAGGAGTACCAGTTGATGTGGTATATTTGGACTTTCAGAAGGCTTTCGACAAGGTCCCACACAGGAGATTAATGTGCAAAGTTAAAGCACATGGGATTGGGGGTAGTGTGCTGACGTGGATTGAGAACTGGTTGTCAGACAGGAAGCAAAGAGTAGGAGTAAATGGGTACTTTTCAGAATGGCAGGCAGTGACTAGTGGGGTACCGCAGGGTTCTGTGCTGGGGCCCCAGTTGTTTACATTGTACATTAATGATTTAGACGAGGGGATTAAATGTAGTATCTCCAAATTTGCGGATGACACTAAGTTGGGTGGCAGTGTGAGCTGCGAGGAGGATGCTATGAGGCTGCAGAGTGACTTGGATAGGTTAGGTGAGTGGGCAAATGCGTGGCAGATGAAGTATAATGTGGATAAATGTGAGGTTATCCACTTTGGTGGTAAAAACAGAGAGACAGACTATTATCTGAATGGTGACAGATTAGGAAAAGGGAAGGTGCAACGAGACCTGGGTGTCATGGTACATCAGTCATTGAAGGTTGGCATGCAGGTACAGCAGGCGGTTAAGAAAGCAAATGGCATGTTGGCCTTCATAGCGAGGGGATTTGAGTACAGGGGCAGGGAGGTGTTGCTACAGTTGTACAGGGCCTTGGTGAGGCCACACCTGGAGTATTGTGTACAGTTTTGGTCTCCTAACTTGAGGAAGGACATTCTTGTTATTGAGGGAGTGCAGCGAAGATTCACCAGACTGATTCCCGGGATGGTGGGACTGACCTATCAAGGAAGACTGGATCAACTGGGCTTGTATTCACTGGAGTTTAGAAGAGTGAGAGGGGACCTCATAGAAACGTTTAAAATTCTGACGGGTTTGGACAGGTTGGATGCAGGAAGAATGTTCCCAATGTTGGGGAAGTCCAGAACCAGAGGTCACAGTCGAAGGATAAGGGGTAAGCCATTTAGGACCGAGATAAGGAGAAACCTCTTCACCCAGAGAGTGGTGAAGCTGTGGAATTCTCTACCACAGAAAGTAGTTGAGGCCAATTCACTAAATATATTCAAAAGGGAGTTAGATGAAGTCCTTACTACTCGGGGGATCAAGGGGTATGGCGTGAAAGCAGGAAGGGGGTACTGAAGTTGCATGTTCAGCCATGAACTCATTGAATGGCGGTGCAGGCTAGAAGGGCTAAATGGCCTGCTCCTGCACCTATTTTCTATGTTTCTATGTTTCTCCCAGAGGGTTGTAAATCTATGGAATTCTCCGCCCCAGAGAGTTGTGGAGGCTGGGTCATTGAATATATTTAAGGTGGAAATAGACAAATTTCTGAGTGATAAGGGAATAAAGGGTTATGGGGAGCGGGCAGGGAAGTGGAGCTGAGCCCATGATCAGATCAGCCCAGCCATGATCTTATTAAATGGCGGAGCAGGCTCGAGGGGCCAAGTGGCCTATGCCTGTTCCTATTTCTTATGTTCTTGTGTAATCTGTCCCCATCAAATATCATCATCATAGGCAGTCTCTCGGAGTCGAGGATGACTTGCTTCCACATTAAAAATGAGTTCTCAGATGACTGATCAGTCCAATGCGGGAGCGACAGTCTCTGTCGCAGGTTGGACAGCTGGTAGTTGAAAGTACGTTGGTTGAAGTACCGGTTTGTTGAAGTGCTTGGGTTGTCGTGCGCTCCTTCCGCCGTATACATTTGGTCTCCACTTGCTCCCGGCGAAGAGACTCGAAGTGTTCGCCGCCCTCACGGATTATTCTCTTCCACTTTGAGCGGTCTTGGGCCAGGGATTCCCAGGTGTCGGAGGGGATGTTGAACTTCTTCAAGGAGGCCTTGAGGGTGTCCTTGAAGCGTTTCCTCTGCCCCCCCCCCTGGGGCTCGCTTGCCTTTCGGAGCGCCGAGTAGAGCGTTTGCTTTGCGAGTCTCGTATCTGACATACGGCGGATGTGGCCCGTCCATCGGAGCTCATCGAGCGTTGTCAATGCTTCGATGTTGAGGATGTTGCCCTGCGCAATATCACTGACGTTGGTGCGCCTATCTTGCCAATGCATTTGCAGGATCTTACTGAGGCAGCGTCGATGGTATTTCTCCAGTGCTTTGATGTGCTTGCTGTATATAGTCCATATCTCGGAAGCACACGAGGGCAGGTATCACTACTACTGTGTAGACCATGAGCTTTGTGCCGGTTTTAAGGGTCTGGTCTTCAAACACTCTGTTCCTTAGGCGACTAAAGGCTCAATGGCACACTGAAATGGTGTTGGACCTCATCATCGATGTCTGCCCTTGTTGACAGTAGGGCTCCCGAGGTATGGAAAATGGTCCACGTAGTCCAAGGCCTCGTCATGGATTTTGATAATCGGGGGGGCAGTGCTGTGTGGCGGGGGCAGGTTGATAGAGCACCTTTGTTTTACAGACGTTTAGTGTAAGGCCTATGCTCTCGGACGCTACGTTGAACGTGTTGACGCTGGTTTGGAGTTCGTCCTCTGACTGAGCGCAGACGCAAGCGTCATCTGCATATTGCAATTCGATGACAGAGGATGGCACGACCTTGGATCTGGTCTGAAGGCGATGGAGATTGAAGAGTTTCCAGTTTGTTCTGTAGATTATCTCCGCTCCAGCGGGAAGTTTGCTGACGGTGAGAAGTGGTATTGCAGCAAGGAAGATCGAGAAGAGCGTCGGTGCAATGACACAGCCCTGCTTCGTACACGAATTGGGTCTGTGGTGGATCCATTGGTCAGGATCACAGCTTGCATGTTATCATGAAGCATGCGGAGGATGGTGATAAATTTTTGAGGACAGCCGAATTTGAAGAGTACACTCGATAATCCCTCACAGTCGACAGCATCAAAGGCCTTTGTCAGGTCATAGAAGGTCATGTATAGAGGTTGGTGATGTTCACTGCATTTCTCTTGAATTTGTCGCGCAGTGAAGATAAGGTCCATTTTGCCCCTTAGTGGGCGGAATTTGCATTGCAACTCTCCTCTTTGGGAGCAGCTCTTCTGCCACCGGGAGAAGGAGGATTCTTGCAATAACGTTCCCTGTGGTAGACAGCAGGGAAATTCCTCCGTAGTTACCGCAATCGGACTTCTCCTTTCTTGAAGATGGTCACGATGACGGCGTCTCTGTAATCCCCTGGCATGCTCTCCTCCTTCCAAATAAGAGAAATTACCTCCTATATTCGCGCCAATAGTGCTTCTCCGCCATGTTTTAGTGCTTCGGTGGGTATTCCATTCGCCCCGAGGCCTTGTTGTTCCTCAGTTGTCGAATGGCCTTTTCAACCTCATGTCGGGTTGGGGTTGTACTGAGATGGTGGCACGTAGCATGCTGCGGGATGGAGTCGAGTACACTCACATCGAAGACAGAGTGAGGTCTTCAGAGTGCTCCTTCCGGCGAGCACTGACTGCCTCTCTGTCCTTGATGAGAACTTCTCCGTTCTTCGACCGCAATGGGCTAGGACCTTGGGTAGTAGGTGGTCTTTACTGCACTGAAGAATCCACGCACGTCGTGATTGTCGGCTGGTTGCTGGATCTCCTGCACTTTCTCCACCCACCATCTGGTTTTTAGATCGTGAGTTTTTTGGACCTCGGCCTTCAAACGTCTGTAAATCTGCTTTCTTGAACGAGAGTTGTGTTGCTGTTTCCAGTTCAAGAATGCCTTGTGCTTGCAGGTTATTAACTCCTGGATCTCCTGGTCATTCTCGTCGAACCAGTCTTGGTGGTTCCCGGTTGAGTGACCGAGCGTCTCCTCACAGGTCTTAATTATGGAGGCCTTGAGGGCAGAACAGGCACCATGAGCACCCTGCGACTCTGGATCACTTTGAGTCGCCAGGTTGGTAGTGAGGCGCTGGCTGAATAGGGCTTTCTTAGCATGGTCTCCGAGCGCTCCAGTGTTGATTTTCCTGTGGCATTGTTTCTGTTGCCGCCGCTGTTCTTGGACAACATCGATGGACAACACCGAGCGGATTAGGCCGTGGTCCATCCAGCAGTCGTCAGCTCCCATCATGGCACGGGTGATGCGCACGTCCTTGTGGCCCCTTGCTCGGACGATAATGTAGCCCACCCCATGGAGGTGGCGTTCTTCTTCTGGTTTACCTCTCCAGAAGAACCTTGTTCCCTGAGCTGGCCTTCCCCTTCCGGGTCTCACTTACGGCTCCAACAAGGAGTGCCCTCTGAATTCCAGGGAGCGAGGTTTTGTGGGAAGGAGGACGGTGCACAGTGGGAGTATATTTGTGTTTATATGTATGTACTAGGCTAATGCAGCAGAGCCTGGTCTCCAGTCACCTTGGATCCCCTTGCCACTGGACCAAGACCTTGCTCTGCCAAGCCCGTGTGGTAGCTGGTGTGCAACGGCCACCCCATGTTAAAATAACTCACGCACAGCATCTTCCACCGCTTAAAATGAAGTTCGGGACCCTCGAACGTCGGGACCCTCATGGGCAATCCCAACAGCAACAGACCGGAAGGTTGTACTGCCATCGTTGCCTGGGAACTTAGACACTATGACGTATGTGATTCACAGCAGCAATAACAGCAGAATCCAACCCCTGCCATCACACGTGAACTCGCTGGTGTGTCAGCAGGTGGGATGACTGAGTGAATCCCTTCCCACACACGGAGCAGGTGAATGGCCTATGCCCGGTGTGAATGCGTTGGTGTTTCAGCAGATATCTTGTACGTTTAAAGCTCTTCTCACAGTCAGAACATTTAAACGGTCTCGTATCAGTATGAACAAGTTGGTGTGAAGCGAGGTTGGTTAACTGAGTGAATCCCTTCCCACACACACAGCAGTTGAATGGTCTCTCCCCAGTGTGAATTCTCTGGTGTGTCAGCAGGTCGGATGTCCGAGTGAATCCCTTCTCACACACACAGCAGGTGAACGGTCTCTCCCCAGTGTGAGTGCGTTGGTGTGTCAGCAGATCCCTTGTGCGTTTAAAGCTCTTCTCACAGTCAGAACATTTAAAAGGTCTCGTATCAGTGTGAACAAGTTGGTGTTCAGTGAGGATGGATGACTGCCCGAATCTCATCCCGCAATGAGAGCAACTGAATGGCCTCTCCCCTGTGTGAACTCGCTGGTGTGTCAGAAGGTGGGATGACTGACTGAATCCCTTCCCACACACGGAGCAGGTGAATGGCCTCTCCCCGCTGTGACTGCGTCGATGAGTTTCCAGCTGGGACGGGTAATTGAATCCCTTCCCACAGTCCCCACATTTCCACGGTTTCTCCGTGGTGCGGGTGTTCTTGTGTCTCTCCAGGTTGGACGATCAGTTGAAGCCTGGTCCACACACACAACACGTGTATGGTTTCTCCCCGCTGTGAATGTTGCGATGTTTTTTCAGGCTGTGTAACTGGTTAAAGCTCTTTCCACAGTCAGTGCACTGGAACACTCCCTCTTGGGTGTGTGTGTGTCTCGATGCTTTTCCAGTCACACTGATGTTTAAAATCTTTTCCCAGAGACGGAACAGACAAACATTTCTCCTTCCACATTCAAAGGCCGATGATATTTAGGTCCTGATGAATGAAGTGAGTGTCAGATCTTGACATGATGTTTCACTTGAGTTTCCCCATCTGTAAATCCTCCCCTTCGAATAGCCTGTAAAAGGAGGTTACAGAACTCATCACTGTAAGTACAGGACAGAAATTCAGAACAGACAATTCTAGTTGCTATGAAACATTCTTTCCTCTCTTGTTCCCCCAATGCTGTGGTCCAATCAAACTAAACTCAGCTAGTGGCTCAGTTCGGAGCACTGTTCCCTCTGAGTCAGAAGGTTGCTGGTTCAAGTCCCAAGCCAGAGACTTGAGCACAAAAGGGAGTGCTGCACTGTCGGAGGTGCCATCTTTCGGATGTTGTCCCTGGTGTCCTGACCAATATTTATCCCTCAACCAACATTACAAAAAGAGATTATCTGGTCATTATCACATTGCTGTTTGTGGGAGCGTGCTGTGCTCAAAATGACTGCTTCGTTTCCGACATTACAACAGTGACTACGCTTCAAATTTACTTCATTGGCTGTAAAGCGCTTGGCCTATCCTGTGGTCGTGAAAGGTGCTATATAAATGCAAGTCTTTATTTTGTCTAAAAGAATCGAAAATAAGCAACAAAAGCAAAGTGCCCCTTCCCAACTAAACCAGAACGTTGCTATCTGTGTCTGAGACGCTCTGTACCCCGAGGTTCCTGCCGGTCGTCAAAGGTATCAAATATACCGAAGGACACCGCGTGCTCCCTCCCCAGGGCTACCCAGGCATGGACAAGATTGTGGAAGAGAGGCAGGCAGCCAGAGTGACCCTCCCCCTCCCCCCACGCCCCCGCCCCGGGCTCCGCCCACCCCGGACCTAGAAATTGCTGTTTTCGCCGGGCCCAAGAGCAGGTCCTGGAGCAGATCCTTCGACTTACCCACCCCCCTCTCTACACTGGGCGGCCAAAGATTAGGAGCATGGGGCTAAAATGTAACTCTTCCATTTCTGGTGTCAACCGTGTAAATCTTCTCTGCACCCTCTCCGGTGTCTCTATATTACTTTTATAATATGCCGACCAGAACTGTATGGTCGAACCAAGGTTCGATACAGGTTTAGCATTACCTCACTACTTTTCAATTCTATACCTCTAGAAATAAACTCTAGTGCTTGGTTTGCTTTTTTTTATGGCCTTGCCAACCTGTGTCACAACTTTTAACGGCTTGTGCATTTGTACTCCGAGATCCCTTTGCTCCTCTACCCCACCCAGACTCGCACCCACCAAGTAACGTGACCTCCTTACTCGTCCTATCAAAATGTAATAGCTCACATTTTCCTGTCTCGAATGTCATTTGCCAATTACATGCCCATTCTGCAAGTTTATTAATGTCCTCTTGTAATTTTGTTGCAGTCCTCCTTAGGATTGAGAAAGTTACCGGTGAATCTGCTTCCACGACCCTTTCAGGCAGTGCGTTCCAGGACATAACAACTCACTGCTGCATTTTATTCTCTCCTGTAGCATCTGGTTCATTTCATAGAAACATAGAAATTTACAACACAGGAGGCCATTTCGGCCCATCGTGTCTGCACCGGCCGAGAAAGAGCTACCCAGACTAATCCCACTTTCCAGCTCTTGGTCCGTAGCCTTGCAGGTTACGGCCCTTCAAGTGCAGATCCAAGCACTTCTTAAATGTGGTGAGGGTTTCTGCCTCTACCACCCTTTCAGGCAGTGAGTTCCAGACCCCCACAACCCTCTGGGTGAAGAAATTTCCCCTCATAACTCCTCTAAACCTCCCCCCCAATTACTTTAAATCTATGCCCCTGGTTGTTGACTCCTCTGCCAAGGGAAACAGGTCCTTCCTATCCACTTTAACCAGGCCCCTCATAATTTTATACACCTCAATCAGGTCTCCCCTCAGCCTCCTCTGTTCCAAAGAAAACAAACCCAGCCTACCAACCTTTCCTCATAAATCTCTACTGCGATCACATCTTTCCTGTAACGTGGTGACCAGAACTGCATGCAGTACTCTAACTGTGGCCTAACTAGTGTTTTATACAGTTCAAGCATAATCTCCCTGCTCTTGTATTCTATGCCTTGGCTAATAAAGGCAACAATTCCATCAGTCTTCTTAAAACACCTTACCTACTTACATAGAAACATAGAAAATAGGTGCAGGAGGAGGCCATTCGGCCCTTCGAGCCTGCACCGCCATTCAATGAGCTCATGGCTGAACATGCAACTTCAGTACCCCATTCCTGCTTTCTTGCCATACCCCTTGATCCCCCTAGTAATAAGGACTACATCTATAGAAACATAGACTGTGGACATGCACTCCAAGGTCCCTGTGTTCCTCTACACTTATCAGTGTCCTGCCAGTTGATGTGTATTCCCTTGCCTTGTTAGCCCTCCCCAAATGCATTACCTCACACTTCTCTGGATTGAATTCCATTTGCCACTGTTCTGCCCACCTGACCAGTTCATTGATATCTTCCTGCAGTCTGCAGCTTTCTTCTTCATTATCAACCACACAGCCGATTTTAGTATCAACTGCAAACTTCTTGATCATATCCCCTACATTCAAGTCTAAATCAATGATATAAGAACATAAGAAATAGGAGCAGGATTAGGCCATTTGGTCCCTCGAGCCTGCTCCACCATTCAATAAGATCATGGCTGATCTGGTCTTGGGCTCAGCTTCATTTCCCTGCCTGTTCCCCATAACTCTTCATTCCCTTATCGTTCAAGTATCTGTCTATCTTCACTTTAAATATATTCAATGACCCAGCCTCCACAGCTCTCGGGGGGCAGAGAATTCCACAGCTTGACAAGCCTCAGAAGAAATTCCTCCTCATCTCAGTTTTAAATGGGTGACCCCTTATTCTGAAACTATGCCCCCAAGTTCGAGATTCCCCCACGAGGGGAAACATAGTCTCTGCATCTACCTTGTCGAGCCCCCTCAGTATCTTGTATGTTTCAGTAAGATCACCTTTCATTTCTTCTAAACTCCAAAGAGTATAGGCCCAACCTACTCAACCTTTCCTCATAAGTCAACCCCCTTCATCTCAGGTATCAACCGAGTAAACTTTCTGTGAACAGCCTCCAATGCAAGCATATCCTTCCTTAAATAAGGAGACCAAAACTGTACGCAGTACTCTAGGTGTGGCCTCACCGTTACCCTGTATTTCCCTGCTTTTATATTCTATCCCCTTTCAATAAAGGCCAACATTCCAGTTGCCTTCCTCATTACCTGCTGTACCTGCATACTAACTTTTTGTGTTTCATGCACAAGGACTCCCAGGTCTCTCTGTACTGCAGCACTTTGCAATTTTTCTCCATTTAAATTATAATTTGCTTTTCTATTATTTCTGCCAAAGTGGATAACCTCACATTTTCCCACATTATACTCCAACTGCCAAATTTTTGCCCGCTCACTTAGCCTGTCTATATCCCTTTGCAGATTTTGAGTGTCCTCCTCACAATTTGCTTACCTTTGTATCATCAGCAAACTTGGCTACACTCAATCCCTTCATCCAAGTCATTAATATAGATTGTAAATAGTTGAGGACTAGCACCGATCCCTGCGGCAACCCACTAGTCACTGTTTGCCAACCGGAAAATGACCCATTTATCCCAACCCTCTGTTTTCTGTTAGTTAGCCAATCCTCTATCCATACTAGTATATTACCTCCAACCCCGTGAGCTTTTATCTTGTGCAGTAACCTTTTATGTGGCACCTTAATGAATGCTTTCTGGAAATTCAAATACACCACATCCACTGGTTCCCCCTTATCCACCCTGCTCGTTACATCCTCAAAGAACTCCAGCAAATTTGTCAAACATGATTTCCCTTTCATAAAACCATGTTAACTCTGCTTGACTCAATTATGCTTTTCCAAATGTCCCGCTTCTGCTTCCTTAATAATGGACCCCAGCATTTTCCCAACGACAGATATTCGGCTAACTGGTCTACAGTTTCCTGCTTTTTGTCAGCCTCCTTTTTTTAAATTGGGAGGGTTACATTTGCGGTTGTTCAATCCGCTGGGACCGCCCCAGAATCGAGGGCATTTTGATAGATTACACCCAATGCATCCACTATCTCTGCAGCCACTCCTCTTAAGACCCAAGGATGTAAGCCATCAGGTCCAAGGGACTTGTCCGCCTTTAGTCCCATTATTTTACCGAGTAGGACTCCATTAGTGATAGTGATTGTATTGAGTTCCTCTCTCCCTTTCGCCCTTGCTTATCAACTATTGCGATGTTTTTAGTGTCTTCTACCGTGAAGACCGATATAAAATAGTTGTTCAACCTCTCTGCCATTTCCCGAGTCTCCATTATTAATTCCCAAGTCTCATCCTCCAGGGGACCAACATTTACTTTAGCCACTGTTTCCCTTTTTATGTACCTGTAGAAACTTTTACTATTTGTTTTTATATTTCGTGCGAGTTTACTTTCATAATCTATCTTCGCTCTCAATCATTTTTTTAGTCGTTCTCACTGTGTCCATCCTCGCCAGGTAACACACAGTCTGATCTCACCGGGCCCCCGGGTTACACACTGTCTGATCTCACTGGGCCCGCGGGTTACACACTGTCTGATCTCACTGGGCCCGCGGGTTACACACTGTCTGATCTCACTAGGCCCCAGGTTACACACTGTCTGATCTCACTGGGCCCCTGGGACACACACTGTCTGATCTCACTGGGCCCCCGGATTACACACTGTCTGATCTCACAGGGCCTCCGGGTTACACACTGCCTGTTCTCACTGGGCCCCCGGGTTACACACTGTCTGATCTCACTGGGCCCCCGGGTTACACACTGTCTGATCTCTCTGGGCCCCCGGGTAACACACTGTCTGATCTCACTGGGCCCCGGGTTACACACTGTCTGATCTCACTGGGCCCCCGGGTTACACACCGTCTGATCTCACTGGGCCCCGGGTTACACACTGTCTGATCTCACTGGGCCCCCGGGTTACACACTGTCTGATCTCACTGGGCCCACCCCCGGGTTACACACTGTCTGATCTCAGGCGGCCCCTGGGTTACAACTGTCTGATCTCACTGCGCCGCCGGGTTACACACTGTCTGATCTCACTCGGCCCCCCAGGTTACACTCTGTCTGATCTCACTCGGCCCCCCGGGTTACACTCTGTCTGATCTCACTGTGCCCCCGGGTTACACACTGTCTGGTCTCACTGGGCCCCAGGGTTACACACTGTCTGATCTCACTGGGACCCCGGGTTACACACTGTCTGATCTCACTGGGCCCCCGGGTGACACAATGTCTGATTTCACTGGGCCCCCGAGTTACACACTGTCTGATCTCACCAGGCCTCCGGGTTACACACTGTCTGATCTCAATGCGCCCCCGGGTGACACACTGTCTGTTCTCACTGGGCCCCCAGGTTACACACTGTCTGTTCTCACTGGACCCCCGGGTTACACGCTGTCTGATCTCACTGGGCCCCCGGGTTAAACACTGTCTGATCTCACTGGGCCCCTGGGTTACACGCTGTCTGATCTCACTGGGCCCCCGGGTTAAGCACTGTCTGATCACACTGGGACCCCGGGTTACATACTGTCTGATCTCACTGGGCCCCCGGGTTACACACTGTCTGATCTCACTGGGCCCCCGGGTTACATCCTGTCTGATCTCACTGGGCCCCCGGGTTAAACACTGTCTGATCTCACTGGGCCCCCGGGTTACACACTGTCTCACTGAGCCCATCGTCCCCGGGTTACACAGTGTCTGATCTTACTGGGCCCCCGGGTTACACACTGTCTGATCTCACTGGGACCCCAGGTTACACACTGTCTGATCTCACCGGGCCCCCAGGTTACACGCTGTCTGATCTCACTGGGCCCCCGGGTTACACACTGTCTGAGCTCACTGGGCGCCCGAGTTACACACTGTCTGATCTCACTGGGCCCCCGGGTTACGCACTGTCTGATCTCACTGGGCCCATCCTCCCCGGGTCACACACTGTCTGATCTCACTGGGACCCGCGGTTACACACTGTCTGAGCTCACTGGGCGCCCGAGTTACACACTGTCTGATCTCACTGGGACCCCAGGTTACACACTGTCTGATCTCACCGGGCCCCCAGGTTACACGCTGTCTGATCTCACTGGGACCCCGGGTTACACACTGTCTGATCTCACCGGGCCCCCGGGTTACACACTGTCTGATCTTACTGGGCCCCCGAGTTACACACTGTCTGATCTCACTGGGACCCCGGGTTACACACTGTCTGATCTCACCGGGCCCCCGGGTTACACACTGTCTGATCTCACTGGGCCCCCGGGTTACACACTGTCTGATCTCACTGGCCCCTGGGTTAGACAATGCCTGATCTCACTGGGCCCCCGGGTTACACACTGCCTGATCTCACTGGGCCCCTGGATTACACACTGTCTGAACTCACTGGGCCCCCGGGTTACACACTGTCTGAACTCACGGGTCCACCGGATTACACACTGTCTGATCTCACTGGGTCCCCGGGTTACACGCTGTCTAATCTCACTGGGCCCCCGGGTTACACACTGTCTGACCTCACTGGGCCCCCGGGTTACACACTGTCTGATGTCACTGGGCCACCGGATTACACACTGTCTGATCTCACTGGGTCCCCGGGTTACACGCTGTCTGATCTCACTGGGCCCCCGGGTTAAACACTGTCTGATCTCACTGGGCCCATCCTCCCCGGGTTACACACTGTCTGATCTCACTGGGCCCCCAGGTGACACACTGTCTGATCTCACTGGGCCCCCGGGTTACACACTGTCTGAGCTCACTGGGCGCCCGAGTTACACACTGTCTGATCTTTCTGGGACCCCAGGTTACACACTGTCTGATCTCACCGGGCCCCCGGGTTACACACTGTCTGATCTCACTGGGCCCCCGGGTTTCACACTGTCTGATCTCACTGGGCCCCCGGGTTACACACTGTCTGAGCTCACTGGGCCCCCGGGTTACACACGGTCTGATCTCACTGGGCCCCCGGGTTACACACTGTCTGATCTCACTGGGCCCCCAGGTTACACACTGTCTGATCTCACTGGGCCCCCGGGTTATACACTGTCTGATCTCACTGGCCCCTGGGTTAGACAATGCCTGATCTCACTGGGCCCCCGGGTTACACACTGCCTGATCTCACTGGGCCCCCGGGTTACACACTGTCTGATCTCACTGGGCCCATCCTCCCCGGGTCACACACTGTCTGATCTCACTGGGACCCCTGTTACACACTGTCTGATCTCACTGGGCCCCCGGGTTACCCACTGTCTGATCTCACTGGCCCCTGGGTTAGACAATGCCTGATCTCACTGGGCCCCCAGGTTACACACTGCCTGATCTCACTGGGCCCCCGGGTTACACACTGTCTGATCTCACTGGGCCCATCCTCCCCGGGTCACACACTGTCTGATCTCACTGGGACCCCTGGTTACACACTGTCTGAACTCACTGGGCCCCCGGGTTACACACTGTCTGAACTCACGGGGCCACCGGATTACACACTGTCTGATCTCACTGGGTCCCCGGGTTACACGCTGTCTAATCTCACTGGGCCCCCGGGTTACACACTGTCTGATCTTACTGGGCCCCCGGGTTACACACTGTCTGATGTCACTGGGCCACCGGATTACACACTGTCTGATCTCACTGGGTCCCCGGGTTAAACGCTGTCTAATCTCACTGGGCCCCCGGGTGACACACTGTCTGATCTCACTGGGCTCCCGGGTTACACACTGTCTGATCTCACTGGGCCCCCAGGTTACACATTGTCTGATCTCACTGGCCCCATTCTGACCGGGTTACACGCTGTCTGATCTCACTGGGCCCCCAGGTTACACATTGTCTGATCTCACTGGGCCCATCGTCCCCGGGTTACACACATTCTGATGTCACTGGGCCCCCGGGTTACACACTGTCTGATCTCACTGGGCCCCCGGGTTAAACACTGTCTGATCTCACTGGGCCCCCGGGTTACACGCTGTCTGAACTCACTGGGCCCCCGGGTTACACACTGTCTGATCTCACTGGGCCCATCCTCCCCGGGTCACACACCGTCTGATCTCACTGGGACCCCTGGTTACACACTGTCTGATCTCACTGGGCCCCCGGGTTACACACTGTCTGATCTCACTGGGCCCCCGGGTTACACGCTGTCTGAACTCACTGGGACCCCTGGGTTAGACAATGCCTGATCTCACTGGGCCCCCGGGTTACACACTGCCTGATCTCACTGGGCCCCTGGATTACACACTGTCTGAACTCACTGGGCCCCCGGGTTACACACTGTCTGATCTCACTGGGCCCCCGGGTTACACACTGTCTGATCTCACTGGGCCCCCGGGTTACACACTGTCTGAACTCACGGGGCCACCGGATTACACACTGTCTGATCTCACTGGGTCCCCGGGTTACACGCTGTCTAATCTCACTGGGCCCCCGGGTTACACACTGTCTGATCTCACTGGGCCCATCCTCCCCGGGTTACACACTGTCTGATCTCACTGGGCCCCCAGGTTACACACTGTCTGATCTCACTGGGACCCCAGGTTACACACTGTCTGATCTCACCGGGCCCCCGGGTTACACACTGCCTGATCTCACCGGGCCCCCGGGTTACACACTGGCTGATCTCACTGGGCCCCCGGGTTACACACTGTCTGATCTCACTGGGCCCCAGGTTACACACTGTCTGATCTCACTGGCCCCATTCTGACCGGGTTACACGCTGTCTGATCTCACTGGGCCCCCGGGTTAAACACTGTCTGATCTCACTGGGCCCATCCTCCCCGGGTTACACACTGTCTGATCTCACTGGCCCCATTCTGACCGGGTTACACGCTGTCTGATCTCACTGGGCCCCCGGGTTAAACACTGTCTGATCTCACTGAGCCCATCGTCCCCGGGTTACACACTGTCTGATCTCACTGGGCCCCCGGGTTACACGCTGTCTGAACTCACTGGGCCCCCGGGTTACACACTGTCTGATCTCACTGGGCCCATCCTCCCCGGGTCACACACTGTCTGATCTCACTGGGACCCCTGGTTACACACTGTCTGATCTCACTGGGCCCCCGGGTTACACACTGTCTGATCTCACTGGCCCCTGGGTTAGACAATGCCTGATCTCACTGGGCCCCCGGGTTACACACTGCCTGATCTCACTGGGCCTCTGGATTACACACTGTCTGAACTCACTGGGCCCCCGGGCTGATCTCACTGGGCCCATCCTCCCCGGGTTACACACTGTCTGATCTCACTGGGCCCCCAGGTTACACACTGTCTGATCTCACTGGCCCCTGGGTTAGACAATGCCTGATCTCACTGGGCCCCCGGGTTACACACTGCCTGATCTCACTGGGCCTCTGGATTACACACTGTCTGAACTCACTGGGCCCCCGGGTTACACACTGTGTGAACTCACGGGTCCACCGGATTACACACTGTCTGATCTCACTGGGTCCCCGGGTTACACGCTGTCTAATCTCACTGGGCCCCCGGGTTACACACTGTCTGACCTCACTGGGCCCCCGGGTTACACACTGTCTGATGTCACTGGGCCACCGGATTACACACTGTCTGATCTCACTGGGTCCCCGGGTTACACGCTGTCTGATCTCACTGGGCCCCCGGGTTAAACACTGTCTGATCTCACTGGGCCCATCCTCCCCGGGTTACACACTGTCTGATCTCACTGGGCCCCCAGGTGACACACTGTCTGATCTCACTGGGCCCCCGGGTTACACACTGTCTGAGCTCACTGGGCGCCCGAGTTACACACTGTCTGATCTTTCTGGGACCCCAGGTTACACACTGTCTGATCTCACCGGGCCCCCGGGTTACACACTGTCTGATCTCACTGGGCCCCCGGGTTTCACACTGTCTGATCTCACTGGGCCCCCGGGTTACACACTGTCTGAGCTCACTGGGCCCCCGGGTTACACACGGTCTGATCTCACTGGGCCCCCGGGTTACACACTGTCTGATCTCACTGGGCCCCCAGGTTACACACTGTCTGATCTCACTGGGCCCCCGGGTTATACACTGTCTGATCTCACTGGCCCCTGGGTTAGACAATGCCTGATCTCACTGGGCCCCCGGGTTACACACTGCCTGATCTCACTGGGCCCCCGGGTTACACACTGTCTGATCTCACTGGGCCCATCCTCCCCGGGTCACACACTGTCTGATCTCACTGGGACCCCTGTTACACACTGTCTGATCTCACTGGGCCCCCGGGTTACCCACTGTCTGATCTCACTGGCCCCTGGGTTAGACAATGCCTGATCTCACTGGGCCCCCAGGTTACACACTGCCTGATCTCACTGGGCCCCCGGGTTACACACTGTCTGATCTCACTGGGCCCATCCTCCCCGGGTCACACACTGTCTGATCTCACTGGGACCCCTGGTTACACACTGTCTGAACTCACTGGGCCCCCGGGTTACACACTGTCTGAACTCACGGGGCCACCGGATTACACACTGTCTGATCTCACTGGGTCCCCGGGTTACACGCTGTCTAATCTCACTGGGCCCCCGGGTTACACACTGTCTGATCTTACTCGGCCCCCGGGTTACACACTGTCTGATGTCACTGGGCCACCGGATTACACACTGTCTGATCTCACTGGGTCCCCGGGTTAAACGCTGTCTAATCTCACTGGGCCCCCGGGTGACACACTGTCTGATCTCACTGGGCTCCCGGGTTACACACTGTCTGATCTCACTGGGCCCCCAGGTTACACATTGTCTGATCTCACTGGCCCCATTCTGACCGGGTTACACGCTGTCTGATCTCACTGGGCCCCCAGGTTACACATTGTCTGATCTCACTGGGCCCATCGTCCCCGGGTTACACACTGTCTGATGTCACTGGGCCCCCGGGTTACACACTGTCTGATCTCACTGGGCCCCCGGGTTAAACACTGTCTGATCTCACTGGGCCCCCGGGTTACACACTGTCTGATCTCACTGGGCCCCCGGGTGACACACTGTCTGTTCTCACTGGGCCCCCAGGTTACACACTGTCTGTTCTCACTGGACCCCCAGGTTACACGCTGTCTGATCTCACTGGGCCCCCGGGTTAAACACTGTCTGATCTCACTGGGCCCCTGGGTTACACGCTGTCTGATCTCACTGGGCCCCCGGGTTAAGCACTGTCTGATCACACTGGGACCCCGGGTTACATACTGTCTGATCTCACTGGGCCCCCGGGTTACACACTGTCTGATCTCACTGGGCCCCCGGGTTACACCCTGTCTGATCTCACTGGGCCCCCGGGTTAAACACTGTCTGATCTCACTGGGCCCCCGGGTTACACACTGTCTCACTGAGCCCATCGTCCCCGGGTTACACAGTGTCTGATCTTACTGGGCCCCCGGGTTACACACTGTCTGATCTCACTGGGACCCCAGGTTACACACTGTCTGATCTCACCGGGCCCCCAGGTTACACGCTGTCTGATCTCACTGGGCCCCCGGGTTACACACTGTCTGAGCTCACTGGGCGCCCGAGTTACACACTGTCTGATCTCACTGGGCCCCCGGGTTACGCACTGTCTGATCTCACTGGGCCCATCCTCCCCGGGTCACACACTGTCTGATCTCACTGGGACCCGCGGTTACACACTGTCTGAGCTCACTGGGCGCCCGAGTTACACACTGTCTGATCTCACTGGGACCCCAGGTTACACACTGTCTGATCTCACCGGGCCCCCAGGTTACACGCTGTCTGATCTCACTGGGACCCCGGGTTACACACTGTCTGATCTCACCGGGCCCCCGGGTTACACACTGTCTGATCTTACTGGGCCCCCGAGTTACACACTGTCTGATCTCACTGGGACCCCGGGTTACACACTGTCTGATCTCACCGGGCCCCCGGGTTACACACTGTCTGATCTCACTGGGCCCCCGGGTTACACACTGTCTGATCTCACTGGCCCCTGGGTTAGACAATGCCTGATCTCACTGGGCCCCCGGGTTACACACTGCCTGATCTCACTGGGCCCCTGGATTACACACTGTCTGAACTCACTGGGCCCCCGGGTTACACACTGTCTGAACTCACGGGTCCACCGGATTACACACTGTCTGATCTCACTGGGTCCCCGGGTTACACGCTGTCTAATCTCACTGGGCCCCCGGGTTACACACTGTCTGACCTCACTGGGCCCCCGGGTTACACACTGTCTGATGTCACTGGGCCACCGGATTACACACTGTCTGATCTCACTGGGTCCCCGGGTTACACGCTGTCTGATCTCACTGGGCCCCCGGGTTAAACACTGTCTGATCTCACTGGGCCCATCCTCCCCGGGTTACACACTGTCTGATCTCACTGGGCCCCCAGGTGACACACTGTCTGATCTCACTGGGCCCCCGGGTTACACACTGTCTGAGCTCACTGGGCGCCCGAGTTACACACTGTCTGATCTTTCTGGGACCCCAGGTTACACACTGTCTGATCTCACCGGGCCCCCGGGTTACACACTGTCTGATCTCACTGGGCCCCCGGGTTTCACACTGTCTGATCTCACTGGGCCCCCGGGTTACACACTGTCTGAGCTCACTGGGCCCCCGGGTTACACACGGTCTGATCTCACTGGGCCCCCGGGTTACACACTGTCTGATCTCACTGGGCCCCCAGGTTACACACTGTCTGATCTCACTGGGCCCCCGGGTTATACACTGTCTGATCTCACTGGCCCCTGGGTTAGACAATGCCTGATCTCACTGGGCCCCCGGGTTACACACTGCCTGATCTCACTGGGCCCCCGGGTTACACACTGTCTGATCTCACTGGGCCCATCCTCCCCGGGTCACACACTGTCTGATCTCACTGGGACCCCTGTTACACACTGTCTGATCTCACTGGGCCCCCGGGTTACCCACTGTCTGATCTCACTGGCCCCTGGGTTAGACAATGCCTGATCTCACTGGGCCCCCAGGTTACACACTGCCTGATCTCACTGGGCCCCCGGGTTACACACTGTCTGATCTCACTGGGCCCATCCTCCCCGGGTCACACACTGTCTGATCTCACTGGGAACCCTGGTTACACACTGTCTGAACTCACTGGGCCCCCGGGTTACACACTGTCTGAACTCACGGGGCCACCGGATTACACACTGTCTGATCTCACTGGGTCCCCGGGTTACACGCTGTCTAATCTCACTGGGCCCCCGGGTTACACACTGTCTGATCTTACTGGGCCCCCGGGTTACACACTGTCTGATGTCACTGGGCCACCGGATTACACACTGTCTGATCTCACTGGGTCCCCGGGTTAAACGCTGTCTAATCTCACTGGGCCCCCGGGTGACACACTGTCTGATCTCACTGGGCTCCCGGGTTACACACTGTCTGATCTCACTGGGCCCCCAGGTTACACATTGTCTGATCTCACTGGCCCCATTCTGACCGGGTTACACGCTGTCTGATCTCACTGGGCCCCCAGGTTACACATTGTCTGATCTCACTGGGCCCATCGTCCCCGGGTTACACACATTCTGATGTCACTGGGCCCCCGGGTTACACACTGTCTGATCTCACTGGGCCCCCGGGTTAAACACTGTCTGATCTCACTGGGCCCCCGGGTTACACGCTGTCTGAACTCACTGGGCCCCCGGGTTACACACTGTCTGATCTCACTGGGCCCATCCTCCCCGGGTCACACACCGTCTGATCTCACTGGGACCCCTGGTTACACACTGTCTGATCTCACTGGGCCCCCGGGTTACACACTGTCTGATCTCACTGGGCCCCCGGGTTACACGCTGTCTGAACTCACTGGGACCCCTGGGTTAGACAATGCCTGATCTCACTGGGCCCCCGGGTTACACACTGCCTGATCTCACTGGGCCCCTGGATTACACACTGTCTGAACTCACTGGGCCCCCGGGTTACACACTGTCTGATCTCACTGGGCCCCCGGGTTACACACTGTCTGATCTCACTGGGCCCCCGGGTTACACACTGTCTGAACTCACGGGGCCACCGGATTACACACTGTCTGATCTCACTGGGTCCCCGGGTTACACGCTGTCTAATCTCACTGGGCCCCCGGGTTACACACTGTCTGATCTCACTGGGCCCATCCTCCCCGGGTTACACACTGTCTGATCTCACTGGGCCCCCAGGTTACACACTGTCTGATCTCACTGGGACCCCAGGTTACACACTGTCTGATCTCACCGGGCCCCCGGGTTACACACTGCCTGATCTCACCGGGCCCCCGGGTTACACACTGGCTGATCTCACTGGGCCCCCGGGTTACACACTGTCTGATCTCACTGGGCCCCAGGTTACACACTGTCTGATCTCACTGGCCCCATTCTGACCGGGTTACACGCTGTCTGATCTCACTGGGCCCCCGGGTTAAACACTGTCTGATCTCACTGGGCCCATCCTCCCCGGGTTACACACTGTCTGATCTCACTGGCCCCATTCTGACCGGGTTACACGCTGTCTGATCTCACTGGGCCCCCGGGTTAAACACTGTCTGATCTCACTGAGCCCATCGTCCCCGGGTTACACACTGTCTGATCTCACTGGGCCCCCGGGTTACACGCTGTCTGAACTCACTGGGCCCCCGGGTTACACACTGTCTGATCTCACTGGGCCCATCCTCCCCGGGTCACACACTGTCTGATCTCACTGGGACCCCTGGTTACACACTGTCTGATCTCACTGGGCCCCCGGGTTACACACTGTCTGATCTCACTGGCCCCTGGGTTAGACAATGCCTGATCTCACTGGGCCCCCGGGTTACACACTGCCTGATCTCACTGGGCCTCTGGATTACACACTGTCTGAACTCACTGGGCCCCCGGGCTGATCTCACTGGGCCCATCCTCCCCGGGTTACACACTGTCTGATCTCACTGGGCCCCCAGGTTACACACTGTCTGATCTCACTGGCCCCTGGGTTAGACAATGCCTGATCTCACTGGGCCCCCGGGTTACACACTGCCTGATCTCACTGGGCCTCTGGATTACACACTGTCTGAACTCACTGGGCCCCCGGGTTACACACTGTGTGAACTCACGGGTCCACCGGATTACACACTGTCTGATCTCACTGGGTCCCCGGGTTACACGCTGTCTAATCTCACTGGGCCCCCGGGTTACACACTGTCTGACCTCACTGGGCCCCCGGGTTACACACTGTCTGATGTCACTGGGCCACCGGATTACACACTGTCTGATCTCACTGGGTCCCCGGGTTACACGCTGTCTGATCTCACTGGGCCCCCGGGTTAAACACTGTCTGATCTCACTGGGCCCATCCTCCCCGGGTTACACACTGTCTGATCTCACTGGGCCCCCAGGTGACACACTGTCTGATCTCACTGGGCCCCCGGGTTACACACTGTCTGAGCTCACTGGGCGCCCGAGTTACACACTGTCTGATCTTTCTGGGACCCCAGGTTACACACTGTCTGATCTCACCGGGCCCCCGGGTTACACACTGTCTGATCTCACTGGGCCCCCGGGTTTCACACTGTCTGATCTCACTGGGCCCCCGGGTTACACACTGTCTGAGCTCACTGGGCCCCCGGGTTACACACGGTCTGATCTCACTGGGCCCCCGGGTTACACACTGTCTGATCTCACTGGGCCCCCAGGTTACACACTGTCTGATCTCACTGGGCCCCCGGGTTATACACTGTCTGATCTCACTGGCCCCTGGGTTAGACAATGCCTGATCTCACTGGGCCCCCGGGTTACACACTGCCTGATCTCACTGGGCCCCCGGGTTACACACTGTCTGATCTCACTGGGCCCATCCTCCCCGGGTCACACACTGTCTGATCTCACTGGGACCCCTGTTACACACTGTCTGATCTCACTGGGCCCCCGGGTTACCCACTGTCTGATCTCACTGGCCCCTGGGTTAGACAATGCCTGATCTCACTGGGCCCCCAGGTTACACACTGCCTGATCTCACTGGGCCCCCGGGTTACACACTGTCTGATCTCACTGGGCCCATCCTCCCCGGGTCACACACTGTCTGATCTCACTGGGACCCCTGGTTACACACTGTCTGAACTCACTGGGCCCCCGGGTTACACACTGTCTGAACTCACGGGGCCACCGGATTACACACTGTCTGATCTCACTGGGTCCCCGGGTTACACGCTGTCTAATCTCACTGGGCCCCCGGGTTACACACTGTCTGATCTTACTCGGCCCCCGGGTTACACACTGTCTGATGTCACTGGGCCACCGGATTACACACTGTCTGATCTCACTGGGTCCCCGGGTTAAACGTTGTCTAATCTCACTGGGCCCCCGGGTGACACACTGTCTGATCTCACTGGGCTCCCGGGTTACACACTGTCTGATCTCACTGGGCCCCCAGGTTACACATTGTCTGATCTCACTGGCCCCATTCTGACCGGGTTACACGCTGTCTGATCTCACTGGGCCCCCAGGTTACACTTTGTCTGATCTCACTGGGCCCATCGTCCCCGGGTTACACACTGTCTGATGTCACTGGGCCCCCGGGTTACACACTGTCTGATCTCACTGGGCCCCCGGGTTAAACACTGTCTGATCTCACTGGGCCCCCGGGTTACACGCTGTCTGAACTCACTGGGCCCCCGGGTTACACACTGTCTGATCTCACTGGGCCCATCCTCCCCGGGTCACACACTGTCTGATCTCACTGGGACCCCTGGTTACACACTGTCTGATCTCACTGGGCCCCCGGGTTACACACTGTCTGATCTCACTGGGCCCCCGGGTTACACGCTGTCTGAACTCACTGGGACCCCTGGGTTAGACAATGCCTGATCTCACTGGGCCCCCGGGTTACACACTGCCTGATCTCACTGGGCCCCTGGATTACACACTGTCTGAACTCACTGGGCCCCCGGGTTACACACTGTCTGATCTCACTGGGCCCCCGGGTTACACACTGTCTGATCTCACTGGGCCCCCGGGTTACACACTGTCTGAACTCACGGGGCCACCGGATTACACACTGTCTGATCTCACTGGGTCCCCGGGTTACACGCTGTCTAATCTCACTGGGCCCCCGGGTTACACACTGTCTGATCTCACTGGGCCCATCCTCCCCGGGTTACACACTGTCTGATCTCACTGGGCCCCCAGGTTACACACTGTCTGATCTCACTGGGACCCCAGGTTACACACTGTCTGATCTCACCGGGCCCCCGGGTTACACACTGCCTGATCTCACCGGGCCCCCGGGTTACACACTGGCTGATCTCACTGGGCCCCCGGGTTACACACTGTCTGATCTCACTGGGCCCCAGGTTACACACTGTCTGATCTCACTGGCCCCATTCTGACCGGGTTACACGCTGTCTGATCTCACTGGGCCCCCGGGTTAAACACTGTCTGATCTCACTGGGCCCATCCTCCCCGGGTTACACACTGTCTGATCTCACTGGCCCCATTCTGACCGGGTTACACGCTGTCTGATCTCACTGGGCCCCCGGGTTAAACACTGTCTGATCTCACTGAGCCCATCGTCCCCGGGTTACACACTGTCTGATCTCACTGGGCCCCCGGGTTACACGCTGTCTGAACTCACTGGGCCCCCGGGTTACACACTGTCTGATCTCACTGGGCCCATCCTCCCCGGGTCACACACTGTCTGATCTCACTGGGACCCCTGGTTACACACTGTCTGATCTCACTGGGCCCCCGAGTTACACACTGTCTGATCTCACTGGGCCCCCGGGTTACACGCTGTCTGAACTCACTGGGCCCCCGGGTTACACACTGTCTGATCTCACTGGCCCCTGGGTTAGACAATGCCTGATCTCACTGGGCCCCCGGGTTACACACTGCCTGATCTCACTGGGTCCCCGGGTTACACACTGTCTGATCTCACTGGGCCCATCCTCCCCGGGTCACACACTGTCTGATCTCACTGGGACCCCTGTTACACACTGTCTGATCTCACTGGGCCCCCGGGTTACCCACTGTCTGATCTCACTGGCCCCTGGGTTAGACAATGCCTGATCTCACTGGGCCCCCAGGTTACACACTGCCTGATCTCACTGGGCCCCCGGGTTACACACTGTCTGATCTCACTGGGCCCATCCTCCCCGGGTCACACACTGTCTGATCTCACTGGGACCCCTGGTTACACACTGTCTGAACTCACTGGGCCCCCGGGTTACACACTGTCTGAACTCACGGGGCCACCGGATTACACACTGTCTGATCTCACTGGGTCCCCGGGTTACACGCTGTCTAATCTCACTGGGCCCCCGGGTTACACACTGTCTGATCTTACTGGGCCCCCGGGTTACACACTGTCTGATGTCACTGGGCCACCGGATTACACACTGTCTGATCTCACTGGGCTCCCGGGTTACACACTGTCTGATCTCACTGGGCCCCCAGGTTACACATTGTCTGATCTCACTGGCCCCATTCTGACCGGGTTACACACTGTCTGATCTCACTGGGCCCCCAGGTTACACATTGTCTGATCTCACTGGGCCCATCCTCCCCAGGTTACACATTGTCTGATCTCACTGGCCCCATTCTGACCAGGTTACACGCTGTCTGATCTCACTGGGCCCCCGGGCTAAACACTGTCTGATCTCACTGGGCCCATCCTCCCCGGGTTACACACTGTCTTATCTCACTGGGCCCCCAGGTTGCACACCGTCTCACTGAGCCCATCGTCCCCGGGTTACACACTGTCTGATGTCACTGGGCCCCCGGGTTACACACTGTCTGATCTCACTGGGCCCCCGGGTAAAACACTGTCTGATCTCACTGGGCCCCCGGGTTACACGCTGTCTGAACTCACTGGGCCCCCGGGTTACACACTGTCTGATCTCACTGGGCCCATCCTCCCCGGGTCACACACTGTCTGATCTCACTGGGACCCCTGGTTACACACTGTCTGATCTCACTGGGCCCCCGGGTTACACACTGTCTGATCTCACTGGGCCCCCGGGTTACACGCTGTCTGAACTCACTGGGCCCCCGGGTTACACACTGTCTGAACTCACGGGGCCACCGGATTACACACTGTCTGATCTCACTGGGTCCCCGGGTTACACGCTGTCTAATCTCACTGGGCCCCCGGGTTACACACTGTCTGATCTCACTGGGCCCATCCTCCCCGGGTTACACACGGTCTGATCTCACTGGGCCCCCAGGTTACACACTGTCTGATCTCACTGGGACCCCAGGTTACACACTGTCTGATCTCACCGGGCCCCCGGGTTACACACTGCCTGATCTCACCGGGCCGCCGGGTTACACACTGGCTGATCTCACTGGGCCCCCGGGTTACACACTGTCTGATCTCACTGGGCCCCAGGTTACACACTGTCTGATCTCACTGGCCCCATTCTGACCGGGTTACACGCTGTCTGATCTCACTGGGCCCCCGGGTTAAACACTGTCTGATCTCACTGGGCCCATCCTCCCCGGGTTACACACTGTCTGATCTCACTGGGCCCCCAGGTTACACACTGTCTGATCTCACTGGGCCCCCGGGTTACACACTGTCTGATCTCACTGGCCCCTGGGTTAGACAATGCCTGATCTCAATGGGCCCCCGGGTTACACACTGCCTGATCTCACTGGGCCCCCGGGTTACACACTGTCTGATCTCACTGGGCCCATCCTACCCGGGTCACACACTGTCTGATCTCACTGGGACCCCTGGTTACACACTGTCTGATCTCACTGGGCCCCCGGGTTACACACTGTCTGATCTCACTGGGCCCCCGGGTTACACACTGTCTGATCTCACTGGGCCCCCGGGTTAAACACTGTCTGATCTCACTGGGCCCCCGGGTTACACGCTGTCTGAACTCACTGGGCCCCCGGGTTACACACTGTCTGATCTCACTGGGCCCATCCTCCCCGGGTCACACACTGTCTGATCTCACTGGGACCCCTGGTTACACACTGTCTGATCTCACTGGGCCCCCGGGTTACACACTGTCTGATCTCACTGGGCCCCCGGGTTACACGCTGTCTGAACTCACTGGGCCCCCGGGTTACACACTGTCTGAACTCACGGGGCCACCGGATTACACACTGTCTGATCTCACTGGGTCCCCGGGTTACACGCTGTCTAATCTCACTGGGCCCCCGGGTTACACACTGTCTGATCTCACTGGGCCCATCCTCCCCGGGTTACACACTGTCTGATCTCACTGGGCCCCCAGGTTACACACTGTCTGATCTCACTGGGACCCCAGGTTGCACACTGTCTGATCTCACCGGGCCCCCGGGTTACACACTGCCTGATCTCACTGGGCCCCCGGGTTACACACTGGCTGATCTCACTGGGCCCCCGGGTTACACACTGTCTGATCTCACTGGGCCCCAGGTTACACACTGTCTGATCTCACTGGCCCCATTCTGACCGGGTTACACGCTGTCTGATCTCACTGGGCCCCCGGGTTAAACACTGTCTGATCTCACTGGGCCCATCCTCCCCGGGTTACACACTGTCTGATCTCACTGGGCCCCCAGGTTACACACTGTCTGATCTCACTGGGCCCCCGGGTTACACACTGTCTGAACTCACGGGGCCACCGGATTACACACTGTCTGATCTCACTGGGTCCCCGGGTTACACGCTGTCTGATCTCACTGGGCCCCCGGGTTACACACTGTTCGAATCTCACTGGGCCCCCGGGTGACACACTGTCTGATCTCACTGGGCTCCCGGGTTACACACTGTCTGATCTCACTGGGCCCCCCGGGTTACACACTGTCTGATCTCACTGGGCCCCCGGGTTACACACTGTCTGATCTCAGTGGGCCCCCGGGTTACACACTGTCTGATCTCACTGGGCCCCCCGGGTTACACACTGTCTGATCTCACTGGGCCCCCGGGTTACACACTGTCTGATCTCACTGGGCCCCCGGGTTACACACTGTCTGATCTCACTGGGCCCCCGGGTTACACACTGTCTGATCTCACTGCGCCCCCAGTTTACACATTGTCTGATCTCACTGGCCCCATTCTGACCGGGTTACACGCTGTCTGATCTCACTGGGCCCCCGGGCTAAACACTGTCTGATCTCACTGGGCCCATCCTCCCCGGGTTACACACTGTCTGATCTCACTGGGCCCCCAGGTTACACACTGTCTGATCTCACTGGGCCCCCAGGTTACACACTGTCTGATCTCACTGGGACCCCAGGTTACACACTGTCTGATCTCACCGGGCCCCCGGGTTACACACTGCCTGATCTCACCGGGCCCCCGGGTTACATACTGTCTGATCTCACTGGGCCCCCAGGTTGCACACTGTCTGATCTCACTGGCCCCATTCTGACCGGGTTACACACTGTCTGATCTCACTGGGCCTACGGGTTAAACACTGTCTGATCTCACTGGGCCCATCCTCCCCGGGTTACACACTGTCTGATCTCACTGGGCCCCCAGGTTACACACTGTCTGATCTCACTGGGCCCCCGGGTTACACACTGTCTGAGCTCACTAGGCGCCCGAGTTACACACTGTCTGATCTCACTGGGACCCCAGGTTACACACTGTCTGATCTCACCGGGCCCCCGGGTTACACACTGTCTGATCTCACCGGGCCCCCGGGTTACACACTGTCTGATCTCACCGGGCCCCCGGGTTACACACTGTCTGATCTCACCGGGCCCCCGGGTTACACACTGTCTGAGCTCACTGGGCCCCCGGGTTACACACTGTCTGATCTCACTGGGCCCCCGGGTTACACACTGTCTGATCTCACTGGGCCCCTGGGTTACACACTTTCTGATCTCACAGGGCCCCCGAGTTACACACTGTCTGATCTCACTGGGCCGCAGGGTTACACACTGTCTGATCTCACTGGGCCCCCGGGTTACACACTGTCTGATCTCACTGGGCGCCCGAGTTACACACCGTCTGATCTAACTGGGCCCCCGGGTTAAACACTGTCTGATCTCACTGGGCCCCCAGGTTGCACACCGTCTCACTGAGCCCATCGTCCCCGGGTTACACACTGTCTGATCTCACTGGGCCCCCGGGTTACACAGTGTCTGATCTCACTGGGCCCCCGGGTTACACACTGTCTGATCTCACTGGCCCCTGGGTTAGACAATGCCTGATCTCACTGGGCCCCCGGGTTTCACACTGCCTGATCTCACTGGGCCCCCGGGTTACACACTGTCTGATCTCACTGGGCCCATCCTCCCCGGGTCACACACTGTCTGATCTCACTGGGACCCCTGGTTACACACTGTCTGATCTCACTGGGCCCCCGGGTTACACACTGTCTGATCTCACTGGGCCCATCCTCCCCGGGTCACACACTGTCTGATCTCACTGGGACCCCTGGTTACACACTGTCTGATCTCACTGGGCCCCCGGGTTATACGCTGTCTAATCTCACTGGGCCCCCGGGTTACACACTGTCTGATCTCACTGGGCCCCCGGGTTACACACTGTCTGAACTCACGGGGCCACCGGATTACACACTGTCTGATCTCACTGGGTCCCCGGGTTACACGCTGTCTAATCTCACTGGGCCCCCGGGTTACACGCTGTCTGATCTCACTGGGCCCCCGGGTTACACACTGTCTGATGTCACTGGGCCACCGGATTACACACTGTCTGATCTCACTGGGTCCCCGGGTTAAACGCTGTCTAATCTCACTGGGCCCCCGGGTGACACACTGTCTGATCTCACTGGGCTCCCGGGTTACACACTGTCTGATCTCACTGGGCCCCCAGGTTACACATTGTCTGATCTCACTGGGCCGCCGAGTTCAACAATGTCTGATCTCACTGGGCCCCCGGGTTACACACTGTCTGATCTCACTGGCCCCTGGGTTAGACAATGCCTGATCTCACTGGGCCCCCGGGTTACACACTGTCTGATCTCACTGGGCCCCCGGGTTACACACTGTCTGATGTCACTGGGCCCCCGGGTTACACACTGTCTGATCTCACTGGGCCCCCGGGTTAAACACTGTCTGATCTCACTGGGCCCCCGGGTTACACGCTGTCTGAACTCACTGGGCCCCCGGGTTACACACTGTCTGATCTCACTGGGCCCATCCTCCCCGGGTCACACACTGTCTGATCTCACTGGGACCCCTGGTTACACACTGTCTGATCTCACTGGGCCCCCGAGTTACACACTGTCTGATCTCACTGGGCCCCCGGGTTACACACTGTCTGATCTCACTGGCCCCTGGGTTAGACAATGCCTGATCTCACTGGGCCCCCGGGTTACACACTGCCTGATCTCACTGGGCCCCTGGATTACACACTGTCTGAACTCACTGGGCCCCCGCGTTACACACTGTCTGAACTCACTGGGCCCCCGGGTTACACACTGTCTGATCTCACTGGGCCCATCCTCCCCGGGTCACACACTGTCTGATCTCACTGGGACCCCTGGTTACACACTGTCTGATCTCACTGGGCCCCCGGGTTACACACTGTCTGATCTCACTGGGCCCCCGGGTTACACGCTGTCTGAACTCACTGGGCCCCCGGGTTACACACTGTCTGATCTCACTGGCCCCTGGGTTAGACAATGCCTGATCTCACTGGGCCCCCGGCTTACACACTGCCTGATCTCACTGGGCCCCTGGATTACACACTGTCTGAACTCACTGGGCCCCCGGGTTACACACTGTCTGAACTCACGGGTCCACCGGATTACACACTGTCTGATCTCACTGGGTCCCCGGGTTACACGCTGTCTAATCTCACTGGGCCCCCGGGTTACACACTGTCTGATCTCACTGGGCTCCCGGGTTACACACTGTCTGATGTCACTGGGCCACCGGATTACACACTGTCTGATCTCACTGGGTCCCCGGGTTACACGCTGTCTGATCTCACTGGGCCCCCGGGTTAAACACTGTCTGATCTCACTGGGCCCATCCTCCCCGGGTTACACACTGTCTGATCTCACTGGGCCCCCAGGTGACACACTGTCTGATCTCACTGGGCCCCCGGGTTACACACTGTCTGAGCTCACTGGGCGCCCGAGTTACACACTGTCTGATCTTTCTGGGACCCCAGGTTACACACTGTCTGATCTCACCGGGCCCCCGGGTTACACACTGTCTGATCTCACTGGGCCCCCGGGTTTCACACTGTCTGATCTCACTGGGCCCCCGGGTTACACACTGTCTGAGCTCACTGGGCCCCCGGGTTACACACGGTCTGATCTCACTGGGCCCCCGGGTTACACACTGTCTGATCTCACTGGGCCCCCGGGTTACACACTGTCTGATCTCACTGGGCCGCCGAGTTCAACAATGTCTGATCTCACTGGGCCCCCGGGTTACACACCGTCTCACTGAGCCCATCGTCCCCGGGTTACACACTGTCTGATCTCACTGGGCCCCCGGGTTACACACTGTCTGATCTCACTGGGCCCCCAGGTTACACACTGTCTGATCTCACTAGGCCCCCGGGTTACACACTGTCTGATCTCACTGGCCCCCGGGTTACACACCGTCTCACTGAGCCCATCGTCCCCGGGTTACACACTGTCTGATCTCACTGGGCCCCCAGGTTACACACTGTCTGATCTCACTGGGCCCCCGGGTTACACACTGTCTGATCTCACTGGCCCCTGAGTTAGACAATGCCTGATCTCACTGGGCCCCCGGGTTACACACTGCCTGATCTCACTGGGCCCCCGGGTTACACACTGTCTGATCTCACTGGGCCCATCCTCCCCGGGTCACACACTGTCTGATCTCACTGGGACCCCTGGTTACACACTGTCTAATCTCACTGGGCCCCCGGGTTACACACTGTCTGATCTCACTGGCCCCTGGGTTAGACAATGCCTGATCTCACTGGGCCCCCGGGTTACACACTGCCTGATCTCACTGGGCCCCCGGGTTACACACTGTCTGATCTCACTGGGCCCATCCTCCCCGGGTCACACACTGTCTGATCTCAATGGGACCCCTGGTTGCACACTGTCTGAACTCACGGGGCCACCGGATTACACACTGTCTGATCTCACTGGGTCCCCGGGTTACACGCTGTCTAATCTCACTGGGCCCCCGGGTTACACACTGTCTGATCTCACTGGGCCCCCGGGTTACACACTTTCTGATGTCACTGGGCCACCGGATTACACACTGTCTGATCTCACTGGGTCCCCGGGTTAAACGCTGTCTAATCTCACTGGGCCCCCGGGTGACACACTGTCTGATCTCACTGGGCTCCCGGGTTACACACTGTCTGATCTCACTGGGCCCCCAGGTTACACATTGTCTGATCTCACTGGCCCCATTCTGACCGGGTTACACGCTGTCTGATCTCACTGGGCCCCCGGGCTAAACACTGTCTGATCTCACTGGGCCCATCCTCCCCGGGTTACACACTGTCTGATGTCACTGGGCCCCCGGGTTACACACTGTCTGATCTCACTGGGCCCCCGGGTTAAACACTGTCTGATCTCACTGGGCCCCCGGGTTACACGCTGTCTGAACTCACTGGGCTCCCGGGTTACACACTGTCTGATCTCACTGGGCCCATCCTCCCCGGGTCACACACTGTCTGATCTCACTGGGACCCCTGGTTACACACTGTCTGATCTCACTGGGCCCCCGGGTTGCACACTGTCTGATCTCACTGGGCCCCCGGGTTACACGCTGTCTGAACTCACTGGGCCCCCGGGTTACACACTGTCTGAACTCACGGGGCCACCGGATTACACACTGTCTGATCTCACTGGGTCCCCGGGTTACACGCTGTCTAATCTCACTGGGCCCCCGGGTTACACACTGTCTGATCTCACTGGGTCCCCGGGTTACACACTGTCTGATCTCACTGGGCCCCCAGGTTACACACTGTCTGATCTCACTGGGACCCCAGGTTACACACTGTCTGATCTCACTGGGCCCATCCTCCCCGGGTTACACACTGTCTGATCTCACTGGGCCCCCAGGTGACACACTGTCTGATCTCACTGGGCCCCCGGGTTACACACTGTCTGAGCTCACTGGGCGCCCGAGTTACACACTGTCTGATCTTTCTGGGACCCCAGGTTACACACTGTCTGATCTCACCGGGCCCCCGGGTTACACACTGTCTGATCTCACTGGGCCCCCGGGTTTCACACTGTCTGATCTCACTGGGCCCCCGGGTTACACACGGTCTGATCTCACTGGGCCCCCGGGTTACACACGGTCTGATCTCACTGGGACCCCAGGTTACACACTGTCTGATCTCACTGGGCCCATCCTCCCCGGGTTACACACTGTCTGATCTCACTGGGCCCCCAGGTTACACACTGTCTGATCTCACTGGGACCCCAGGTTACACACTGTCTGATCTCACTGGGCCCATCCTCCCCGGGTTACACACTGTCTGATCTCACTGGGCCCCCAGGTGACACACTGTCTGATCTCACTGGGCCCCCGGGTTACACACTGTCTGAGCTCACTGGGCGCCCGAGTTACACACTGTCTGATCTTTCTGGGACCCCAGGTTACACACTGTCTGATCTCACCGGGCCCCCGGGTTACACACTGTCTGATCTCACTGGGCCCCCGGGTTTCACACTGTCTGATCTCACTGGGCCCCCGGGTTACACACGGTCTGATCTCACTGGGCCCCCGGGTTACACACTGTCTGATCTCACTGGGCCCCCGGGTTACACACTGTCTGATCTCACTGGGCCGCCGAGTTCAACAATGTCTGATCTCACTGGGCCCCCGGGTTACACACCGTCTCACTGAGCCCATCGTCCCCGGGTTACACACTGTCTGATCTCACTGGGCCCCCAGGTTACACACTGTCTGATCTCACTGGGCCCCCGGGTTACACACTGTCTGATCTCACTGGCCCCTGGGTTAGACAATGCCTGATCTCACTGGGCCCCGGGGTTACACACTGTCTGATCTCACTGGGCCCCCGGGTTACACACTGCCTGATCTCACTGGGCCCCGGGGTTACACACTGTCTGATCTCACTGGGCCCATCCTCCCCGGGTCACACACTGTCTGATCTCACTGGGACCCCTGTTACACACTGTCTGATCTCACTGGGCCCCCGGGTTACCCACTGTCTGATCTCACTGGCCCCTGGGTTAGACAATGCCTGATCTCACTGGGCCCCCAGGTTACACACTGCCTGATCTCACTGGGCCCCCGGGTTACACACTGTCTGATCTCACTGGGCCCATCCTCCCCGGGTCACACACTGTCTGATCTCACTGGGACCCCTGGTTACACACTGTCTGAACTCACTGGGCCCCCGGGTTACACACTGTCTGAACTCACGGGGCCACCGGATTACACACTGTCTGATCTCACTGGGTCCCCGGGTTACACGCTGTCTAATCTCACTGGGCCCCCGGGTTACACAGTGTCTGATCTTACTGGGCCCCCGGGTTACACACTGTCTGATCTCACTGGGCCCCCAGGTTACACATTGTCTGATCTCACTGGCCCCATTCTGACCGGGTTACACGCTGTCTGATCTCACTGGGCCCCCGGGCTAAACACTGTCTGATCTCACTGGGCCCATCCTCCCCGGGTTACACAGTGTCTGCTCTCACTGGGCCCCCAGGTTGCACACCGTCTCACTGAGCCCATCGTCCCCGGGTTACACACTGTCTGATGTCACTGGGCCCCCGGGTTACACACTGTCTGATCTCACTGGGCCCCCGGGTTAAACACTGTCTGATCTCACTGGGCCCCCGGGTTACACGCTGTCTGAACTCACTGGGCCCCCGGGTTACACACTGTCTGATCTCACTGGGCCCATCCTCCCCGGGTCACACACTGTCTGATCTCACTGGGACCCCTGGTTACACACTGTCTGATCTCACTGGGCCCCCGGGTTACACACTGTCTGATCTCACTGGGCCCCCGGGTTACACGCTGTCTGAACTCACTGGGCCCCCGGGTTACACACTGTCTGAACTCACGGGGCCACCGGATTACACACTGTCTGATCTCACTGGGTCCCCGGGTTACACGCTGTCTAATCTCACTGGGCCCCCGGGTTACACACTGTCTGATCTCACTGGGCCCATCCTCCCCGGGTTACACACTGTCTGATCTCACTGGGCCCCCAGGTTACACACTGTCTGATCTCACTGGGACCCCAGGTTACACACTGTCTGATCTCACCGGGCCCCCGGGTTACACACTGCCTGATCTCACCGGGCCCCCGGGTTACACACTGGCTGATCTCACTGGGCCCCCGGGTTACACACTGTCTGATCTCACTGGGCCCCCAGGTTACACACTGTCTGATCTCACTGGCCCCATTCTGACCGGGTTACACGCTGTCTGATCTCACTGGGCCCCCGGGTTAAACACTGTCTGATCTCACTGGGCCCATCCTCCCCGGGTTACACACTGTCTGATCTCACTGGGCCCCCAGGTTACACACTGTCTGATCTCACTGGGCCCCCGGGTTACACACTGTCTGATCTCACTGGCCCCTGGGTTAGACAATGCCTGATCTCACTGGGCCCCCGGGTTACACACTGCCTGATCTCACTGGGCCCCCGGGTTACACACTGTCTGATCTCACTGGGCCCATCCTACCCGGGTCACACACTGTCTGATCTCACTGGGACCCCTGGTTACACACTGTCTGATCTCACTGGGCCCCCGGGTTACACACTGTCTGATCTCACTGGGCCCCCGGGTTACACGCAGTCTGAACTCACTGGGCCCCCGGGTTACACACTGTCTGAACTCACGGGGCCACCGGATTACACACTGTCTGATCTCACTGGGTCCCCGGGTTACACGCTGTCTGATCTCACTGGGCCCCCGGGTTACACACTGTCTGATCTCACTGGGCCCCCGGGTTACACGCTGTCTGAACTCACTGGGCCCCCGGGTTACACACTGTCTGATCTCACTGGCCCCTGGGTTAGACAATGCCTGATCTCACTGGGCCCCCGGGTTACACACTGCCTGATCTCACTGGGCCCCTGGATTACACACTGTCTGAACTCACTGGGCCCCCGGGTTACACACTGTCTGAACTCACGGGTCCACCGGATTACACACTGTCTGATCTCACTGGGTCCCCGGGTTACACGCTGTCTAATCTCACTGGGCCCCCGGGTTACACACTGTCTGATCTCACTGGGCCCCCGGGTTACACACTGTCTGATGTCACTGGGCTACCGGATTACACACTGTCTGATCTCACTGGGTCCCCGGGTTACACGCTGTCTGATCTCACTGGGCCCCCGGGTTAAACACTGTCTGATCTCACTGGGCCCATCCTCCCCGGGTTACACACTGTCTGATCTCACTGGGCCCCCAGGTGACACACTGTCTGATCTCACTGGGCCCCCGGGTTACACACTGTCTGAGCTCACTGGGCGCCCGAGTTACACACTGTCTGATCTTTCTGGGACCCCAGGTTACACACTGTCTGATCTCACCGGGCTTCCGGGTTACACACTGTCTGATCTCACTGGGCCCCCGGGTTTCACACTGTCTGATCTCACTGGGCCCCCGGGTTACACACTGTCTGAGCTCACTGGGCCCCCGGGTTACACACGGTCTGATCTCACTGGGCCCCCGGGTTACACACTGTCTGATCTCACTGGGCCCCCGGGTTACACCCTGCCTGATCTCACTGGGCCCCCGGGTTACACACTGTCTGATCTCACTGGCCCCTGGGTTAGACAATGCCTGATCTCACTGGGCCCCGGGGTTACACACTGTCTGATCTCACTGGGCCCCCGGGTTACACACTGCCTGATCTCACTGGGCCCCGGGGTTACACACTGTCTGATCTCACTGGGCCCATCCTCCCCGGGTCACACACTGTCTGATCTCACTGGGACCCCTGTTACACACTGTCTGATCTCACTGGGCCCCCGGGTTACCCACTGTCTGATCTCACTGGCCCCTGGGTTAGACAATGCCTGATCTCACTGGGCCCCCAGGTTACACACTGCCTGATCTCACTGGGCCCCCGGGTTACACACTGCCTGATCTCACTGGGCCCCGGGGTTACACACTGTCTGATCTCACTGGGCCCATCCTCCCCGGGTCACACACTGTCTGATCTCACTGGGACCCCTGTTACACACTGTTTGATCTCACTGGGCCCCCGGGTTACCCACTGTCTGATCTCACTGGCCCCTGGGTTAGACAATGCCTGATCTCACTGGGCCCCCAGGTTACACACTGCCTGATCTCACTGGGCCCCCGGGTTACACACTGTCTGATCTCACTGGGACCCCTGGTTACACACTGTCTGAACTCACTGGGCCCCCGGGTTACACACTGTCTGAACTCACGGGGCCACCGGATTACACACTGTCTGATCTCACTGGGTCCCCGGGTTACACGCTGTCTAATCTCACTGGGCCCCCGGGTTACACACTGTCTGATCTTACTGGGCCCCCGGGTTACACACTGTCTGATCTCACTGGGCCCCCAGGTTACACATTGTCTGATCTCACTGGCCCCATTCTGACCGGGTTACACGCTGTCTGATCTCACTGGGCCCCCGGGCTAAACACTATCTGATCTCACTGGGCCCATCCTCCCCGGGTTACACACTGTCTGATGTCACTGGGCCCCCAGGTTACACACTGTCTGATCTCACTGGGCCCCCGGGTTACACACCGTCTGATGTCACTGGGCCCCCGGGTTACACACTGTCTGATCTCACTGGGCCCCCGGGTTACACACCGTCTGATCTCACTGGGCCCCCGGGTTACACACTGTCTGATCTCACTGGGCCCCCGGGTTACACACCGTCTGATCTCACTGGGCCCCCGGGTTACACACTGTCTGATCTCACTGGGCCCCCGGGTTACACACCGTCTGATCTCACTGGGCCCCCGGGTTACACACCGTCTGATCTCACTGGGCCCCCGGGTTACACACTGTCTGATCTCACTGGGCCCCCGGGTGACACGCTGTCTGAACTCACTGGGCCCCCGGGTTGCACACTGTCTGATGTCACTGGGCCCATCCTCCCCGGGTCACACACTGTCTGATCTCACTGGGACCCCTGGTTACACACTGTCTGAACTCACGGGGCCACCGGATTACACACTGTCTGAACTCACGGGGCCACCGGATTACACACTGTCTGATCTCACTGGGTCCCCGGGTTACACGCTGTCTAATCTCACTGGGCCCCCGGGTTACACACTGTCTGATCTCACTGGGCCCATCCTCCCCGGGTTACACACTGTCTGATCTCACTGGGCCCCCAGGTTACACACTGTCTGATCTCACTGGGACCCCAGGTTACACACTGTCTGATCTCACCGGGCCCCCGGGTTACACACTGCCTGATCTCACCGGGCCCCCGGGTTACACACTGGCTGATCTCACTGGGCCCCCGGGTTACACACTGTCTGATCTCACTGGGCCCCCAGGTTACACACTGTCTGATCTCACTGGCCCCATTCTGACCGGGTTACACGCTGTCTGATCTCACTGGGCCCCCGGGTTAAACACTGTCTGATCTCACTGGGCCCATCCTCCCCGGGTTACACACTGTCTGATCTCACTGGGCCCCCAGGTTACACACTGTCTGATCTCACTGGGCCCCCGGGTTACACACGGTCTGATCTCACTGGGCCCCCGGGTTACACACTGTCTGATCTCACTGGGCCCCCGGGTTACACACTGTCTGATCTCACTGGGCGGCCGAGTTCAACAATATCTGATCTCACTGGGCCCCCGGGTTACACACTGTCTGATCTCACTGGCCCCTGGGTTAGACAATGCCTGATCTCACTGGGCCCCCGGGTTACACACTGCCTGATCTCACTGGGCCCCCGGGTTACACACTGTCTGATCTCACTGGGCCCATCCTACCCGGGTCACACACTGTCTGATCTCACTGGGACCCCTGGTTACACACTGTCTGATCTCACTGGGCCCCCGGGTTACACACTGTCTGATCTCACTGGGCCCCCGGGTTACACGCAGTCTGAACTCACTGGGCCCCCGGGTTACACACTGTCTGAACTCACGGGGCCACCGGATTACACACTGTCTGATCTCACTGGGTCCCCGGGTTACACGCTGTCTGATCTCACTGGGCCCCCGGGTTACACACTGTTCGAATCTCACTGGGCCCCCGGGTGACACACTGTCTGATCTCACTGGGCTCCCGGGTTACACACTGTCTGATCTCACTGCGCCCCCAGTTTACGCATTGTCTGATCTCACTGGCCCCATTCTGACCGGGTTACATGCTGTCTGATCTCACTGGGCCCCCGGGCTAAACACTGTCTGATCTCACTGGGCCCATCCTCCCCGGGTTACGCACTGTCTGATCTCACTGGGCCCCCAGGTTACACACTGTCTGATCTCACTGGGCCCCCAGGTTACACACTGTCTGATCTCACTGGGACCCCAGGTTACACACTGTCTGATCTCACCGGGCCCCCGGGTTACACACTGCCTGATCTCACCGGGCCCCCGGGTTACATACTGTCTGATCTCACTGGGCCCCCGGGTTACACACTGTCTGAGCTCACTGGGCCCCCGGGTTACACACTGTCTGATCTCACTGGGCCCCCAGGTTGCACACTGTCTGATCTCACTGGCCCCATTCTGACCGGGTTACACGCTGTCTGATCTCACTGGGCCCCCGGGTTAAACACTGTCTGATCTCACTGGGCCCATCCTCCCCGGGTTACACACTGTCTGATCTCACTGGGCCCCCAGGTTACACACTGTCTGATCTCACTGGGCCCCCGGGTTACACACTGTCTGAGCTCACTAGGCGCCCGAGTTACACACTGTCTGATCTCACTGGGACCCCAGGTTACACACTGTCTGATCTCACCGGGCCCCCGGGTTACACACTGTCTGATCTCACTGGGCCCCCGGGTTACACACTGTCTGATCTCACCGGGCCCCCGGGTTACACACTGTCTGATCTCACTGGGCCCCCGGGTTACACACTGTCTGAGCTCACTGGGCCCCCGGGTTACACACTGTCTGATCTCACTGGGCCCCCGGGTTACACACTTTCTGATCTCACAGGGCCCCCGAGTTACACACTGTCTGATCTCACTGGGCCGCAGGGTTACACACTGTCTGATCTCACTGGGCCCCCGGGTTACACACTGTCTGATCTCACTGGGCGCCCGAGTTACACACCGTCTGATCTCACTGGGCCCCCGGGTTAAACACTGTCTGATCTCACTGGGCCCCCGGGTTACACACTGTCTGATCTCACTGGGCCCCCGGGTTACACAGTGTCTGATCTCACTGGGCCCCCGGGTTACACACTGTCTGATCTCACTGGCCCCTGGGTTAGACAATGCCTGATCTCACTGGGCCCCCGGGTTTCACACTGCCTGATCTCACTGGGCCCCCGGGTTACACACTGTCTGATCTCACTGGGCCCATCCTCCCCGGGTCACACACTGTCTGATCTCACTGGGACCCCTGGTTACACACTGTCTGATCTCACTGGGCCCCCGGGTTACACACTGTCTGATCTCACTGGGCCCATCCTCCCTGGGTCACACACTGTCTGATCTCACTGGGACCCCTGGTTACACACCGTCTGATCTCACTGGGTCCCCGGGTTACACGCTGTCTAATCTCACTGGGCCCCCGGGTTACACACTGTCTGATCTCACTGGGCCCCCGGGTTACACACTGTCTGATGTCACTGGGCCACCGGATTACACACTGTCTGATCTCACTGGGTCCCCGGGTTAAACGCTGTCTAATCTCACTGGGCCCCCGGGTGACACACTGTCTGATCTCACTGGGCTCCCGGGTTACACACTGTCTGATCTCACTGGGCCCCCAGGTTACACATTGTCTGATCTCACTGGGCCGCCGAGTTCAACAATGTCTGATCTCACTGGGCCCCCGGGTTACACACTGTCTGATCTCACTGGCCCCAGGGTTAAACACTGTCTGATCTCACTGGGCCCCCGGGTTACACACTGTCTGATCTCACTGGGCCCCCGGGTTACACAGTGTCTGATCTCACTGGGCCCCCGGGTTACACACTGTCTGATCTCACTGGCCCCTGGGTTAGACAATGCCTGATCTCACTGGGCCCCCGGGTTTCACACTGCCTGATCTCACTGGGCCCCCGGGTTACACACTGTCTGATCTCACTGGGCCCATCCTCCCCGGGTCACACACTGTCTGATCTCACTGGGACCCCTGGTTACACACTGTCTGATCTCACTGGGCCCCCGGGTTACACACTGTCTGATCTCACTGGGCCCATCCTCCCTGGGTCACACACTGTCTGATCTCACTGGGACCCCTGGTTACACACCGTCTGATCTCACTGGGTCCCCGGGTTACACGCTGTCTAATCTCACTGGGCCCCCGGGTTACACACTGTCTGATCTCACTGGGCCCCCGGGTTACACACTGTCTGATGTCACTGGGCCACCGGATTACACACTGTCTGATCTCACTGGGTCCCCGGGTTAAACGCTGTCTAATCTCACTGGGCCCCCGGGTGACACACTGTCTGATCTCACTGGGCTCCCGGGTTACACACTGTCTGATCTCACTGGGCCCCCAGGTTACACATTGTCTGATCTCACTGGGCCGCCGAGTTCAACAATGTCTGATCTCACTGGGCCCCCGGGTTACACACTGTCTGATCTCACTGGCCCCAGGGTTAGACAATGCCTGATCTCACTGGGCCCCCGGGTTACACACTGCCTGATCTCACTGGGCCCCCGGGTTACACACTGTCTGATCTCACTGGGCCCCCGGGTTACACACTGTCTGATCTCACTGGCCCCTGGGTTAGACAATGCCTGATCTCACTGGGCCCCCGGGTTACACACTGTCTGATCTCACTGGGCCCATCCTCCCCGGGTCACACACTGTCTGATCTCACTGGGACCCCTGGTTACACACTGTCTGATCTCACTGGGCCCCCGGGTTACACACTGTCTGATCTCACTGGCCCCTGGGTTAGACAATGCCTGATCTCACTGGGCCCCCGGGTTACACACTGCCTGATCTCACTGGGCCCCCGGGTTACACACTGTCTGATCTCACTGGGCCCATCCTCCCCGGATCACACACTGTCTGATCTCACTGGGACCCCTGGTTACACACTGTCTGAACTCACTGGGCCTTCGGGTTACACACTGTCTGAACTCACGGGGCAACCGGATTACACACTGTCTGATCTCACTGGGTCCCCGGGTTACACGCTGTCTGATCTCACTGGGCCCCCGGGTTACACACTGTCTGATGTCACTGGGCCACCGGATTACACACTGTCTGATCTCACTGGGTCCCCGGGTTAAACGCTGTCTAATCTCACTGGGCCCCCGGGTGACACACTGTCTGATCTCACTGGGCTCCCGGGTTACACACTGTCTGATCTCACTGGGCCCCCAGGTTACACATTGTCTGATCTCACTGGGCCGCCGAGTTCAACAATGTCTGATCTCACTGGGCCCCCGGGTTACACACTGTCTGATCTCACTGGCCCCTGGGTTAGACAATGCCTGATCTCACTGGGCCCCCGGGTTACACACTGTCTGATCTCACTGGGCCCCCGGGTTACACACTGTCTGATGTCACTGGGCCCCCGGGTTACACACTGTCTGATCTCACTGGGCCCCCGGGTTAAACACTGTCTGATCTCACTGGGCCCCCGGGTTACACGCTGTCTGAACTCACTGGGCCCCCGGGTTACACACTGTCTGATCTCACTGGGCCCATCCTCCCCGGGTCACACACTGTCTGATCTCACTGGGACCCCTGGTTACACACTGTCTGATCTCACTGGGCCCCCGAGTTACACACTGTCTGATCTCACTGGGCCCCCGGGTTACACACTGTCTGATCTCACTGGCCCCTGGGTTAGACAATGCCTGATCTCACTGGGCCCCCGGGTTACACACTGCCTGATCTCACTGGGCCCCTGGATTACACACTGTCTGAACTCACTGGGCCCCCGCGTTACACACTGTCTGAACTCACTGGGCCCCCGGGTTACACACTGTCTGATCTCACTGGGCCCATCCTCCCCGGGTCACACACTGTCTGATCTCACTGGGACCCCTGGTTACACACTGTCTGATCTCACTGGGCCCCCGGGTTACACACTGTCTGATCTCACTGGGCCCCCGGGTTACACGCTGTCTGAACTCACTGGGCCCCCGGGTTACACACTGTCTGATCTCACTGGCCCCTGGGTTAGACAATGCCTGATCTCACTGGGCCCCCGGCTTACACACTGCCTGATCTCACTGGGCCCCTGGATTACACACTGTCTGAACTCACTGGGCCCCCGGGTTACACACTGTCTGAACTCACGGGTCCACCGGATTACACACTGTCTGATCTCACTGGGTCCCCGGGTTACACGCTGTCTAATCTCACTGGGCCCCCGGGTTACACACTGTCTGATCTCACTGGGCTCCCGGGTTACACACTGTCTGATGTCACTGGGCCACCGGATTACACACTGTCTGATCTCACTGGGTCCCCGGGTTACACGCTGTCTGATCTCACTGGGCCCCCGGGTTAAACACTGTCTGATCTCACTGGGCCCATCCTCCCCGGGTTACACACTGTCTGATCTCACTGGGCCCCCAGGTGACACACTGTCTGATCTCACTGGGCCCCCGGGTTACACACTGTCTGAGCTCACTGGGCGCCCGAGTTACACACTGTCTGATCTTTCTGGGACCCCAGGTTACACACTGTCTGATCTCACCGGGCCCCCGGGTTACACACTGTCTGATCTCACTGGGCCCCCGGGTTTCACACTGTCTGATCTCACTGGGCCCCCGGGTTACACACTGTCTGAGCTCACTGGGCCCCCGGGTTACACACGGTCTGATCTCACTGGGCCCCCGGGTTACACACTGTCTGATCTCACTGGGCCCCCGGGTTACACACTGTCTGATCTCACTGGGCCGCCGAGTTCAACAATGTCTGATCTCACTGGGCCCCCGGGTTACACACCGTCTCACTGAGCCCATCGTCCCCGGGTTACACACTGTCTGATCTCACTGGGCCCCCGGGTTACACACTGTCTGATCTCACTGGGCCCCCAGGTTACACACTGTCTGATCTCACTAGGCCCCCGGGTTACACACTGTCTGATCTCACTGGCCCCCGGGTTACACACCGTCTCACTGAGCCCATCGTCCCCGGGTTACACACTGTCTGATCTCACTGGGCCCCCAGGTTACACACTGTCTGATCTCACTGGGCCCCCGGGTTACACACTGTCTGATCTCACTGGCCCCTGAGTTAGACAATGCCTGATCTCACTGGGCCCCCGGGTTACACACTGCCTGATCTCACTGGGCCCCCGGGTTACACACTGTCTGATCTCACTGGGCCCATCCTCCCCGGGTCACACACTGTCTGATCTCACTGGGACCCCTGGTTACACACTGTCTAATCTCACTGGGCCCCCGGGTTACACACTGTCTGATCTCACTGGCCCCTGGGTTAGACAATGCCTGATCTCACTGGGCCCCCGGGTTACACACTGCCTGATCTCACTGGGCCCCCGGGTTACACACTGTCTGATCTCACTGGGCCCATCCTCCCCGGGTCACACACTGTCTGATCTCAATGGGACCCCTGGTTGCACACTGTCTGAACTCACGGGGCCACCGGATTACACACTGTCTGATCTCACTGGGTCCCCGGGTTACACGCTGTCTAATCTCACTGGGCCCCCGGGTTACACACTGTCTGATCTCACTGGGCCCCCGGGTTACACACTTTCTGATGTCACTGGGCCACCGGATTACACACTGTCTGATCTCACTGGGTCCCCGGGTTAAACGCTGTCTAATCTCACTGGGCCCCCGGGTGACACACTGTCTGATCTCACTGGGCTCCCGGGTTACACACTGTCTGATCTCACTGGGCCCCCAGGTTACACATTGTCTGATCTCACTGGCCCCATTCTGACCGGGTTACACGCTGTCTGATCTCACTGGGCCCCCGGGCTAAACACTGTCTGATCTCACTGGGCCCATCCTCCCCGGGTTACACACTGTCTGATGTCACTGGGCCCCCGGGTTACACACTGTCTGATCTCACTGGGCCCCCGGGTTAAACACTGTCTGATCTCACTGGGCCCCCGGGTTACACGCTGTCTGAACTCACTGGGCTCCCGGGTTACACACTGTCTGATCTCACTGGGCCCATCCTCCCCGGGTCACACACTGTCTGATCTCACTGGGACCCCTGGTTACACACTGTCTGATCTCACTGGGCCCCCGGGTTGCACACTGTCTGATCTCACTGGGCCCCCGGGTTACACGCTGTCTGAACTCACTGGGCCCCCGGGTTACACACTGTCTGAACTCACGGGGCCACCGGATTACACACTGTCTGATCTCACTGGGTCCCCGGGTTACACGCTGTCTAATCTCACTGGGCCCCCGGGTTACACACTGTCTGATCTCACTGGGTCCCCGGGTTACACACTGTCTGATCTCACTGGGCCCCCAGGTTACACACTGTCTGATCTCACTGGGACCCCAGGTTACACACTGTCTGATCTCACTGGGCCCATCCTCCCCGGGTTACACACTGTCTGATCTCACTGGGCCCCCAGGTGACACACTGTCTGATCTCACTGGGCCCCCGGGTTACACACTGTCTGAGCTCACTGGGCGCCCGAGTTACACACTGTCTGATCTTTCTGGGACCCCAGGTTACACACTGTCTGATCTCACCGGGCCCCCGGGTTACACACTGTCTGATCTCACTGGGCCCCCGGGTTTCACACTGTCTGATCTCACTGGGCCCCCGGGTTACACACGGTCTGATCTCACTGGGCCCCCGGGTTACACACGGTCTGATCTCACTGGGACCCCAGGTTACACACTGTCTGATCTCACTGGGCCCATCCTCCCCGGGTTACACACTGTCTGATCTCACTGGGCCCCCAGGTTACACACTGTCTGATCTCACTGGGACCCCAGGTTACACACTGTCTGATCTCACTGGGCCCATCCTCCCCGGGTTACACACTGTCTGATCTCACTGGGCCCCCAGGTGACACACTGTCTGATCTCACTGGGCCCCCGGGTTACACACTGTCTGAGCTCACTGGGCGCCCGAGTTACACACTGTCTGATCTTTCTGGGACCCCAGGTTACACACTGTCTGATCTCACCGGGCCCCCGGGTTACACACTGTCTGATCTCACTGGGCCCCCGGGTTTCACACTGTCTGATCTCACTGGGCCCCCGGGTTACACACGGTCTGATCTCACTGGGCCCCCGGGTTACACACTGTCTGATCTCACTGGGCCCCCGGGTTACACACTGTCTGATCTCACTGGGCCGCCGAGTTCAACAATGTCTGATCTCACTGGGCCCCCGGGTTACACACCGTCTCACTGAGCCCATCGTCCCCGGGTTACACACTGTCTGATCTCACTGGGCCCCCAGGTTACACACTGTCTGATCTCACTGGGCCCCCGGGTTACACACTGTCTGATCTCACTGGCCCCTGGGTTAGACAATGCCTGATCTCACTGGGCCCCGGGGTTACACACTGTCTGATCTCACTGGGCCCCCGGGTTACACACTGCCTGATCTCACTGGGCCCCGGGGTTACACACTGTCTGATCTCACTGGGCCCATCCTCCCCGGGTCACACACTGTCTGATCTCACTGGGACCCCTGTTACACACTGTCTGATCTCACTGGGCCCCCGGGTTACCCACTGTCTGATCTCACTGGCCCCTGGGTTAGACAATGCCTGATCTCACTGGGCCCCCAGGTTACACACTGCCTGATCTCACTGGGCCCCCGGGTTACACACTGTCTGATCTCACTGGGCCCATCCTCCCCGGGTCACACACTGTCTGATCTCACTGGGACCCCTGGTTACACACTGTCTGAACTCACTGGGCCCCCGGGTTACACACTGTCTGAACTCACGGGGCCACCGGATTACACACTGTCTGATCTCACTGGGTCCCCGGGTTACACGCTGTCTAATCTCACTGGGCCCCCGGGTTACACAGTGTCTGATCTTACTGGGCCCCCGGGTTACACACTGTCTGATCTCACTGGGCCCCCAGGTTACACATTGTCTGATCTCACTGGCCCCATTCTGACCGGGTTACACGCTGTCTGATCTCACTGGGCCCCCGGGCTAAACACTGTCTGATCTCACTGGGCCCATCCTCCCCGGGTTACACAGTGTCTGCTCTCACTGGGCCCCCAGGTTGCACACCGTCTCACTGAGCCCATCGTCCCCGGGTTACACACTGTCTGATGTCACTGGGCCCCCGGGTTACACACTGTCTGATCTCACTGGGCCCCCGGGTTAAACACTGTCTGATCTCACTGGGCCCCCGGGTTACACGCTGTCTGAACTCACTGGGCCCCCGGGTTACACACTGTCTGATCTCACTGGGCCCATCCTCCCCGGGTCACACACTGTCTGATCTCACTGGGACCCCTGGTTACACACTGTCTGATCTCACTGGGCCCCCGGGTTACACACTGTCTGATCTCACTGGGCCCCCGGGTTACACGCTGTCTGAACTCACTGGGCCCCCGGGTTACACACTGTCTGAACTCACGGGGCCACCGGATTACACACTGTCTGATCTCACTGGGTCCCCGGGTTACACGCTGTCTAATCTCACTGGGCCCCCGGGTTACACACTGTCTGATCTCACTGGGCCCATCCTCCCCGGGTTACACACTGTCTGATCTCACTGGGCCCCCAGGTTACACACTGTCTGATCTCACTGGGACCCCAGGTTACACACTGTCTGATCTCACCGGGCCCCCGGGTTACACACTGCCTCATCTCACCGGGCCCCCGGGTTACACACTGGCTGATCTCACTGGGCCCCCGGGTTACACACTGTCTGATCTCACTGGGCCCCCAGGTTACACACTGTCTGATCTCACTGGCCCCATTCTGACCGGGTTACACGCTGTCTGATCTCACTGGGCCCCCGGGTTAAACACTGTCTGATCTCACTGGGCCCATCCTCCCCGGGTTACACACTGTCTGATCTCACTGGGCCCCCAGGTTACACACTGTCTGATCTCACTGGGCCCCCGGGTTACACACTGTCTGATCTCACTGGCCCCTGGGTTAGACAATGCCTGATCTCACTGGGCCCCCGGGTTACACACTGCCTGATCTCACTGGGCCCCCGGGTTACACACTGTCTGATCTCACTGGGCCCATCCTACCCGGGTCACACACTGTCTGATCTCACTGGGACCCCTGGTTACACACTGTCTGATCTCACTGGGCCCCCGGGTTACACACTGTCTGATCTCACTGGGCCCCCGGGTTACACGCAGTCTGAACTCACTGGGCCCCCGGGTTACACACTGTCTGAACTCACGGGGCCACCGGATTACACACTGTCTGATCTCACTGGGTCCCCGGGTTACACGCTGTCTGATCTCACTGGGCCCCCGGGTTACACACTGTCTGATCTCACTGGGCCCCCGGGTTACACGCTGTCTGAACTCACTGGGCCCCCGGGTTACACACTGTCTGATCTCACTGGCCCCTGGGTTAGACAATGCCTGATCTCACTGGGCCCCCGGGTTACACACTGCCTGATCTCACTGGGCCCCTGGATTACACACTGTCTGAACTCACTGGGCCCCCGGGTTACACACTGTCTGAACTCACGGGTCCACCGGATTACACACTGTCTGATCTCACTGGGTCCCCGGGTTACACGCTGTCTAATCTCACTGGGCCCCCGGGTTACACACTGTCTGATCTCACTGGGCCCCCGGGTTACACACTGTCTGATGTCACTGGGCTACCGGATTACACACTGTCTGATCTCACTGGGTCCCCGGGTTACACGCTGTCTGATCTCACTGGGCCCCCGGGTTAAACACTGTCTGATCTCACTGGGCCCATCCTCCCCGGGTTACACACTGTCTGATCTCACTGGGCCCCCAGGTGACACACTGTCTGATCTCACTGGGCCCCCGGGTTACACACTGTCTGAGCTCACTGGGCGCCCGAGTTACACACTGTCTGATCTTTCTGGGACCCCAGGTTACACACTGTCTGATCTCACCGGGCTTCCGGGTTACACACTGTCTGATCTCACTGGGCCCCCGGGTTTCACACTGTCTGATCTCACTGGGCCCCCGGGTTACACACTGTCTGAGCTCACTGGGCCCCCGGGTTACACACGGTCTGATCTCACTGGGCCCCCGGGTTACACACTGTCTGATCTCACTGGGCCCCCGGGTTACACCCTGCCTGATCTCACTGGGCCCCCGGGTTACACACTGTCTGATCTCACTGGCCCCTGGGTTAGACAATGCCTGATCTCACTGGGCCCCGGGGTTACACACTGTCTGATCTCACTGGGCCCCCGGGTTACACACTGCCTGATCTCACTGGGCCCCGGGGTTACACACTGTCTGATCTCACTGGGCCCATCCTCCCCGGGTCACACACTGTCTGATCTCACTGGGACCCCTGTTACACACTGTCTGATCTCACTGGGCCCCCGGGTTACCCACTGTCTGATCTCACTGGCCCCTGGGTTAGACAATGCCTGATCTCACTGGGCCCCCAGGTTACACACTGCCTGATCTCACTGGGCCCCCGGGTTACACACTGCCTGATCTCACTGGGCCCCGGGGTTACACACTGTCTGATCTCACTGGGCCCATCCTCCCCGGGTCACACACTGTCTGATCTCACTGGGACCCCTGTTACACACTGTCTGATCTCACTGGGCCCCCGGGTTACCCACTGTCTGATCTCACTGGCCCCTGGGTTAGACAATGCCTGATCTCACTGGGCCCCCAGGTTACACACTGCCTGATCTCACTGGGCCCCCGGGTTACACACTGTCTGATCTCACTGGGCCCATCCTCCCCGGGTCACACACTGTCTGATCTCACTGGGACCCCTGGTTACACACTGTCTGAACTCACTGGGCCCCCGGGTTACACACTGTCTGAACTCACGGGGCCACCGGATTACACACTGTCTGATCTCACTGGGTCCCCGGGTTACACGCTGTCTAATCTCACTGGGCCCCCGGGTTACACACTGTCTGATCTTACTGGGCCCCCGGGTTACACACTGTCTGATCTCACTGGGCCCCCAGGTTACACATTGTCTGATCTCACTGGCCCCATTCTGACCGGGTTACACGCTGTCTGATCTCACTGGGCCCCCGGGCTAAACACTGTCTGATCTCACTGGGCCCATCCTCCCCGGGTTACACACTGTCTGATGTCACTGGGCCCCCAGGTTACACACTGTCTGATCTCACTGGGCCCCCGGGTTACACACCGTCTGATGTCACTGGGCCCCCGGGTTACACACTGTCTGATCTCACTGGGCCCCCGGGTTACACACCGTCTGATCTCACTGGGCCCCCGGGTTACACACTGTCTGATCTCACTGGGCCCCCGGGTTACACACCGTCTGATCTCACTGGGCCCCCGGGTTACACACTGTCTGATCTCACTGGGCCCCCGGGTTACACACCGTCTGATCTCACTGGGCCCCCGGGTTACACACCGTCTGATCTCACTGGGCCCCCGGGTTACACACTGTCTGATCTCACTGGGCCCCCGGGTGACACGCTGTCTGAACTCACTGGGCCCCCGGGTTGCACACTGTCTGATGTCACTGGGCCCATCCTCCCCGGGTCACACACTGTCTGATCTCACTGGGACCCCTGGTTACACACTGTCTGAACTCACGGGGCCACCGGATTACACACTGTCTGAACTCACGGGGCCACCGGATTACACACTGTCTGATCTCACTGGGTCCCCGGGTTACACGCTGTCTAATCTCACTGGGCCCCCGGGTTACACACTGTCTGATCTCACTGGGCCCATCCTCCCCGGGTTACACACTGTCTGATCTCACTGGGCCCCCAGGTTACACACTGTCTGATCTCACTGGGACCCCAGGTTACACACTGTCTGATCTCACCGGGCCCCCGGGTTACACACTGCCTGATCTCACCGGGCCCCCGGGTTACACACTGGCTGATCTCACTGGGCCCCCGGGTTACACACTGTCTGATCTCACTGGGCCCCCAGGTTACACACTGTCTGATCTCACTGGCCCCATTCTGACCGGGTTACACGCTGTCTGATCTCACTGGGCCCCCGGGTTAAACACTGTCTGATCTCACTGGGCCCATCCTCCCCGGGTTACACACTGTCTGATCTCACTGGGCCCCCAGGTTACACACTGTCTGATCTCACTGGGCCCCCGGGTTACACACGGTCTGATCTCACTGGGCCCCCGGGTTACACACTGTCTGATCTCACTGGGCCCCCGGGTTACACACTGTCTGATCTCACTGGGCGGCCGAGTTCAACAATATCTGATCTCACTGGGCCCCCGGGTTACACACTGTCTGATCTCACTGGCCCCTGGGTTAGACAATGCCTGATCTCACTGGGCCCCCGGGTTACACACTGCCTGATCTCACTGGGCCCCCGGGTTACACACTGTCTGATCTCACTGGGCCCATCCTACCCGGGTCACACACTGTCTGATCTCACTGGGACCCCTGGTTACACACTGTCTGATCTCACTGGGCCCCCGGGTTACACACTGTCTGATCTCACTGGGCCCCCGGGTTACACGCAGTCTGAACTCACTGGGCCCCCGGGTTACACACTGTCTGAACTCACGGGGCCACCGGATTACACACTGTCTGATCTCACTGGGTCCCCGGGTTACACGCTGTCTGATCTCACTGGGCCCCCGGGTTACACACTGTTCGAATCTCACTGGGCCCCCGGGTGACACACTGTCTGATCTCACTGGGCTCCCGGGTTACACACTGTCTGATCTCACTGCGCCCCCAGTTTACGCATTGTCTGATCTCACTGGCCCCATTCTGACCGGGTTACATGCTGTCTGATCTCACTGGGCCCCCGGGCTAAACACTGTCTGATCTCACTGGGCCCATCCTCCCCGGGTTACGCACTGTCTGATCTCACTGGGCCCCCAGGTTACACACTGTCTGATCTCACTGGGCCCCCAGGTTACACACTGTCTGATCTCACTGGGACCCCAGGTTACACACTGTCTGATCTCACCGGGCCCCCGGGTTACACACTGCCTGATCTCACCGGGCCCCCGGGTTACATACTGTCTGATCTCACTGGGCCCCCGGGTTACACACTGTCTGAGCTCACTGGGCCCCCGGGTTACACACTGTCTGATCTCACTGGGCCCCCAGGTTGCACACTGTCTGATCTCACTGGCCCCATTCTGACCGGGTTACACGCTGTCTGATCTCACTGGGCCCCCGGGTTAAACACTGTCTGATCTCACTGGGCCCATCCTCCCCGGGTTACACACTGTCTGATCTCACTGGGCCCCCAGGTTACACACTGTCTGATCTCACTGGGCCCCCGGGTTACACACTGTCTGAGCTCACTAGGCGCCCGAGTTACACACTGTCTGATCTCACTGGGACCCCAGGTTACACACTGTCTGATCTCACCGGGCCCCCGGGTTACACACTGTCTGATCTCACTGGGCCCCCGGGTTACACACTGTCTGATCTCACCGGGCCCCCGGGTTACACACTGTCTGATCTCACTGGGCCCCCGGGTTACACACTGTCTGAGCTCACTGGGCCCCCGGGTTACACACTGTCTGATCTCACTGGGCCCCCGGGTTACACACTTTCTGATCTCACAGGGCCCCCGAGTTACACACTGTCTGATCTCACTGGGCCGCAGGGTTACACACTGTCTGATCTCACTGGGCCCCCGGGTTACACACTGTCTGATCTCACTGGGCGCCCGAGTTACACACCGTCTGATCTCACTGGGCCCCCGGGTTAAACACTGTCTGATCTCACTGGGCCCCCGGGTTACACAGTGTCTGATCTCACTGGGCCCCCGGGTTACACACTGTCTGATCTCACTGGCCCCTGGGTTAGACAATGCCTGATCTCACTGGGCCCCCGGGTTTCACACTGCCTGATCTCACTGGGCCCCCGGGTTACACACTGTCTGATCTCACTGGGCCCATCCTCCCCGGGTCACACACTGTCTGATCTCACTGGGACCCCTGGTTACACACTGTCTGATCTCACTGGGCCCCCGGGTTACACACTGTCTGATCTCACTGGGCCCATCCTCCCTGGGTCACACACTGTCTGATCTCACTGGGACCCCTGGTTACACACCGTCTGATCTCACTGGGTCCCCGGGTTACACGCTGTCTAATCTCACTGGGCCCCCGGGTTACACACTGTCTGATCTCACTGGGCCCCCGGGTTACACACTGTCTGATGTCACTGGGCCACCGGATTACACACTGTCTGATCTCACTGGGTCCCCGGGTTAAACGCTGTCTAATCTCACTGGGCCCCCGGGTGACACACTGTCTGATCTCACTGGGCTCCCGGGTTACACACTGTCTGATCTCACTGGGCCCCCAGGTTACACATTGTCTGATCTCACTGGGCCGCCGAGTTCAACAATGTCTGATCTCACTGGGCCCCCGGGTTACACACTGTCTGATCTCACTGGCCCCAGGGTTAAACACTGTCTGATCTCACTGGGCCCCCGGGTTACACACTGTCTGATCTCACTGGGCCCCCGGGTTACACAGTGTCTGATCTCACTGGGCCCCCGGGTTACACACTGTCTGATCTCACTGGCCCCTGGGTTAGACAATGCCTGATCTCACTGGGCCCCCGGGTTTCACACTGCCTGATCTCACTGGGCCCCCGGGTTACACACTGTCTGATCTCACTGGGCCCATCCTCCCCGGGTCACACACTGTCTGATCTCACTGGGACCCCTGGTTACACACTGTCTGATCTCACTGGGCCCCCGGGTTACACACTGTCTGATCTCACTGGGCCCATCCTTCCTGGGTCACACACTGTCTGATCTCACTGGGACCCCTGGTTACACACCGTCTGATCTCACTGGGTCCCCGGGTTACACGCTGTCTAATCTCACTGGGCCCCCGGGTTACACACTGTCTGATCTCACTGGGCCCCCGGGTTACACACTGTCTGATGTCACTGGGCCACCGGATTACACACTGTCTGATCTCACTGGGTCCCCGGGTTAAACGCTGTCTAATCTCACTGGGCCCCCGGGTGACACACTGTCTGATCTCACTGGGCTCCCGGGTTACACACTGTCTGATCTCACTGGGCCCCCAGGTTACACATTGTCTGATCTCACTGGGCCGCCGAGTTCAACAATGTCTGATCTCACTGGGCCCCCGGGTTACACACTGTCTGATCTCACTGGCCCCAGGGTTAGACAATGCCTGATCTCACTGGGCCCCCGGGTTACACACTGCCTGATCTCACTGGGCCCCCGGGTTACACACTGTCTGATCTCACTGGGCCCCCGGGTTACACACTGTCTGATCTCACTGGCCCCTGGGTTAGACAATGCCTGATCTCACTGGGCCCCCGGGTTACACACTGTCTGATCTCACTGGGCCCATCCTCCCCGGGTCACACACTGTCTGATCTCACTGGGACCCCTGGTTACACACTGTCTGATCTCACTGGGCCCCCGGGTTACACACTGTCTGATCTCACTGGCCCCTGGGTTAGACAATGCCTGATCTCACTGGGCCCCCGGGTTACACACTGCCTGATCTCACTGGGCCCCCGGGTTACACACTGTCTGATCTCACTGGGCCCATCCTCCCCGGATCACACACTGTCTGATCTCACTGGGACCCCTGGTTACACACTGTCTGAACTCACTGGGCCTTCGGGTTACACACTGTCTGAACTCACGGGGCAACCGGATTACACACTGTCTGATCTCACTGGGTCCCCGGGTTACACGCTGTCTAATCTCACTGGGCCCCCGGGTTACACACTGTCTGATCTCACTGGGCCCCCGGGTTACACACTTTCTGATGTCACTGGGCCACCGGATTACACACTGTCTGATTTCACTGGGTCCCCGGGTTAAACGCTGTCTAATCTCACTGGGCCCCCGGGTGACACACTGTCTGATCTCACTGGGCTCCCGGGTTACACACTGTCTGATCTCACTGGGCCCCCAGGTTACACATTGTCTGATCTCACTGGCCCCATTCTGACCGGGTTACACGCTGTCTGATCTCACTGGGCCCCCGGGCTAAACACTGTCTGATCTCACTGGGCCCATCCTCCCCGGGTTACACACTGTCTTATCTCACTGGGCCCCCAGGTTGCACACCGTCTCACTGAGCCCATCGTCCCCGGGTTACACACTGTCTGATCTCACTGGGCCCCCGGGTTACACACTGTCTGATGTCACTGGGCCCCCGGGTTACACACTGTCTGATCTCACTGGGCCCCCGGGTTAAACACTGTCTGATCTCACTGGGCCCCCGGGTTACATGCTGTCTGAACTCACTGGGCCCCCGGGTTACACACTGTCTGATCTCACTGGGCCCATCCTACCCGGGTCACACACTGTCTGATCTCACTGGGACCCCTGGTTACACACTGTCTGATCTCACTGGGCCCCCGGGTTACACACTGTCTGATCTCACTGGGCCCCCGGGTTACACGCTGTCTGAACTCACTGGGCCCCCGGGTTACACACTGTTTGAACTCACGGGGTCACCGGATTACACACTGTCTGATCTCACTGGGTCCCCGGGTTACACGCTGTCTGATCTCACTGGGCCCCCGGGTTACACACTGTCTGATGTCACTGGGCCACCGGATTACACACTGTCTGATCTCACTGGGTCCCCGGGTTAAACGCTGTCTAATCTCACTGGGCCCCCGGGTGACACACTGTCTGATCTCACTGGGCTCCCGGGTTACACACTGTCTGATCTCACTGGGCCCCCGGGCTAAACACTGTCTGATCTCACTGGGCCCATCCTCCCCGGGTTACACACTATCTGATCTCACTGGGCCCCCAGGTTACACACTGTCTGATCTCACTGGGACCCCAGGTTACACACTGTCTGATCTCACCGGGCCCCCGGGTTACACACTGCCTGATCTCACCGGGCCCCCGGGTTACACACTGGCTGATCTCACTGGGCCCCCGGGTTACACACTGTCTGATCTCACTGGGCCCCCGGGTTACACACTGTCTGATCTCACTGGCCCCATTCTGACCGGGTTACACGCTGTCTGATCTCACTGGGCCCCCGGGTTACACACTGTCTGATCTCACTGGGCCCATCCTCCCCGGGTCACACACTGTCTGATCTCACTGGGTCACCTGGTTACACACTGTCTGATCTCACTGGGCCCCCGGGTTACACACTGTCTGATCTCACTGGGCCCCCGGGTTACACGCTGTCTGAACTCACTGGGCCCCCGGGTTACACACTGTCTGAACTCACGGGGCCACCGGATTACACACTGTCTGATCTCACTGGGTCCCCGGGTTACACGCTGCCTGATCTCACCGGGCCCCCGGGTTACACACTGTCTGAGCTCACTGGGCCCCCGGGTTACACACTGTCTGATCTCACTGGGCCCGCGGGTTACACACTGTCTGATTTCACTAGGCCCCAGGTTACACACTGTCTGATCTCACTGGGCCCCCGGGTTACACACTGTCTGAGCTCACTGGGCCCCCGGGTTACACACTGTCTGATCTCACTGGGCCCGCGGGTTACACACTGTCTGATTTCACTAGGCCCCAGGTTACACACTGTCTGATCTCACTGGGCCCCTGGGACACACACTGTCTGATCTCACTGGGCCCCCGGATTACACACTGTCTGATCTCACAGGGCCTCCGGGTTACACACTGCCTGTTCTCACTGGGCCCCCGGGTTACACACTGTCTGATCTCACTGGGCCCCCGGGTTACACACTGTCTGATCTCACTGGGCCCCCGGGTTATCCACTGGCTGATCTCACTGGGCCCCCGGGTTCCAAACTGTCTGATCTCACTGGCCCCCCGGGTTACATACTGTCTGATCTCACTGGGCCCCCAGGTTACACACCGACTGATCTCACTGGGCCCCCGGGTTACACACCCTCAGATCTCACTGGGCCCCCGGGTTACACACTGTCTGATCTCACTGGGCCCCCGGGTTACACACTGTCTGATCTCACTGGGCCCCCGGGTTACACACTGTCTGATCTCACTGGGCCCCTGGGTTACACACTGTCTGATCTCACTGGGCCCCTGGGTTACACACTGTCTGAACTCACTGCGACCCCGGGTTACACACTGTCTGATCTCACTGGGCCCCCGGGTTACACACTGTCTGATCTCACTGGGCCCCCGGGTTACACACTGTCTGATCTCACTGGGCCCCCAGGTTACACACTGTCTGATCTCACTGGCCCCATTCTGACTGGGATACACGCTGTCTGATCTCACTGGGCCCCCGGGTTAAACACTGTCTGATCTCACTGGACCCCCGGGTTGCACACTGTCTTATCTCACTGGGCCCCCGGGTTACACACTGTCTGATCTCACTGGGCCCCCGGGTTACACACTGTCTGATCTCACTGGGCCCCCGGGTTATCCACTGGCTGATCTCACTGGGCCCCCGGGTTCCAAACTGTCTGATCTCACTGGCCCCCCGGGTTACATACTGTCTGATCTCACTGGGCCCCCAGGTTACACACCGACTGATCTCACTGGGCCCCCGGGTTACACACCCTCAGATCTCACTGGGCCCCCGGGTTACACACTGTCTGATCTCACTGGGCCCCCGGGTTACACACTGTCTGATCTCACTGGGCCCCCGGGTTACACACTGTCTGATCTCACTGGGCCCCCGGGTTACAAACTGTCTGATCTCACTGGGCCCCCGGGTTACACATTGTCTGAACTCACTGCGACCCCGGGTTACACACTGTCTGATCTCACTGGGCCCCCGGGTTACACACTGTCTGATCTCACTGGGCCCCCGGGTTACACACTGTCTGATCTCACTGGGCCCACCCCCGGGTTGCACACTGTCTGATCTCACTGGGCCCCCGGGTTGCACACTGTCTGATCTCACTGGGCCCACCCCCGGGTTACACACTGTCTGATCTCACTGGGCCCCCGGGTTACACACTGTCTGATCTCACTGGGCCCCCGGGTTACACACTGTCTGATCTCACTGGGCCCCCGGGTTACACACTGTCTGATCTCACTGGGCCCCCGGGTTACACACTGTCTGATCTCACTGGGCCCCCGGGTTACACACTGTCTGATCTCACTGGTTCCCCGGGTTACACACTGTCTGATCTCACTGGGCCCCGCGTTACACACTGTCTGATCTCATTGGGCCCCCGGGTTACACACTGTCTGAGCTCACTGGGCCCCGGGTTACACACTGTCTGATCTCACTGGGCCCCCGGGTTACACACTGTCTGATCTCACTGGGCCCCCGGGTTACACACTGTCTGATCTCACTGGGCCCCCGGGTTACAAACTGTCTGATCTCACTGGGCCCCCGGGTTACACACTGTCTGATCTCACTGGGACCCCGGGTTACACACTGTCTGATCTCACTGGGCCCCCGGGTTACACACTGTCTGATCTCACTTGGCCCCCGGGTTACACACTGTCTGATCTCACTGGGCCCCCGGGTTACACACTGTCTGATCTCACTGGGCCCACCCCCGGGTTACACACTGTCTGATCTCACTGGGCCCCCGGGTTACACACTGTCTGATCTCACTGGGCCCCCGGGTTACACACTGTCTGATCTCACTGGGCCCCCCGGGTTACACACTGTCTGATCTCACTGGGCCCCCGGGTTACACACTGTCTGATCTCACCGGGCCCCCGGGTTACACACTGTCTGATCTCACTGGGCCCCCGGGTTACACACTGTCTGATCTCACTGGGCCCCCCGGGTTACACACTGTCTGATCTCACTGGGCCCCCGGGTTACACACCGTCTGATCTCACTGGTTCCCTGCGTTACACACTGTCTGATCTCACTGGGCCCCCGGGTTACACACTGTCTGATCTCACTGGGCCCCCGGGTTACACACCGTCTGATCTCACTGGTTCCCTGGGTTACACACCGTCTGATCTCACTGGTTCCCTGCGTTACACACTGTCTGATCTCACTGGGCCCCCGGGTTACACACTGTCTGATCTCACTGGGCCCCCGGGTTACACACCGTCTGATCTCACTGGTTCCCTGGGTTACACACCGTCTGATCTCACTGGGCCCCCGGGTTACACACTGTCTGATCTCACTGGGCCCCCGGGTTACACACTGTCTGATCTCACTGGGCCCCCGGGTTGCACACTGTCTGATCTCACTGGTTCCCCGGGTTACACACTGTCTGATCTCACTGGTTCCCCGGGTTACACACTGTCTGATCTCACTGGGCCCCCCGGGTTACACACTGTCTGATCTCACTGGTTCCCCGGGTTACACACTGTCTGATCTCACTGGGCCCCCCGGGTTACACACTGTCTGATCTCACTGGTTCCCCCGGGTTACACGCTGTCTGAGCTCGCCGCTAGTTTCAGTCTAACTGCGGCATCTGTCCAAAACTGTTGCTTTGGGTCTGTGTTTTTAGTTCTTTGTTTTCTCCTGACCGCATTTTCACTCCTGTGGATAGAAATGCAACATTTTCTCCCCAAACTGCGGCCTCACCCAGCGCCCGCTCCATCCCGGGACCGTGCCCTATGTTGTGACATTGCCCGGGGCCTGAGGCTGACAGTAAGTTGCCCCTTTCCCCGCTCACTTGCAACCCGCGGCTGTTGCACTTTAAATCCCCTCTCCCCGTGTGACATCCGAACTGAGACTCACGCATTTTAACTGCTGTCGCCGTAACTGCGCCATTTTCCCGACGGAGTCACAAACCCGTCCAGCCGCTCCGTGAGGGAGACAGACTCTGGGCCCCTGTAACCCGGGCAACCGCCCTGTGCCTGCCCGTCACTCACACATCGGCCCCGCCCCTGTAACCCGGGCAACCGCCCTGTGCCTGCCCGTCACTCACACATCGGCCCCGCCCCTGTAACCCGGGCAACCGCCCTGTGCCTGCCCGTCACTCACACATCGGCCCTGCCCCTGCAACCCGAGCAACTGTCCTTTGTCCTCCCGTCAATCACACATTCGCCCCGCCCCTGTAACCCGGGCAACCGCCCTGTGCCTGCCCGTCACTCACACATCGGCCCCGCCCCTGTAACCCGGGCAACTGCCCTGTGCCTGCCCGTCACTCACACATCGGCCCCGCCCCTGTAACCCGGGCAACCATCCTTTGTCCTCCCGTTTCTCACACATTCGCCCCGCCCCTGTAACCCGGGCAACCGCCCTGTGCCTAACTGTCACTCACACGCCGGCCCCGCCCCTGTAACCCGGGCAACCATCCTTTGTCCTCCCGTTTCTCACACATTCGCCCCGCCCCTGTAACCCGGGCAACCGCACTGTGCCTAACTGTCACTCATACGCCGGCCCCGCCCCTGTAACCCGGGCAACCGCCCTGTGCCTGCCCGTAACTCACACACCGCCCCGCCCCGCCCCTGTAACCCGGGCAACCGCCCTGTGCCTGCCCGTAACTCACACACCGCCCCGCCCCGCCCCTGTAACCATCCTTTGTCCGCCCGTTACTCACACCGGCCCCGCCCCTGTACCCCGGGCAACCATCCTTTGTCCCACCCCCCGTCACTCACACACCGGCCCCGCCCCTGTACCCCGGGCAACCATCCTTTGTCCCTCCCCCCGTCACTCACACACCGGCCCCGCCCCTGTACCCCGGGCAACCATCCTTCGTCCCCCCCCCGTCACTCACACAACGGCACGCGTCGCCCCGCCTGGTTGGCCCAAGAGGCAAACCCCGCCCACTGGGAATCCCCGGATTCAGAGCCGGAGCGGCACTGCGCCTGCGCGGGAGGGCACGAACACTTCAGCACAGCGCCCCGGGTGGTGGGAGGAGTCCCTCGCCCTTTGCTCCTCTCCAGCCTGCTCCAACATTCAACTGCATCACAACTGGGCTGTATCTTAACTCCATGGACCTACCTTGGTTTCTTAACCCTTGATGCCCAAACATCTATTAATCTCAGTTTTAACATTTTTACATGAACCCCTGCCTCAACAGCTCTTTATTTTTTTTTGGGTGTGAGGGGGAAGAAGAGAGTTCCAGATTTTCACCACTATAAATGTAAAACACAGCAGAAACAGGAACTCTGAAATACAAACAGAAAATGCTGCAAATACTCAGCAAGTCAGGCAGCATCAGTGGAGAGAGAAACAGAGTTAACGTTTCAGTCTGATTGATGACCTGTTGTCAGAGCTGGAAAAGGTTAGAGAAGTAACCGACGTAACAGCAAGTGCAGAGACAAGGAAAGAGACAAGGAAAAAAGAAAAGCGAAGGTCTGTGATCGGGTGGGAAAGAGAAGTGACAAAAGATGACATGGTACAGAGCAATAGGAGATGGTAATGGGACAAGTAAAGAATCTACGAACATAAGAAATAGCAGCAGGATTGGGCGACAGGGCCTGCTCCGCCACTCAATAAGATCAAGGCCGATCAGCGACGTCAACTCCCGCCCGATCTCCAGATCGCCTCAATTCCCCTGGCGTCGAAAAATGTGTCGCTCTCTCTCAAAAGAAACAAAAGATGAGCCTGAAAGCGGTGTGAATGTGAACAGCCAGCAATGTCCAACAGCTGCCGTCCGGGAAAAAAAAAAATAGGGGCAGAGGTTATGGTCTGAAATTGTTGAACTCAATGTGGAGTCCGGAAGGCTGCAAAGTGCCGAAATGAAATACGTTGAGCTTTGTTGGAACAGTGGAGGAGGCTGAAGACGGAGAGGTCAGAGTGGGAGTGGAGTAGAGAATTAAAATGACAGGCGGCTGGAAGCTCAGGGTCACGCTTATTGGACTGAGTGGAGGTGAACTGCAAGGCGGTCAACCAATCTGCATTTGGTCTCCCCAGTGTAGAGGAGACCACATCATGAGCAGCGAAGACAGTATACTAAATTGAAAGAAGTGCAAGTAAATCACTGTTTCACCTGGAAGGAGTGTTTGGGGCCCTGGACAGCGGGAAGGGAGGAGGTAAAAGGGCAGGTGTTGGATCTCCTGCGCTTGCACGGGAAGTTGTTGTAGGAAGGAGGAGGTGGTGTTGGGGGTGATGGAGGATTGGACCAGGGTGTCACAGAGGGAGCAGTCTCCTTCAGTATGCTGAAAGGAGAGGGGACGGGAAGAGGTGGTTGATGAGGGGGGAGGGGGGGAATCACGCTGGAGGTGGCGGAAATTGATCCATTTAATGAAGGTTGATGGTGTGAAAGGTGAGGACAAGGGGAATCCTGTAGCGTATGTAGGCACCTTTAGTAATGACTCCACGAGGCAGGGTATGATACTTAAACTGTGTAGACCTGTGGTCCTTTATTTGTAGCTCCTCGAGTGAGGACAACAAGCTGTGAGTTCCCTTTTATACTGGGTTATGCAGTGTGCAGGTAACCCTTAGGTCTCCAGCAGCAGCACCCTCTGGTGTACAGGCAAGGTGTGTACAGTGTAAGGGTACATTCAGTGTTGCATAACAGTGTTACAGACATCACACAGTGAACAGGCATGCCTACACAAATACTCCCTCCTGCGCATTTTTCATATCCTAGTTGTCATGACCAGGGGAGGTGATCAGTGGTGGGCTATGGGAGGTTGTGGTGAGGGTTGTGTGGTTGCCAGGCGACACCCCTGTGCTTGAGGCTGGCCTCATACGTTTCCCCTCCCTCACACACAAACCAAGTGGGTGTCACTGTTGTGGGATCCCTCGGGGAGGTAGCCACGGCAGCAGTGGGTGGTGTGTATGCACACTGTGATGTGGGTAGTTGTGGTCAGGGTCACAAGACTGGGTGGGCTCCTTGTCCACCAATTGGGATGAGGGTCAGGTCATTCCAGGGTTTGCCAGGGAAGCTAGAGGGTATTGGCCTCATGCTCCTGGTGTTGGCCAGGGGCTGTAGGGCTGGTCTGGTGCTGGTTGCCATTGGTGGTGGCTGGGCTGCCCATTGACCAATGTCCCTGTAGTGGGTCTGCTCCCACTGCCTGTGTGTGTGTCCTGCAAGTAGCATCACATTCATTCCAAAGGTCCAGGCTACATGGTCAGGTAGGCTGCTGGACCTGGGGATCTCCCACAGGGGGATTCCATTGGCATCAGCATGGTCCCTGTAGGACCCAATGTCCTTTGGCAGTGTCCTACCGGTATACATGACACCTTGACTCTAATCACACATAGTCGAGCCTGCATTGTACATTCTAGCATTTGCATCACTTTTGGGTGTCCTGGTTTCAACAGACATGGCTACATTAGGCATTTCACATTCTCTATCATTATTGTTAAGCATAATAAACTTGTTCTTAACCTTACTGACAGCTGTATTCATCTCATCAGTCACATTAGTTAAACCAGCATCACAATTCATGGTTACATTGCATACATTTTCATACTTGCACCCTTTAATTGCATCTTTAGCTTTAAACTCCGTGTACTCAAATAGTTGAAACTTCCCCTGTAAATTTCTTTGGTTACCGGTCTCCTTTAAGGGAGCCTTCAAATCCGATTGGCCGCTCGGTGTCATGTGATGCTCCTCCATGCTCACTCGTGGCATGGTGGAGGCCGTTTTGATTACAGGTTCTGCGGCTTGTGGTGCTGCAGCCATTTTCTGGTCTTGCTGCAGGTCGGCTGTGGTGCTCTTTTCTTTCACGGGTTCAATCCTGAACGTCGGGAATCCATTTCTTTCGTCGATGTTCACCTCTTGGACTGCTGCCCCGGCCCGGAAAGTGGAGTTTGGATCCTCGGTCCCGGAGATTTCGCCGTGGTGCTGTGGAGTCGTCGCCTCACAGTCGAGCTGGACAGTGGAATCTCCGGATGCAGCGATGGATCCATGTTCGAGGTCGATTGCCGGAGCCCGGAGGCCTGGGAGCAGCTTCGCTTGGACAGGCTGCCGTTGTGGTCGATTGGCGGGATTCATCCAAAGTTCTTCAAAGGTCGCTTGGCTCATCGCAGACTGGCTCGCCCCCGTGTCGCTCTCCATAGAAACTGGGAGCCCATCGGTGTCTACTTTCATCGCCCACGGAGAACTTTCGGTGGAGCAGGTATGAGTTCCATACTCTTCTTCCAGGGGTTGAGCAACTTCACCTTCCTCTGTATCGGAGCCCCGTTGATCAGCCAACTTATCAGAGACGTGGGGAGTACAGCTTTTTCTGCACATCCTTTGAAGGTGCCTTTTCTCTTTGCATGCATAGTCTTTGTAGCGGCACTGGTGGGCCCTGTGGTTTCCTCCACAGCGCCAGCACGGGGCTAGCCGGTTTGCCCCATGTGGCGGACTCAGGGTTGCGGTTCTCGGGGCAGTGTTTCTGCCCTTAGAAGTATCCATGCGGTGCACTGCTCTCGTCGGTTTAGAGTCCCTTAGTGCTTCATTTAGGTGGTCGCCAAAGTCGCACGGTGCAGCCAGTCTCCTTAAGTGTTCAAAATCTTTCTACAAAAGCGTCCCAATCTTCCCCATCGGTAAATTGCTGAAAGTTGCTGAGATTCGATATGCTGAGCGTGTGGTTCGTGACCTCGTATTCCCGTCGCCAGTTGTAGCGTACGTAGGCACCTTTAGTAACGACTCCACGAGGCAGGGTATGATACTTAAACTGTGTAGACCTGTGGTCCTTTATTTGCAGCGCCTCGAGTGAGGACAGCAAGCTGTGTGTTCCTTTTTATACTGGGTTACCTGCCGTGTGCGGGTAACCCCTCGGTCTCCAGCAGCAGCACCCTCTGGTGTACAGGCAAGGTGTGTACCGTGTAAGGGTACATTCAGTGTTGCATAACAGTGTTACAGACATCACACAGTAAACAGGCGTGCCTACACAACAAAGCCAATCGTGCTTCTGGATGGGTGGTGAAGGGGTGGGAGCCGGTGTGAGAAATGGAATGGACACGGTCGAGCTCCATGTCAACCACCGGAGAGGGGAATATTCAGTTGAGCAAAAAGGAAGCTCCAGTATGGAAGGTGGCATCATCAGAGCATATGCAATGGAAGCGACAACCTAAGCTAATGGAATAGTCCTTACAGGATGCGGGGCGGGAGGAAATGTCGTCCACGTAGCTGTGTGAGTCAGTGAGCTTATGGTGGATGTTTGTAGATAGCCTATCCCCAGAAATAGAAACAGAAGTAGACGACAGTGCAAGGAGAAAGTGATAATTAATAACCTTGTAGTAAAGGGGCCTTTAGGGAAGAGTGAGCATAATATGATAGCATTTTATATGGAGTTTGAAGGTGATTAGTTAGTCCGAAACTCGGGTCTTCAATCGAAACAAAGCAAACTACGTCGGTATGAGGGCGAGTTGGCTAATGTAGATTGGAAAAATTCATTAAAAGGTATAAAGCAATGGCTAGCATTGAAACAATTAAGACAGAATTTACGGCAAATATACATTCCTTTAAGGCACAAAACTGCCACGGTAAAACTGATCCAACCGTGGCTAACAAGAAAAGTTAAAGATAGCATTAGATCAATGGAAGAGGCTTATAATGTTGCCAAAAAGAGCAGTAAGCCTGAAGATTGGGAGGATTTTAGAATTCAGGAAAGGAGGACCAAGGGGGCAGTGTGTGATGTCCCTGTGGGGTGGGCAGTATGTTCAGTGTCTGACCCTGAGCTGCCCCAGGGAGGGGGGCATTGTGTGATGTCCCTGTGGGGTGCAGTATGTTCAGTGATTGACCCTGAGCTGCCCCAGGGAGGGGGCAGTGTGTGATGTCCCTGTGGGGTGCAGTATGTTCAGTGTCTGACCCTGAGCTGCCCCAGGGAGGGGGCAGTGAGTGATGTCCCTGTGGGGTGCAGTATGTTCAGTGTCTGACCCTGAGCTGCCCCAGGGAGGGGGGCAGTGTGTGATGTCCCTGTGGGGTGCAGTATGTTCAGTGTCTGACCCTGAGCTGCCCCAGGGAGGGGGCAGTGTGTGATGTCCCTGTGGGGTGCAGTATGTTCAGTGACTGACCCTGAGCTGCCCCAGGGAGGGGGCAGTGTGTGATGTCCCTGTGGGGTGCAGTATGTTCAGTGTCTGACCCTGAGCTGCCCCAGGGAGGGGGCAGTGTGTGATGTCCCTGTGGGGTGGGCAGTACGTTCAGTGTCTGACCCTGAGCTGCCCCAGGGAGGGGGGCAGTGAGTGATGTCCCTGTGGGGTGGGCAGTACGTTCAGTGTCTGACTCTGAGATGCCCTCATTCCTCCTGCTCTAGTGGGGGGGGGGGGGGAAGCTCTCAGTCGGAGTTAATTGGAGGGACAGCGTCATCTACTGGCCACCGGCGGTATTTCAAGGCACATTATCAAGGCACATTATCCAGCTCTATCCCAGAGAAATCCCAAACCAATCTGCAGATTCAATTCATTTTATTATCAATGGTTCAACAAAGTTTAGCTCCATTTGTTGCAGCTTGTAATATTTGAAGAAATCCCTTTAAACAGTGAAGTATGGATGCAAACACAATCAGCATTATTTTTATCTGACCCGTTTCCCGTTGATTAATTGGTCCAGTCTCCAGAATATTAAACTCCAGCCCAGTTATAGGGGAATCAATATCAGCAGAAAGAAACTGTCAGAATGATTCAGTCTGGGGTAACAGCAGAATCCAAACCCTGCAGTCACTTGTGAACTCGCTGATGTTTTAGCAGGTTGGATGAGGTAGTGAATCCCTTCCCACACACGGAGCAGGTGAACGGCCTCTCCCCAGTGTGAACTCGCTGGTGTGTCCGCAGGCTGGATGACAGAGTGAATCCCTTCCCACACTCGCAGCAGGTAAATGGTCTCTCATTGGTGTGAACTCGCTGGTGTCTCACCAGGCTGGATGACTGAGTGAATCTCTTCCCACACATGGAGCAGGTGAACGGTCTCTCCCCAGTGTGAATTCGCTGATGTATCAGCAGGATGGATAAGTGAGTGAATCCCTTCCCACACTCTGAGCAGGTGAACGATCTCTTCCCAGTGTGAACTCGCTGGTGTGACATCAGGTGGGATGACTGAGCAAATCCCTTCCCACACTCAGAGCAGGTGAATGACCTCTCCCTCGTGTGAACTCGCTGGTGTGACAGCAGGCTGTATGACTGAGCAAATCCCTTCCCACACTCAGAACAGGTGAACAGCCTTTCCCCAGTGTGAACTCGCTGGTGTGTCAGCAGGTTAGATGACTGAGTGAATCCCTTCCCACACTCCGAGCAGATGAACGGCCTCTCCCCAGTGTGAACTCGCTGGTGTATTAGCAGCTGGGATGAGGTAATGAACCTCTTCCCACACTCCGAGCAGGTGAACGGCCTCTCCCCAGTGTGAACTCGCTGGTGTCTCACCAGGCTGGATGAGGTAGTGAATCCCTTCCCACACTCGGAGCAGGTAAACGGACTCTCCCCAGTGTGAACTCGCTGGTGTACAGTGAGGTGGGATGACTGAGTGAATCCCTTCCCACACTCAGAGCAGGTGAACGGCCTCTCTCCGGTATGACTGCGCAGATGTGTTTCCAGCTGCGACGGGGAAAAGAATCCCTTCCCACAGTCCTCACATTCCCACGGTTTCTCCGTGGTGCGGGTGTCCTTGTGTCTCTCCAGGTTGGATGATCAGTTGAAGCCTCGTCCACACACAGAACACGTGTACAATGTCTCCCCACTGTGAATAGTGCGATGTTTTTTCAGGCTGTGTAACTGGTTAAAGCTCTTTCCACAGTCAGTGCACTGGAATACTCTCACTCGGGTGTGTGTGTGTCTCGGTGCTTTTCCAGTCACACTGATGTTTGAAATCTTTTCCCAGAGACGGAACAGACAAACATTTCTCCTTCCACATTCAAAGGCCGATGATATTCAGGTCCTGAGGAATCGTGTGACTCCGTCAGATCTTGATGTGATGTTTGTTTTGAGTTTACCGTCTGCAAATCCTGCCCTTTTAATACCCTGGAAAAGGAGTTTACAAAAATTATTACTGCAAGTACAGATTCTATGGAACATTCTAACATTCTTTCCTCTCTTGTTCCTCCAAAGCTGTAAATCCCTGTCAAATATGTCCCCTGTCTTGAAATCTGGCTGGGTTCAGTTCTACACTCACTGGCTCCCCTGAAGGTGCTGACTCTGGCTGGGTTCAGTTAAGCATAAGAACATAAGAAATAGAAACAGGAGTGGGCCATTTGGCCCCTCGAGCCTGCTCTGCCATTTAATAAGATCATGGCTGATCTGATCATGGACTCAGCTCCACTTCCCTGCCCGCTCCCCATAACCCTTTATTCCCTTATCACTCAAAAATCTGTCGATCTCCGCCTTAAATTTATTCAATGACTCAGTCTCCACAGGTCTCTGGGGCAGAGAATTCCACAGATTTACAACCCTCAGAGAAGAAGTTTCTCATCTCAGTTTTAAATGGGCGGCCCCTTATTCTGAGACTATGTCCCCTAGTTTTAGTTTCCCCTATGAGTGGAAATATCCTCTCTGCATCCACCTTGTCGAGCCCCCTTATCAACTTATGAGTTTCACTAAGATCACCTCTCATTCTTCTGAACTTCAATGTGTAGAGGCCCAAGCTATTCAACCCATCCTCATAAGTCAATCCCCTCACCTCCAGAATCAACCGAGTGAACCTTCTCTGAACAGCCTCCAGTGCAAGGATATCCTTCCTTAAATACGGAGACCAAAACTGTAGGCCATACTCCAGGTGTGGCCTCACCAATACCCTGTACAGTTGTAGCAGGACTTCTCTGCTTTTATACTCTATCCCCCCTTGCAATAAAGGCCAACATTCCATTTGCCTTCCTGATTAATTACTGTACCTGCGTACTAACTGTTATGTTCATAATAAAATAATGTAACTGAGTACTGTAGAAGTGAGTAAGTGTGACCTTAGCTCCTTTATTCTAACTCCAGAGTGTTGGTACAGCATGGGAGGCCTGTTTATATACAGTGCTCCCAAGGGATGCTGGGATCCCTTGGGACTCCAACAGATACGCCCTCAGGTGGCAGTATGATACTGGTTACATAGGGTTGCATTCATAACATCACTCCCTCCCAAAGTCAGTAGTACACTTATTTACAGGGTGAAACGATCTGGGGCCTTTTGCTCCTTAGTTGATCGTCTCGGTACAAACGCAGGTGCAGGTGAGTTGGTTGGGCCTTCGCTGGACTACTGTGCAGCTGGCCTTGCTGGGCTGCTGGGGATAATGAGTTCAGCTTCATGGTCAACTGTGATGTCGGTTGCCACTTGTGTGTGTGTCGGAGGGTCGAAGTTGGTGGTGCCCTCTTCGGGTTGCTCGTGGCTGTCTGTGAATCCCAGTTTGGTTTGGTCCAAATGCTTTCTGCAAGTTAGTCCATTTGCGAGTTTGACCTGAAACACCCTACTCCCTTCTTTGGCTACGACAGTGCCAGCAAGCCATTTGGGACCATGTCCATAGTTGAGTACAAATACGGGGTCATTGACTTCAATATCGCGTGACAAGTTTGCGCGATCATGGTACATGCTTTGCTGATACCGCCTGATCTCGGCGTGATCATGCAGATCAGGGTGGACAAGAGAGAGCCTTATCTTGAGTGCCCTTTTCATGAGCAGCTCGGCTGGGGGAACCCCAGTGAGCGAGTGGGGTCTGGTGTGGTAGCTGAGCAGGACTCGGGATAAACGGGCTTGCAGAGAGCCTTCCGACACGCGTTTCAAGCTTTGCTTGATGGTTTGGACTGCCTGGCCATTGGATGCGGGCTTGAACGGGGCAGATGTGACGTGCTTGATCCCATTGCGGGTCATGAATTCCTTGAATTCAGCGCTGGTGAAGCACGGCCCATTGTCGCTGACAAGGACATCAGGCAGGCTGTGTGTGGCGAACATGACTCGTAGGCTTTCGATGGTGGCAGTGGTCGTGCTTACAGACATTATTACACACTCAATCCATTTTGAATAAGCATTCACAACAACCAAAAACAGCTTGCCTAGAAACGGGCCCGCAAAGTCAACGTGGATCCTAGACCACAAACTTAGCGGTGCCTCGCTCAGTTGAGAGCAAGTGTTGCATTGGCGCACGCAACACTCACCACACATGGGATCTGGCTATAGCTTTCATCATTATGCCTGGCTGGGTACTGTGTAGGTCGTGTATGAACGTTTCCCTGCCTTTCTTAGGCAAAACCCCGCGATTGCCCCACAAAAGACAGTCCGCCTGTATGGACATTTCGTCTTTACGCCGCTGGAATGGCTTGATCTCTCCATGCATCTCCGCTGGGATGTTGGATCAGCTCCCATGGAGAACACAATTTTTTTTTTTTTTTTACAAGGGACAGTAAAGGATCCCGGCTGGTCGAGGTCCTGATCTGGTGGGCTACAACAGGTGACTTTTCCTTTTCAAATGCATGCACCACCAAGAGCAAGTCTGCAGGCTGTGCCTTTCCACCCCGGTGGTGGGCAATGGTAGCCGACTGAGAGCATCAGCGCAGTTCTCTGAGCCTGGTCTGTGGTGGATTACATAGTTATATGCAGACAGCATGAGCGCCCATCTTGGGATGCGAGCAGAGGCATTGGTATTAATCCCTTTGCTCTCTGAAAATAGCGATATGAGCGGTTTATGGTCAGTTTCTAACTAAAACTTAAGACCAAACAGATACTGGTGCATTTTTTTCACCCCATAAAGGCATGCCAGAGCTCCTTTTTCAATCATGCTGTAGGCCCTTTCGACCTTGGACAAACTTCAGGATGCATCGGCGACCGGTTGCAATGTTCCCGATTTGTTTGCTTGTTGTAACACACACCCGACCCCGTACAAAGACACATCTCAAGCTAGCACTGAACGTTTACATGGGTCATACAGAACAAGCAGTTTGTTGGAACATAACAGATTTCTGGCTTTCTCAAAAGCAGTCTCTTGTGATTTCCCCCATACCCAGTCATCTCCCTTGCGTAGCAACACGTGTAGAGGTTCTAGCAAGGTGCTTAACCCAGGTGGAAAATTACCAAAATAATTGAGGAGTCCCAGGAATGAACGCAATCTTTGGTGCCAGGAAAACACACTTGGAGCGTTTCAACCCGAGTCCCATGCGATCTGGCCGACTTAGAATCTCTTCCAGGTTCTTCAAATATTCGATGATGTCCCGACCTGTGATCAATATGTCGTCCTGGAAAACCACGGTGCGCGGAACCGACTTTAGCAGGCTCCCCATGTTCCTTCGAAAAATAGCACCGGCTGATCAAATCCCAAACGGGCATCTATTGCAGATGAACAGACCTTTGTGCGTGTTGATGCAGGTGAGGCCTTTCGACGATTCCGCCAGCTCCTGCGTCATGTAGGCAGGGGTCAGGTCCAACTTCGTGAACATCTTTCCTGCTGCCAGGGTCGCAAATAGATCGTCTTCCTTGGGTAGCGGGTACTAGTCCTGCAGCGAAAATCGTTACTTTATAGTCCCCACAAATTCTGACCATGCCATCGCCCTTGAAGACTGGAACAATTGGACTGGCCCACTCGTTGAACTCCACCAGCGCGATATACCTTCTCGCTGCAGCGTGTCCAGCTCGATCTCCACTTTCGCATCATATATGGCACCGCACGTGCCTTGTGGTGAATTGGTCGTGTACCGGGAACCAAGTGGATCTGCACCTACGCCCCCGAGAAACTGGCTCAAACAACGACGGAAACTTGCTCAGAACCTGGGCACGAGGCGTCGTCAACAGGCGAGAGCGCTCGGATATTGTCCCAGTTCCAGCGGATTTTCCCCAGCCAGCTTCTGCCGAACAGTGCGGGGCCATCTCCTGGTACAATCCATAGTGATAGTTTGTGCACCGCTCCATCATAGGAGACTTTTACTGTTGCACTGCCAATTACAGGGATCAGCTCTTTGGTGTAAGTTCTCAGCTTGGTATGAATAGGGCTCAGCTTGGACCTGTGTGCCTTGTTGCACCACAGCCTCTCGAAGGCCTTTTTGCTCATGATAGACTGACTCGCACCAGTGTCCAGTTCCATGGATACTGGAATTCTGTTCAGTTCGACTTTTAACAGAATCTGTGGATATTCCGTGGTGAAGGTGTGGACCCCGTACACTTCTGCCTCCTCGGTCAAGTCTGTGGTTCAGTTTGATCCGCCATAGATCGATCTTCCTCTGCAACGTGGTGGTTTGCAGGGTTTGCAGCTCGTCTGCACATTCGCTGGAGGTATCCCATTGTTCCACAGCCTTTGCACACATAGCATTCGAAGCGGCATTGATGGGCTCGATGATCACCTCCGCAGCACCAACAAGGTGTTAACTGCCTCGCATTAACGTTTGATGGCGGACTCTGGGTCATCTGAGGTCGTGCAGCTGCAGGCGTGTACGTTCTGCCATATGCATTCCTGCCTGAAACTGACGTTACTTTGTGTACAGTATTTGCTGATGCATCTTAATGCTGTGAAATTTGTTTGGTGTTATCGCTGGTGGACATAAATGCCTGGGCTATCTTTATGGCTTTGCTCAGGCTCGGTGTTTCAACAGTCAATAGTTTGCGGAGGATAATCTCATGGCCAATGCCAAGCACAAAAAAGTCTCTTAGCATTTGCTCCAGGAATCCATCGAATTCGCAATGTCCTGCAGGGCGCCTTAGTTCGGCAACGTAGCTCACCACTTCCTGGCCTTCAGACCGTTGACATGTGTAAAATCGATACCTTGCCATCAGAACGCTCTACTTAGGATTTAGGTGCTCCCGGACCAGCATACACAATTCTTCATACGATTTGGTTGTTGGTTTCACCGGAGCTAGAAGATTCTTCATGAGGCCATAGGTTGTTGCCCTGCAGACGGTGAGGAGGATCGCCCTTCGTTTGGCAGCGTTCTCGTCCCCTTCCAGCTCGCTGGCCATGAAGTATTGGTCGAGTCGCTCCACGAAGGCCTCCCAATCGTCCCCTTCTGAGAATTTCTCCAGGATACCAACAGTTCTCTGCATTTTCACGTGATGGTTCGTTATCTCGTCGCCAGTTGTTATGTTCATAATAAAGTCATGTAACTGAGTACTGTAGACATAATTAAGTGTGACCTTGGCTCCTTTATTCTAACTCCAGAGTGTTAGTACAGCATGGGAGGCCTGCTTACATACAGTGCTCCCAAGGGATGCTGGGATCCCTTGGGACTCCAACAGGTATGCCCTCTGGTGGTGGTATGATACTGGTTACATAGGGTTGCATACATAACTAACTTTTTGTGTTTCATGCACAAGGACTCCCCAGGACTCTGTACTGCTGCACTTTGCAATTTTTCTCCATTTAAATTATAATTTTCTTTTCTTTTATTGCTGCCAAAGTGGAAACCTCATATTTTCCCACATTATTCTCCAAATGACAAAATTTTGCCCATTCACTTAGCCTGTGTATATCCCTTTGCAGATTTCTTGTGTCCTCCTCACAATTTGCTTTCCCACCCATCTTTGTATCATCAGCAAACTTAGCTACATTACACTCAGTCCCTTAGTTATTAATATAGATTGTAAATAGTTGAAGACCCAGCACTGATCCCTGCGGTGTCCAACTAGTCACTGTTTATACTCACTGGTTCCCCTCCCTCTCCTCCCCTCCCCTGAAGGTGCTGACTCTGGCTGGGTTCAGTTCTACACTCACTGGTTCCCCTCCCTCTCCTCCCCTGGAAATGCTGACTCCGGCTGGGTTCAGTTCTACACTCACTGGTTCCCCTCCCTCTCCTCCCCTGGAAATGCTGACTCTGGCTGGGTTCAGTTCTACACTCACTGGTTCCCCTCCCTCTCCTCCCCTGGAAATGCTGACTCCGGCTGGGTTCAGTTCTACAATCACTGGTTCCCCTCCCTCCCCTCCTATGGGCGCTGACTCTGGCTGGGTTCACTGGGACTCTGAAGCCCCGCCCACACTTTGCTCTTTTGCGACGCTGCCCACGCGTGCGCCGTCTCGATGAATCACGATGGCGGCTCACAAACCTGCAGCTTTCCTTTACAAAGATGGCGGCCGTCAGCCTGGGCCTGTTTCCGCGAAAAAGACCCGAAGCTGCAAACTCGAGACCTGTTGTTTCTCAGTCTGGGTCTGCGACGTACAACAGGTGTTTATGAAGCCTACCAGTCGAGTACGTTTGCTCCCCTGCACCCTGCAGATTCAAATTCGACTTCCAACTGCGTGTCCGGCCTTTGCCCACTCACAGCTTGCGTCCGGCTCTGATCAAAGTCATGCTGCGCATGCTCGACATACAGCCCGGCCCTGCGCTTGTGCACTGGTGTTATACTCGGGCACATTCTGCCCCGCGAGACACAAGGCCATAAAATGCCCTCCTGACGTCACAGGCAGGCAGCGGTTGGGTGCCACTGCGTCGGTGCGAAGTTTAACATTTAAAAAAAAAACCCAACCTAGCGTTTGTTTATTTTATAATAAAATGCTAAAGCGAAGAATCGCATCACAAAATGCAACCGACTGCTGCAAACCTTTCGAGGTTATCCACTTTGGTGGTAAAAACAGAGAGACAGACTATTATCTGAATGGTGACAGATTAGGAAAAGGGGAGGTGCAACGAGACCTGGGTGTCATGGTACATCAGTCATTGAAGGTTGGCATGCAGGTACAGCAGGCGGTTAAGAAAGCAAATGGCATGTTGGCCTTCATAGCGAGGGGATTTGAATACAGGGGCAGGGAGGTGTTGCTACAGTTGTACAGGGCCTTGGTGAGGCCACACCTGGAGTATTGTGTACAGTTTTGGTCTCCTAACCTGAGGAAGGACATTCTTGCTATTGAGGGAGTGCAGTGAAGATTCACCAGACTGATTCCCGGGATGGCGGGACTGACCTATCAAGAAAGACTGGATCAACTGGGCTTGTATTCACTGGAGTTCAGAAGAATGAGAGGGGACCTCATAGAAACGTTTAAAATTCTGACGGGTTTAGACAGGTTAGATGCAGGAAGAATGTTCCCAATGTTGGGGAAGTCCAGAACCAGGGGTCACAGTCTAAGGATAAGGGGTAAGCCATTTAGGACCGAGATAAGGAGAAACTTCTTCACCCAGAGAGTGGTGAACCTGTGGAATTCTCTACCATAGAAAGTTGTTGAGGCCAATTCACTAAATATATTCAAAAAGGAGTTAGATGTAGTCCTTACTACTCGGGGGATCAAGGGGTATGGCGAGAAAGCAGGAATGGGGTACTGAAGTTTCATGTTCAGCCATGAACTCATTGAATGGCGGTGCAGGCTAGAAGGGCCGAATGGCGTGCTCCTGCACCGATTTTCTATGTTTCTATGTTTTCTATGTGAATCAGTCGCGGTTTTTGAAGTTCTTTCTCCAATTGCCTGGGGAGACGCAGCAGGCCTGGTGCAGAGGGGCCGGAAGTGGGGGTTGCCAGGAGCGACGGTGAGGCTGGGCCGGGTGGTCAATTTCGGAGCGGAGGCCCCGGAGAGCGCGAGCGGGAGAGAGGCGCGCTTCTGTGGGTCCCACTGGAGGTGGGCGGGGCAATGGGGGGGGGGGGGTGCGGTGGGGCTCATCGTCACAGGCAGTCCCTCGAAATCGAGGAAGACTTGCTTCCACTCTGAAAGTGAGTTCTCAGGTGGCTGAACAGTCCAACACGGGAATTACAGTCTCTGTCACAGGTGAGACAGACAGTTGTTGAGGGTAAGGGAGGGTGGGACTGGTTTGCCGCACGCTTCTTCCGCTGCCTGCGCTTGGTTTCTGCATGCTCTCGGCGACGAGACTCGAGGTGCTCAGTGCCCTCCCGGATGCACTTCCTCCACTTAGGGCGGTCTTTGTCCAGGGACTCGCAGGTGTCAGTGGGGATGTTGCACTTTATCAGGGAGGCTTTGATGTTTCCTCTGCCCACCTTTGGCTCCCTTGTCGTTTGGGAGTTCCGAGTAGAGCGCTTGCTTTGGGATTCTTGTCAGCCATGCGAACAATGTGGCCCGCCCAGCGGAGCTGGTCGAGTGTGGGTGTTGGCCTGATTGAGGACGTTAACGTTGGTGCGTCTGTCCTCCCAGGGGATTTGCAGGATCTTGCGGAGACATCGCTGGTGGTATTTCTCCAGCGACTTGAGGTGTCCGCTGTACGTGGTTCCATGTCTCTGAGCCAAAAACGAGGGCAGGTATCACTACAGCCCTGTAGACCATGAGCTTGGTGCCAGATTTGAGGGCCTGGTCTTCAAACACTCTCTTCCTCAGGCGGCCGAAGGCTCCGCTGGTGCACTGGAGGCAGCGTTGAACCTCGTCGTTGATGCCCTTGCTGATAATAGGCTCCCGAGGTATGGAAAGTGGTCCACTCTTGATGACTGGGGGGGCAGTGCTGTGTGGCGGGGTCAGGTTGGTGGAGGACCTTTGTCTTCCGGATGTTTAGTGTAAGGCCCGTGCTTTTGCACGCCTCGGAGAAGATGCTGACTGTGACTTGGAGTTCAGACTCCGAGTGTGCGCAGACACACACGTTGTCCACTTAACGTAGTTAAACGGTGGAGGAAGGGACGATCTAGGACCTGGCCTGGAGACGGCGAAGGTTGAACAGGTTCCCACTGGTTCTGTGGTTTAGTTCCACTCCAGCGGGGAGCTTCTTGAGTGTGAGGTGGAGCATGGCAGCGAGGAAGATCGAGGCGAGGGTTGGCGCGATGAAGCAGCCCTGCTTGACCCCGGTCTGGACGTGGATTGGGTCTGCGGTGGATCCGTTGGTCAGGATCACGGCTTGCCTGTCATCGTGGAGCAGGCGGAGGATGCTACTGGGGGAGGGGCTGGAAGGGGAGGGGATACAGGGGGACGGGCTATGGGGGAACAGAGAGGGAGGGGCCTACAGGGGAGGATACAGGAGGAGGGGGATAGAGGGGGAGGAGGATAGAGGGATACAGGGGGAGGGGCTGTAGGGGGTACAGGGGGAGGGGCTGTAGGGGATACAGGGGGAGGGAATACAGTTTGACGTTCGATCCTGTGAAGCGCCTCGGGATGAAAATACCTTAAAGGCGCTATATAAATGCAACTCCTTGTTGTTAATGGTGGAGTGGGAGGAGAGGATGCACGCTGGACCTGTCCACACAGCGCTCGCAGGGAAGGCCCAGCCTCCATCCCCGGCCCTGTCTGGGTTAACCTGATCTTGGCCGGTATGCAGGAATAGGGACATGATTGGAGCTTGATGTTGCTGGGGTGGGAAGTGGTGGGGTTTGCAAATCAGCCAGGACCGCTGCTCCTGCTCGCTATCCAACGGCCCAAGAATTCAAGAGCAGGGAGGTTATGCTTGAACTGTATAAAACACTGGTTATGCCACAGCTAGAATACTGCGTGCAGTTCTGGTCACCACATTACAGGAAAGATGAGATTGCACTGGAGAGGGTACCGAGGAGATTTACGAGGATGTTGGCTGGACTGGAGAATTTTGGCTATGAGGAAAGGTTGGATCGGCCGGGTCTGTTTTCTTTGGAACAGAGGAGGCTGAGGGGAGACCTTAGTGAGGTGTGTAAAATTATGAGGGGCCGAGATAGAGTGGATAGGAGGGACCTGATCCCTACTGACCTATTTCAGAGTGCAAAACCATGGGGCATAAATTTAAAGTAATTGGTACGAGGTTTTTTTTTTTTGAGGGTTTGAGGGGAAATGTCTTCACCCAGAGGGTGGTGGGGGTCTGGAACTCACTGCCTGAAAGGCAGAAATCATCACCACATTTAAAACGTGCTGGATGTGCACTTGAAGTGCCGTAACTACAGGACCTGGAGCTGGAAAGTGGGATTAGGCTGGATAGCTCTTTGTTGACCGACGCGGACACGATGGGCCGAAATGGCCTCCTTCCGTGCTGTAAATTTCGATGTTTATATGACCCTTGCGAGGGAGCAAGCGTGTGTGGAACGTGCTTGTGGAGCCTGCACGCAAGAGAGGCAGTGTTTAGGGTTGGTTGCGACGCCCCTCACAGGCAAATAGCTCATCAGCAAAACCTGACATCCCAGTGCGGATCATCGTCCTGACAAGAGAAGGGGTCTTGGGGCATTACTGGAGAACACCGAGGGTTCGTTGAAGGAAGAAACTGATTGCTGGCTCCTCTGTCATACCCCTCACTGGTCTTTGACAGATGTCAGGCGAGATGTCACCCCCGTGCCCTCGGGCCCAGCCCAGGCTCACAGCCAGCAGAGGGTTCCCCCAACATCTGGGGCAACTTCAGCTCAGTGATCAAGTAAGTAAATACCGACACACTCCCCGGGGACCCCCTGTAAATACCGACACACTCCCCGGGGACCCCCTGTAAATACTGACACAATCCCGTGGCTCCTTGTAAACACTGACACACTCCCGGGGCTCCCCTGTAAATACTGACACACTCCCCGGGGATCCCCTGTAAATACTGACACACTCCCCGGGGACCCCCTATAAATACTGACACACTCCCCGGGGCTCCCCTGTAAATACTGACACACTCCCGGGATCCCCTGTAAATACCGACACACTCCCCGGGGACCCCCTGTAAATACTGACACACTCCCCGGGGAACCCCTGTAAATACCGACACTCCCCGGGGACCCCCTGTAAATACTGACACACTCCCGGGAACCCCTGTAAATACTGACACACTGCCGGGGAACCCCTGTAAATACTGACGCACTCCCGGGGATCCCCTGTAAATACCGACACACTCCCCGGGGAACCCCTGTAAATACTGACACAATCCCGGGGATCCCCTGTAAATAGTGACACACTTCCGGGGTTCCCCTGTAAATACTGACACACTCCGAGGGATCCCCTGTAAATACTGACACACTGCCGGGGAGCCCCTGCAAATACTGACACACTCCCGGGGATCCCCTGTAAACACTGACACACTCCCGGGGATCCCCTGTAAATACTGACACACTCCCGGGGACCCCCTGTAAATTCTGACACACTCCCGGGGATCCCCTGTAAATACTGACACACTCCCGGGGATCCCCTGCAAATTCTGACACACTCCCGGGGATCCCCTGTAAATACTGACACACTCCCGGGGATCCCCTGCAAATTCTGACACACTCCCGGGGATCCCCTGTAAATACTGACACACTCCAAAGGACCAACTGTAAATACTGACACACTCTCCGGGGTTCCCCTGTAAATACTGACACATTCCCGGGGACCCCTGTAAATACTGACACTCTCCCGGGGACCTTCTGTAAATACTGACACACTCTCGGGGAACCCCTGTAAATACTGACACATTCCCGGGGACCCCTGTAAATACTGACACTCTCCCGGGAACCCCCTGTAAATACTGACACACTCTCGGGGAACCCCTGTAAATACTGATACACTCCCGGGGATCCCCTGTAAATACTGACACACTCCCGGGGATCCCCTGTAAATACTGTACACACTCCCGGGGATCCCCTGTAAATTCTGACACACTCCCGGGGAACCCCTGTAAATACCGACTCACTCCCAGGGACCCCCTGTAAATACTGACACATTCCCGGGGACCCCTGTAAATACTGACACTCTCCCGGGGACCTTCTGTAAATACTGACACACTCTCGGGGAACCCCTGTAAATACTGACACATTCCCGGGGACCCCTGTAAATACTGACACTCTCCCGGGAACCCCCTGTAAATACTGACACACTCTCGGGGAACCCCTGTAAATACTGATACACTCCCGGGGATCCCCTGTAAATACTGACACACTCCCGGGGATCCCCTGTAAATACTGTACACACTCCCGGGGATCCCGTGTAAATTCTGACACTCCCGGGGAACCCCTGTAAATACCGACTCACTCCCAGGGACCCCCTGTAAATACTGACACACTTCCAGGGCTCCCCTGTAAATACTGACACACTCCGAAGGACCCCCTGTAAATACTGACACACTCCCCGGGGTTTCCCTGTAAATACTGACACACTCCGAGGGACCCCCTGTAAACACTGTCACAGTCCCTGTAAATTCTGAAAATATAACAGAACAGACAAATGGTTAGCAGCAGAGGAGGGGGCAGGGTGGGTGGCATGAGTAGGCTCACACAGCGCAGGCAGCAGGCTCATTTGAAAGATCACGATGAATGATCGCACACTGCATCAAGCAAAGCGTAGCTGACGGAGACATCCCCATGAACCGAGGCATGGCAAGGCCACGCAGTACTTATGATTTAGGAAAGCCAGTCTGGAATTTGCAGGACTTACCCTCTCCCTCGAGTGTGGGCCCAGCTTGTGCAGTGGTGGTTGCTTTTCTCCAGGCAGGACTCATCAAAGCAGCGACCCCCCTCTTCCAAGGGTGTCAGTGGCTGCAGATTTGCCGGGCCTCCTCCTGTTCGAGTTCTTTCCCTTTTGTTGTGTGCCACATTCCTCTGCAAAGATGAAAATATAACTTTTTAGAGAGGGTGTCTTTCTGCTGGGTGAGACATATACAGAGGGTCACATTTACAATTGCATTTCCGTTGAATATGGAATGGCCTAGAAATTTCGGAAGGGGTCTTCCTGCGGGCGAACGACTGAAAAAAGGGGGGAAAAAATGCGCACTTACCTGTACCTGCTGCGCCCACGAGAGATCCCAGTCCTGAGGCCTCCTCTCCCTGCGCATCGGAGCGCGTGCATGTCTGGAGCTGCTGTCACATGGCTCTTGGCAGCCAATCAAGGTACGGTATTTTCTCATTCATAATAATGGGAACTCCGTAAGTAGGTGTTCCCATTTTTATGATTGAGAAACAGCCCCCAAACACCAAAACACTAATAAAAAATAGAAAATATACACTACATATTTAAGATTAATTTAAATTAAAGTTATTAATGTCTTATATATAAAAAAAAAATTTACCCGATTTTTAAAAACGTTTTTTAAATTATGTTTTTAAATAAACTTACCGTAGTGGGCAGAGTTTTTTTTAAAACCAATAAAATGTGTTTGTTAAATTTTATTTTGTTACGTTTTAAAACTCTTACGCCTGTAAAAGTAGGCGCAAGAGTTTTCAGGACATCCGCTGGGCAAGATATGGGTAAATCCTGCAATCTTGCCCGTGCGCGCGTCCTGGCTCCCGAGATACGGAGGATCTGTCAAGCTGGAGTTTGACAGATCGGAAAAGCCGGTTTTCAGCGTATGCGCATTGTGCGCTGAAACCCGGCTTTTGCGGTGCCTTCCCGGGTCCATACCTACTCCGTACGGACCCGGGGAGGTTGGGATTTCTAAGCCATTACTTACACTAACTACTTGACCAAGGTCCTGCCATTTCTTTTTGCACCGGCCTTCAGACCTCGGGGTGGTCACCATTGCAGTGATCTTCTGCAAGTTGGTTCCAGCGATTCTTCATTTCTTTTGGTGAAACTTTTATGTGACCTCTGCTGGCGTCCAGCTCGTGCCACCTGGCCTCATTTACAGTAACGAGTGCCCCCACTTCATCCTGTGAGAAATTCTTGATCCTTGAGCCGCGTTGCATCTTGAATTGCAGCTCTGATTTTTCCAATGAGAATTAAAGTTCTCATCAGAACTGGCTCTTTAAAAATGGCCAAATGCAGACCGGGAGCTGTACTAGGCATGCGCGCCCACAGCAATCACATCAAAAACGTCCTTTTTTTTTTTGCGCATGCACAGAAGGGGGGTGTTCATTTTTTTCAACGCAGACATTAGGCTCCACCCGCCCGCCCCCCCCCCCCCCCCCACACCCACCGCAAAGCTAAAGGACAGGCTGCACGGCACCAATTTCAAAAAACGGGGATACTTGCTAGTTAATTTTTTGGAGTAGCCGGACCAAACAAAATGGGCGTAACTCTGGCAGGAGTCAAAAAAAATGGCAGTGGGGAAAATTGAGCCCAATATATTACCCCCAATCCCATGAGTCCTAACTTTGTGCCCTTCTGTCCCTCTCTCTGCTCAACTCTCCCAGTCTCCCTCTCTCTCGTCAGTCTATCTGTCCTCTCTCTGTTTTTCGTTCTGTCTCTCTCGCTCTCTTGCCCTCGCCCTGTCTCTCTCTCTCTCTCTCTCGCCCTGTCTCCCTCTCTCTCTCGCCCTGTCTCTCTCTCTCCCTGTCTCTCAATCTCTCTCGCCCTGTCTCTCAATCTCTCTCTCTCTCTCTCGCCCTGTCTCTCTCTCTCTCTCTCGCCCTGTCTCTCTCTCTCTCTCCCTGTCTCTCTCTCTCTCCCTGTCTCTCTCTCTCTCTCGCCCTGTCTCTCTCTCTCTCTCTCGCCCTGTCTCTCTCTCGCCCTGTCTCTCTCTCTCGCCCTCGCCCTGTCTCTCTCTCTCTCTCTCGCCCTGTCTCTCTCTCTCGCCCTCGCCCTGTCTCTCTCTCTCTCTCTCTCTCTCTCGCCCTGTCTCTCTCTCTCTCCCTGTCTCTCTCTCTCTCTCGCCCTGTCTCTCTCTCTCTCTCTCGCCCTGTCTCTCTCTCTCTCTCTCGCCCTGTCTCTCTCTCGCCCTGTCTCTCTCTCTCGCCCTGTCTCTCAATCTCTCTCTCTCTTCTCTCTCGCCCTGTCTCTCTCTCTCTCTCTCGCTCTCATCCTGTCTCTCTCTCGCTCTCACTCTCACCCTGTCTTTATCTCTCTCTCTCGCCCTGTCTCTCTCTCTCTCTCGCCCTGTCTCTCTCTCTCTCTCTCGCCCTGTCTCTCTCTCTCGCCCTGTCTCTCTCTCTGTCTCTCTCTCTCTCTCTCTCTCTCTCGCACTGTCTCTCTCCCGGTCTCTCTCTCTCACCCTGTCTCTCTCTCTCTCGCCCTGTCTCTCTCTCTCTCGCCCTGTCTCTCTCTCTCTCTCTCTCTCGCCCTGTCTCTCTCTCTCTCTCGCCCTGTCTCTCTCTCTCTCTCGCCCTGTCTCTCTCTCTCTCTCGCCCTGTCTCTCTCTCTCTCTCGCCCTGTCTCTCTCTCTCTCTCTCTCTCGCCCTGTCTCTCTCTCTCTCTCTCCCGCTCTTGCCCTGTCTCTCTCTCTCTCTCTCTCTCTCGCACTGTCTCTCTCCCGGTCTCTCTCTCTCGCACTGTCTCTCTCCCGGTCTCTCTCTCTCACCCTGTCTCTCTCTCTCTCGCCCTGTCTCTCTCTCTCTCGCCCTGTCTCTCTCTCTCTCTCTCTCTCGCTCTCATCCTGTCTCTCTCTCGCTCTCACTCTCACCCTGTCTTTATCTCTCTCTCTCGCCCTGTCTCTCTCTCTCTCTCGCCCTGTCTCTCTCTCTCTCTCTCTCGCCCTGTCTCTCTCTCTCTCTCTCGCCCTGTCTCTCTCTCTCTCTCTCTCGCCCTGTCTCTCTCTCTCTCTCTCCCGCTCCCGCTCTCGCCCTGTCTCTCTCTCTCTCTCTCCCGCTCTCGCCCTGTCTCTCTCTCTCTCTCTCTCTCTCGCACTGTCTCTCTCCCGGTCTCTCTCTCTCGCCCTCTCTCTCTCTCGCCCTGTCTCTCTCTCTCTCTCGCCCTGTCTCTCGCCCTCGCCCTGTCTCTCTCTCTCTCTCTCGCCCTGTCTCTCTCTCTCTCTCTCGTCCTGTATCTCTCTCTCACTCGCTCTCGCCCTGTCTCTCTCTCACCCTGTCTCTCTCTCTCTCGCCCTGTCTCTCTCTCTCTCGCCCTGTCTCTCTCTCTCTCTCTCGCCCTGTCTCTCTCTCTCTCTCGCCCTGTCTCTCTCGCCCTGTCTCTCTCTCTCTCGCCCTGTCTCTCTCTCTCTCGCCCTGTCTCTCTCTCTCTCGCTCTCGCCCTGTCTCTCTCTCTCTCTCGCCCTCGCCCTCGCCCTGTCTCTCTCTCGCCCTGGCCCTGTCTCTCTCTTGCTCTCGCTCTCTCCGTCTCTCCCTCGCACTGTCTCTCTCTCTCTCTCGCCCTGTCTCGCCCTCGCCCTGTCTCGCTCTCTCTCCTCTCGCCCTCGCCCTGTCTCGCTCTCTCTCTCTCTCGCCCTGTCTCTCTCTCTCTCGCCCTGTCTCTCTCTCTCTCTCGCCCTGTCTCTCTCTCTC